>NC_090941.1:1103230526-1103855526 GCF_040938575.1 Ambystoma mexicanum
AAGGTTCAATGCCTTTGAGGCAGCAGCTTCAGTCCTGACAGTGCTCGTCGATGATCGGTCGTGGACGTCCTGCAAAGACGAGGCATGCAGTGCACCTAGACGACAAGGGTTTGTAGTCGCAGAGAGTCTATGAAGAACTTTGGCCCAGTAAGGGCGTCGAGTCGTCCGGCGTCTCTGCGGTCTTCGGGTGGCAGGAAACCCACCAGCAGATTCTCCTTGGCACGTCGGTGGCCTCGACTTTCTCCGGTGGGACAAAGCGGTCAGTGGTGCTGGCAAGAGAATCCTTGGATTCGAATGTCTTAATCCGTGTAGCATTGCGGGTCCGGTCGTCGGCGGCACGGCGTCTAGCGGTCCCCGCTTCTGGGCAACACGGCTTCGACGGGCCTTCAGCAGGTTATAGCAAACCTGCGAACCCTGGTCGACGACGGTGGACGGAATGTCCAGTGCCTCTTAGTTCTCGGCGGTCACTGTCTCCGGTCGGCAGCCTGTCAAGGGTCTGACTTTCAGGGAGCTTCGGCGAAGGTTAGTGGTGCTCGATGGTCCCTTGTAGCTCGGGAGCAGGTCTCCTAACCAGGTCCTCTCTTGGATCAGTCCTCGACAGCTTTCGGGTCGAAGCAAATGCAGCAGCAAGTCAACAATATCAGTATCAAGGATAAGCATCAAGTATCCACTTCAGCTTCTGAACAAACTCTAGCAGTGAGAGGCCCCCAGATATACATCTTAGGTGTATTCCATCCAGCTTTGCTGTTCTTAGGAAATTTTTTCGGCAGAGGGCGCCGTGCGTCGATGTCAAGTCGATGGTCCCTCGAAGGCCTCCGTCGAGGGTGACGTCATCGGGTGTGTAAGTAGCACGCGCGGTGCCCGTTGGCCTCGGTTCTGTTTTTCCCCCTTTTTTTGCCTGTGATCTTGTACTGTGTAGATTGTGCCGGCAGACAGGTATCAGCCTTGCGAGATTTGAGATGGCAATAACCCGGAAAAATCTACAGAGCCGTAGGTTGGGAGGGCAATGAGGAATACGTTGGAGGAACATCCAATCGAAAGAACGTTACCAGTTGGTAAGTAACTTGTTCTTCGAGTGGATTGTGTCCTCCAACGTATTCCTCATCTTAGATAGACCTCCAAAGCAGTATTTTGTTACTTTCTCTGGAGGAGGGGTCAGATTTTTTCCCCATCCATGCCTTTGGATGGCGGAATAAAGCACTGCTTTTCAAAGTCAGCTCCCTAGACTGGGAAGCATCCAGGCTATAGAATTTTAATAAGGTGTGAAGTGAAGACCAAGTTGCTGCTTCGCAAATGGACCTTATTGGGACACCTCTTTGAAGGGCCGTGCAAGAGGCGATGCCTCTGGTGGAATGAGCCCTTCACCCTTCTGGTGGGTCTTTTTGTGCCAGTCTGTAGCATTCCGAAATGCAAAGTACGATCCAGCGTGAAATTGTCTGTTTTGTTACCGATTGACCCAGTTTCCTTCCTGTGTAGCCTATAAACAACTGGTTGTCCACTCTAAGCCTAGAAAGTCTAGAGATGTAAAAGCTTAAAGCTCTTTTTGGATCCAGTCTGTGTAACCTTTCCTCCTCCTTACAAGGATGAGGTGGAGGATAGAATGTGGGTAAAACAATTTTCTGACTTAAATGAAAATCAGATATTACGTTTGGTAAAAATGATGGTTTAACCCTCAATACAACCCTGTCCTTATGGAACACAGTATAGCGTGGCCCAGAAGACCGTGCCTGCAATTCGCTCACTCTTCTTGCTGATGTTAGAGCAACTAAAAAGGCTGTTTTCCATGTTAGTAATCTTAATGGACACGTGTGCATAGGCTCAAAAGGGGCACACATTAAGAATTTTAGGACTAAATTTAGATCCCAAATCGGTACTTGAAATGGGTGAGGAGGAAACAGTTAGGATGTGCATCTAATGTTTATATGTTTATATGCCATTGTCTCTGCCAGCTTTCAAGTGGTTAACAATCACTGCATCTTGTATACTGTCACCTCAGTTACCATAGAACATACATCTGCAAAATATGTATAAGGTTCTAGAGTGCTGGAGTCAAGAGGCAGGGCTTAAGTGAGACGGTTGTGAACCTCCTGCTGGGGGCCGTCCTATGTGATCTGCTTAACCTTTCAATAAAGGTTTTCATCATAAAATATTGGGAGTTTGCAGTATTCCTTTCAACATAACAGAAACACATTAGTGAGACCTTTTAAGAATTGTGCTATCAAAGGAATTTTGAAGTAGGAGCATTCTTCCGATGAGCGCTTGAAAATGGAAAGCGCTGCAAGGTAACCTTTTATTGTTCCGATATTCAGACCTCCTATGTGCTAAGGTCAGAAGGAAAGATAGTACTTCCGGAATAGAACATAGAAAAGGATAGACATTCTTTTCTCTGCACCAGTTGCAAAACTTTTTTTCCGACTTTGTTGCTGGCCTTCTCGCCGAAAGCAACACCTCTATAACATCATCTGGAAGGTTCCAATCCCTGTATCTCAGCCTTTCAGATACCAAGCATGAAGGTTGAGTGTTCTGACCTCTGGGTGGAGAACCAGACCTTCCATTTGAGAGAGAAGGTTCTCTCTCTGAGGAAGACGTACTGGAGGACAGATGGACATATCTAGAAGGTCCGGATACCACGTTCTCCTGGCCCAATCCGGGGCAATTAGGATTATGCGGTTCCCGAAGCATCTCAGCCTCCTGATGCCCTGAGGAATGACGGTAATCAGAGGGAACGCGTACAATAGTGGGAAATTCCAATCCACCACGAACGCGTCCCCCAGGGCTCTTCTCGGGGGAAATTCCCTTGAGCAATACCTTTCGCATTTTCGGTTGGTACTGGTTGCGAATAGGTCTACCTGAGGGGTTCTCCAAAGGGCAAAGATCTCTTGAATGACTTCCTTGGCCAGTTCCCATTCGTGGGACACCGTGCTCTGCCTGCTCGGAGCATCTGCCGAGGACTACAGCGGACAGATATATATAATCTATCTAGCATAGTACAGGTGGTCCGTTAATGATAATCGACAGGCAATCAATAGGCAATATGGTGTGTGCTGTAGTAGGTAAGGTTCACGGCACCTTCCATGGCTAAATATGATTTCCGCTCAGTAGTTTGATGTTGGAGTTGATTGTGATGAGGTGGAAGTTCAGAGTTCAAGGATCATCACGTACAAGTGTCAAGGCGGGATGGGGGAAGGAGTGTGTTGCTCCGAGCAACAGGCGCAGAACAGGCTTCTTCCTTCGTGGCCTTCTCCCCTGAGGGCCGGCTTAATAGTTCAACCAAAAATGGGAGGAGGGGCGACAGGAAGGTCTTGTAGAAGCCTACCATATAACCGTCATTTCCGGGGGCCTTTCCTAGTGGTAGCCCCTTCACTGCTTTCTCCACCTCTTCAGCTGTAATAGGGGCATCCATCGCGTCTGCCTCTGCACGTGTGAGTTTCAACATCTCCACACCCTCCCCCCCAGTGTCCCTCTATCTCACCACTATCTTTGGTTGTTTCGGATTCATGTAAGTGTTCATAAAACCACGCAAACGCTTCTTGGATGCCCTTACCCTGTGTATCCTGAATAGTCTGTTCCCCCTCATCTATGTCTGTGACCCACCTGTCCTCCCTTTGGCCTCGTAGTCTAGCTGCCAGGAGAGCATCTGCTTTATCCCCCTTCTCATAATGCTTTTGTTTAAGGAGTTGGAGTTTACGAACAACTCCCGCCTCCTCGAGGAGATGCAGTTCTTCTCGTTTTTGCCTAGCTATAGCAATCATCTCTATCCTGCCCTCAGTAGCAGTTTGTGCGGCCCAATCTAGGTATGTTATCTCCCCCCTTAATTTGTTTTTTATCCAAGCCCTTTCTCTTTTCTTCTTGGCGCCTTCCCCGATCAATATCCCCCGCCATGTTGCTTTCCCTGCGTCCCACACAGTTCTCTTCGATATCTCCAATGTGTTATTGACCTTAAGGTACTCGTTATCTCGGTTTCCATTTCCGTTTGGAAGACAGGGTCTATCCAGAGTCTCATTACATCGCCGCTTCGACCGACCATATCGTGGTCTGACCAAGAAATGGGTACGATCTCAGAACGGGCCGTGACTTCTACCAATTCTTCTGAGATATATATATATATATATATATATATATATATATATATATATATATATATATATATACTCAATTGTACTGTAAGTGCCGTGGGGTGCAGAGTAGAATGTGTTTCACTCGGATGTAATTCCCGCCATATATCTCATAACCTGTATGTCACCATCATCTCCACTGCTGCTGTTCGGCCAGCATCTGTCCGTTCGGGCAGGTCGGGGTTAGCTGCCTGTCTGTCCATTCTAGTGCTTGCCCAAAGATTGAAGTCCCCTCCAAGAATCACATGTCCAGCGGTTTATAACATTATTTTTTATATTGTTTGCTGCAAAAACCTGGCTTATCCCACATTGGGTGTGCACAGTGTCGTGAGCGTGACAGTTGGGTCCCCCATGTTGCCCACCACCATGAGTGCCCTCCCTTCCACATCCGCCCACACCTTGGAGACCTTCAGGTTCATCCCCTTTCTGACAAGTATTCCAACTCCCGCTTTAAGCGGGCCAGACCCCCAGTATTCCATCCCCACCTTAGTTTGCAGAATTCTACGTTCCTCTCCCCGACCGTACTTGGTCTCCTGAAGAAAAAGCACATCTATCCCGGAACTCTGGAATTCTCTACATACCTGGGACCGTTTTGTGGGGGAGTTTAGCCCTTTGATATTGAGACTCTAGAGAGGTTACCCTTCGCTGTAGTTAGTGTTACTGCCATTACCTACCCATTGTGTGTCGTGACCATGCAATGGACCATAACAGACCTAGCTTTCGTATGTAACATTCCTGACCACATAGCTTGTACTTGGAGCGTTCCGTTCCCACCCACCCCCCTGCTCTTTCTCCCCTTTCCCCCCTGATCCCTTGGCGGTGTCCGGTCCAGCTCGGTTGATTTCACCCAGCTGGGATCGGACCACCAGTGAGAACTGGAACTGCCACAGTCTTTTCACAAAACATTCAACTAACCAATGAGCCCCCGTTACTGCCCGCCCCCTACCTCCCTACCCTCTCAGAACCCCTAAAGCATTACATTTCCTCATCAACTCAGCTCCAACTTGGCCTACTCGCGAGTACCTCTTGACAGAGCGTCATTCGTTCCTTCGGCCCTGCTGTTAACCAACTAACGGGGTAGGTACAGTTCGCTTCATGGGACACCCTTGAAGCTCTGCCGTTCAGATGCAGTATCAATCGAACGTCCAGTGCCTGTGTTTATGATCCCTGTTCTCTTATGTGACCACTAGCGGTCTCCTTCATAGGTTCACTTCACAGGTGACCGCATGTTCTATCGGTCACATGGTCCATCCAGGCAGGAGTAATACGCACTAGTAGATCCCTCAGTGGTCCGTACCTGGCGAGGCATTCATTCTCCTGTATTTCCTGGAGCCTGGTATTCGCCTCCGGCCTTGGATACGCCATTGTCTCTCGTTGTCTCGTCTCCCTTCTTGATTCGCCTCATTCTCCTGGTTTCCCAATAAATCAGTTGTACAGCTCTGCATATCCTTCTCCGTTTTCAATCGTATCGTGCTCCCTTCCCACTCAAACGTAAGCGAGAATGGGTAGCCCCAAGGATACCAGACACCTTTTTCTTTGAGCCATTTGGTGATTGGCATGCACATCCTTCTCATGGGCAACGTCAGTGACAAGTCCTGAAAAACAGACACTCACGCTGTGTCCAGAAGGATTTGTGGGGTGCGCTTGGCTTTCTCGAGGACCCTAGCTTTATCGGCATAGTTGTGAAACCGTGCTAGGACTGTCTGTGGACCACCTGCTGCCTCTCCAGTTCTGTGTATACGATCGATTTTGGGTTCATCAATGGATTAGTCTTCAAGCAGGATTTTCATGATTGTGTGGAGAGTCTTTTTCAAATCCTGTTCAGTTTCTCCCTCTCTGTCTGAAACGCCAAAGATACTTTGGGGGTTCCGACGTTCCCAGTTCTCCAAATCGTCCATTTTCAGACACAACTCCTCCTCCCTAGCGTCTATCTCCGAAATTCTTTGGTCTATTTGGGACTCCAGTGTACTTGGGCATGTTTGATTATGTTCAACCTCCTCTAATCTTAATTCCAGTTTGTCAATTATCTGCGTTATTTTATCAACTTTCCCACCAATGTTCACCCTCGTGCCTCGTGTCGCCAGGTCTGGAGTGGGACTTGGGTCGGTGCTGTGTGGATCAAACCGATATGATGCAAGCTTCTGCCTTATGTCCATATGGCTCTTACTCAGTACTGTGTCAGTGAGACGTATTGGGTTTCTCCCAATTCGCTACCGCACCGGCTTCTTCACTTTGCAGTTGCAATCTCTGAGCTGGGTCTGTTGAGGTATAACTGTCCGTTCCATTCGCCTGGTGGAGCGTAAGCTTGCTCTAGTTCCGGAGTAAGCTGGCTATGGAGGAGGGCACATGCCCCTATGGAGGGGTCCCAACCCTCTCAATAACTATGGTGGGTCTGGATTACAAAGGTCATTTACATGTTTTTCTGAGGGCCTGCCGTGGATGGGGGGGGGGGTTAGCTGAACCTCCACTCCTCAGGTCTCATTCGCGGCTATTGTTGTGACCCCAAAGACGATGGTCCGCAAACGACTCGTGAGTTTGGGGGATGCTTTCACTGCGTAACAGCTCTGTTTGACACACCAAGAGGACGACACACGTCCCCGTGTCAGGGGCCCAACCCTCTTATAGTCTATTGTGCTGTGCGCCAAGCTGTGCCCGCTGTGATGTATAGAGACTGTATTCCCCTTCCGGGTGTTCGGGGCACTGTATATAACTGAGGCTGTCCAGCCTTTGTTTGCCTTATCTGTGCGAAGAGGGGAGTGGATCCGCACCGTCAGGGGCGGACACAGTTCCTCTGTTTCTCCGGGTCAGGACTGTCCGCCAATGTGGTCACCATTATTCCTCGGGGTAACCCATGAACACCATGTGTCATCCCCTCAATTCCCAAGTTATACCCGGTCACCCATTAGACGTTGGCCTTGTCAGTGTCCGGTTGAATGATTCCAGAAGCGCAGTTTAGTTCAAACACACTCACGCCCCCAGGGTCACTTTTCAATGCTCTGGCATTCCCTTGGACCTTGGAATCCAAGTCTTTTATCAGGGCCAGGGATTGGCTTCTCTCATCTTTTGATGTGCCCGTCTCCCACTTAACATATCATGTGAAGGGAGAGCGTGTGTCCTTGTTGTATGTCGTGTAGATCTGCGACTCGGCTAAGTGTTGCCCATTGCCCTGTGTCTAGTTGATCTGGGGCTCATGAGGGGGGCGATTCCGGTGCTCAGCGCCCAGGCGTGTTTGGGGTCCGGAGGTTGGCGTGGGGCGACCTGAATATGGAGTCCTGGAGATGATCGTCAAAGAATACGTGCACCGGGTCGAGGCAATTGTTGTCACCAAAATGCACACAATCGTTTTTACGTGATCGGAAGGGGTCGTCTCACATCCGTTGCTCGGGTGATCACCACCCGGTTATTTAATGAAGCGGGACGTGGCAGGGACTAGATGATGCCTCCTGGGGAAGGTTTCACCCTGATCCGGGACTCACAAGGCCGGGGGCACCGGGAGACGCACGTATCATGAGGTATGTGTGGCTCTTGCAGTAATAGGGAATCAGCTCAGAGTTTGCTGCGTTCGTCCGTGCTACGTCGAAGTGGCTTACATCGCGTACACTCGCAAGTGTGTGCCATAGTGCGCGGATGTCCGTGTTCAAATTCAGGCTCAAATTCAGGTTGGGCGGGATAGTCGTGCCTTGTAAGGTTATATTTTCGGGACGGGCACACAGTACGCCCTCCGATAGGCTGTGATAGCGGGGGGTCAGGCCACAGCGCTGGCCGGAGGGAAGCGCAATGTTGGTGGGCTCCCCTTCGGTTTTTGCATGATGTGCTGCTTTGCGACCGCGCTCGCCACAGTGCGCTCTCCTCGTGTGTGGGGGCCCACTCACACCGCCGGCCGCAGGTAGAGCACCTTCAGCAAGATAAGAAGCCTCCTTCTTTGGCAATGTTCTGTTGCTGGATTCGCCTTGAAATAGTTGCACTCAGCATTGTTATTTTCGCTTTTGGGAGCACGGGCCGGGCCGTGCCATGCCATGGTCCCTGCATGCGTCTTCAAAGCAGCTGGTTTCTTGAGAAGTCCTGGACCGATTTTCCTCAAATTCTCGCCCAGGTCCAGGAGGGCTTAGTCGCACTGAAGTCTAACTGCAATTCTGGAGGGTGGGGGGCCATTTAGTGGGTGCTCAGGCCCCTTTTTAGACCGTGGGGCTCAGAGCTCACACAGAGGTTGAACTCATCCGTGCGCCCCCTGGTGGCAAGTGGTTATATATTTTTTTAAGCCAGCGCTAGTTTCTGAAGCAGTTTTCTGGCATCCCTCTGTCAGCGTGGTCTTCTGGTCTTCTTGGCTCCAGTGGTCGACTTGGTTTCTGGGTCCGGCTCATCTCCTTATATCCAGAATTTGGGCTGGGGCGACCACATACCTCCAGTAGACTATTGCAGCATTCAAACTTGGAGGGGGCCATCCAATAGTGTCTGCTTCCCAGAATATGCCCAGCAACAACCAAGCCCTCGGAAAAATGTCAATTGGGGGCAGACAACCCCCATCTCCGGTCTCTGCCAGCTCACAAACGAGAGTATCATTGAAGGCTTTCGGAAAATTGCAGGATTAAAGGGGACCCTCCCCCACCTGGCAAGGTAGTACCACCAACAAAGGACAGGCCATCTTGAACCGAAAAACCGCTGAAAAGGCCATTTTGAGTACATAGTTGTCTTATGCGCATTATTGCGGCTAAAATGGCAGTGCATGATGGTGCACCCACAAAAAGGGTCAAAATTAACTACTTCCATCAGCATGTTCAGAGAATGCCTAGAAAGTAACCGAAATGTTACTCAGGATAAATTAAAGGGGACACAAAATGTTCCCACAGCACTCCATGTAAGCTGGTATGTGCTGCAAAAATAAAAATATAAAAGCACATGTCATAAAAAGAAGTTGACTGTTTCTGCACTGGTATGCGCAAGGGGTATCCAGTGCACCCAAAGCGAAATTGCATAAGGGGCCCTAGGGAATCTGGCAGTTCACCACATAGGGTGACAAGTGTGTGGCGATGTCAAACATAGGGGTTAAGCGCGTTCACTGCACCCTTTAAAGAGGGTCTGGTGTCCACAAAAGAAAGTGAATTCAAGAGGGTAGTGTGATAGGTTTTGCTTACCTTCAAAGTCAAAGTACCAGTGAGTCCAGTAGTAATGCTGGCTCACCCTTGACAGAGAGGATAAGATTTGCAGTAAGAAAATCTTCCTAAAACTAGGCATATTAAATTGGAGTAGACAACCAGGGGGCGCAGGCCGAAAGGGGAGAATTGGCAGAGTTGAGGGTTCAGGACCCAATTCTCGCAGGTCCTTGAGCTGGCGAAGCTGCGTGGCACTGTTGGCCCGACCTGGGAGGCCCTTTCGCCACCCCCCTGCTTCAACGATGGGAGAGGTGGTGAAGAGCCTGAGCCTGTGTGTTAGGGAGAATTCTCAAAAATGTGCTAATTCCCTTCACCTTAGAGACCCCCAGCAACTTTGCTGGATTTTGAGGACTTGATTTTATTTACCTGGAGAGTGTGACCCTTTTATCCCACACTCGCATGTATTTTGATGTGTGTTTTACTCTTGCGTTCTTTGATTATGGAGTTTTAGACAACTCCATAGGCATCATCTTTTCATTTGTGTCACACAGCACCCTCAGTGCAGCGGCATAGGGAAGCCTTTCAGGCTTTCCCAAGGTTTAAATACCTTCTCTGGGATAAACTACTGTTTGCAAGAGAAAGTAAAGTGAAATTGACTTTACTAGTCTTTTCAAATTCCTAGACCCAGCACACCCTATATTACAATAGAGTGCTGGAGGAGTTACTTAGTATCCCTTATTTCTAGATACTCATGTAGCAGTCAAATGCTACCCTTTCATCTCAGAATGGCTGGTGGCAGTGGTTTTACAACTACCATTATTTTTCGTGACCGCGAACACCGGTAGCGTTAAATCGCGGGAGCCATGTTTTTCAAGATGGCGTCTGAGCCCCCTTTGTTTAAGCAGGTCCTGGTCTCCTTTTTTGCCATTTCTTTTTGGAAAGGTCCTTCTAGAGTTTGTCTCTGCGCGCCAAACCTTGGTCCTTTTGTTCCATCGCCTTTGGCGGGCTTCAGGACTGAATGCCGCCTCTGGCGCCCGAGTGTCTGGGTTGGGCAGGAAGTGAGGGAGGTGCCCGAAACTCCCTGTGCGTAGTCTCCTAGGAGACCCAAATGCACTCTGGCGTGATTGGCTGGCTGACTGTCCAGCAAGGACAGCCACCCTGCTGGGTGAGTGGCAGCTAGGCTGGAATGAATGGGAGGAAACTGGATAAAAGGCAAGTCTCTTGGCTTGGAAGGCAGAGTCGACCACTGGATCGAAAGAAGTGAAGTAGAGCTTGAAGAGGATGGCTGCTGCAACTCCCAGACCATTGGTTTACCCGGTGAAGCCCTGCTGCAGGTCCAAATCGCCAAGTTCATCTCGACAGAGAAGCCCCCACAAGGATGACTTCTCCCTTTGAGTTGGTGGGACCAATCAACTTGAACTGTAAGCCACCTGGATACTCCCCTCGGAGCTGGTTGACTTTCCTCAGAGTGCTGCAGGAAACCGTACAACCAGGGAGGGAGACACCAGTTTGTGTGCTTGACTACAGCTACCGGAATCGAAGATTTGCCAGTTGCCAGCTTTTTGACCAGTCCCAGTGCAGTGCAGGAGTCCCCCGACATCCTCCCTCTTGTCCCCACGACTGAGGCCCTGGATCGAAGAGATCTGCAAGCAACCGCCAGGAACAAAAGTCTTCAGCTGCATCTTTTTCTTCATTTGTAAAGGTATTGTAAATCCAGACTGAGAGTACTTGCCTCTTGCGGTGAAAGTGCTTGAAACTTTCCCAACACAGGCCTAATCAGCTTGTGACCCAGCATATAATTCTTATTGCAACAAACTACTCCTAAGAACTTGTGCCGAGAATTTTCCATTTCACTATCATAACTGCTTTATCCTAGCCAAGACTTTAGCCCATTGACCTTGGCCTAACTTATTGAATTGACTCTTCTGGTGAACTTTAAATATTTGTACTGTCTAAGAATAACTTGTAACCTTTCATGTTCTAAATAACCTATGCCTTTTTGCTCCTACTTCAAAGTATTCTGAATGCCATTTTGCTCCTCCTTCAAAGTAGTCTGAATGCCTCAGAAACTTAGTGTATAGTACTGAAGTATATTTGTGTATATTTAACTGCCTCCTTCTACTGAATATTTTATAATTGACTGTTGAATAAATTAATAATTGTTTAACCAAGAAACCTGGAGTGTAAGAGTTTATTTGAACACTTGTGATTGTAGACCTCTGTGCAACATAATTATAGCTCGCATTCCCTCTTGAGATGAGCCTGACTGCTCAGCTCCGTTATCAAAAACTAAAGTAGTGAAGACTTATACCAAAGGTTGGTTTTGCTTACACCTGTAGTCTTAGTTGTGTGTAGTGATCCCCTCGGGTACTGCATACAAACTCTGCCTAACACCGTGTCTGTGCCTCGTGGCCTCCGAGCGGGCCCTGCAATGGGAAGCCCAGCATGGCTGAGTCCAGGGAGCGGTGGTGTTCCACCCCAATATTGCTGTGGCGACCAGCACAAGCTGGGGGCTGCTGTGGTGGAGGCACCATTGGGAGCTTTTATTCTTGGAGGGCCCAAGGTGAGGAAGGGGCCAGGTGCCCATGACACAGACCAGCGAAAGGCTGGTGATGCATAGCGGTGCTGCTCTGAGGGATGCTGGGGGACCTGAGACTTGGGCCGGAGCGGTGGTAAATAAGCTCAGGCAGCGAGAGCCCCACCAGCAGAGCGCAACGATGTGGAGGTCACTGGGATGCAAGTGCTGGGCAGGATGCAGGAAGAGGTAGTGGAGGACCTTCCCCATTGACTCCCCAGCCCACAAGCAGATAAAGGGAAGCCATGAGTGTAACAGCACCCCGTGGGCTGGCCTTCCCCTCAAGGCCAGAGTGAAAGAGACTAGGTTGAGTAGGATCCAGGCCGGTGTTGCGTTCACTGCCCCATGCTTGGTAAAAAGGGCAGCTGTAACCGCATTGGGGGATCCCGGTGGCACTGGCCAGGTGGAGGTGCATTAGAAGGGACAGGTGGTTAGGCAACAATAGTGACATTGGGTTGGCTGGTGGCTGTGCTACGTAATGGGTGCAGAAACATATTGGGGATACGTGCATGGAGCTGTTGCCACATAAGCTGGCTAAGCTACCGCGCCACAGATGTGGTTGTATCAGACCCTGGTGCAGCGCTGGAGTGGGGGGGGGGGAATTCCTGCCACGCGCCAGAAAGGAGTGTGGTGAGGGTGCAGAGGAGAACTCTTCGAGTGGGCACGGGAAGAAGGCAGCTACATTGGAAGCCGTGGGTGGCGAAAGCAGAAAAAGTACTGGCCTTCCTCGAGGGTGGTGGTGGTGGCGGCAGTGGCAAAGGGTAGCCTCCACGAGTGATTTGTTGGCGGAAGGAGTCGACCAGTGAAGCGCCTGAGGGCCTGAACAGTCGGGCTGGGCAGTGCAGCCCCGTAGTTGGTCAGCTATTGGCTCTTCCCCAGCGAGAAGGCATAGGGACAACAAGAGTAACAAGGCCGGAGAAGACGGCGAGTGGGGAGTCGCCGCAGGGATAGATGCTGCCTGGAGGCACACTGGTGGATGAGTTGGAGGGAGACGCTTTCGCACTTCCCCTATACAGTTGGGGAAGACCTGGCAAAGGCCGAAGGTGACCCGAGCCCCAATCAAGAGTGACATTAAAATCATCCTGAAAGAAATATGGGGGATGAGGACTGATATACGGGTGAAGGTGGCAGACCTCACGACCAAGGAGAGGAGAGAGTGGAAGGCCTGGAGGCTAGTCATACATTGGTGGAGGACTTGCAGTTGCAAATAGATGTGTGGCTCTTGGAGGTGGAGGGACGGGAGTAAGATTTGCATCTCTCATTCCACCAGAGCTGCAGGTGAGCGTTTATATTGGGGGAACAAAGACCCTCCTGGGCTTTTCAGTCCTGTTTGACCCATTTTCAGTCCCCTCCCCTGCCCAGGCCCCACACCGTGCCTGTTCCCCGGACTAGCTTGGTTCCTTTTTCCAGCCCTAACTCCCGCCTCCCTTCATGCCCCGATGCCTGATTGGCGCTTACAACTTGTAGCAGCTGGGCTTACAATCCCGCACTGCACACGCTTTTTGCCACTTATCATCCAGCAGATCCCGGTGAGTCTTGTGCCCTAGACCCTTCTGGTCTTCTATTTCACACACTTGTCCCCTGCTCTGAGACCCCCCAGGCCTGTGAGCGCTCCGAGTCGCCTCCCTCCCCAGACTGCTTTGCTTCCGTGTTTTCATCTCCTCCTCTCGCCTACCAGCCCGCCCCCGAACCCTGATTAGCGATCCATCTAGGTCATAAGTGACCCTTCCAAGGCAGCCCCTGCAGCTAAGGGCCCCAAGGCAAAGGGCGGCTCCGAAAGAGGTGGCTCCACATCGTGTCTGCAGGGGAAGCCAGTGGCTAGTCGTCAACCAGCAGTGACTAGTACAGTAGGAGTGGCCTGGGTGGGGAGTAGAACAACTAGTCGACTCTGGACACACGGATATTTAGCTAACTTAACTACACCTGTACAATACTATGACTACCTTCCTGTGCCTCCCTCTCTCCACCTACACAGGACTCTCAAATCTAGCTGTAATTAGCCTTGTACACGCATTGCATTGTTGGGTGTAGGCCTTCTCCCACATTACAGGACTCTCAAATCTGGCTGTTTTCAGTCTTGCACTCAAATTGCATTGTTGGGTGTAGGCCTTCCTCCCACTACACAGGACGCTCAAATCTAGATGTGTTTAGCCTTGTACTCAAATTGCATTGTTAGGTGTAGGCCTTTCTCCCACTATACAGGACTCTCAGATCTGGCTGTGGAATACCACACTGTGATAATGTAGTCATCACTGGCTCGCTCCACATTGTGATAGCTTTGACTATTAGCCTAGCACCCCATCGATGCACACCCTACTGAGTCCTATACAACCGTACAACCAAATGCCCAAAAACCCTGGACAGTGGCAGGTTAGCGAAACGCCTACCCCACCGACGAAAGGACAAACCGCACCTGATAGCACCTTAATATAATCATTAGAGGAAATGCCAAAACTCTCCTAGCACAAGACACTACTGACAACCACCTGCCCTGTTAATTCTGCATCGAGAACCAAAATGCCTCGACGCAGAAATGGGATGCCGATAAAGAGCTGGAACAGGTAACAATAAACATGGACAAACAAACCCAACTGCCCCCAGTAGAAGCGACATTGAATACAGGAAACACCCCGCCAAACAACGCTACCATCAGAACAAACCAACATTACCATCAGAACAAACACTACCATTAGAACAAACACTGTAAGAGAAAAATAATTCTATCTTGCAACTTACCTTGCGACAATCACAGAATCTCGATGCATCAATGACACTGATAACTCAAGACAATCACTCCAACCAACCAGAGAAAAGGGCGGGAAGACTCCAACCCCCTCACTCCATTCATCACAAGAACAGAAGAGCACTATCGATATCCACAACAGACAACACAAGACGACAAAGCTCTATTAAACAACAATCCAACCACCAACATAATGGACCGATTCAATGGAGAAGCAGCTTTCGCTGATCTTCAACCAATCGGCACCACTAGAGAAGCACCAGCCAAGCTACCAATCTAGTAGACCGCTTCAATGAAGAAGCAGTCTTCGCTGATCTTCATCTTCATCCAATCAACGTCAAAACAGGAACACCTTGACTGAACAATTACAAACCAAAACAAGGAACAACTAATGAACCAAACCACACGCCAAAGATCCACTGCAATTTAATCAACGCGAGGTCGATGTCCAAACATGCCACCGAAATCTACGACTTACTATGTGATGGGGGTATGGACATCCTTTTTATAACTGAAACATGGCTAGACAAAAATTACAAGATCGCCCTCAACAACTGCCTGCCTGATGACTTCAAATGCGTCCAAGCAATCGGAAAAACCAAAAGAGGTGGACTGGCAATTATCCACAAGGAACACCTGGCTATCAAATGGGAAGACACGTTAAACATAGATAAATGCAAATCCCTATTCCTACGCCTGCCCGTAAATCCCAAAACGAACCTGAAATTCATAATGATATACAGACCACCAACATACGATGCAACTTTTGTGGACGCCTTCACGGAAGCAATCCAAACCCTAGTCATCAAGCACAGTCATCTTATCGTCCTTGGAGACTTCAATATCTGGTTTGATGAAGAAATCACAACCACACAAAAATCTCTAACCAGCCAACTAGCAGCAATGAATCTACAGCAACTAATCAAAGGAGCAACCCACTCGGCTGGTCACACACTTTACGCCATTTTCGACTATAAATAACTCATTACCAAAGCACCCCCAATCCAGATACTCTGGAGCGACCACCTCATCATTCCCTTCGTAATCACACTAACCACCCCTACAAACAAGCGACAAGACAAACTACCAATCACCATGAAAAGGAATTGGAGAACCATAAAAAAAACTCGAACCTAATTGAACTTCTGGAACTCGGCAAACCACAAGAAACAATTGTGGAAGAAGCCGACCTAGACAAAAAAGTAGCTCTACTCCACAACTGGATCACATCAGCGATCGACAAAATCGCTAAAGAAAAACCCTTCCACCCGTTCAAGTAAAAGAGCAACAGCAAAATGATTCACCCCACTATTGAGCGCCATGAAAAAAAAGAACCGAAAACTAGAATGGAGGACCACAAATGACGCGGGAAATAAACTTCTATTCCAAAAACATATACGCGCCTGCAAAAAGGAAATATTACGACAAGCAATCCTCGCAACACCAAACACCCAAAAAGAACTCTTCAAAATCATAAATGAAATAAAAAAATCCACCAGACTGCAACAACATGCCAATCCATCGATGACAACTGATGTCAGCAGACCACTTAAAAAAACAAAATCATTACCATCCAACAAACCATACAAAACAGAACATGTGATCGGACTACGGATCCCGCAGACCCTTACGAGGAACGCCTGAACAAACTACGAAACATCCCAGAAATATCCGTGGAGACTTTCGTCAAACTGGTAAATCAAAGTAACAAAACAGGTTCTCCTGAGGATCCCTGCCCACCGCACATATACAAATCAATCTACACACACCATGAACCCCCATGGAATACCACAGTAATGTCCTCAACCTTTCAATCTCAACAGGAAAAGTGCCACAATGCTCAAATCAGCATACATCAGACCACTACTCAAAGACACAGCTGGAAATATAGAGGGCCTTTCCAATTAGACCCATCTCCAACATCTGTATGCAGCTAAATTGCTCGAAACGTACATATACAAAACAACCAAGAATTCATAGAAAAACACTGACTACTAGACCAGGCACAAGTTGGTTTCAGACCAATAAGAGGAACAGAATCGGCTCTCCTCTCAATATGGGATGACCTAAAAGCAAGCGCAGACTCGGACAAAAGTACGGCCTTGATACTTCTAGACCTCTCTGCGGCATTCGACACAGTTAAAGACGACATCCTCATCATGAGACTAAATGGATTGGGAATAACAGACACCGCCCTACTGTGGATCAAATCCTTCCTAACAAACAGAATAAACTATATGGATGAAACCTTTCAAATCCAACACAAGAGAAGCCACATGCGGCGTACCACAAGGATCATCCTTCTCCCTGCTTTTATTCGACATCTACGTTTCTCTGCTGATCAAAATCATCAAAAGACCCGGCCTCGCCTGCTAAAAGTACGCTGATGATACACAAATAGTATTCAAAATACAAGACCCTCAAGAAGAAAACACAACACTTGAGAACTGCCTTTGTGATGTATTCAACTAGATGAACTCAAACTACTTCAATCTCAACCCAGGCCAAACAGAAATAATGATCAGCACAAAAAACAGAGGAGACAACCACTACATCTCCTGGCCAAGGGAACTCTGTACATCCCCAGCCCCATCGTCGACAGTAAAAAAACCTGGGAGTACTGATGGACAACAAACTTAGCCTAGAGCCACAAGTAAACGCTATACTCAAGAAATGCTTCTTTCTGCCGCAAGCGGCAAAAAGGACCCTACCGTTCCTATCATTTGCCAATAAAACCCTACCTATCATCGCTCTCGTCATGTCCAGAGTAGATTACACCAACAGCCTATACCTGGGTATGCCTGAACCACTGCTAAAAAAAACTACAACGCATACAAAATGCCAGACTGCTCCTCAAACTGCCCCAAAGAGAACACAACACTTCGGCGCTAAAAACACTACATTGGCTACCAATAAAACAACAAATCAAATTCAAATCAATGTGCATCGCGCACAGAGCAATCCAGAACAAAGGCGCAGAATTCCTGAGAGAGAAATTACACCTAGATCACCCAACAAGAACGCTCAGATCAAGTGACATTCGCCTGGAGCCAAAACCCTACAACAAGAGAAAACTGGGGATCCTCCTTCTCTCACCTCGCACCAAAAATGTGGAACAACTTAATGAAGAATATACACAACACAAGAAACCACCTACTATTCAGGAAACTGCTGAAATCATGGCTCTTCACTGCATAACTAGAAGAACCCCCACAGAGGCGCACACACACACACACACATCTGGTCACAATGATGAGTGAAGACACCGATCCCGGACCCCTACAATCTATCTATTACATACAGAATATAGGGAAGGCATTCTAAGACGGTTCAAACTACAAATCGAGAGCTAGCCATAACAGGACGACACTAATGACCGAATGCATAGCTAGACCAAGACCGAAGATCAAAGACGATTATAGTACCCTGGTCCAAATCGGCTCCAAGCCCAACAGACCACCATCAATATAGACAGTGAGGGAATATGGGGGGCGGGCAATCCACAGTGTGGTATTCTAGTGTTATCTAATGTTGCCTTGGCTCCCCGCCTGCGCGTGAGATAGAATGTTGAGAGAGTGGAGTATTCAAATTGACAGTTGGAAGGAGTTTTGGAGTGGATGGTTTTGGAGTGGTTTTGGAGTGGTTTTGGAGTGGATGGGTGTAGTCACAGTGCGGGGCGCCAGGTCATATTTATATGTAAATAAAGATTGTTTATTTACCTACTGCATCAAGAATACTTCACACAGCACCAACACCAGAAGGGGAAAACTAGACATAACCAGCCCCACTAACCCAAGATCCATACAACACAACCAGGAACGCACTGTGACACTAATCTAACGGTTAGATGGTCAAGAAAGGTAACCAGCTACTAAGCGTACCCAGAGGAATGCCACTTAAATAGAACAAGATCGGCTAGAACCAGGACATACAACCCACTAACCCACCTTCAAATCTCGGCTTACCTTATTCACCTGAAAACCCACACAACCGTCTCTCGCATAGCAAACCGCACACACTTCACTGCAACAACAACAAACACATAAACTGCATCAACAGCACACGTTGTCTCGCTCCGATACGAAAACCAAAGCTCAGCTCACAGTGAAAACTGAACTGAAGCTGCCAACAGCACACCACTCTTCTCACTCTCCTACTCCATGTTCACCTGACTAACCTAACCCCCCCCCCCTCTGGTTACAGATCCGCGTGAGCGACTGGAGACCAACTCGTTGGTGACGGTGCGCATTATAAATACCTTTTAACATTAACATCTGAAGGTGGATGACATCGAGAACCGAGAGCGGCGCAAAAACCCTTATTTTTTTTATTTTTTTCTTTACCTCAAGGAAAAATGGGGGGAGATGCCGGCCTTGGAGGAAGCGATACAATAAATTGTTGGCATAACCGTTGGGCTCGAATGAAGGCACAAGGGTGATTTTGGAAAGAGTTCGAGGTGGGGGCAGTGGCAAATTGTCGCGTTCGGTCCTGGCACGCCTCCACTACTATGGAGATAAGTGGATCTTTGAAAAGGCGAATGGCACCATTGACTACGAGGAATCAAAGGTTGCGATCTTTCAGGACCTGTCAGCCCACACGCTTGCTCATGCGACGGATGAAATGTGCACCAGGTAGCTGCAGGAAAACTGAGTTAAATACTGATGGGGGGGTACCTGTTTGCACTCCTTTTCGAATGTGAGGGAGAACTCTTCCAGTTAGTGACAGAAGGTGAAATAACGAGAGCCATGGAAGCACTGAATGGACATCGATGTGTGGGCCTTCGGATGGTGGAGGGGAGGGGAATACGAACGTTTGAGCGGCGTAAAATTTAGGGATCAAGGAAGTTTCAGTGGCTCAACACTCCCTCTCCAGGGAAGGGCATAATGTGAGAGGTTTGGGTTGGGGGGGGGGGTTGCGGTCGATGGTCTGGGCCCTTCCTTTTTCTAGTCCACCCTCGGGCTCTCTTGAGGGAGGCGGTGCGTGGGGTGGTGATGGAACAAATTGGCTGGGGGGAATAGAGTCCTGATGGAGTGCTAATTTAGGCAACGATGGGAGTGGAACCGGATTCTGAGGGAAGTACTTAAGGTGTGTTGATTGGTGGGAGAGGGGCGAGGAGGGGTCAGAGACGAAGCTACCAGTCGGGGGAGAGAGGGCAAGACAGATGTCTTGTGAAGCGTTGAATAAGTTATTATTGTGGTTGGGGCAGGGGACAAATGTTTGGTGGTTTGACTGGTGGAACCGTCACGTATGGTCCGCACAGGCAGAAGCCTCAGTTGGGGGATGGAGGGGGTTCATTTGTTTGAGGGAAGGGGTTAAGGAAGGGGTTTCAAGGGAAGCGGAGGGGGGGCAAAACTCATGCAGCAACTCAGGCGGCGACAGGATGTGGCGCTCGAACAGGGTGAGGGGGAATAAGGGCAAAACCCATGAAAAAAGGGTATGGATAAAATAAAGGTGGTCACCCAAATTGTAAAAGGACTTGAATCGCAGAACAAGATGTCCCTGGCAAGTAATCTGTTCCACAAGCAACACTTGGCGTCCCTCTTTCTACAGGAAAGCCACTACAAGGAGGGCAAGGAATTCACATTCATGGGTAGAGCTATAGGGCGGATCTTTGCGGCCTCACGTCAGGATCGCAAGCAGATGAGGGGGGGGGGCTGATCATGTTCCTGAGGAAATCCCTCCAATTGGCAGACATTCAGGTTAAGAGGATATGGCGAAAGATTCCTGGCAGTCGAGGGAATCTATGAAGGGGTGAGGATTACCCTGGCAACATTTTATGCACCTAATGCTGGTTAGATGCGCTTCTTGGGGCGAGTGTTTGCACTGCTGGAGGGATGGGCTGAGCAGGCCACTCTCTTGGGAGGTGTCTTCAACATCATAGCGAACCCAGACCTTGATTGGTGGTCGAAGAAGGGAGATGGGCTAAAGAAGGTTAGTAAGGATAATGCAGACTTTGGGAACCTGCTAGCGGATCATTTTTGGGTTGATGTCCGGCACCATCACTTCTCCGGTCATGGGGGTTACACCTTTTACTCGCCCCCGCACCAGACGGATAGAGCTCCATACTGGCTCCACAGGAACAAGTATCGGGTGTAAGGGCTCCTAAGGTCGAGACTGTCACGTGGTCAAACCAAGTGGTAGTAATAGTGGAGTGGAGGCTGGAGCTACCTCGGAAGCGAGCTTACCGGTGGCCATGCAACTATAGCCTCCTGGGGGATCGATTGTTTAAGGAATCCCTGGGGAAGGAGATGGCCTATTTTGAGTGACAGTCGGGAAGTGACTATGGCCACGATATGTGAAGCAGCCAAGGCCACGATTAGCGGTCTGCTTGGAGCGGAAGGGGCAAGAAAGAAAAGACAGGGGTCTGATGGAGGGTAGATGGCAAGAGGAATTGAGGGTACTGTGATCGAAGCTGCAAAGGCGAGGCACAAACAGGGAAGGACTACTAGCAGAGATGAGGGATAAAAGGCAGGAGCTGCACTCGGTCCTAATTGGGGAGGTGGTTAAAAAAAAGGAGACATAACGAGCAGAAGTACTACGAAAAAGGGGATGGTTTGGGGGGGTCTCTGTTGGCGAACACGGTAAGGGAGTGCTGGGTCGAGAGGAGGGTTGACCAGATCAGGAGGGAGGACGGGATCCTAATAGGAAAAGGGGGTGATAGCCCAGAGCAATTTGCGGCTTTCTATGAACAGATATACTCCCAGTCACACGACCCGTGAGAAGACCTACATGATTACCTGTGTGAACTGTCTATCCCACGATTTACGGTGCAGGAGGTTGCTGCCTTGGAGGTGGATGTCACGAGGGAGCTGGTAGCGGCTGATGGCTAAAGCTACGGGAGAAGATGGCTTCACCGCAGACTATAAGCCATTCCAGACCCTACTGGCGGGACCCTTGGCTAGGTTTTTCAGCTCGATCACAGGAGAGGGAACACTTCTGCCGTCATTTCTTTAAGAATTAATTGGTCATCCTGATTCCGGGGAAAGACCATACATATTTCTCCCTGTACAGGCCCATCTGCCTGGTAACCGTTGATGCAAGCGATTTTGCTAGGATATTGGCTGCCTGACTCGATCTCCAACTGTTTAGGTTGATCCACCCGGATCAGTCTGGCGGCGTGTTGCAGAGACAGGGGTCTGACAATCTGCGTAAGACGCTACATATCCTAAATGCCCCAATGGTGAAAAGGGATGGGCCGTGCTCTTGGCCTTGGGCGCAGAAAAGGCCTTTGACCGGGTTTGCTGGGCATTTCTCAAGGGGGTTCTCTTGGCGGTAGGTATGGGCAAAGGTGGATGGGCTGAATCTCAGGCCTTTACTCAAGGCAGCAGGCTAAAGTAGCAGACAATGGGGGCGAGTTTAAAAGGTTCCCGCCAAAGAGGGGCACTCAGCAGGTTTGTCCGCTCTCTCCTCGCCTCTCCTATACATGCTGGCCATGGAATCCGGGGCCATTGGATTTAGAAAGGATGCAGGAATCTCACAATAGTAGGGGTGGAACACAAGTCTCTTTGCGGATGATGGATGATGCCCTACTTTATTACAAACCCAAACAGTCGTTCCCGCGGCTGATGGAGAGTCTAGGTCGTTGCAGGGAACTCTCCGACTTCAAGACTGGACAAGTCGATTGCTTTTGTGTGGGGAAGGCTTTCAAATGCAGATAGGAAACTTGTGAGGGGGCTCTCTGTCAGGGAACAGGTAGAGCGATTTCGGTATATGGGGGTAGATGTCTCTCAGAAATATGGGAATCTGTTTGCAGACAATTGATTGCTGCTTTGGCAAGCTGTGCAAGCGGACATGTGTAGGTGGTCCCAGTTACAGTGTTCTTGGATGGCGCTCTTGAATTGTATCAAGATGGTGGTGATGCTGAAGTTTCTGTTCCTTTTCCAGATGTACCCAGTGGTGGTCCTGCTGGCCTTCCTAGAGGTCAAAGTGACTTTAACATTGCTATGAGCAGGGACGAAACACTGCATCGCAAATAGGGCTCTGAAGATGGCCAAGGGCAGAAGCAGGGGGGGTGACTTCCCGGATTTGAAAATGTATTATAAAGCGGCCCAACTCCGAATCTTGGTTGTCCAACTCGATCCTCAGTCCGGAAAGCAATGGGTCAGCATGGGCAATGCAAATATGGCCCTGGTCTTACTGGGAGAGTGGTTGTGGGTCCCCGGTCCAGCATTCCAAAGAGTGCTCAGAACATTTGCTTTTGGCGGTCCTGTGATCCATCTGGAGAGAAGGGAGTGACACACAGGTTGTCCACGTGACCATCTCGCCTCAGTTGTGTATGGTCTTCCCCGTTGAGAGATGGACTGGCGGAGCTGCTCCAGTTTCAATTGTGGTACGAGGCGGGATTGAGCAGGTCGGGCCAGGTGTCGTCTGATGGGACCATTCTTACTTTGGAAGGTTGTCCGTGTTCTGCTACCTCCAGTTGAACTGCAGATTGACAGATGGCAAATGGGAGAACAATCTGCATAGAGGTTTGACAGAGGTTGAGCCAACTGCTGATCACCAAGGGGGAATCAAAGGGATTGATCACGCAATTGTATAAGGCTATACAGTTAGCGGAATCTATCGACCCACTGTCAGCCAGGGTGAAATGGGGGGAAAGATTTGTGGAGGGAAATCGACAATGGACTGTGATCGCAGATGTGTAGAAGGGTATCCCAATCCATGGTTTTACTGCCATACAGGATGCAGGCCATTAAGCTGCCCTACAGGTGGCAGGACCCGGCAGCCACGTTGTCCAAAATGTATAAGGGCTACGACTGTCTGTGCTGGAAGTGCCGACTGGTGTGGGGGTGATTATAACCACATGTGGTGGTGGTGACCCGGGTGGAACAATATTGCAAGGACGTCCTTACCTGGATCAAGGGAGTAGCTTGTGTCTCCAGGCTCTTGTTTGGGTTACAGGACGAGGAGACCACCGAGGGGCGTACAACGACGACACCGCGAGTTCTGCCGGTGGCAGCCAGAAGTTGTCTGGCCCAATTCTGGCAGGGTACTGGGTGGCTAAGGTCTGTGCCATATATGACATGGAGTTCCTATCTCACCTCTTGGAGGAGTCCAGGTCTAATATTGAGAGTTTGTGGCTGCTCTTCTTTGAAAAATGGCAGCTGAGCCACTTTGTAGGGAGGGTCCAAAGGCTATGGTGAGGTGTAAGGTTTTCTGCAGTAGGAGACACCCAGTGTCTGTGCGAATTAACTGAACGGAGTGGCGGCGCGGGGAGCGGGAGGAGGGATGAGTTGTGGCAGGGTCGTTAACCCTGGTGGATTTCCAATGGCAGTGAGTGTTTGGGTCTGTTGTGCCTTGTCCTAAGAAGCACACATTTTAAATTTGATAGGCTTCATGGGGGTGGTGTTGGGGGTATTTGCAGTCGGATTGTCTTTGTGAGTTGAATATGTTGAGGGATTTGGTGAGGTGTCAGGGTGATGGTGACTTTAGTCTGTTAGGAAACATTTTCTTTTTGCTGTTTTCCTCCCATAGAATTCTATGGGACACCCTTTCTTTTGCTTTTTTTGAACCCGGTCCTGATTTTGTGGAGCCATGTAAAGCCTTCTTACTTCCCTTGCCAGTTTTGCTCATTCTTTGTGGAAACTGACTAGTCCCTAAGACTGTCAGTACTGAGAGACTGTCTCTCTCTTTGTGAATTCTAGTATTGTTACAATTGTGCACAACCCATTACAGTGAAGTGTTGTTCGGATACGTTGTATCCTTAATATTTTTTTATATAATGGCTTGTTGGTTACTTTGAAAATATACCCAAGTCAAGCTGATGGCCGCTGTGATATTCTTACTGGGATATTCTTACTGGTTTTGATACATTTTCCTTGCACACTTATTTGGACATATAGTTCTTTTTTCCTTCTTACCGCCTTTTCAAATCAGGAAACTCGTTACAAGGAAATTGCATTCCTGGAGAAAGCTGTGATCGTGCGGTTACTGTGTGTAGCCAGAGGAAGGGGCTGGGACTTTCTAGTTCCAATTTAAATCCCTGGTGTCTGAATGTCTGTTGCTGGGCAGATGATGTGGTCATCCATGATTGGATATCCATTGACTTTGAACGGTGCAAATCCTTACCATTGGTGGGCTTGGGCATTCTCCCAGCCCAATTGTGGATAGGGCTACTGCAGCAGTTTGAAAGATCGTCGTTGCGGCCAAGTCCCCCGCAAAGAACAGCAGTCTGCTGACGACCCAAAAATAACCTCTTTCGTTGACCAGCATTGACTCAGTGCTGTCCAAGAGAAACCCTTCTCCTCTGCCTCATCTCAAGTAGACCCTTGTTGGTGCTCCCTCCCCCCACCCCCTGGACGTGTGAGAACAACCAGTGTGGACTCCGGCTTGAGGATCTCTGCTTTCTGAACCTTCGAAAGTGTCACTGCACCGACCAGTGGCTTGACCAGTTCTCTCCTGGGTACCGTGTTGCAGCAGTCTCCACTCCGAGTACCTCCTTGGAACTTGGAGGATCTTCAGTTTATGCTCCTGCATTTTCAGCCTTCTTGCCTGAGCGAAAGCCATTCTGGGTCTGCTCCTTATGTTGCATGGCTATGGTGACTCCTGTTGCACCACTCCTTCAATCCCACTAGGTGTCCTGAGGTGGTCTGTCACTCGGAAGTATTAATCTTTCCTTGTTTGGGTGTTCCATTGCAGACTACATGCAGTAGAGTGTGTGGCCAATGGATTCCAGATTACCAGCAGTGGTCTCTGGTGAAATCCGAGCCATGGGCCAAGTTTACATGCTTGTTTATTCCTCCATGGTCTCCATAGGGTTACATGGGCGGGAAGTCCTGTCCCTTAATTACTCTTCCCTGACTTTGGTTGGTGGAGGTTTGGTCAAGGATACCTTCCTAGTACTATCGTAAGGACTGGGTTTCTGTAATTCTACTTTACTGAACTTTAACCTTTTGACTCTTATTAATCATAACCACTTGCATTACCAATCTCTTTATAAACCTACCTGAAATGTATCTACTTTGCAACAGTTGACTTTTGGTCACAAAGCCCAAAGTCAACTTAGGGTTGGACTTTATAAGAGGATAGGCAAGCTGTTCTATGATTATTCTGTAGTGTTCGTTCTATTTCTAAAGCAAAGCATATAAGTACTTATCTGTGTTTCACTGGTCATTGAATCAAACGTTCTATTTCTCGTAATGGTGAACGTATCTGTTTTTATGAGGGCATACGAGACAGTATCGGACTATAGTTTTTACTTGATGGTGTGTATTTTAAAGGCCTAATAACCTATTGTATTTGTATACTTGCCTGTTTAACTGGAATTGCTGTGTGGGCTCATTGTAGCCCTAGACCACTTTCACAAACTTCCTGAGACTAAGACTTTCCGCTCTGTTACATTTCCTTCATTTGGTTGGGCTAACCGCACCATCATAGGGTGGCCTGCCTTAATGCTCCCCCCAGGGCTGATTTTGGAAATCCATTTAAATAGTTCAACATTATTGTATCTTCAGCAGTCATCTCCAGAGTGGTTTGAGACGACAGGTACCAGAGTGTTTGCACTTACGACCCCTCTGCGGGGGTATGAGAGGTGGGATATTCTCCAGTGGGGAATATTGGGATTAAGGATTGGGATATGGGACCCTGGGATTTTAAGAGGTGCCTGAGATTGGTTTCATTCAGAGTTTAGATCCTATCCCTTAACTAGTGGACATGAGGGGTGTGGGTGAGTGTGAGTAATTCTGGATTTGCACAAGTGCTTCTAGAGCAGGCACCTCTGGAGGATTGCCGACATGGCCGAGATGTTGTAGAAATCTATGGAAGAGGAATAAAGTGTGATTAGCCAGAGTTCAGAAATGTTTTCTTTTATAAGATTGGCACGTGGTATAAGAGTGCACCAGAATTTCATGAATACAGTTATTGTTTTGGAAGAGAACAGGACTGGAGTATGCTAGTACATGCTACTCTTTACTCTGCCTGTTGGGTGTCTCTGGGAAGAATTAAGTCATTTGAAGTAGGGCACAAAGGTTGCTTTTGCCACTAGCCATTAGCTATTGATAATTGGTTCTTGGTGAGTAAGAAATGGTGTGCTGTGTGTAGGTGTAGAATTGAGGTGGCAAGTGACTTTTGAATGCTGGCTATATTAACTACACCCTTATACTGTGTTCCACTGTTTGCACTATTTAGGGCTGTGAGCAACCTGAGGTATCCTGTTCTCAGGTGGCCAAGGTAAAGCCCAATGCTTTTGGATCCCAACCCCGGGGGTGGATATGTGAGGGAGGATCACCTGGGTGGAGGAGACTTGGGGAGAGGACGTCCTTGTCCCCCATTTACCTTTTGATCATGAACCCTCCATCCCTCAAGCCTTTGTAGGCTTTTGTCAGCCCTTTCCCAGTGATTCCCCTAAAGCAGGGGTCTCCAACCTTTAGGTTAGCTAGAACTACTTGTAGTGGAGGCCAACATCGGAGAGCTACCAGCGGGCGATATCGGGGTGGGTATGTTTATAAACCTCGGAATTTTTACCAATATTTTTTTGGCCCGATTTGCCCTCTATAAATAGATACATATGCCTTCACAATTATATTAAGAACTTCAAAAGCCTCTTTGTTGCATTATTATTTATTAGTAGCTGTCTCATAAAAAGACAGATATTTGTTGGACTACCACACAACTATCCTGTCATTTATCTGCCCTTCCTTTGCATCTTATGCAGGCTCTCTACATGCTGGGCACACTAGTGTTTTCCCAATGTGCATTTCACAGTTCCATAAAAAAACAAAAGTAATTTTCAAACTGAAAAATGCTGCTTGTGGTCACTAGTTTTGTTTGAATATTTTTTGTCAGACACCACACATACTCTGTTATTTGTGTGCCCCTCTCTGTTTCAGCACAGGTTATATTTATAAAGATGTTATATGCTTGTCAAACTGGTTAATCACAAATAAATTATCTGTTGTGCTGACAGCAGTTTTTAGGAAATTAAACTGTGGGTTCATGAGTGCCAACTTTAGATTTTTACTACAGGGGCAGAAATATCTCCACCTCCGCCCTGAATATAAACAAGCACCCAGCCCAACCCATCCCCTGGCCAACCACCACTGGCCATTTGCCCATAATGTTTCCAAAAAAAGTGAATGGTGGGGGGAGATGGGTGATAATAAACACATGGAAACTCAGCGCACCTCGTACAGCTTTTGATGCGCCTCCACATCTAAAGTGTCCTATGGCCTTTCTTTCCTCCGGGAGAAGGTAGGACAGCAGCCATGACTGTTTGTGCGGGAGGAACAGGGTGGCAGGTTTGGCTTAGCTGGGATGATGAAAATGAGCCTAAAGTGGGTGACGACCCCTAGAGGACGGTGGGTTAAGATGTGCGTGTTTTTGGAGAGTGAAGGGGTGGATGGTGTTAAGGGTTGGGGAGAAGCCAGACACCCGCTGCTAGTTTTTTTTTTTTTTTTACATGCCACGAGCAGTGGCGTACCCAGGAATCAAATTAAGGAGGGGCACAGAGGGGGCCAAAGACAAAAGTAGGGGGGGCACAGACAAATGTAGGGGGAGAACATGGTCACTGCTCGTCTTTGGTGAGGGGGCACAAAGGGGGGGCACAGGGTTTAACAGGGGGGCCCCAGCCCCCCCATCCCCCCTCTAGCAATGCCACTGGCCACAAATTGACGAGTCTGTCTTTTTGATGTGCTGCTAGAATGCAGTCAACCATAAAAACAGATTTGGCAAATTAGAGCCTAGACACAATAAAGTGCGATGCCAAGGAGCACACTAAATGGTACAGTTGGATGGATTTATTATGCACCTACACTAAAGTGTTTGCAAGTTGGACCGGGAGTCCTGTAAGACTTGGGGCAATCAGGCAGCCAGTCCGCAGACAGAGCAAGGTCAGGTTAACAGGGTAGAGGGGAGGAGAAAAGATTGGTCGAGGAGTTTCCGGAACCTGTGGTCCTGCTCAAGGCAGCAGGAGACAGGGAGGCCATTCCAGAGGTGAGAAAAGGGAAAATACCTGTGAGGTACAGCTCGAAGTGGGCCTTCTTGGCAAGGTCTGATGTGTGGAGTGGAACATCACTCCGGGTTTTTTTTGTTTTGTTGCATCACAAGAGGGTGAAGGCCCAAAGAGGTCAGCCAGAGTGAGGGGAAAGCAGGGTTCCCAACGAGAAGGACCTCAGTCTTGCAGACTTTGAGGCAGAGATGGAGATGCACCATGACTGAATAGCAGATACAGTCAGGAATCAGTGTGGGGTGTTGGGGGGCAGTAAGGGTAGTATACAATGTATGAAGGGGACACCCCTGCAGCCCAGAATCCTGAACTAGGGTAGTGGGGATACACCGCCTCCCCCCAGGATACAACCTTTTGTACCAGGCCGAACGCACACTAACTGCATTCAGTCTCCCCCCGCAATAAATATTTAGGGGGTAAACCCATCAAGACCACATCCTTGGCACACCAGAAACCAGGCTCACGTGTGCTATTGAGGGGCATAGCTAGAGGGGAGGATTTCCTGGATGGCCAGGTGCAATGTGGAAGGCCAGGTGCAATGGGGTCTGGTGTTAGTATGTGCCAGGGCAGCTATTGTGCATTTTACATGCAAGAGACTGGTGGGACAGGAAGGTATACACTGCCTTTGGTAAGAACCACACAAAACTGTGCCATGCCATGACCCTTGAAGTATGGACTTGCGTCAGGATCAGCATGTTTGCCAAATCTAGGACTAACCATTGCTAAGACCTTTGACTGCACTGACAGTTTGAGATCAGTGTCCTTTGAGCAGGTTTTGCAACAGTACTTTTCTCAAAGCCCTTATCCACTGGAGGCTGAAGGTAGAATTTTACAACAGCATGTGCAGGAATGCCCATTCCAAACAGTAAGCCCCATTTCCCTGGAAAAAGCTTTATAAACCAGTCTTTCAGAAGCCGTGAACTTTTATTCTCCTGTATAAAAAGTGTAGCGTGAAGCAGCAGCTTCAGCTGCACCACACCATGTTTCATTGTTTAAAGCTCTGCAAGAAAGCGGATTGGGAGGCAACCCCAACGGAAGGGAACAACTTTGAAACCCAGGAGTCAATCATTGCTGGTGTAATTAACTTTATAAAATATACTACATGCAGACCAGAGACAGTTTGACAAGATCAGGCTAAGACAGCAAAGAGTACAACATCCACTGTATCGTGTGCTTGTCTGCACGAGGCAAGTTCCCAAATAAAAAAAAAAGCCCACCATTCACATGAAAGGTCTTACCTGCCATTCCCATCTGTCCCATCCGCATCTCCTGCTCCCTCTCCCATCCTGAACTGAAATGGTGTTCACGGTAGCCCTAAAGGCATTAAGTGTCATCTGCACAACTACCAAGCTTTCTGATTCCTGGCTGTGTCATGGGGGCGCGCAAGGCTATCTGTGGTACTACAGGTGGCCACAGAAGCAGAACGTGATACTGACATCTGTCAGCATATTTACAAGCAGCTCCATGTGGCACAGCAGCCAAGCTCCCCGCCTGCAAGCGGGAAGACCATCGTTGGAATCCTGAACATGGAGTAGCAGCAAAACTCACCAGAAAACAATTTCACCTCAAAGTGTTTATTTTTCAGTAATTCCAGCGCGGGTGACTGAAGAGGCTCAGGCGAGTTACTGATAGCTCGCGATCGACTGTTTGGAAACCTCTGCCCTAAAGTATTCCCCAAATTGCATCAATATGGTACTGGGACAAAAAAGGAAAACTAGGCCAACACATACTCCTTTTCTGAAAGCCAACAATTATCGGCTCCAACCAAGTGCTGGGACGAGGAGGAGGACAATGAGCAAAGCAGGACTGCCGCTTTGCTGTTGAGTGGTTTAGTCCTTTTTGTAATGAAAATGGAGACAGGAGCTTTAAAAGTTGGAACTCCCAAATGTCAGCTGCGGGAAACCTCTCCGAAGTGGCAGCGTGGCAGGAAGAGCACTGGAGACCCGTGAAGAGTGTATGCAGCGGAAAGCGGTGGCACAAGAAGCTGGAGGCCGGTGGCAAGCAATGGGAAGGAGGCACGACAAGACCGAGGGAAGCTGTTGTATGTATTCCGCTTTGCAGTGGAAGCATTGCTGGGTGTGCATGACCCACACGAAGACCACCGGGAGTAGACACGAGCGACCGCACAGAGAAACAGGATCCCATGACGGCAAAAGACCTCGCAATGAGCCGTAAGTCGACCAGTGAGTAAAACTAGAAAGGGGGGAGCAGGCGGTGATCAAAATGAAATGAAAGCAAGACATTTTGAAAACCAAACGCAAGTTAAAGCAGATGACAAGTATTTTGAATACTGATCTAAATGAAAGCAAGGCTTTTTTGCAATATTGCAAGAATTGAAAGCAAGTTGGAAGCACTCTGGCATCTGGAAAGAAGTGAAAGAAAAATTGTGAACTTTACTGAAGGGAATGTTTTGAACTGCATTGAAATAATGAACTGCATTTACTGAAACAAGTGCTAGCAAAGCCAAGAGAGCACAAAGAGTTGAAGGCAGGATATGAGAAATGCAACACTGGTCACAACCAAGAAAGTGCACAAAACTGTATATTATAAGTAAACCAGCATTGGCAAGAGTCAAGGAAACATAAGAAGGTGTAACATGTGCAAGGTGGTTACATCAGTCACAATACAGTGTCGGGAAAGTGCGACACATGTGGCTGAGGCAAAGCTTACTGCTTAGGAGAAGCAGTGGACTAGTGTCAAAGGAAAAGCAGTATATGAAGGGTACCGGTTGTGTGTACTGTAATGGGTGGACCGTGTCATCCGACAACTGCGCCAAGACTGTGTTCCGCTGAATGGGAAAAGCCGCTGAAACCACCTATAAAGAAACTTGTGTTGTGCAAAGACCTTGTAGTGATATTTAAGTTTAGTGTTTGGAAAGCTAGAGGATTTGAACTTTTGGAGAAAGAAAACTTGTAAAAACCTGTGTTTTTGTTTTGAAACTGGAAGATTTGAACTCTTGGCGAAGGGAACCTCTGTATTTGATGATTTACTTTGAACTTGAGGAAGGGGAGCTGACTGCAAGCCTATGAACTAGAAGGAACTTTGAACACTTCCTTTTTGATGCTGACCTCCCTACACATTGTAAAGTCAGTTGTGAGGGCAAGTATTGGTTTTGGACACAGACAGAGGTTTTACTTTGGACTTTCTGACAAAGACTATCCTTAGTTGTCATTAGGTAGGGAAATCCCACCTGAGCATAGGGCAAGTTAGGCATTTGTCCACCCTGCCTTTTAAGTAAAATAAAACTCTGTTGAGAACTTGAACCTGCTGTCTGACTCATGATGCCTTCAGAGGGCACAGATATTCTCGAAACAATGTTAGGTTGCATAGGTTTTGTCTTTGTTTATATACTGCCCTTTCCAGCAGACTGTACTGACTACCATGTTCTTAACAGGTCTCTCCTGGTGCAGGGCGTAAAAAGACCACCAAGCATCTACTGGAGACACTGCGTGTCCTGGAGGGCACCTCCAAGACTAGGCAGGATTTCCATGAGGCCCAGCCAGTAAAGCACTCCTCGGAGTCTGAGGACAGCACAGCAGAGACGGCTCCTGTGAAAACCAGACGCAAAAAGAAGAGGAGCAAGAGAAGGAAGCAGGGTCTGAACTCTGATCGCTCTGGATCCGAACCACAGAGACTCGCAGAAAAGAGAAACGGTAATGGGCCAGATTCATCCGAAGTGACCTTGAAACGGAAGCCTGCAGGGGGTAAGTGCGGAAGACCTGATTTCTATTTGAGGCATGCATTATAGCCCTGAGTTCACTGGCATCTATCGGATGAGAATAAAGACCAGCAGAGTTTTAAATAGTGTATCTTGGAAGCGCCCTTCTTTCATGTTTCTGGGAAGGGTGATCTCATTCTTCTAGACTACATTTAACCCCTCAGTTCCTAAGGGGGAAAGGGCCAAAGTGCTGATACACTTTTGCATGTATATCACAGTGAAGAATTGCCAGGAAAGGCCTGATTGTATTCAAGACATGGTGGCATGCATCCTGTTTCTCTTGCTATATTAGAAAGCATGAGCGGAGTGAATTAGACCTCAAGATATCTTGGCTAGAAACAACTTATCCAAAAAGTAGAAGCTTCTTTCTGTGATTTCTGTGTGGTTTCTTGGGGCATTTTACTGGCAGGAAACCCATTTCCACATTCTCCCTCCTGCAACAGCATTTGTGCCACTCCTTAAAAAGAAAACACATCTGCTTCAACAGACTGAATATCACCAGTTCACCACATTTACTTTCATCTGTCAGTTTTTCAAGCGGCATGTCGAAAGTCTTAGACAGTGACTATTATTGGAGTTGTGTTTTTTTTTTTTTTTTTTAACTTGCCTTAATGATTCACTGACCATGTTCTCCCCCCCACCCCCTGCCCCCCGCCCCCCACTCACTTTCTGGCTAGTAAGTTGCCTACTAACGCTCGAGTGTTATGACTGTGCGGGTAGGGTGTGCCAGGTGGTGACCTCTAGTCTCCCCCCGCCCCCCTGTTCTGTTCATTGTGAAAGCACCTAGTTCATTTTTAAAAGATTGCATGCTTTTGCAACAATTTTGACCTTTTCAGGACTAAAGTCGTCTTCTCTGCGGTTTCCCATTGAAATGGCGACCTAGCCTTAGGAGTCCTGTGAGACTACACAAAGAGGCTGCCTTTACTTGTAAGCTTGGAAACCAGTATGTGCCAAATGTGGTCATAGCCTTCCAGAGACTCTGGGTTTGTAGCTTAAGGCTGCTGTTACTAGATCTAGCCGTATATTTAAATGGGTGTCTGGTATCCACTACTTAATCCATCTCCCGATAGTTTGTCTGGGAAGATTTGAATGTGGCAACCATCCTTGATTGGTATTAGGAAAGATTTGCTTTTTGCAACAACCCCTCCATAGTTTCCTATGGAACTCCATTCTTTTTTTGGTATAATATTTTTTATTGTTTTTTGGACATAAACAAACACGGCACCAAGAGGTAGCCGACATTTAGTCATTACACAATTCTTTAAACATTTAAACATTTAAACATATAAACATACAGGTATTCATCTCATCCCGGCATTTGGATTAGATTTACATATAGTACAGCAGTGCTACATCTAGAGTTACTTGATAGCGTTTCAGTAGCTCAAAATAGTTCGTTGTACGGCACTCGGTGTCTCTTGTCTATTCTTTGCTTGCCCTCAATTGTCCTCCCATTTACTCCATACCTTGGCCACTTTCTCTGGACATCCTCTTGTGGTGTACACCCTCGATTCCATCGGGATGCACATGTCCACGTCGGCCACCCATTTGGCGTATTGTGGTGGCGTGGGCGAGCCCCACAGTTGAGCTATGTTTCTCTTCGCAAGACTCGTGGTTGTTGCAAACATGAGCTTTTCGTATCTGGATAGTTCTATATCCGAGTCTATTCCCAGTATCAGGAGTTTGGGGTCCATCGGTATATCACGGTTAAGTACTGTTGTGAGCCTATCACAGCATTGTTGCCAGAAGTCCTGTATCTTCGGGCATTCCCACAGGATGTGGAAGAAGGTTCCTTTCAGACGGTGACATCTTAAGCAGTTCGGATCCATCGCTCTTCCCCATTGATGCAAGGCCTCTCTAGGATAGTAAATCCTATGTAGGATTTTTAGTTGCACCAGTCTGATTCTAGCTGAGATTGCTGATTCTCGGGGGTGCATCAGTGCCAATGTCCAGTCCTCTGCCTGTATTTGCCCCACATCCCTTTCCCATTTTTCTTTAAGGCCTGTGAGTTCTTTCGTGGCAAACTAGTTGATGGCATTGTACATTGTGGTTGTTACTTTGTGCCCAATTCGTTCCATCACCACGTTTCTCTCAATCGGGGTGCATTCTGGCACGTTTGTGAGATCTATTTCGCTTGAATTGAGTGCATGCCTTATTTGCAAGTAGTGGAAGTGTTCCGTGTTGGGAAGTTTGAATTCATCTTTCAGGTCTTGGAATGTCTTGATTTCACCATCTTGTATCAGATCTTCTAGTGTTTTTATCCCCGCCTCCTCCCAGGATGTCCATTTGGGAATGCCTGTAAGTTCCGGGAGGTGCTTATTCCACCATAAGGGTTGCTTCAGTGTGAGCTTTCCCTCCCATCCCAGGTGTTTATGTGCATCTGTCCAAACCTGCGTTTTCTGAGCCATCATTGTGGGTGTGACTTGTCGGGTTTTCTTTTGGTATAGACTTTCTAGTGGGGTGACTCCATGGTTCTTTCGGGCGTCTGCTCTGTTGTGTGGCATCATTGGGTCAGCGTGCAGGCTATCATCCACCACCGACATTTGGGCAGCCCAGTAATACGTCTGCAGGTGTGGCAGTCCAATTCCTCCCTCCCACACTGAGCGCTGAAGGGTTCCGAGAGCAATTCGTGGGTGGCCCCCTCCCCAGAGGAGTTTCCTAAGTGTTCCATTTATTTTGTGAAATTCTATTTGGGGAATGTGTATTGGTGTATTCTGCAAGGCGTATAGAAACCGGGGTAGGGCCAGCATCTTGAATAAAGCAGCTCTTCCCAGTAGGGTGAGCGGGAGGGCCATCCAGTGCCTGACATCATTTACAAATCTATCTCTTACTGGGTGTAGGTTTCGTCCTATATACTGTTTTAGGTCAGTTGAGATTTGTATCCCCAGATATCGCAACTGCTCGTTCTCTATCTTGTACGGGCTAGCAGTTAAGGCCACTGTATCAATACCCTTTATTGGAAAGATCAGAGATTTATCATAGTTTACTTTTAACCCACTAAAGGTTCCATATGTGCTTAGTGTATTGGTTACAATGGGCCAGGAGACCACTGGGTCACTGAGATAAATTAGGAGATCGTCTGCATATAGGGACACCTTGTCTTCCCAGTCCTGTGCCCAGTGGAACCCTTTCCAATTTATGGACTCTCTTAACATTATCGCCAATGGTTCAATCGCAAGTGCAAACAGCATTGCTGAGAGGGGACATCCCTGCCTGGTGCCCTTCCCAAGTTTTATGGGTCGTGAGGTCCAGCCGTTGACCCTGATTTCTGCAATTGGGGCATTGTATAGGAGTTTGACCCAGTTTATGAATTGCTCTCCGAACCCCATTCTGCCCATGATAAACCACAGGGCCTCCCAGTGGACCGAGTCGAAGGCCTTCTCAAAGTCAATGGCAAGTACTGCTAATGGGTCCTGCAGAGCGGTCGATCTTTCAATGGCAGAGTGGAGTCTACGTATATTCATTCGTGTGGATCTTTGTGGCATAAAGCCGCATTGGTCCGGATGGACCAGGGAGGTTATCACCGTTTGCAATCTGCCCGCTAGTATTTTGGCCAATATTTTAGCTTCTGTGTTGATGAGAGATATTGGGCGATACGAGCCGCATGCGTCTGGAGTTTTGCCTTCTTTGTGTATTACTACTATGCTGGCTTTTCTTAGATCTGGCGGAAGGATACATTTCTCCTTTGCCTGCAGGAACATTTTGAGCATGTGTGGCGCTATGTTTCCGGTGCCAATTTTCTTCCAGATTTCCACTGGAAGGCCATTTGGCCCCGGAGTTTTCCCATTCTGTAGCTGTGAAATGGCTGTCGTCAGCTCCTCCTCTGTTATTGCAGCTTCCAGATCCAGCCTCTGGGTTTCATTTAGAGCTGGGATGGTCACTGAGTCTAGAATGGTGGCGTCCGGCAAAGTCGTCGGTGGGGTATATAATGTTTCGTAGTAGGTTGCAAAGGCCTCTGCTATGTCTGAGTCCGTTGAGGCCCAATCATTGTTTGTGGTGTGTATCCGGCGCACTTGTAGGTGTTTCTCCTCTCTCCTCTCCAGCCATGCTAGCATCCTGCCGGCTTTATCCCCTGTTTCATATATTTTGGCTCGCACCGTTCTGTGGGCTTGTTGTGCACATGTCAGTGCAACATTATGTAGTTTCTTCTGTGCCGCCTGTAAGGTCGTGTTGTCTCTTATCGCTCCTGTGAGCGTGAAGTTTGCCTCCGCTCGTGTCACCTCTGCCTCTGCAGCTTTCACATCCTGCTGATGCGCTTTTTTGTGTGCCGTTGTCCAGCTTAGGATTTCACCCCTCAGAGTTGCCTTGTATGCTTCCCACACTATCCCTGCATCGTTCACTGTGTCTTGGTTCAATTCGAAGTATGTTGCAGTTGCTTCCTGGATTTTTTTTATCAGTTCCGGGAAGCCCAGGTAGTATGCATTCATTCGCCACGTCGGTGGAGGCCGTGGTCTCTCTGTCTCAATCAGTATTGTGAGTGGGGAGTGATCTGAGATTCCTCGGGGATGGAGGGTCGCTTCTACTACTTTATGTATGTTATTACTGGGGAGGAAGAAGTAGTCCAGCCTGGACATTGACGCATGCGCACCCGAGTGGAAAGAGAACTGTTTCTCTGTTGGGTGAAGGTCTCTCCACGCATCCCTCGGGCCCAGTGCTGACGTGAAGGTAGCAAGCTTAGTTGGCAATGCCGGATTTCTGCCTCTTGTATGCGTGCGGTCTTCACTAATGTTCATGACCTCATTGAAGTCTCCGCCGATTACTAGTGTATCTGCCGGATTATTTGCTATTATTGGTATAATTTCCTCAGTTAAGGCTGTCATGAGTGTCGGAGGTGAATAGACCGCCAGTATGGCTATTGTTTGGTTCCACAATGTGCCTTGCACGAAGACATATCGTCCTCCCGGATCTTGAGTTACTTTGGTTATGTCTATCGGTGTTCTTTTGTTTATCAATATGAGCACTCCTCTCGAGCCCATAGAGAACCCCGCATGAACTGCCTTCTTATATTTTGTTCTCTTGAAGAATTGGCAGTTTGTGCCCGCTAGATGGGTTTCGGTGAGCAATTTTATGTCTGGGTCTTGCCGATTCACATATTGCATTATTAGTCTTCTCTTTATACTGTTTCCCATGCCATTCACATTCCACGTCATGAATGTTAGTTTTCTTGCATTATTTCTTGTTGCCGCCATCATTCCCTGGATTCAGTGTTATTTGCAGATGTGCTCTTTTTTCTTTTTTTAGTCTTCGTGTCTGCTACGGTTGCTGTAACCCTATCGTGCCAGATGTCTGATGAATACCTGTGTAACATCCAACTCCCCCTCCCTATACTCCATCCCCAACTGAAGCATCTGTCGCCCTTTGAATAAAACATCTAACCAAACTAACAAATTTTTAGTGCGTTGCGTTCTTCGGTATTGTGATACCTTGACGTGCACTAACAGTTGTGGGGGGGGGGTTGTGTCGTGCTGGTTTGTGGGCCGCCAGCATTCATTTATCGGTTACATTATACAGCAGGCTAAGTTTACTTAGTTTCATGCTATGTGTGTTTTCGTTATTCATTCAGCTTTCTATTCAGTCGTTTACTGCTTGTGGTATAGCGTCCATTTCTGGATGCTGTGGTCTTTCTGGTGGTTCATTTAGTCGTGGTCTATTTCTTTTTGGTTCACGGCGTTTGCGTGGATTCCAGTCCCCCTCCAGATTCCTTTCTGCCCAGGTCCATGCTTCTTTGGGGTCAGTGAAGTGTATGGTCGTGCCATTGTGATATATCTTCAGCTGAGCTGGGAACAGTAGACCATATTTCACGTTCAGTGTTAGGAGTCGTTTTTTGAGAGGGTCGAAGGATTGCCTCATTTTCCGTACCTCTCTTGTGAAGTCTGGAAAGAAGCCAATCCTGGAGCCGTTGTATGTTATTTCACCCTTTGCCCTTGCCATCTGTAATATTGCATCTCGGTCCCTGTAGTTAAGGATCTTTGCTATTACTGTTCGGGGTTGTCCCCCAGGTGTCGGTTTGCTCGTCGGTACTCGGTGTGCTCTTTCTATCGAGAATAATTTTGACAGGGCTCCGGGTTCAAATAGGTCGGCAAGCCATTGTTCCAAGAAGATTTCCATGCTTCCCCCCTCAGTCTTTTCGGGCAGGCCAAGAATACGAATATTGTTTCTCCTTGATCTGCCTTCTCCCTCCTCTACTCTGGTCTCCAGTACCTTAATTCGTTCCAGTGCCCTGTTCATTTGCTGGCCCATTCCTCTCAATTCATCCTCCGCAACTGATATTCGGGTCTCAGCCTCTCCAGTGCGGGATGAGAGCTTTTGTAGATCGTGGCGCAGTAGGGAGACCTCTGCGCTGATGCCATCCATTTTGACTTCCATGGACGCTCGCGAGTTGGAGATGGCATTCATCACATCCCTTAGGGATATATTCTCATCCGGGTTTTGAGTTTCTTCAGGCATGTTTGGCTCCGTTGTTTGAGCTGGGGTGGAGGTAGTGTATTGCTCCATTGTACTTTGATTGGGTGCTTTCTTGGTCTTTTCTTTGCCCATTACAGCGATTGTGTCGACTCGTTACCACCTTGCAGGGTACAGGATTTAGTGTCGCAGTTCAGAGTGTGAGATTAGTTCACTCTGTGCTGCCTGTGGTTTGTGGAGAGGTTAGTGTCCCAGCCGTGTTGTTCGTCAGTGTGGCTGTGCTTCTGTTTATTTAATATCTCACTTCAATGCATTCGACTTATCGTGGCTGGCTCGGCTCATGCAGCTATGCGTACCTCTGTCTGTTGGGGTGATGACAGGTTCGTACTGTACTCTCCTCTAGCCCCCTTGTAGTCAGACCTATTGCATTGGATTGCTTGTGGGGATTGATTCAGCTCCTAGGCTTTGGGGGCTAGTTAGGGGTATCTTGTCCAATTGTCAGGATTGCGAGGGAGTTCTATCTTTGCTTGATTCCTTATCGCTCACTGGACCTGTCTATCCAGCCCTTAAGCGTGCTTCTCCCCCTTTGCATTCCGTGTGTTTCTGCTTGGGTTTGCCAACTCCGTTAGGCGCCTTCTCACCTGGTGGTTTTGGGGCGTTTATGGAGGCTCTCTGTTGTAGGTGTGGGCTCACCTTCCCCTCTTCCCCCCCCATGCGACAGTTCTTATTTACTTGTTTTTGTGGTTAGGCGAGCGGTGGGGGGGGGGTTTCTTTGCCGCTGGTCTGTCGTCCGCACCGATAACTGATGCGTACTCCCCGCCTCCCTCTCTCCTTACCGCCTCGGTTGTGTTCACGTCGGCTGTTGTTCAGCAGGCGCTCAACGTTATACGGAGCGCCCGCGGGTACTTGTTTCCTTCGTGGAGCGGAGGTCGGGGGACTGCGTCACAGCCCGCCGTCAGGGGCAGCCTTTCCCTCTCGGAGTCGTCCTCGATCTCCGTCCTCACCCTCCGGTTGTGATGCGTGGCGGGGAGATCAGCGCGCACCCGTCCGATGCGATCAGCCCTGTGCCTGGTCACCCGTGCCTTTCATCCGCTCTGTCTGCTCCCAAGGTTATTAGTTCCTTCTTCGGACGCCCGGTGGCCGCCTTTCCGAAAGTGGCGTGCAGCGGAGGAGTCAGTTCACATTTACCACTGCCGAACTCAGAGGCGTTCACCTCAACGCCAGAGTTCCGTTGTGTCGCCTCCACTCTGCCGGCCTCGGTAAGTTTCAGGATGTGCGGTGTTTCTTCCCTCTCGGCGCCCAGTGGCCATCTTGAATCTGTTTCAATGCCGGTCGCTGTATTTTACCCAGACAGATTTCCCTGGATCTCTCCGCCGATTCCCTTTCCAATTTCAGCGATCTGTAGCCGCGGATTCGCGCTTCTGGTAGGTGTCGTTTTATGCTTCCCTACTCATGGTTTTCATCAGGATTTTGCAGGATTCTGCTGGCGGCCCGTGAGCAGTGAGAAATCACGTCTCCATGCCGTGCCCGCTGGCCACGCCCCCTCATGGAACTCCATTCTTGTTGCTTTGTTTTTGATCCCGTCCTGATTTTTTTTAAGGGAAGTGTAGCCAGCCTTCCACTTGACTTACCCTGCCTTTTGTTCACATATTATTGGTTAAACGGATCAGTCCTTCAGACTATTAGTACTGCAAAAGCATTGTTTCTCTTTTAAATTCTTGTATTTTTAACATTGCACCCAGCATGTTACAATGCAGTGCAAGGGGATCATTTGATAGCACCCTAGTTTTTTACACAAAAGAGTTTTGGTTATATGTGCCTAAAGAAAAGCTAGTGGCAGCAGTTACATTTTTTTGCATTATTTTTTGGTATGCACATTCACGTTTACCACGTATTACTACTAAACATGGCTAGTGCCCGAAAAGGGCCTTACAACGGTAATTTCACTTGTTCTTTGGCCGTATTGTTGTTTGGCCTTCGTCCAGCTCTCTGTAAGAGGTTGTCAGTAGTAGGAGTCGGACACAGAGGTGGCATTGTCAGGAATTGTATTCATGATATTCAAAGAACTTAACTGACCCTATTCTAAATGGGTAACCCTGCCTAATAACTAAAACGCGGGTGCTCGTTCTCAGGATAGCTCAAATCTGTCTGTCCCAAACTCCTACTCTGTCCCTATCACTTTAAACATAACCTAAACTAAAGATGATCAGGCGGATGACTCCCTCCTCCTGATGAAAGGAAAAAAAAACGAACAATAGTCTTTCTTCAAAGCAGTTTCTCCAAACCAAACATCCCAAGAGGATGACTCCCTCCCGATAATAAGAACCCAGTATCTTCTTAGAACAGTTCCAATAAGCTAAGTTTAACCAGGAGGATGACTCCCTCTGTGAGGAACCTGAGGGCATCCTCCCATCTACTCCCCTTTGGATCTTCCTCTCAGGTGGCCATGGAAAGCCCATCGCTCTTGGATCCTGACCCTGGGGGTGGAGATGCGAGGGATGATCACTTGGGTGGAGGGACCTTCGGGAGTGGGCAGAGGAAGTCTGCAGGTGAGACATGGTATCCCCTTTTCCCAGTTGAGAATGAGTCCTACCCTCCCCAGACCTTCGTAGGGTATTGTAAGTCCTTTTGCCTTCACTTCCCCTCTACTGTACCACATCCACATACCTTTACAACTGGGAAGAGGCAACTAGATCGAAGAAGACTCTGAAGCTGACCGTCGGACGAAGACTTCCACAACGCCACCCGGCCTTGGAAGGCCCGGCCTTGGAAGGCCCTTTCGGCCTCGTCTTTACAGTAGGGAGAGTGGGGGGGTGGACATAAACATGTATATTCCCACTTTTTACCATAGTCGCCCAGCTGCCTACATACCTTATGGAGTGTACTCCTTTTAAGTTCTGCCCCTCTTGTAATAGGAAGTTCACGTGGGTCGACAAGCATAGGGTCTGTAACCTCTCCTTAAACAGAGACCACGACGAGGTGCATTGTCAGACGTGTAAACTACTCCGACCGAAAACCCTCAAGGACAGGCGAACACAATGTTGGGCTCATCACGCAATGTAGCCGAGGCCTCCATAGACCTCGAAGAGGCATCCAACAATGACAGCGGTGCCGTCCATTCAGACGGCGAGGGTGACGGGGTACCCCATCGTACCCCAGTGCTAGCCCCCAACCCTAGGCCAGCGATCCTCTTATGGGGAAGACACCCCGCGGCAAGGGCACCACACTCCCCCACAAACACCCACAGCGATGCAATTAAGGTCGCACACAGAGTGAAGGGCAGATCTGATCCTTTGTCCTCTGGGCTCTCCGAGCGACCGCCGCATGACAAGCCCGTCAAAACCAAAGTCACCCGACTCGATACTCCCCATCTGGCCATACGATGGCGAAAGACGCTGCGCAAGCCATCCCTGCGGTTGAAGTTCGGCCTACATCTGGGGACAACTCCAGGGAGGAGTCCTTAACCACCTCTTCGACCCCGAGCTCCAAAAAAATCATCTTCTAAGAGCAGGGACCATAAGGAGATGGACAGATCCAGTTCCTCTAGAGAAAGGGACTCATTTGACAAGGGGAAAATTAAAAAACCTTCTGGCCAACATAAAAGTATGCCCTTTCAGGATAATACAGGACAGTCTGAAGAGAGACATCAGCCTGACGCTATACATCTTGAGGAAGAAGAGGAACATACCCCCTTTATCCCCACAATGGTAATACCCAGTTCGGCCAAATGGTCTGCAGACGACATTGACTGAGTCATGACTCGCCTAGCAAATTTCTTTGATAAACATCCTCAGATTCTGCAGAACTTGAACACCACGCCTCTCACTACACAGGTGTCTAGTTCCAACATAACACCTACAACCTCTGTCACAGGCATCGGGTGTACCCTATAAAAAGAGATCTCTCCCCACCATAGAATTGGCGGTTGAACCACCACACAAGACTCCTCGTGTCTCCTATGATCTTTATGATCAGGATGTAGGGGATGAGGAATACTTAGAGGAGAGTGAACCCCCTTAGAGGGACATCAGTGGTTACGACGACAGGGAAAAGGACGACCAAGACCAGGAAGACTGAGTCTGTAGTTTTTGCAATGGACTCTCCAGTCCCGCAAGAGCCTGTCCTACTAGACTCCCCGGTTGATAACCAGCCATAAGGGCGGCAGAGCATTTCGACGTCCAACAGGACAAAGACTTTGCTGAAAATATGTTAGCCGATAAACAACCGGCAAAGTTCATCCCTCTGCTCAAATCGGTCCAAAGAAGGATCCAACCTTCCCTAGAACAATCTAACGATACCAGGACAGTAAACCCTAGGATCGAAAAGTTCTTCAGACCTGCAACTTCCGTCCCCCCATACATAAGGGGACATCTTTGACCCTACTCTCTGGTCGTTACCACCACCCGCAAACGAGCTGGTACCCCCTTGTCCTCCTCCGAGGCCCCTCCGTACAAGGAGAGCAAAAAATTATATGCCATGGGGAGGAAGATGGCATCCACTGCAGCATGCCAGGCACATATAGCAAACAACTCCACCTTGCTATCCAGCTATGACTGCACAAATTGGGATGAGGTAAAGGCACTAGCAGAGTCCGTGCCAGATCCACTGAAAGCAAAACTCTCCCTTCTGGCTGCAGAAGGCAGAGCTACAGCAGGCGTCCTCTTAAAGAATAACTTTGACGCAGCTGACAACGCGGGACGTGTTATTGCTGAAGCCACCATTTTAAAACAATATGCCTGGCTTAGACAATCAGGGTTTAAACTTGACTCAAGCAACCCTACTAAATACGCCAGTGAAGCAAAACATATTATTTGGGAAGGCAGTTGAAGTTGAAGACTCCCTCAAGTCTGCCAAGGATGAATATGAGACCCTCAAATCACTTGGTCAACTGACTAATAGACAACCACAAAGAGGTGGTAGTAATTTTCGTCGCTTTATGGGACCAAGAGCGCAAACAGGAACAGGATACAACCAAAACCAAGGTTCCTCTTGGAATACAAATCGATAAGCCACCCAGGGTTACCCCAGGGGTCAGTGCAGGGCTCGCGGAAGAGGGAGGGGTTCCCCCACCAGAGGTGGAGGGACACCCTCTAAGCAAAGACGCCCCACTACGGGTCCCCTCCCATGCCTTCCCAGTCGGGGGACGAATATACCCACGCAGGGGAGGCTATAACATCGGACAAATGGGTGTTATCAACGGTGAATGGGGGTTATTGTATAGAGCTTCAAGGAAGACCGTCAAACCTCCCCCCACGCCAAAAGAAACCATTGTAGGAAGAACAACCTATCCTGCTAGAAGAGGTGAAAGCTCTACTCCTCAAGGACGCCATCGAGCTTGTGCCACACAAAGGGGGTAAACAAGGGTATTTATTCAATGTACTTCCTTGTTCCAAAGAAAGATCTGACCATGCGCCCGGTACTAGACCTGCGCCTTGCAAACAAATTTGTAAAACCACAAGAATTTTGCATGACAACGCTACAAGAAGTAATTCCTCTATTAAAAAGGTGGGATTACATGGCAACATTGGTCATGAAAGATGCATATTTTCATATCTCAATGTTCCCAGCGCACAGAAGATTCTTGCGATTCAAAATAGCAGACCAACACCATCAGTTCAAGGTACTGCCCTTCGTTATAGCCTCAGCTCCAAGGGTGTTCACCAAAGTACTGGCGGTGGTGGCACGCACCTACTCAGGGAGTCAATCCCAGTGTACCCTTACCTAGACGACTGGCTGATCACGGGAGAAAAATACCAGCTTTGCAAGACAAACACGTAAAGGACAATAGACCTTCCCTTCCAATTGGGTTTCTCAATAAACAAGAAAAAGTGAAGTCTAATACCAAACACAACAAAACAGTTCCTAGGAGCTGTATTAGATACAAAGACAGGCTTAGCCTACCCAACCACGGAAGGAGTGCAAAATATGCTTTGGCAAATACCCCAGTATCAAGCCGGTCTCCGGATAAGCGTACGGAAAGCAATGCGCCTGCTGGGTATGATGGCATCATGCATTTACCTAGTCCCCCATGCGCGCCTGTGCATGCGACCAATGCAGGAATGGTTGGCGAAACAATGGTCTCAGGAAAGTGGTCAGTGGGACGATCTAGTGGTTCACCAACACTGGTTCAGAACTTACGCTGGTGGTTCCACGAACCGGAAGCACAAGCGGTCGTCACTACAGACGCATCCCTTTCCGGGTGGGGGGCCCACTACCTTCACCACACAGCACACGGCCTGTGGTCACAAATGACTGCACAGAAACACATAAATGTTCCGGAGTTATTAGTCCTCAAAGCCCTACAAGCATTCGAGGAACATCTAACGAACATGTCGGTACAAGTCCTAACAGACGGCACAACCGTGATGTTCTATGTCAACATAAAAGGAGGTACACACTCTCCAAATCTGTCCAAACTGGCACAGAAATTATGGAAGTGAACACTCAGACGAAGGATGGCCCTGTCCACCTAACATGTTCCAGGGATACTAAACACACTAGCGGACTCTGTGTCAGAGAGACAGAGCTCTGAGAACTGTGAGCAGGACCACTCTTGTTATTTACATATTTTAAGTAACTTTGGGTCTCACCCTAAGTTACTAGGGGAATCCAGACGTGGACCCCTTGCTCACTATTCTTAGAGAGGCACAGCTCCACACTACTGATGAGGTCCAACCAAACACTCCGTCACATGATTCGGCCGAAAGCCGGATTGCTGGGCAGCTAAGATCTTGTTATTTTCCACGAATGCCTGGTACTGCATATAAGCTATTTTGCCCAACATTTTTAGCATAAAAGGGCCATTTGTTATGGGCCGGTAGTTTCCAGCTTCTGGGTCCAGGTTGTCTTTTTTTTCAACAGGCATGAACCACGCCTCTTTGATATTTTCCGGTACATTAGACTCTTAGAAGGAGCGATTTATAAATTTGGTTACCCACAGGGCCAATGTAGAGATAAACTCTCTGAACAGCGATGCAGGGAAAATATCGATTTTCCTACCTAAAACCAAAACTAAGGGTCTGTCAATGCCGGAATGTCCAAAGCAAAACGTCCTGTGTCCAAAGTACTTTTCTGGCCCTCACATTCTAAAAATCAAATCTAAGGTGAAAATGGAAAATGCCTTTAGCTTTTAGTAGTGTACAAATGTTAAAAAAGGAAATGTGCAACTCCAACACAAAGTTCCAGAAGGATAGAGTTCCTTGTTCCACTGGTTCCCTTCCCCTGAATTACTCTTCACTCTGTTTTATATTCGAAAGTTTTGGTTCCTTAAGTTTCTCTTGATCAACAACACAGCTGGTATACAACGTGGATGTTAGTCTGTATCTTGTTAGGATACCAGGTATACTCTCCTTCCAGGTTTTCTCCTCTTTAATATATTTACACAGCCTTTTGCTAGTCCCGATGTATTCTTATCAGGACCTCCTTGGGTACTCTGTATATTACACTGTTCGCAGTGTAATATACAGATATGCGGGGGCCGGTCAGCCTCTGGACGCGCACTTTTGGCTGCGAATGACTTCAACGATTGTGGCTACTATCACTTTACCGCATCCAGTTTTGTCGCTTCTCGACGAGCGATGCTCGTTATCGGTTGTTCTAATTCCACCCGCTCTGCCTACCGTTCATTCTGCCGCCTCAGCAGTCCAGTCTGAAAATCCCTGTTCCTCGAGTGCCTCTGCCACCAATCTCTGTATTCGAGCCGCCAATGGCGAACAGCCCTCGAGCATGCTCGACTGCGAAACAGACTTGTTAGTATACAGAGCGGCTAAGGTGGACTCATTGAGCATGTCTACCGCTCCGATCCTCATTCCGGCATGAATCCAATCCACCTCCTATTCATCGCGACCGGAGTGCGATTGCTCGAGCCAGTCGCCTGCAAAGAGTCGCCGAGCTCAAGGCAAAACGTACCTCCACCATACCTCCTTTGTGTGACAATTCCATGGCGAATGCTAGTACCCCGCATCCCACGCTGCTGCAGTTCAGTGAAGAAATTCAATCGACAAATTATGCTAAAAATTTCTCTACTTTCAATCCGCACTACAATTTGGATAACTCAGTTTGCTCTTCGTCAGTCCATGATTTAGCGCCTCAACCGCTTGGCATTTCAACTGAAGCGCTCTCACAGATACATAACAATGTCCTAGCTGCTTCTGCTGTTGCCCTAGCCCCGGTCACAAAAATCTTTGAATCTCTAATAGGGACTATAAGCGATCAAGGCGCGGCAATCTCTAACTTAATGACAAAAATCGACAAACTTGAACATTTCTCAAGTTTCCTGCAAGTTCAAATGGAGTCCAATGCTGAAAATGCGGCGAGATGGCAAGATAGGCTGAGCGATCTAGCTGCACGTCATCACTGCCAAAATGACTCCTTAATGGAGGGCTTGCTGGACTCAGTGAAATGGATGCGAAAAAATGCAACTATCTCCCCGCGGGGATCCTCTAATACACGAGATAATTCACTTGGAACCAAACATCCTCAATCTTTGGTTGATCCTGCCACAACTGCCAAAGAGCTGGTCCAGCCTGACCCAATAGTGAGCTCCACGGCTTCCTCTCATGAGGATTTGGATCCTAACTTGAACGCTCGTGGTCTAGCGCCGCATGCGAGTCGTCTCACATCAAATGAGATCCCGACTCAAGAAAGTGTACCTGCTCCAATCTCCAAGTCAGTGAACTCTTTCAATATATTTAAAGGCCCGGCAAAAACTATCTCTACAAGTCTTGAAATTAATTTGAAAAAAACATCTGGAAAACAAGCACAGCAATCCAGAAAAAAAAGTATCCCCACGAAACCAACACAACAAAAGGTAAAAAAATTCATAAGAAATATAACGACTCCAAAGAAGACAAGTTTGTTTATTCGACCAGTTCACACAACTTCTGCGAAAATCATTGCCACCAACGCATCATTGAGGACAACAGGTGCTCCACTGAGACCTTCAAGGATTCCAGCAAAACGTCGGCACATAGCATCGAACGACACCTCCACTGGAAATGTCACCTCAGATTCTTCCATTGATTTATGCAATCTATCGACCTACTCGGTTGACCTTGACAGCTCCACCAATGCTCTCTTTGAAGCACAAGCTGTTAAATCAAGCAGGTCACCGATGATGAGGAGCTTGGAGGCAAGCAAAAGCCTAAAGATACCGTAATCGGGTCCCAATGCACGACAACTTTCTCCTCCAATCAAGAAGGATCCTCAGCAACCTCTATTCTCAAAGCTAAATCCTTGAATCAGTTAAAATAGCCTTTGCCTCCAGCTCAGCGAGTTTCCGGACCTGTCAACCTCGAGAATCCATCCTGTAAGTGGAAACTTTGTCTTCAAAACATTCATTCGGATGGCAATGAAGTTTATTTAAATCGAGCAAATATTCTAAATTTATTTGCTTGTATTCCACCATTGCGAGCTATTTCATCAGACAACATCAAAATTGTGTAATACTTAACTGAAATGTCTTCCGATCAAGTTCTTCTTCACATTTCATCGGCTGCAGTGAAAAATATGCTACTCCATGCAAACGAGGATCTCTTGCTTTACGGTTTTGATCTCACTCTCGAACCGTCTGCCACGCGATCCGTTCCATCCTTCAAGGCAAATCTCGATCAAGATGATAGACACAGAGCCGCTCAGCGTTCAGCCCTGCGCCAATCTCTAGCTTCATCACCTGACATTCTGGATGCTGCCACACATCAGTTACTTGAAAGAAGGGCTAACAACGTGAGAAGATTCCCAAATGGACCACGAAAATAACAATGAGTCAACGCTGTACAACAAGACTTAATCCTACTGTCATGGAACACGAGAGGATTGCCCGATTGCCTTCTCAATACCATCGGAAACATTTTTGGATCCTTCTTGCGCCAACAGCTGGTGAATTGGGCACTCTCAGCTGGTAAATTTGATTGCCGTCAAACAGGCTTTACGAAACCTGTAGGGCCTGATGTGAATCTCACAATCTTGTCAATTCTAAAGTTGTCAGCAATGGATGCGAAAAAAAGAATCTTCTTTGCATTTGTTGATCTTCGACAAGCATTCGATGCCATGAACCGCAGCAAACTATGGGCAAAACTACGCTCTTGGCAATGTCCAGATCACCTGTTAGATCCCATCATCGCCCTGCACTCTAACACTTCCATTCAAATAAGAGTAAACTCACAAGGCGACCTCACGGACTCAATAAGAACATTGAAAGGCGTCAAACAAGGCTGTCCCCTTGCAGCAGATGTTTTTAAACTTTTTATAGCTGGTTTACCGGAGTGGCTAAAGTCTGTCCATTGCTTTCCTCCCAAGCTAAATGGATCTTTTGTTAACCACCTGGTCTATGCAGACGACATAGTGTTGGTTGACCAAACACAAATTGCCCTCCAACATCTTCTTTCTCGCCTGCATGAGTTTCTAACTGCTAACGGATTGTGCCTAAATGCAGAGAAAACAAAAATCATGTACATCGGACGAATCCTGTCAGAGGACAGGTCCTTCCGATGGTGCATAGAAAAAAAGGCCCTAAATGTCGTCAAGTCAATCCGTTACCTAGGTGTAATGGTTAACGACTCGATCAGCAAAGCTGCCTGGACTAGCGATTTGGTGGACAAAATAAAAATTCTGAGTCTCCAAGCTGCCAAAATTAACAAGGACTATGGGAAATTTTCCATCGTTCCCGTAGTAATGTTTTACCTTCAAAAAGTAATTCCAACACTTACTTTTGGCGGCGAAGCAGCCTTGAATGTCAATCACAACCTATGGCATAAATTGGAAGGAAAATTCTGGAGGCGTGTTCTGGGCCTTCCTAACTACATCTCTGTCAGCTTTGAGATATGAGCTAGCCTTGAACTCAATCTACATGACAATTGTCTGGAAATCTCTGTCTACCTTACGTAAAATGCAACTCGGTTCCTCCATCCCGGCATACAACATCTTCGAGACGGGAAAAGAATCAGTCGACAATTCCCTTATCCATGTATGGAAACTCCAATTAAAAGAAATTATGGATGAAGCAAGTATATCGGAAGAAGAGCTAATCCTTCGCCCACAACACGCTAAAAAGAAGCTAGCAATATAGGATTGGATTACAATTTATAGCAGCCGTTTAGCTCTTAAATCTACCTTGGCTACTTCCAGAAGTTTGCTTAAACTACATTGTCAACCAAAATATATCACGAACTGTCCATCTCGTCATTATAGGGCACAGTTTCTAAGATTCAGATTGAACGCTCTAAACACAAATGAAATGCTTTGGCTGCGTAAGAATAAAGAAACAGTCGACAACACTTGCCGATTTTGAAAATCAACAGAACTCGAGACCCTAAAGCACCTAGCGACTGCATGCCCAATGTTGACTGATCTTCGTGAAGTGCATCTAAGTGAATTTAAACCACAAATCTGTGTCCGACGATTGGTGGGAACACGTTGTAGCAGGTCACAACATCGAGCTCTCCTGTAATTTAATCAACTTCTTTGATGAAGTCTTAAAGTCAGTCCCTAAATGAACTTCATGAGTAACCGAAGGACATGTCAAAACAGCTTGTGTTTTCTCTCTGTGTCCTTGTATCATCATAGTCCAACTTTGTCTGTCAAAACTGATTTTGGCTCTTTTTAGGAAAGAGAAGAATTTATTTTCGAAATGTAACAAAAGCTTGATATAAGATATCAAGTTGAAGTTTTACAATAAAGTCAGGTTGTAGTCCGCTTTGGTGCCTGACCTCGCTCCACTGGGAGACAACCAATCTTGCGGGCGCCTCGCCAGCAATCACTGAGCTGCCGCACAGTGTTTCGCTCTGGTCAGAAAGTCAGTGCTCTCTGTATGCCTGAAGGTCACAGGGTGCCTCCCAGTAAATGCCTTTTCACCCACTGCAATTATGGCAACTGGCGTCCGCTGGTCAGCACCACAGGAACGTTCCGAGGCTGCTCGCTTCCGGTAGGGGAGTTTTCCTAAAGCCCTACTAATAGTAAGACTTTAGTAAACTATCCAGTGGTTTGTAGATCCTCAACTCTTAGTATCAGGACCTTGGTAGAGAGGCAGAGCAGTCAGACTTATCTTAAGAGGAAGATGTGAGCTGTAGGTAAGTACACTGGACCCAGTAAATCAAGTGCATCAAGGAAAAACTTACACTTAAATGTATATTCAAATATATATATATTATATTTACACAGGAGTTCCTGTTAAATACTTAGCACATTAAATCATCACACATAGGTAAACGTTTCAATATTTTCAAATAGGCACTTCTTAGTTGGTAGTTGCTGATCGCAAGGAGTTTGACAGTTATATCGGTAATACCGCGCATCCAGAAAAGAATACAGTAATTGTATTTAGTGTGCATGCAAATATAGGATGGTGATTTTTGGGGAGGTAAACAGTTGGTTAGTGCTATCCTAGTAGAGCTTCAGGCTCTCTAGAGGCAGTTTTGCAGCACAGTAAGTCATTTAAAGTCAAAAACACAAACCTAGTAGAAACAGTAGTTTGTATTGGGTTTAAAGTCTTGCAAAGCAGAAGAAATCAAACGTTACTGTGGATACCTTCTAGTCTCTAAGGAAGAAGATACGAGAAGGCTTATCCAATGTTGGAGACCCTGAGAAAGGACTCTAAACGGATACAAGCAGCGGCTTGAGTCGGAGGATGTTGCCCTGGATACCTCTGCGTTGCACTCCAACATTCTGGACCGACTTTCTGGAATCGGGTAAGTAATACCTTTTTCCCCACAGTACCTTAGGTTAAAAGAAAATGTTCATGCTGGATGTTCCAGGATGTTGCAGCTCTGGACCCGACCTCCAGATTGCTTGGTCTAATGACTGAAGGTAGGACAATGGATGGGATCTCTCAGCAGCAGTCTCGAAGGAAGACCTGGGGCACGACGTTCAACAACTTCTTGGTTCATTCTGCGGTTTTGGCGCTTTTTCTGCAGCACCAACAAAGGACGCGAGTCGCCCATTCAATCTTCTTTGCTTCCTGCAGTCGTGCACTCTGAGGTGGTCTGGGCGAGTTGGTTCAAATCTCTGAAGTGTCCTTGAGGACTTGGCAAAGATTTGGACGGACGGATTCGGATTTTCCACAACGATGCACTAGGAATCGGCATCGGGTCTCCTGGTATTGGGGTTCTGCAGCTCTGGAAACTCCTAGGACTTTGGGCGATGGCTCATTTCAAAGTTCGTCTTGGGACTGGTTGTTCCTGTTAGGCAAAGTTTGTATGCAGTACCCTTTGGGAACACTACAAACAACTCTGACTACAGGTATAGGAAACCCAACTTTTGGTAAAAGCTTGTACTACACAGTTTTGGTAGCTTGTTGAGCAGCCAGGCTTATCTCGAGAGGGGTTACTTGTGAGCTGTAGTGGAGTTACACAGAGATTTACAGTTACAAGTATTCAAATACACTCTTACACTCAAGGTTTGTTGAATAAACAATTATTAATTTATCAGTCAGTTAGAATAAGCCGCCTTCAGAAGAGAGCAATATAATAGTAACACTCAAATACACTTAATGATATGCACACTCTTAATATCGCTAACTCAGTAGATAGATGACTTCTGTTCCTGTGCAGCTCTGCAGATCTCACTGTTCCTGGGCCTCAGTTGTGGGGACAAGAGGGAGGACTTCTGAGGACTCCTGCACTGCAATGGGACATTCATCGCTCGCAACCGGCAATCTTCAATTCAGTGGCTGTTCAGTGTTTCGGCTCCTCTCGTCTACCGCAAATAGCAACACTGCGGTTCCTGGCTGTCGAGATGGACTTTACTTGCTTCTGGGGTCCCGCACTCTGAGAGAGCTCAGGCTCGGTCAGTCCCGCTTCCTGGGAGTCCAGAGGATCTTCCTGGAGCTCTAGGCCAGCTTAAAAGTAACGCACACAATCTGATGTTCCTCTCCCTGGCTATACGGTTTCCAGCAGCAACTCTGTGGAAATTCAACCAGCACCGAGATTGATGTCCAGGTGGCTTACTTTGGAGTTGACTGGCCCCACCAACTCAATGAGAGAAGTCGTCCTTGCAGGAGCTTCTCTGTCGATACGAATGTGGAGTTTCCGGACAGCAGCACGGCTTCACAGGGCAAACCAACGGTCCAGGAGTTGCAGCAGGTGTCCTCTTCAAGTTCTTCTTCATTTCCTTCGTCCAGTGGTCGATCTGCCTTCCAAGCCAAAAGCCTTGCCTTTTATTCAGTTCTCTCACATTCATTCCAGTTTAGCGGTCAGTCACCCAGCAGGGTTGCTTTCCTTGCCGGACAGTCAGCTGGGCAATCACCACAGAGTGCATTTGGGTCTCCTAGGAGACTAAGCACAGGGAGTTTCGGACACCTCCCTCACTTCCTGCCTACCCCAGACACCCTGGAGCCAGAGGCAGGCTTCACTCGTGAATCCCGCCAAAGGCAAAGCGAACAATGGGACCAAAGCTTTCAAGAAGGACATTTCCACAAAGAAATGTCAAAAAAAGACCGGGGCCATTTTGACAAAAATGGCACCCTTGGGTGCTTTACTGCAGCTGCGAACGCAGTCTGCGGTAAATGCACACCACAGTAGTTTAAAGTAAACCACTGCCACCAGCCATTCAGTGAGGAAAAGGTAGCATACAAATGTTACATGAGCAGCAAGACAGAGGTGATACTAGATAACCCCTCCAGCACTGTATTGTAAGATAGTGTGTGCTGGGTCCAGAAAGTTACAAATGTAAGTAAAGTCAATTTCATTTTACTGCTCTTGGAAAAAGTAATTTAACCAAGAGAAGGTATTCAAACCTTTGGGAAATCTGAAGGACTTCCCTGTGCCACTGCACTGAAGGTGCTGTGTGACACAATGTAAAGATGATGCCTATGGAGTTTGTCAGACTCCACAACCAAAAGAAACAGTTAAAAATCACATTAAAATACATGCTAGAGTGGGGGAAAAGGGTCTCGCTCTCTCCAGGGTGAAAAAAATCAAGTCCTCAAAATCCAGTAAAGTTGCTGGGGGGTCTATAAGGTGAAGGGAATTGGCACATTTCTGAGAATTCTCCCTAACAGTTCTCGCCAGCCAAAGGGAAGGAGTCATCTTCAGATCTCCTCTGTCGCACAAAACACAGGGTCGGGACAGCAGTGGCCACTTCACTGTGTTGCAAAGGGTCTGCAGGCGTCTCTGGTCATATTCCTTGGTTACTTCAGCTTCCTGTGGTCGACCTGCTTTTCACTCCAGAAACCTCACCTTCTGTACAGTCCAGCACACACTCCTCTGCAATCTCTCTCAGCATTTTACAGAAAGGGGTGTTTGGCTGTCCAATCAGGACAGCCAAAACACCATGTGGGAGCTGGTCCTATTCAGGCCCTCTGGCAGACAAATGACAGGGGGTGGAAAACTCCTCCCTCACTTTCTGCCTGCCCAGACACACTGGAGCCTAGCCGTGTTCACCCAAGGGTTCCCGCCAAAGGCAAAACGCACACACTGACCTCCCACTCCCAGAATGAACCATGCTAGTAATGGCGAAAAAAGAAGGGAGTATTATATTACTATTGTGCAATACTGTGGCTATGGACATAGTCTGCGGTAATGAAATTACACAATAGTTGGTAGAAATCGTCCACTGCCACCAGCCATAACTAGGAGACTGTGACTCAAAAGTCACAATAGCAGAGATGAGGGGGATCCACATAAGGTGGTGTGTGCCAATCTCTCAGGCTCTAACGTATATGAAGTATCCTTAAGAACAGTAGTTACTTGAGGATATAGAAAATGAATCTCAAAGGAGGACCATAAGGGTCCCCGGCAACACTGCCCATGAAATGCTGCAGTATGAAAATATAATGACTTTGAGCTATGAAGCAGACAGACTCCATCCATAGTATAGGTAGGATACAAAGAATAGAGTTCCAAAAGACAGAGCCCACAAGAATGAATGAGTCGAAAAAGGCCCAATGTATTCAGGATTTAAAGATAAAGGTCCAGAAGTCCAGCAAAAAGTGCTTATAAATCTCCTTAACAACTTCATTGCGTCCCCCTCCAAGTAGCGGTAGTATACTCAGCAATTACATTAGTCTCCTCACCCTCAGCTGGTGGTATTGCACGTGTCCACAAACGGCCCTCAGTTCGATCAAATAGCAGAGCCGCACATCTTGCTTTGCCAGGGGGAGTGCCCCTGCCTCGCTCTTTCTCTTTATCCGACTCAGGCCTTGCCCGGTGTGCTGTAGTCCACGTCTCAAGTCACTGCACCTCAATTGTCACTGCCTCTATCTGCCGAAATCGCACACAGGGGCACCAAAGTTGCACAGACCATGCCCAATGTAAGACAACTGATGAGGTAAAGGTTATGACCTTGGTAGGCTGGGATTCATCCGGATATTTTCCAGATTGTCTGGGGTGCTTGGGAGCTAACAGGCCTGCAACCATTGTGACTGGTCTCTCTAGCCTCCCCCTAAAACCCCCACACCCAATTTTTGTTCGGTCTTGTCTTGAATCCACCTTGTATACTGACCTGCCTGGGCTTCTCTTAAAGGTGTACTGCATACACCCAAAAACTTGACAGTTTCTTAAACTTATTCTGTTCCCAAACTTATACCTTTCTTTAAGAAAGGTACACTTGCTTGTTGTTTCATATACTTTACAGTTAATCCGTTTTGGCAGGGTTCCCAGTACGCCCCGGTGTCCCCTCCCCCCTTGGGTGGACTCACCGGCTCTTGCTGGCATAGGTTGGTTCTCCCGCAGCATGTCTGTGGCAGTCTTTCAGCATTCCGCTCCCTCGCGCTGCGTCTGCTTCTCCGGGTCTTGTGGCTTCCACTTCTCTGTTCCACGTTTTTCTGGGCTTTGGTGGCATGGAGGATTCCTTCCAATACCTGTGAATGCCCAAAAGCCTTTTGTTTGTTTCTGGTGTTCTCGCAGCATACTCCCGCTTGCAGTCCACTCTCATCTTCCTTGTTGGTGAGCCGGTTGGCTCCATGGACACCGCACCAGCACCACGGTCCCTCGGTCAGAACCGAGAGAAGTAGCATTCTACAGCCAGCATCTGCCTGTCAGCTGATCTGCGGTTTAAATCTCTCGGCATTAGACTTGTCCCTGCAACAAATAGAGTTCAGTGTGTGCGAATGGCTCCTAGTGATCTTCATTACTCTGCTCACCACCTTAGTCGCAGTGTTTTTGTATTTAGGGAAATGGTAGTCTGTTTCTGATAACTTGTATTCAAAGTATGAAAGAGTTCTTAGTGGTCTTGAATGGCAAGTCAGTTTTTTAGGGTTTGTATGCAGATTCTGGAAAGGTGCTTCTTTCAGGAGTCTTGAAATGCAAGTCAGATTTTAAGGAATTACATACAGATCCTGTGAAAGTGTTGTCGGTACCTTTTTCTAGGTGGGTGTGGGGAGGTATGTCCATATGCCATTAAGGCATGGGGAGTGGCAGGGGTATCCTCAAAAATAAAAGGGACATTCCATGTCTCGTCTGGCAACTAACCCCTATTTCCAGGTCTCCCCCTTCAGTGATCCTCTCTCTCAAATAGCCACCACCAGGGTTCGGATCACAGTGTGTCTGCGTCACCCTGGTCACATTAGGGGAGGTGCCCCACATGGAAGTAGTGATGACATTGCCAGATTCATCAGAAGTCTGTATTGTTAATACCTACTCACCTAACCATGCAGCATTCATTTTCCTTACTTCATTACATAAAAGGATGACGTATGCAGGGGGAGGCGCTCTGTATGTGGGGCGGGGGGCAGATTTTAATTGCACCCTAAATCCCAGAATGGACAGGTCAGATAGCACGCACACCACACTGTCGGCGACAGCGAAGACGCTGCATAAAATATTGACAAATGTGTGGCTTGTAGATTTTTGGAGAGCTATACATATAGATGCACGTGGCTATTGCTGGTGTCTGGTCAAAGGATCGACACCAAAGGATCGAATTATTTGTTTTTAATTATATATATTTTTTTGGGGTTTTCGTTTAGTGAAAAAAAGTGTTTTTTAAAACAAAAATGGGGGTTGGGGGACCCCCGCTCAAAGAAAATTCGACCCTTTGGTTGTCGATCCTTTGACCTACAACCGCTATTGCTCAAGCCTCCATAAAATATACACACGCATTGATTTATTCTCCGGGAAGAAGCACTTCGAGTTCACGGAGGGAGAATATTTAGATTAACATCAGATCACTCACTATTGATGGCTAAGGGCTCGCAAAATCTACCAGCCCATAAAAGGAACTCATGGTGGCAACAGTAAAGACACCAGTGATCACAGTTCAGTGGTGTTTATTGAACAATAAATGCAGGGTGGGAAAAAGCCCAAGCTAAAACTAAAACTAAATCTAAGATGAGAGCAAGCGTTGACCAGCAAATGAAAAATAAGTCCGTCCTAGTGGCAGCGTGTCAAAATAAAAGAGAAAACACCCATTACCAATTCCTTACAACTAATTATAGAAAGAGTGTCTTATAGGTTTTCAATAAAGAAATAATAAGTCAGGATGTGTTTGTCAGGGGTCTCCCTTCCCCTACGTTTTGAGTACGGGACAAGATGGGACCTTGGAGCACAGCGCTCACTCAAGCTTTCTCAGCACAAGCCGACAGTTCTGCTCCAGTTATCAGATTCTTCAACAATAAAGTCTCTTTGCATTAAAAAGACTCTTGCTTTCAAAGCTTGAGGTTTCCAACAAACACAAAGTTATTTTCCACAGTTCACGTTGGGTGATGGCTTCACCGCTGGGTCCCCATCTTCCGGGCGCTGACCCCTCGTGTATCGTATTCAACCAATCAATTGAAAAGTTCCTTTCTCAATGAACTTTGGGTGATTACTTTTCACCCCTGGATCTCCCTCGACCGGACTCGGACCCACTTGACAAAGGGGACAATTCACTTCCCCTAGTACTTTCACGAGTCTTAATGGCTTTTTAAACAGTCTGTCGGCTTCCCTCTTCCGGGTTCACTCTCCAATTTTTACCACATACTGATCATGCGCTTATTTCACCAAACAGGATTAATTTCCCTTAGCTTCGCAATCCTCTGTCGGTCAAAGACTTTTGACGATACAGAGGATTTTACAAGACCCCTGTATGACCACGTTGACCTCTTCCCAAGGGCATCTGTTTCTGGTAGTTTCTACCATCGGGTAATCGCCCAGAGTTTCCTGCCTGAGCCTCCTCTGTGGCTGTCTTTCCCCCTCTTTCTTCAATCTTATCTTTACAATTTGAAAGTTCAAATTAGCCAATGGCTACTTTTCGTTCAAGACAGTTCCGTTTTGTCTATTCTCCTCTCGACTCACCTGCTGTGATGAACTGCTTGCCCATCCTTGGAGTCAAGGTCTGTCTCCGAGACCAGCGTCCTTCCCCGACTTGGTTATCAGTGGAGGAGGGTCTTGCGTACCGTAGACATCTGCTGACACACACGCTGGCTATTGTTCGAGATCTTCTATTTTCTGCAGCGGGTTTCACGGTCCTTGGTCAGAAAGGGCATGGTAGCTTCTCTCCTTGTCAACCTCTCAGTATTCGCCGCGTTTTGCCTCTTTAATGCTGTGCTGAGTTACCTCTCAGGTTGTGCGGTCTGCCTTGCTCGTCTTGTGCTCCACCTTTTATCCTGTGGGGAAGGGAAAGGGCCGTCAGGTGTGTGATATTCTGGTCAATTGCCTGACCCTTGTATTGGGACATGTCAAGTAAACGGCTCTGGTGTTAGTCTGTTGTCTTTGGTGTTGTGCGAAAGCGTTTGTGTGGGAAGGGGGTGGTGCTGTGTTTTAGAATATCATACGTGGTAGGATTGGGGAAAAGGTGTTGAAAGAAGGCAGATACCGCGCCTCACCCGTCGGTGACCCACTCCCCAAGGACACCCCATACAGGTCATCCTCCCTCACTAGTCCACCCCCAGGAACTGGCTATGGCCATGTCGTGGCCAACTGGATGAAGGATCCCCCGGGGACAAGCTATGGAGACACCGTCGGGTTTCTCACATCCACTAGCATTGGCAAGTAGTTTTTTTATGAAGGGCGGGTACCATTTGCATGATACTCGACCTTGCTGGCGAATTTGGGGGATATTAGAAACATATTTTTCATTTATTTTAAACGTACGTTGTTTGCAGTAAATAGCAAATACAAGTTTCACTGTGCATGCTTGACAGCATTGCACCAAATTTGAAGTGTGCTTATGGCGACAAGCACCATTTCACAAAAAGCACTGATAAATATTTTGTCACCAGTCGCCTTGGGGCAAGTGCAATTCTCCTAGGTAGAGTATGTAAACTAAGGAACTTGCCCTGCCGGTCTAGAAGGATTTTTAAGAATTTGCAAGGCCTGTGGCTACATTGGAAGTGAAGGGAACAATACCTCCCATGCTGCCCTTGCGCATGAATGTGGAAGCACTGACAGATGGGGTCTTACGGGATTACCTGGAGCATAGAATAGTAGAGTTCTTTGAGATCAAAGACGGGAGTGTTGCTAGATGGGGGACCCTATGGGAAGCCTTTAAAGTGGTAGTGAGAGGCGATATACTGTTTAAAGCAGGTGGAATCAGGAGGTCCTTAGTGGACGAATTGGGTAAGATTGAAATGGATATACGGAACAGGAAAGATCCCTGGAAACAATCTGACTTTACAGAGTGTGGCCTTGGGAAGTTTGATTTTTATGTATACATCAAAACCATCCATGGGGAAGGTGACCAGGCTGTCGGGCTACTGGCATGGCTTTGCTGCAAGGGGAACTCTAGACATATCATTTCTTCTTGTGTGGATAAATGCTGTGAAATGTGAAGGGTGCAAGGGGAAATTAATGTAATTCTTTGTAGATATTATGGCCTGTTATATTGGAAGACTAGTGAGGCACGGAAATTAAGTGTATGAAGAGGCCTATGAACAGGTTTGTTTGCCTGTGTGTATGAGGGAATCTGTCATTGTTTAAATTCTTAGACCTGGAAAACAGCAGCATATGTTTGAATCATATAGGCTGCTGTAAGGAAGACATGTTATCAATAGGGAACACTGACACAATGATGCAAAATTCAAGGGTGTTTATTGAACAGTATGGGTTAGGAAAACCTTTATCTGCCCTATATCTACAGATGGGAGCACACGCAACCATAAACTAATAAATAAAACTGTCCTTGTAATGTCTGTAAAAAAAAATGACCTATACTAACAAAACCTATTGCCTGCCCTTACACTACTAAAATAAATATGTGCTGGGAAAACAATGTCCAAAAATAATGCATCAGAATGACTGAGTACTAAGGTTCCCTTCCCCTCGTTTTTAACACAGGACAATGTGGCACACTCAGGCACACTCAGGCTCTAGAATACACTCTGGCTTCTTGGGCACGAGGATGCAGTTCAGGTCACAGTTCAGGGCCTTCCACAGCAAATTCTCTTAAGCACATAAGAAGTCTCTGGGTCATGTATGCAAAACAAGGATCCTTTTCTCCAGGGTAAAAAGTTCGCCTACTTAAAGATTCCCAGACTTCGTAGTTTCACAGTTCAAAATAGGACTCCCTATGTCAGAAGTAGGCCTTTTAATTCACAGATTCTCCTAAGTTCACAGGTCTCCCTCAGCCTGGCTCGGACAGGTTATTCACACTCCTTTCCAGCTTCAAGCATTCGAATGTGCGAGTTGTTTGACAAATACCCCACATGACCACTCAGAGTACTTCTTCATTTTCCCCTTTCGGTGTGTCTTGTCAACAAACCAAAACGCAGTTCAATCTTTCTCTACGGCTCGCGTTGAACAGAGACCTTTGACTGGGCACTTTCACTATGCCATACCCCTCCATCAGCACTTTATCACTCGCAGTCTATTCAGTTCATTACTTCTCCACTTTCCATTAGTCAAATTTCATTTGCTCTGGATACCGTTTTGCCGCTTGCAACCTTTGCTTCAACACAGACCAACCTGGCACAGTTTTCTATAACTCGCCGGCTGTGTTGACTTCTGGGTTGTGCCTCTTTATTTGGGAGCCAAGGACGATACCACGGCGGTTGCTTCACCGCCCCAACTCTTTCACTCATGCAAATAAATGTCTTGGGACTTCCAGTCCCAGAATGCAGTTTTTATTTTGCTTCCACTTCACTAGCTCCCCAAACGTTTTAGGAGCAGCAAGAGCACAGGTGATGTTTGTTGAGGTCAGGGTCTTACCACCTGCCCCTCAAAGGGCTGGGCTCTCCTATTTGCCCAGGGAAGGAATTCTGGTGTTGGCACTGCCAGGTGACCCCAGCTGCCCCTGGCTTGGCTCACTGGAGTTTGCACTCCTCCTGCCACACTGCAGCCTCCCCTGTACTCACAGGCCCGGCAATTAGGCAGTCCTTGGTCCTCCATGCCTTCCAGGGTCTCCTCAGCTCGAATTCTCCGCCTGGCTTCTCTGCTCCATCCAGCAACCCCAGCACACTCAAAAATTGTCTCTGTGTTCCACCTTTAATACTCCCTGGGAGAGTCAACTAGCATCAGGTGTGAGTGGTTGAAAAGGGAGGCCTGACCTCGCCTGGCCTCGTTAGCGGGACAAAATGTAGATTGCAAAAATGCATTAATAGTACATTGGTTCCTATGGGTAATCTTTGTGGCTCTGCATTTCCTATTCCTCGTCCCAGTGGATTTTGGAAAAGATAGTGTGGAGGGATTGTGGGAGTTGTAGTTTTTCAAAGTGATTATGAAAAAACTGGGGTTTTGTCAGGGTGAAGGGGTTAAGTGTAGTATGGTGATAAATGTTTTTTTGTGTTTTTTACATAAAGGTATCGGGGCATAATGGGACTTTGTCGAAAGTATCTTATTTCAGATGAAGGAATGACTGGTGGGATTATGTTGCAAAAAAGGGGATACTGCGTCTCCCCCAAGGGCGCTTCTCCTGCCATCCCCATCCCGCGATCCCCCTTGTGACTGTCTTTTTTTAATATAATGGTTTTGTAGCTTGGTTTTGTAGCAGGCCCCTTGGCACCTGTGTCAGGGATCCCTGGGAATAGCCTGGGAGAAACGCCTCAGGTTTCTCACACTGCTATCTACGCTGATCAAAGATGTCCAAATTCTGACAGCTCTTTTAGCAGGGAGACTGCGACAAGTGATGGGTTCAGTTATTCAGAGATCAGGCGGGGTTTGCACCAGAAAGGAATACTCAGATGAATCTAAGGAGGCTGTACCATGTCATTGATGGAACCCACCACACTGATGCTGAATATTCTGTAGTTTCTTTTGATGCCATTAAGGCTTTCGATTAGGTGTACTAGCCGTGGATGTATGCTGCACTGAGATGGTACCTGAGATGCATCAGATTAATATACAAAGTGCTGTTGGGCAGGGTTAAAATGGGCAGACACATTTCTGAGGCATGGGAGTTACGCAGCGGGACTACACAGGGCTGTCAGCAGTTTCTGATGCTGTTTATTTTAGCATTGGAACCACTGGCAGTGTATCATAGGGCTGAATTTAGCACGGATGGGATTGTGGTGGACTGGAGGAGTCATCTGATATCACTATATGCATAAAATACGCCGCTATACCTTCAAGAACCCGCATGTAACCTGCTGCTAGTGATGGAGGTTTTGGATAACTTTGTGGCACTCTGGCATTACAGTGAGTCGGGGCAAGTCCTGTATTTTCCCACTAGCCTTGCGAACCAGTCTGGGTGCCCTGCCAAATCTGGGAATTAGATGGGCTGTGGATTCCTTTAGCTATCTGAGGGTTACCATATGTTGCCACTTTGAAGATAAATGAAATGCGGATCGGGCACTGGACGGGATAGTAAGATCATGTGGGTTTTTGGAGCAAATTGCCATTTTCTGTAATGTGGCGAGTGGCACTGGTTAAGATGGTTGTTTTGCTATGGCTGCTGTATCATTTGGTATTGTACATTTTAATGTCCCCAAGGCCGCCTTCAAGCAACTGGAATCGCGGACCAGGGGATTCTTATGGGCAACTGAGTGGTATAAGATGGCGCTGACGACTTTGTAGGAGCTGGCAAAATGGAGGTGTGCAGCTCCACTGGTTTGAATTGTATTATTTAGCAGCCCAACTGCGGTATTGGACGTGATGACTTTGGATGTAAATTTGATGGGGTGCTGTGGATCCCTAAGAAATGTCTGTCGGCCACCCCGGCTCTGTTGCAACTAGGTAGAGAGACTTGGATCAGAATGCTGAAGATGTTTGTGATTCGTAACCCTTATTCCCCACATGTCCCACTGACTGCGATCATAAAAAAGAACCGGGGATGTCCGCAGCATAAGGGCGTGGCAGGCTATGGGATTGGCCATACATTTGTTTTATTTATTTATAATGTACTTCTCACCCATAGGTATCTAGGCGCAGTACAAGATAATGCAAATTCTTCATTACAGGCAGAGATGCATTTCAAACAATAAAAGTAACTTGGTTACGAAGGCAGAGTAGTCTATACAGTACAATATATAACAAGAATGTAAAAAGTGTTCACAGTACAGAGGCATTAAGGTAATTTACAACCGGGGCATGAGAGAAAGAATATTACATATATACATGGTAAGGCTGGTGCATTAGTGAGGGTCATTGTTGGTGATGAGCCAGTTCTTCGTTATATCTGAAACTGGAGAGGGATTGGCTGGTTCTGAAGTTGGAGGGGAGAGAATTCCAAAGTTTGGCAGCCAGGACCGGGAAGCTATTGCCTCCTGCCTTTTGGAGTTTGTATCTGGGCACTTGTAGGAGTCCCAAGCTGGATGATCTAGTGAGTCTGGCGTATTGTTTTGGAGTGAACTTGTCAAAGATATTGGGGGGGCTGCGTTATTGAGGCATTTGTTGGTAAGAGATGCAGTTTTAAGTTGGATTCTTTCTTTAATAGAGAGCCAGTTCAAGGCATACATTAGTTTAAAAAAAATTGATTAGCAGAGTTTGCTAATTAAATTTTATGATTAGCAAACAGGCTCATTTGATTGCTTCCCTCTCTCTTACATACTCCCACATCTACTCTCAACCCTATTCATACTCTCCATCCAAACTACCTTCAATCAGACTCTCACTCACAACCAATTTGCCAAACGGGTACCACTGGCTCAGTGCCAACACCTTACCTTCACTCTCTACAAATACTACAAAGGTCTCCCCTAAGTTCCCCCCCAAAACCCTCCTTTCTGGCTTCTTGGTCTCCTTCTAGCTCCACTGACATCACCAAAACACCTCACTGACATGGATCATCCTTCATGCCTAGAAGCTTCTCTCCCTATTACTGGTTAATTCATGTTTATGACCAAAACTGTCACCTTTGTGTCTGAGCCTTACTTCTGTACCCTTACACTTTCATTTCAGTATTGTGGGGTTGGGGTAATGTGGTTTTATTGCACTGGTTACGGGGACTCTATATATGTATTTTATTATTAGTTTGTGATATTACTAACTGCTTATAGTCCTTTTTTATAGTGTTTACTTGGCCATTAATAAATATTGTGTTTTTATAACTACTTGTCTAATTGTAAACCTTGATTACTTACCTTGTGGGCCTTGGACCAGGTTCATCCCTTCCTGAGACTTCGCCTTGACCACTCTCCATGCTACCGCGATTGGTTTGGCTACAGCTCCCAGAGTTCTCCCTGTTCACTAACTAAGTTGCCCTCGTATACATCTGTCCACCAGGCCAGAGTATAGAAATCCTTTACTAGCACACAACACAAGACCTTTTACAGAGGTACTTCTGGGGCCCCACCATGGGTACTTCCTGTTCCGGCAATGTGCTTTTAAACCATGTTCCATTAGGCCCTGCATTGCTTTATAACGAATACCAAGCCTGAAGCTAGTGAGTGTACGCCGCGTGTTTTTCTGAACTATCTTCTCTTCTCCATGAATCTATCTGGCCTGATCCTCTGACCCCTGGGAATCCTTGTTCACCTTAGTCTTTGAATTCTGCCATCAGAGTGCATCTTGGAATAAGGCTTGGTCAAGCAGAACCTGTTCATGATTTCTCTTCCATTGGATGTCTCCTACGCTTCAGACATTCAACAAAATTGGGGTTGTTTTACCGTGGCAGAAATAACTGCGACAGAAATGACTGACTAAAAAATTTACATAATGCGAAATTGCTCGTACATTTCCCATTCAGTGATTCAAGGTAAAACAGCCCCAAATCTATGCCCCTTTACCCCCCCCCCACCCACACCCCCACCTTACCTATCCTTCAGTCTCGCTGTTCCCTGCGACGCTTGTTCCCTTTCACTTCCGTGATTGGGAACCAGCGCTGTAGGGTCCTTATTTTTTTTTCTTCTCTGGTCAGCTGCAGAGGTGTACCCCTGCTCACTATACTATATAGTATAGTGAGCGGGGTGTTGCGGGGACACCCCCGCAGCCATTTTTTCTTTTTTTACCTACCCCACCAAAAGACCTAATATACACACCACAAAAGGTTCGAACTTTTGGTAATTATAACTTTTTGTGGTATGTATATTAGGTCTTTTGGTGGGGTAGGTAAATTGGGATTTGGTCATTTTGGCCGAATCCCATTCAACAAGATAGAGATGCAGGCCCTCATGTCAAATGGGAACTTTCGAGTGCAACTGGTCTCTGTGCTCCCATTCAGTGTTGCCTCCATTCAATTATTTGCTGGCCACCCAGTGAAATTTGGTGGACTTCTTCCCAGATGTTCTCCTTACGTGTGGAATTAGGTTTGAATCCAGACTATTCACAAACAGATTATATATCCTCCTTCCAACTGTGTTCATTGATACAATTGGGATTACAGCTAAACCTAAAATCGCAGGCAGTGTGAGATTTGAAAATGTTTTATGAATTTATTTCCTAAATCATGTATGAAGTGTTTCTTTAAGCTCCTTGGTAGTCCTTTTAAATAGTTGAAAATACACATTAATTGTTTTTGTAATTAATCAAAAACACTTATTTAAAGCATTTGATTCCAGGAATGTTATGACATTTGGAAAGAAAAGTAAATTGTATGCATATTCCTAACCCAGGATTCAAACCAGGTCCTTGATTTATATTAATTAAGAAGTATTTGTTTAAGTCATGGTTGGTGTTTGTGGGTGGGCTGTTACATTTAATAGTTGGTTCTTAAATGAAGTTTGATCTTCCATCACAGCTGCATGGGCTTGAAACCCTCAACACGTTGGCTACTGTTCAAACATGTACTCTCTTACAGAGATGCATACAGGAGCTTTAAAAGACAACAAGGTAAACCAGCAAGCAATATCCATGCCCTGATGTAGCGCACCAATGTAAAAATTAATAACTTTACAAATAGGCAATTGTGAACTTCATTTATTTTGAAGAAGAGTAATTTTGCTGGTTGATGATCTGCGTCAAAGAGGGAAATGCTATCATTTGCCTGAGTTCAAACTCTCATTCCTTAATGCTCCAAATCTTCTCTGCACTGTATTCTCATCTCTACTTTTGCTCTTTTCCAGAGCCTGACAAGACCTTCAAGAAGAAGAAAACTTGCGATGGTGCTAAGCAGTGTTCAGAAATTGTAGAGGGCAATGACCTGACTGCAGCTGAGTTCAGCAGAAAACAGTGGAAAAATAAACAGAAGAATAAGAGGAGAAATAAGAACAAGTTCAAAGCGCGTGCAACTACTGTAGAGGCGGCCCAAATGCCAGAGGAAGAGCAGGCCGACATCCCAGCAGCCCAACCAGGAAAAAAGCAGGTGCCTACTGTAGCACCCAACAAGGAGACCATGGAAAGCGTGAACAGCAATTCCTCTAGGCTAAAGGAAAACTGCCACTCATCCCAAGGGTCCCAATTACAGAAGAGCAGCAATACTGCAGTGAGCAAGACATCCGCAATGAAGGAACAGGCGTCGGCAAGTGGTGGAGAAGCGGGCATCGCTAAGCTGAAGCCTCAGAAGCTAGCAAAGTTAAAGAAGATCCTACAAGAACAAAGCAAGCAGGTCCATGAGGTGGGCACAGAAGGAGTAGGTGGGTCCCAGAGTGTAGTGGGAGAAGAGAACACAAAAGAGGCTGAATTAGAAGCAAGTCTACCGCCTTCCATTGATCGTTCAGCAACACTTCGGATGAAGATGGAGGAGCGCCTGAAGTCAGCTCGTTTCCGTTACATCAACCAGCAGCTGTACACGTCCAGCAGCAATGATGCACAAGTCTTGTTTCAGAAGGATCCTGAGGCCTTTGACATTTATCACCATGGGTACCGCTCCCAGGTGGAGCGCTGGCCCGAAAATCCTGTGGATGTTATCATAAAATACCTGCGTAACAGGTAGGTGCCACGCAACCTAGTTGCAGGGTTTGATCTTCAAAGTTACTGGTTAGCTAAATATTTGCCGTTCTTCTGTGTATATGCATGTGTTTGATCCTAACACAAATCTGGGAATGACAGTGAAGGAAAATAGTATTAAAGAATACTGTATTTTCTGAACACTTGTGTTTTCTACCTCTTTAAGAGAAACTTGTTTACACACCCTCCTTTATGATAATAATCCTGGCTCCTACTTTACCAGAGTTCATTTTGAAACCACTTTCTACCAAACCAGACTAGGCAGTGAAGAGTAGATTTCTGTCCTGGTGTGCTAATCGTCCAGTACCTAGCTTAGTGTTGTTGGTATACTGACAATATTTTCACTCTTACTGTAATGGGCGCGGCTATGCAAACAAAGACTGGTAAGTAGGAAGGCTCTTTAACCTCCTCACTGCGTGTGGTGCCAGTGGGGTATACATGCCAATTTCTTTGTCATTAGCCATTTGGGTGATAATGTAGGCACATATTCCAGGCTTGCCAGGGTGTCATCTTTCATTTGGGCTTTGAGACAGTCTATTGAAATACTTGTACATGTCTTAAAGCAAGACTGCAGCTTCTTCCTGTTCCCTGTCTTCTTTCATGTTCAGTAGTACAGGCTTAGTGCAGTTAGCAAGTCCCAAACCTGACTGAAAAAATGAGCTGTAATGAAAAGTACCTACAGTGAATAGTAAAGGCAGTCCTATGAAAGACGCCAAGGTGTTTATTATGCTTTACTTTCGTTAGTCGTGACTTTCAGCTGTAAAATCAAAAAATACAAACATTCCCGAACAAACTCTTCTTGTAGTTCTAACTTTTTACTTTTCTGAAAACATGATATTGACTGTCTAATCGCTGCATGTGTCAACGAAAGGCCCCCATCTTATACTCTCCTTCATGTTTATTTGATATGAATGAATGCAAACTAAAATTCCACTTACCTATTTCATCATCCGTAGAACAATGTCAACAAACGTCTCACCATCTCATGGTCGACACTCTTCAACCAGTGATTCAGAAATCCTGGCAGCTCCTTATGGATAATGTCCCAGTAATGACAACAGTTTACCCTCTCGATATAAACATAAATATGACATAGTATCCGGGTGGGGCATAAATACATACCAGACAGTGCATTAGCAGAATGTAATGCTTAAATTACCTACCATGCACATAATCCAATCATGTAACGCAATACATTCAATGGGAGGGATAACGCTCATCTCTGTCAAGGCTACATTTATTATTCAGTTTGTGGAATCTGCATTCTATGACTGGACCAGAAACAAATGATTGTTAAAATCGTACTTGCCACTAACAAAGCCACCTCCTCTGCTGCCTTAGAGTTGGAATCACTGGCCCAATACGCTGGCCTTGTTCTTATGTCTTCCAGCCTGATCATAAGTGCCCATTGCAGAACGAGCTCCTAAGTAAAACATCAAACCCTATCTGCTCCAAATGCCCACATTGGGCCAGTGTGGCAGAAGAAAAAGCTGAACATCCCTGCTCGGCCTGTAGGCAGCCTTAATCTTGTCCTACACCTTCAGACATCACACTACAAACAACCAAGGTTGTCTATAATAGCCAGGCGAGCAACTGATTTTCAACCAGAGCTTGGCCTCTAGAGATCATAAAAATCGTACCTTCTGACAAATAAAAAGGATGGTAAATAGCCAAAGCTTAGACTGCTGATTAATACAGGGAATGAGACATTGCAACCCAGGAGTCACCACTGTTAGGCGCAGGGCTCCAAGATTAATATCAAGAAAATGTAGATTGCATGAGACATTTTCTGTAAGGAATTTACCCTACTGGGAAACTGTCCCATAATCCTGGCCCGCTGGAAAAGTAGAGCAATAAAACTCCTGTGTTTTTTTAATTCTTAATAGCATCTTTCTCTGAGACCTGTGGCGGGGTCAGAAGAACAGACTCCATCTCACGTTAGTTGTTTATCAAATGAAAGGTGAAAGCTCCTAACTTTCCCTAAACTAGGGTATTCCCTACCTAATAAAACTAACTAGGGGGCTAGTCCGTAGTCTGTGATAGTCCAAATCAAAATTAAAGTCTGCTGTCCAAAACTAAGCTATGCTGACCCTACCACTAATTTAACAACTAAGGCACAGGAGAACAACCCCTTTCTCCTATGTGACGGCTTTCTCAGCCAGTTCTGTTCAATGACATATCCATAGTTCTTGGCGACTGTAGCTATTAAATCATGTAGTTCAGATATTGGGTTCTTCAAGCTTTCAGCTGTCTTTCCTTCCAGAAGATATCTCTATTCCATTCTTGTCATTTAAACAAAAAGATCCTCTGTTCAATGCCCACTTCTTTACTTGATTAGGATAAGTCTGAGGACTCAAACATTGATTATTTTGCCTTTCATTCACTCTGTGAGGTATTTTGACCAAGACTAATATGAGCCCTCCAGCAATTGTCAAGATGGATTTCTAAACTCTGACATGGCAGACAGAGGTTTGAGGCCACCCTCGGTTTAGTGAAACAGGGGAACCTTCTGGACAAGTCAGACCAATCTAGGTAGCTTCGTAGGCGGTCAAGTCTAAGTCTCAGGAGGGGTGAGAGTGGTCTGAAGCCCGCAATGAACACACACAGCAACTCACCACAAATCACTCTTAGACAAGTTTATATGAAAAATATCTACACATTTGTTGGCACGACCAATCGGCATAAGTAAACTTTAGTTATGCAAAAACAGTTATCACACGCAATCCTCTACTATACAGCATATATACAATACGTTTCCTAATGCGACAAATGAGGAAAACACAACCACCTGTAAAGAGAAGGGTGGGTTAACACACTAGGAGAATTAGACAATTCTTCAGAGTAGTTTCCTAACTTTAGATTCCAGCCCTAAGAAGTGGGCAGCCTTGTGCTCAACAGTACAGTTGTGCGTGAAAGCTCATGACCGCGCAAGTGAACCAAAAAGTGGGTCTTCTGGGAGGGATGTAGCAAGTCGGGAAGGGGCTTGAGGAGATGAAGAATTGGTTCCCACTAATAGAGTAGGACCTGTCCTTGGCGGCAGAGCAGTTTTCAAAAGGTGAGAGTAGCTAGGGAGCGCAGGCTAACCCAGCCAAGAACGAATACCTTTAGGGGATATTGGTTGTGCCAGGGGGCCACCGTTAAGTGAAGCAAGCACTCCTCGACCCCCAGCACAGTCCGCACCAAACTTTGCCAGTTTAGTTGAGGTCGCTAGTAAGTTCGAGTCCTGCAGTTTCGCATCGCTTCAGCGGCTGCGTGCGAGAACGTCTGTGACGGGACAGTTGCCTTTTCTCAGCCTCCGAAGGAGGTATGAAGAAAATTCAGGAGCAGCAGGCATCGGGGCACAGGAGAGCAGAACGGCAAGGCACCTATAGCGACCGTCACCAACAGGTAGTGACACGGGAATCGCAGATGCAGGCAGCATTACACACTCTCCTAATTGGGGACCCAGAGGAGCTAGGCCTGCGAAATTTGGCAGGAGAGGGAGCGGAACCACAAGCAAGCGATGTCCCAAGTCTCTGGTTTCAACTCGAGATGGCGGAGGTTCTGCGAGATACCCTGAGGTAGAGCTGGACAGTTTACTGGATGGCCCAGGAACACTTCCGAAGGGGATTGTTCGGGGGGGGTAAGCAGGGGACGCCGAGAGTAGTAGTTCCCACTACTCCAAAGGGGCAAAGCGCATTGGCAGGTCTTCTTGATCGATAAAGCAAACCGGGGTCCGACAGGACAGCGAAGGGTGCCAAAACCGCCTAGTGTCTGGGGCTTTCACAAGTCAGTTTCTTCGTACAGGATACTTGGCTCCTTCTGTGGTTCGGGAGAACTCGGGTGATCGACCTGCAATGGATGCAGAGCCCCTTCTCTTATCCAAGAATAGGTTTGTGCCAAAGTCGATGACTTCCAATCAAAGATCTGCTTTCATACAGGCATCCCAGTCGTGGGCCAATCACGGTCCATGGTGGTCGCAGTCATTCCGGCACTCCAGACATCCTGGTACCAGTAGTGTGGATTGGGACCAGACAGCCCCAACCCGCTTCCTGGGCACACACACACACGTGACAGGCAGAAACTAGCGAAAGAGATTGTTTTTCACGGGAGGCTGCATGCCCAAATAAGGAAAATCCGGATCGCTCGACCTGGGTGAAGGTAATGGACAGAATGTCCATGGGACAGAGCAAAAGACTTTGTGGCTCTTGCCATTTTCGGACCTAGCCACAGTCTTGAACCAAACACGCTAAACGCAGTGAGATTCAGTAGAAAGAAGTAAAAGACTTCTAAAAAGTAACTGCTGCCACCAGTTCATCCCAGGCACACTCGTACAATCACCCAAAAATATTTCAAGGGTGTTTAGGGCCATAAAACAAAAAGTACCCCAGCTCACTGTACTGAAAGGTACATCGTGCACTGTTAAAAAGTTACCAAGAAATGGCAACATAGTCAAAGGCTAAGGGAAACCTAATTTCCCAGTACTGACAGTCTGAAGGACGGGTCAGGTTCCCCATAACAAGTGAGCAAAAGCCCAGGGGAGTTCAGCTGAAGGCTGGGCTCCACCGGTAAAAGTTCAGGATAGGATGGCCAAACAAAAGCAAAAAGTTTGGGGGGGTCCACAAATGGAGGGGAAATTACACATAATTGAAATCTTTCATAACTGCAATGATTTGTAGTCTCCTCCTGTACTCTTGACACTTTGAAATGAATGGTATAAGTGTGAGCGTTCCAGTAACGATTCTCTCTTTATATACCCATGATCCTTTGCTGCTACTGGGCCCAATCTGAGGGTTCCATGAATGATTCTCACACGCTATATACTTCTGAAAGTTGGTCTTTACTGGGACGAGCATGAGCCTTCTTGTAATGATTCTCACTTTCTTCATCTTTTATTGACACTTTGTCTTTAATAGGATGATTGTCCAGTAATTCTCGCTCTCTTTGTATATTTGTCTGATTTTATCTTTACTGGCACGAGTATCCCCATCATCTTCGGTCCCCCTCCATGGTCTCCCGTTATCTGGCTGACACGTAGATTATGTTACTGATCTCTATGATATGCTGGGACTCTCTTCTTTACTTGTCAGGATGGTTACTGGTTTCTTCATCTTCCCGTTGTTATGCACACGCCAGAATACCTTGGGGGAAATGGTATCGCTGCACTTCAGGGACCTCCCAGTTCACTGCAATGAAATCACGTCACTACTTGGTCATCTCTCGTATTCGGGATGCCCTTCGACCAATTCAGTCTTCTGCGTTCTCTCTCCCCTCCAGCGCCACACGTTGGAGGCTGCACTCTGGCGTCCAAGTTCTTCTGAGTTTGCTCCTTCCAGCTGATGAGAACTTCCCGGTCTCTTTCTCCTCTTAGCTCTCCACCTTCTAGATTTATGGCGCTGCCGTGGTACTTCCCCGGCATAGTGTCAAAATCCTTCCTTTGTGTTCGAGTTAGAGACTGTACTCCTCCAATAATCGCCTTTGTCTCAGTACCTGATGGATGTTTATCTGTAGGTAGAACCAAGGCGCTTGGTTGGCAATAACAGATGCTATTTCTTCATATGTTCTTCCATTAGATGATGGCATGTTGGGTAGGGCGTTCTTTGCTAGAATGGGAGTCCTTGCGCCCAGAGGGGGAGTCTCCTGGTGAGGTTCTGCTTGCCTCTACCCCTAGGGAGGGAATTGCGTAGCAGGCTCACAGCCCTAGTCTGACCGGGAAAGGGCTCTCGCCCCCCACGATTCATCAAAGACCCCAGAATATCCACTGGCTCTTTTGGTTTTACCTGACCCTTTTTGGCAAGAGAAGATTTTCCATCCTACCTGCCACTGCAATTCACTTGTTACAAATTGTATTGTATTGTCGAAGGACATAGTGTAAACTACGTCCAAAAGGGACTGACATTTACTGGTCAGTACCTAAGTGTGCCTGTACAGTAGGACTCTGTCCCCCATTGTAACTTTTTTTGATACCAGTTTTATAGTAGGGTGGCTCTGTCCCCAGTTTCCTTTTTTGTAAAGTGTGGTTGTCACTCTTGTTTGCCACAGACAGACTGGTGACAGTGTAGCTTTATCTTTGATATATTTTACTGGTGCACTAATCTGCACTTTTATTTTTATTTATTTTTTACAGCAAATATGCCTTTTTTTTTAGCACTACAGTAGTTAACATAGCTACACATGTTTAAATGTTTCTGTGGACCATTGCATTGGTTGACTGCCTTCCTCCTGTTCATGGTAGGAAAAGGCCATATATGTTCATGCCTCTGCTCAGAACCCAGGAAGGCACAGCTCTGCGCTTGAAACCTCTGGGAACTGGTGTAGGGTAGGGTTCAAAGTAATAGATGGACTCACCATGCCTATGTCAGGAGCACCTCGGAGTTCATTATCCAGGATTAGATAACTGTTCAGAATTTTAGTGGTCCAGGTTTCCTGGAACATGGGCTGGATTCACCCTCAGGCCAACATTTCTGAGGAAGCTTTGTAGCCAATTTTTAGTCCAGCTACTGAAACACCAAGACGATCCTGAAATAAACTGGGATAGCTGATGAAACAGATATTGTCCAAGCCAACACCCATAAAGCGCTCTGCCCATTTTGATGAGGGGAAGCCTACCACAGGTGTCTTCCTCCTTTGAGCCAGTGAGGAAAACTGCTTCTTTCTTCTGCTCTTCGTTTTGCCCATGCCTCTCTCCAGTTGGACCTGCAGGGCCACTCCAGTTTGCACGTTTTGCATAACCTAAGAGGGGACACCTCCTTACGCTGCTGTACCTGTGGCTCATTGTGCTGTAGTACATCGAGGGACATTATCTTTGTGGCTCTTCTGCTGCTCGTGGCCTCCAGGCTGAGTTTGCCCTCTGAAGCTGCAGTCCTTTATTCCCTTCTTGTTGCCAGCAGGCCCTTGCAGTGTCACCAGACTAGTCACTGGTGGTTGAATCATCTGCCCCCTTTTGGAGGTCTTTATCAGGATTCTGAAGTCCAACTACATCCATCATCCGTTACCGTGAGCCCAAAATGCACCTCTACATCCACGGCCTTTGGGACCTCTTCACTGCAATCAATGGGATAAATAGTCTTCTGACTTACCTGTAGTATCCGATTGTCCTTGTGGTCGTCTTTTGGGTGTGCTTGGATACGCTTTCCAACCCCCAGAACCATGTACAAGTCCTTACCTGAAGCCATCCCAGGTGATGTCGTTTGTGGTGGAACCTGCATGTAGTTATCTGCTGTGGTATCACTCTGACTTTGCATATTCGTGGCTGCTTCCCTTATCTGGAACCCTGTAAGTGCATATTTACTACTACCAGTGGGCGAAAGTACTGTCAACGAAGAGAAGTAGGTGAAATTTCCCCCCTTTTTTACTTTGCTGGCAACCATTTTTTTCTGATCTGCTACTTTTGGGCAAATTGTTTTCCAGCTCGAAATTTCTTTTGTTTGCCGGTTTTGCCCCCTAATTGCCTGAATTTATAGGCCAAAGAACCCCTGCAAAACAGAAATGTGGAAAAACACCCAAAAAGGCAAACCTTGCACTGCAGGCAAAATTAGCAAAGCACGCTGGTTTTGCGCAGAATTCTCCAATTTCTCAGGAGAGTGAATTTAGTCGGTTACTGTGAGGGGGCCAGACATGTGAGGCGAACAGCTTGGTAGAGGTTTTTCATAAAATGCCATTTTATTAACTCAAAAGGGTTTGATAAACAACACCCTCCCTACCCTGAAGAGAATTTCCCTGCCTATCAAAATAAACTAAAGGAAACACTCTAACAAAAGGAATCTGTCCCTCACACTTATACATACAACCAACTTAACAAGGGAATATATGGCAGTTCAAATATAACAGAAATAAAATAAGTTATGTTCAACATAAACCTGTTCACTGTTTCTCCTTGTAACCTGGTTGAGTTCCCTTTTTCCCAGATTCAAAGCAGTACTTTCAATCAACAGTTCAAAATAAAAAAGTTCTGTTTGCAACCAAGTACTGCTTTAGAAATTCTTGCTCCCAACGTCTTTCACTTGGCCTTTGACCAACAGTTCAAACAGACAACAAGTCTTTATCTCTCCACTTGTAGCAGAAAATTCAACACTTTTTCTTAGGAAACAAGAACACTTCCACAATATGCCTGTATTAACAGTAATTATTTGTGAGGATGACTCCACAACAGTTCACAAAATACTTGCATCAGCCTTAATGATATGTCCGGTAGATTCAACCACAGTTCACAAGATACTTCCCACTTCTGCTTCGTAGCCTTTAACCACAAAACAGTACTTCAATGGCTTCTTCCTGGTCCACGCACCTACCAGGACTACCACTACAAAGTCCCTGTCCTGGTATGCTTGCCTGCAAGGACTAAAAAGAAAAATCCTAACCTCACTACAGTACTTATGTGGTAAAGTTTACTTCAAACAACCAGGCAAAGCCTTTTGACGATCAACATCAGTATTGAGTACTTCTGGGAAGACATGAGACACATTGGTGCTGTTTGTTCCACACTTTTCATTGCCATATGAAATACACATTATGCTCCTCTCCTCCTGAATACTTTCTATCAGGAGGGAAGTTCTCCTGCCTCTCATTTTCCCAGTCACACATCAACCAACTTCTGATAATGGCTGTCTCTCACACTTGTTCTTCTTTGATTTAGACACTGTTTAGGTAGTTTCCAACTATTGCCTCTTGCACACTCTGGCAATTGGGGTTACAATCCACTTGCTTCTTTACCCTCTCTTGCCTTTGGCCATTTTGGTTCTTATTAACTAGCTTTGGTATTACCCTTTCCTGGCTTTGGCAATATTAGTTCTTGTTAGCTTCTTTTTATTTTGCCCTCTCTTGGCTTTGACAATTACTTTAACCTTTAGAAGTATAATTATAACCTTCTTGTCTGTTCCCAAAGTTCTTATCCTGCCACTTTAGCTTCTTTGTATCGGTTCGGTATTCAAAAGGATCATTCTGCCACTTTAACTTCTGTACATCAGTTCGGTATTCAAAACTATATCTGGCCAGCGGGCGATCATGGGTGCGTTCGGCGGTTACACAATGCTAGTGAACTCACCAGTTGCTGCATACGTGTCTGCTTGCCCCGCTGCCACTGTGCCTTCTGCTTCCTCCACCTTGCTCGGTACAGCAAACTGCTATACACTTCCTGCGGCCCATGCCGGATGAGGGAGGAGTGTTCCTTGCTCCAGAGACATTCCGGTGCTCACCTGCCACTGGCGCACAAGTTAACATGGGGGGAAAAGCTTTTCAAATTAACGCTTCCTGCTGTGCGACCTCTGCATGCACGGCCATCGCAGGAGGTGGGGGAGCTTTCCAAAACCGCACTTACTACTGCGCAGGGCTGTTGGGAGTTGTAGTCACAAGCATCTGAAGAGACACATGTTTCAGGCACCGGCCTTTGACTGATCTGCCACACTTACCCCTGAAGGCTCAGGCATCCAAGGAAAAAGTCATGTAACCTAGATGTGGGTTGGGCTACCTTAGCCCTAAGCATAGGGTTTAGGAAAAAACTCATAAAATGTGCATCTCATTTAAAGGCCCATAGTCCACGGTTTCAATGTTCTTGCTTCTTTTTCAGAAGTTGTCAAGATAAGTTTATTACTTGTATTGCGCACCAAACCCACAGGTAGTCGGGCGCATCATATAAGATTACTCACAGCTTAGTTGTACGTAATATACAATACAATACAATATATACAAAATGCACTTTTACAATTTTTACAATTTACATACTTTCAGAGAATATTTATACATTATATACAAAATGAGTATATGCAAAATCTTTGCAAGCGCCATACCAAGTGGGGTCCGGAGTAGAGGAGGGTAGGTTCTAGGTGAAGAGGGCGAACGCCAAAATCACGCTTAGCCATCAGTCTTTGAGCATTTTTTATAAGGATGTGGCGAAATTTTGTGAAGGATGGTTCTAGTCTGAGTAGGGTAGGGAGTGAATTCCATAGTTGGGTAGCCTTGACCTGGAAGCTGTTGCCTCCCACTTTGGCCAGTTTGAATCTAGGGGTCAGGAGGTAATTAGTATTTGACTGTCTGGTTAGTCTTGTCTCAGATTTAGTGATGATTCTGTCCATAAGATATCGAGGGGCCGCTTTGTTTACGCATTTATGTGTAAGGGAGGCGACTTTAAGTTTTATTTTGTCCATTGTCGACAGCCAGTTGTAAGCTCTTCTGGTGTCCGAGATATGGTCTCTCCTGGCAATTCCGAGCGCAGCTCTAAGGGCGTTGTTTTGCAGGAGTTGGATTTTATTAGTGATTTGCTTGCTCGCCCCAATGTACATGGCATTGCAGTAATCAAGTCTTGATAATAAAAGAGCTCTAGCAAGGGTGATACAGCTGTCATTGGAGAGGAAGGCTCTGCCCGCTCTGATTAATTTACAGGTATAGGCAGTAGCCGAGGACAAAGTGTTTACCTGTTTGTTAAACGTTAAGGCAGAATCCAAGTAAAAACCTAATGTTTTTACTTCCTTAGCATTTGAAATAATGTTATTGTCGACGCTAAAGGAAGAATAATTTGGGCTTAGTTTCTTTAACGATAGTTGTGTACCCAGGATGATGATGATCTATGTCTTGTCATCATTCAGGCATAGTCCATGAGAGGCCATCCATGCCTGAATGATGAGGTAAACCTGATTTACCAAGGCCAAATCCTTTTCATAATCACCGGTAATTGGTAGGAGGATCTGCGTATCATCTGCATAGTTAGTGTAGGTGATACCCAGATGATCCAAATCATCGAAAAGGGGCTTGGTGAAAATATTATATAAGGTAGGCGAGACACATGAACCCTGGGGAACACAAAACGTGATAGGGATGGGGTCAGCTGAAGCAATGGGAGAGAATACTCTCATGGTACGATCACTGAGGAAGGATTGTATCCAAGCTATAGCTTCTGGGGAGAAGTGTGCTGCCGATTCCAAGTGGCTGCACAAGACCTGGTGATCGACCAAGTCGAACGCGGCCGATAAGTCCAGAAGCAAGAGGAGAGCTAGGTCGCCTCTGTCCCTGAGGTCATCGATCTGTGCCTTCAAGTCAATTAACGCAGTTTCAGTCCCGTGTTGGGGCCGGAAGCCTGATTGTCTAGATCCCAGCAGGTGATTAGATTCTAAGTGTTTTTGGATTTGTAGATATGCTATTTTATCTATGATTTTCAGGAGGAATGGTACCGTGGTAATGGGTCGGTAGTTTGTGGGAATTAGAGGGTCTAAGGTTTGTTTCTTTAGTAAAGGGAGCACCCAGGATTCCTTAAGGTTAGTGGGGATGCTGTTGGTCCTAAATGATGCGTTGATCAGTTTAGTGATAAAGGGTGACAGTTCTCTGGCTGCATCTTTTTTTTTTTTTTAACTTTGGTTTTATTAGTAGTTTTTAGAAGGAAAAAACAAACGGCAACGCTGGGAGCGTTGTTATCATCACTTTTAACATTGTCATAAAACCCCCAGGTTCCCTCCCCCACCCCCTCCCCCCCCACCCCAACTCCTCCCCTCCCCCCAGATCAGAGTCACTTCGCAAGTCGGACAGCTGGGGCTGTCATCGTAGTTCATTGTACGTTGCCACAGAGGTATGCTATGCTCTCACGTCCAAATTGGCTGGATGAGATCCGCTGTCTCCCGGGTCCTGGGCTACTCCTACATCCTTGGTTGAAGCATTCCAAACCTACCCCCCGCCAACTCGCCAGAGTGTTCTCATGTTGTCAGTGGGGGTCCCAACCCCATGCCCCGTAGACCCCATACCAGTTAACCTGAAAGGAGCCCAGTTCATTATTTACCATGGCCGTCAGTTTATCCATTAAGAACATGTTTTTGAGTTTCTTAAGCCAGTCTTCTTTGGATGGGGTCTCTGGGCTCTTCCACCTTTGTGCAAGGGCCACTCTACCCGCCCGTAACATCGTCTCCCACATTCTTGGGTACCTATACAGTTCAGTGTCCTCCGGGGGGAGGCCCAGCAACATCGTTAGGGGGTTGAGTGGGATTTGTTCCTCGGTGACCTCGGCCATCCACCCCCGTACTTTCTCCCAGAACTCCTGCGCCTTGGGGCAGGACCACCACATGTGCCCCCTCGACCCCACTTGGCCACAGCCCCTTGGACACCTGGGGGACACTCCCGAAAACATCCTGGACAGTTTCAACGGGTCCCTGTGCCAGCCCTGTAAGATTTTGAAGTTGTGTTCCATGTCCGATGTAAATAGGTTCCCATGGAATGCTATCTTAAAGACTTTGGACCACGCCTCCTCTGTAAGTGGTTCTCCCGCCAGGTCATCCCAAAACCCTCGGAACCCTCTTCTCCCCTCCAAGTTAACGGTGTTCAGTATTCGGTACATTTTGGAGACCGCCCCCTTCCTTGATGTGGCCGTGTCCAGAAATTTTTCGAAGGGGGTCAGCTGTCTCCGTAGGTTCTGGCCCCATGATTGGTCGCAAAGGATGCCTTTCAGGCGTAGATATTCAAAGATTGAAAGGGACTCCCGCCCCAGTGCGTCTCGCAGGGCCTCGTATTCGAGGAACTCGCCCTCTTTGAACAGTTGTCCCGCCCATTCCAGACCCCCGTCCAACCAGGACTGGGCGCTCCTGAAACCTCTGCTGCCTAGTTTGAGAGGGTGGCCCCAAAGCGATGACATTGGAGAGGGCCATGTCGTGAGGTATGAGGTTGTGGGTCCCTCTTTCCAGAGTGTCCAAAGTATTCCCAGGGTTGGGTGGGCTTTCAGTTTGCTAGGGATGAGTCTGCGCGGCAGCCACAGGAGGTCGCGCACTTTCAGAGGGTGGGCATCCATATCCTCAAGGTATGACCAGTAGGTGCCCATCCCCTCCTTCATGTGCTCCAGCAAGACCCGCAGCTGGGCTGCCCGGTAGTAAAGGAGGAAATCCGGTAGCCCGAACCCGCCCTCCTCTCTGGGTAGTGTTAGAGTGGCCTTTCCTATCCTCGGGGCCCGCCCTTGCCATATAAACTCGCGGATTGCTTTTTGTAGATCGCGGAGCAGCTGGGTGGGGACCTCCGTTGGGAGTGCGGTGAATAAGTATAGTATTCTCGGCAGAACGTTCATCTTTATCGCTGTCATGCGCCCATACCAGGACAGAATCATACCACCCCATCTCCTCAGATCTGACGTAACCCCCGCCAAGGTAGGCCCATAGTTCACCGGGGCCAGTCTCGAGAGATCTCTGGTCAGGGTTACCCCCAGGTACCTGATGGAATCCTTCCCCACCGCAATCCCCGCACACCTGTCCCGGGGGTCCAACCTCGGGTCCTGGACCCTCATGGGTAGGAGCTTTGATTTTGCTGCATTTATTTTTAGTCCCGAGAACTGCCCGAAGGCTGTCATCAGCCGCAGTAGGGGGGGGAGCGAGGAGCTGGGCTCCACCAAGTATGCTAGGATGTCGTCAGCGAACAGGGAGAGCTTGAACTCTACTTCTCCCCTTTTGATCCCTTTGATGTCGGGGTGGGCCCGGACCGCTATGGCCAGAGGTTCCATCGTCAAGACGTATATTAACGGAGAGAGTGGGCACCCCTGTCGTGTTCCCCTCGTGAGGGGGAATGAGTCAGAGAGTTCCCCGTTCACCTGCACTCTCGCTGTTGGGGCTTCATAGAGGGCAGAGACCCAGGTCCTGACGTGAGGCCCGAAGCCCATTCGACGGAGGAGGAGTTGCATGTACCTCCACTCGACCCTGTCGAATGCCTTCTCGGAGTCCAAGGAAAGCAAACTAGCCTCTAGGTCTGATTCCTGGGCATAGTGGATTAGGTCAATAGTCTTCCTGATATTATCTGAGCCCTGCCTGCCCTTCACGAACCCCACTTGATCCCCGTGTACTAATTTGGGCATTATCCCCTCTAACCGTGTACCCATCACCTTGGCTAGGATCTTTACATCTATATTTAAGAGGGAGATCGGGCGGTAGGAGGAGCAGTCAGTGGGGTCCTTTCCTTCCTTGGGCAGTACCACTATGATGGCTCTCATCATCGTTTCCGGCAGGGTGCCCCCCTCCAGTACTGCATTGAACACCCTCGCCAGGTGTGTGGCCAAAATCGACCGGAACCTCTTATAGAAGAGTACTGAGAACCCATCTTCCCCCGGGGACGTTCCCGCCTTCATCCCACCGATTGCATTCTCCACCTCCTCCTCTGTGACCCCTCCCTCTAGACCTTCTGCCATTTCGCCTGTCAAGGACGGGATCTGAATGGAGTCCAGGAACTCCTCAATCTGAGTGTCCTCCCCGGCATATTCTGAAGAATATAGTTGTTCATAGTAGCGTCGGAAAGCCGCTCCTATGACTGGGGTGCTATGGTCTAGTGAGCCCTGTTCGTTTCTGATCGCCCTCACCATTCTGCTTCGCTGGACCTCTGAGTTTCCAGGCCAGGATTTTATCGGCTCTATCCCCCTTCTCATAGTATTTTTGTTTCACTAGCTGGAGGTTGCGCTCAGTTTTATGCAACAAGAGATCTTTCAATTGGAGTTTGTAATTTTCTAGGGCCGTGATCTGTTCCATAGCCAAGGGTGCCTCCGGGGGGCCTCCCGGCTGGATCTGTGCGATCTTTTCCCTAAGGGATTTTTCTTGGGCCTCCCTTTCCCTTTTTTTCTGAGCCCCCATTCTTATGAGAACCCCGCGTAAGGTCGCCTTGAAGGCGTCCCACAGCACGTGCGCACCCACCTCGCCATTGTCGTTCAGCTTAAAGTATTCCGCAATGGCGTCCTGCACTTCCTGCACCAGGACGTCGTCCTTCAGCAGGGAGTCGTTGCATTTCCATCGCCCTTTTCTGCCACCTCGCCATTCCCCTATAATGGTGGTACGGACCAGGTCATGGTCGGACCAGGGGACCGGGTCAACCTCATAGCCAGAGACATATGGGCGCAGGGACTCGTCTACCAGGATGTAGTCTATACGGGAGTATGATGTGTGGATTGCAGAATAGTATGTGAAGGAGGGGTGTTCTGCCCTAGGGGTCGGGATGGTGTCCACTAGGCCCAGCTCTGTGTTCGCCCTTTGGAAGGAGCGGGCCATCATTTCGTCTGCAGCCCTGGTGGGTTGGGATTCCAAGCGTTTCCTATCAATTTTCGGGTCCAGGACCATGTTAAAGTCCCCCCCCACCACCATTAGCCCGCGTACGAATAGTTTCAGTCTGTCCTTCACTCCCTCCCAAAATTGCGCCTGGCCTTCATTGGGGCTGTACACAACTGCAAGTGTTAAAGGGGAGCCCCGCAGGGAGCCCCTCGTCAGCAGGAATCGTCCCTCTGGGTCTTTCAGTGAGGCTTCTACTTCAAAGCCAATGTCCCTCGCTAGCACTATGGCCACCCCCCTTTTCTTGGTCTTGTGGGAGGCGCTGAGGACTTCTCCAATCCCCCCCCCTCGTAGCTTTGGTTCTTTCCCCTTTGCCCAGTGCGTCTCCTGAAGGAAAAGCACGTCTAGTTTAGCCCTCCTGAATTCCCTGCAGACCAGGGATCTTTTGGTGGGGGTGTTCAGTCCCCTCACATTGAGGGAGCCCACGCCCAGGGTAGGCAGATCCTCAGCCATTTTCTAAGAATAACCAGCTACCGGATAGCTGACTCGTGGCACTTTCCTTGTCCGGCTCATTTCGTGTTATCCTCTGATCTCCCATTTCCCTTCCCCCTCCTCCCCCCCAGGTGGTCCTGTAACCTTTCCCCAACTGACCCCTGGTCCCCCCTGTGAACGTAACAATATCAACAAACCCCCTACCCCCCTCCCCCCACCCCGGCGTCCAGCCAAATAGTTCTACCATTGTTGGTAACTGGCCGGACCACCAGCCTACCGCCTCCTGCTGGGTGAATATCCAAATTAGAGCCTCCATGAGCCCCCCCTACCCCCTCTCCCTCCCCTCAATGTAACTCTCATACTTGCTGTTCCGGGAGGATCCACAAACGTTCGGACCCCATGGTCCTGGAGCCCGGCCTGTCTGCAGGCCGGAACAGATGGTGAGTCCCCGTGGTGAATTCTTTACACAGTTCCCCCGAGGCTGATGACGCCTGCCGTGAGATGCCTCAGCTCCCTTCCTCGCCCGGGTCCGACAGTCCCGCTCCACCCTGGCCGGGATCCGTGTCATTCCTGTCCGTCGATGGGGATGGAGGGTTCAATTTTTTGAATTTCCGTGGGCCAGTCTTTTTTCTCCTCTCTCCTCGTGACCGGCGCGCTCTGGCTTCATCCGCGTCGAACCCGGAGGGTTCCCTTCGCGGGGTTGGGTCCGTTGTATATTCCTGTATTGCTCCCCTTATATCTTCCTCTGTGATCAGGTTCACTCGTTGGCCTTCGTATTCGAACATGAGGGAGAAGGGGAACCCCCATCTGTAGCGTACCCCCTTTGTTTTCAGCATCTGGGTCAGTGGGCGGCACATCCTCCGTTTGGCCAGCGTGTATGATGAGAGGTCCTGGAAGATGGCCACCTGAGCGTTGTTATAGGTTATCTCCCTGGATTTCCTGGCCTCCTCCAGGACCTTCGCTTTTTCAGTGTAGTAGTGGAAGCGGACCAGAATTGACCGGGGGCCCCCAGCTCTTCCCCCCGCTCTATGGATCCGATCAAACGTCGGTTCGGTTGTCATCTCATCCGAGAAGAGGAGGGTAATGATGTCCTTCACCACCCTGGTTAAGTCTCTTTCCGTCTCCCCCTCCGACTCCGGCACCCTGAAAATTCTGAGGTTGTTCCTCCGCTCTCTATTTTCAAAGTCGTCCATTTGTCTTGCCCTCTCCTCATCTCTCTTTTCCAGGGCCGTTAGTCTCAGGGCCGTGTCCAGCTCCTGGGTCGCTGCTGAGGACTGGTTGGACTCTAGTTGTGACAGTCTATCCTCGACTTTGTCCACTCTGCGGTCCATGTTTTCCATTTTTTGGGCGATGTCTGCCCGCATGTCCCTGATCTCCTGCAAGACCGAGGCAAAGCCCTTTTCCATGGTGAGGGTGGGCAGGGGTGGGGTCTCGGAATGAGACATGCCGGCCCGTTGGTCTGGGTCGCTGTTCTCCCTGCTGGTGCCTTGGTAGCGGTACTCCTGGAGGGTATGGCGCCAACTCATTCGGTCCTCCTGCTTCTCCCCTCCGCTGATGCGTCCCTAGGGGCAAGGGACAGAGCCCGGTCGGGGAACGCGCTCTCTCGCCTTCTGGTGTGGCCCTCTGTGGGGGGCCTCTCGTGGGCGGGCACTCGCCCCACCGACCTCCGGTGGGGGCCTCACACCCCCTCCCCCCCTTGTGGCCTCTGTCTTTGGTGGCAGTTCTTAGGGTGGGGGGGAGCGGCTATGGTCGTCCAATCGCGGTTTGTTGGGGGGCTCTCAGGCGCGACTCCTTCAGCGAGAGCCCCCAGGCGGGCACTCGCCCTGGGGTTGAGCCCAGGGGCCTCCACCTAAGAGAGTGATGGGCTCGAGGGTACTCTCCTCCAAAAGATTTGTGTCCCCCCGCGTCTTCCTGACTTTTTTTTTTTTTTTTTTTTTTCCGGGGGGGCTCGCGAGGGGGGGGCGGGGCCGACTCGCCCCTCCGAGCCCACCGATGCGTCCCGCAGCTGGTCCCCCGGGGTCCTTGAGGGTTGCGTGGGGGCTGGGATGGGCTTCCCCCACCTACCTCGGCGCCGAGTTCGGGAGCGCGGGCAGGCCGCCTCTCCCTACGCGGGTCGCGGCCCGCGTTTCTCCCAACTCCTCAGCGGGGGACTCCCCCTCCGCGACGGCTCCTCGGCAGGGTGCTGCGGGGGTGTCGCCGGCGGGTCTTCTGCCGGGGCGCCGGCGCGCTCCGTGTTCGGGGGAGTGAGGGGATCGCGCGCGCCTCCGAATGCAGGCCGCCGCTTCCCCTCTCGATGGGTGTGATGCTGCCTGGAGCTCCCCGGGGCTCCTCCCCTCGGGCCGCGGAGCTCGTTCTCGGGCCCCCGGGGGTCCCCGGATGCCGCTCCTTCGCCTCGGGGGGCACTCGAGGTTCACGGGCCCCGTGAGCCGTAGATCTCTCGTGGGGGGGTCACCGGGGGGGGGCTCAATCCCTCTTCGTGTCCCAGTTACGGCGGGAGCGGCGTGTTCAGGCTGCCATTGCCTGTGCGCCCCCTGGTGGCCTCCCTCTGGCTGCATCTTTTATGGGTTGGGCAGGGCACTGGTCACCATGGCAGTTAGAGGGTTTGAGTGAGAGTATTGTCTTTTCTGTTTCGAGAATAGTAACTTTTGAGAATTTGAATCGTGTTAGTGTGTCGGAAATAGTGGGCAGGGTTATAAAGGTAATGTTGGGCGAGTTGGTTGATAGTGAAGCTTTTTTATTCTTAATTTTTGTTTGAAGAGTAGCAACTTTACCTGTCAATGCTTGTTGGATATTCGAACACCAATGTTTGTCCTTAATGCAGTTGTCAGGTACGGGGATGGGTGCTTCAAGTTCTTTGAGGATAGCAAAGAGTTCCTTAGTACTGGAATTAGCTTGGGCTATTCTTGAATTGTAAGATTCACGTTTGGCTAAGAGAATTTCTTTTTTGTAGAGGGCAGAGATAGCGCGCAGATTAGTTTTTTTCTTCAGAAGGGTGAGCTTTCCATAGTAATTGGCATGATCTTTTTTTGGTACATAATGTTTTTAGGTGGGGTGTGTACCAGGAGTTGAGGTGCGCCTTAGGTTTGCTTTTTCTGAGTTTAAGTGGTGCAATTGTATCCAGGGAGGTGGTCATGGTATTGTTGAAGATTTTGATCAGGGCATCTGGTCCCAAGTTTTCTGGGAGGGCATTGAGGGTGGGTAAAATGAGGGGGAGTAGTTTATCGCAAGTGATGTTTTTTTTGTTGCGAGTAGGGACTGAGGGAGCTAGTATGCAGGCGGGGCAATAGTTTTCTCAGTGTTGATGGTGAAGGTTATCAGATTGTGGTCTGACCATAGCACAGGTGAGTTGGAAGAGATAGTCGCATTACAATTATGGTCCGCTATCCAATCCAGAGTTCTTCCTTTAGAATGTGTAGGGTCCAGTACTTTTTGGGTGAGACCTTGTTCTGTAAGGATATTTGCCACAGTAGAGGCATGTGCGTCTTTTGGGTCGTTATATCCTAAGTTAAAGTCTCCTAATAAAATTACTTGGGAAGAGTTTTTTAAATTGTTTGATATGATATTCGATAAGTCATCTTGGAAGGTACCAATGGAATTTGGAGGCCTGTATATTAGGTGGATTGTAAGAGTTTGGGTACAATTTAAGTTAAGTTTGGCTGATAGGTTCTCGCATGAATTGGTATCCAGGTGTGGTATAAGTCTGATAGGTAGGTTATCTTTTCCAATGAGTGCAATTCCACCACCTCGTGCCTCAGTTCTGTCTGATCTAAGGATAGTGTAGCCTTTAGGGATAGCTAGTGATAGTGCCGGGCCTGCCGCGGCGTGCAACCAGGATTCAGTGACTGCTAATAGGTCTAGTTGTTCTAGCTGTATGATCTCCGATATCTCAATGGCATGTGCTACCAGGGATCCAGCATTTATTAAAGCTCCTTTAAGAGTATGGCAAGGTAGGCCGGCTGGTGCTGTGGTCTGTGCTATTTGTGGTGCTATTTGTGTTTGGTTACCTTTGGGTTTACTAATATTGGTGACAGGTGAAATGCAGGATCTGTTGTTACTAGGTGCTAGTGTTCTGGCAAGAGGTTCATACAGTTTAGGCAGTCTTGCCCGGAGTTCGCTATTTCTGATAGGGGTCGTGCACGGTAGAGATAACAGTGATTCTTGCATGGTTAATTTGGAAAGCCTTTCTACATTGATCCCAAGTGGGTGTAGTGCTATTATGTTGGTGGGAGGGTAATAGTTTACCAATGTGTTTATTAACAGCGTGGTGGCTAGGACAAGGGTCATGCAGGTCAATGGGCTCCTAGTAGTGTACATTGTAGGAGTGCTAGATGCAATGGCCATACAGAGCCCTGTGGCAATATCTCGGTTGGAATCAGTACTTCTAGACCAAAATACAATGAGCTAGGGAGGCACTTAGCTGTACAGTGCCCTGTGGTGATATCTAAGTTTGGGTCATCACTTCTCGACCAAAATATAGTAAGCTAGGGATACACTTAGCAGTGCAGTGCCCTGTGGCCGTATCTAGGTTTGTGTCAGCATGTCTAGATCAGAGTACAATGAGCTGGGGAGACACTTAGCCGTACAGTGTCCTGTGGTAGCGCCTAGAATTCAGGTAGGTGCAACAGTATGGCTGGAGGCATTAGGTGACATCTAGATTCAACATCAGGCAGCAGGGCAAAAATGCATTAGTAACACCTAGATTTGAAGTACAGCAGTATGACTAAAGGCAACACCTAGGTTTAACGTCAGACAGAATGACTATGGTACATTGGTAACATCTAGGTTTGAGATAAGACAGTTGTCTACAAAGCATTAGGTCTGAGTTCAGTCTTAGCGTGTACTGTGAAGTTGCACATGGGTTACAGACTTAACAGATGCTGGCAAGGCAACAGGCTGAGATCAGGAATTTGATTAATGGCAGTTCAATGGCAAACTTAGAATGTAAGGATAGCAATTCAAGTGAGGTAGCATGGCATGATAAACATATCAATGTAGAAAGAAGTGCAGTATAAGCAAGCATTACTTTATGACCAGTCGGGAAGTTGTCTACCCACATGTGGCAGTAGTGATGCCCAAGTAGTACTGTGACATATAAATCAAACATAGTAAGTGTCATGGCAGCTAATGTCAAGTTTGTAGGGCGAGGGACGACGTGCCAGCGGCTGACTTCGTCGTGATGTACTGTAGGTCGTGTGCCGACAGGATGGGCAGGAACACAATGTGCACTATAACAGAGGGCTCACGTGCAGTTAGTGGGGCAGGGATAGTTAGCTTCTCTGTTGTAGTCCCCAATGTTAACAATGCTGGCGCCTAAATGTGGGATGTAGCAAAGTTGGATATTGGGTTACCATGGAATTCCTTGCTTAGAAAAGGGCAGAGTTACCTTGTGCAGGAGCCAGGGGGGCTGTCGATCGGCAACCTCGGCAAAACAGGCTCAAAACAAGCACTAGCCTTGCATCCGTGGGCCTTCCAGGAGGTGGGCCGGCTCTCGCCTCCGGTGGTCGATTGGTGGAGATGTAGAGCGCTTCTCCCAATTGGATCCGCAGATGGGACGAGGCTATGCTCTAGGGACGACATCTGTAGGTCGGATCGGCCATCTTGGAGTGGTCGGATCCTCGCGGTGCCCGATGGTGGTAAGATGCACACGGGCCAATTGTTGGATAAAGTGGCACGGGGAAAGAAATAAAGCCCACTGGCTTGAGGTGCACTGGAAAGCTAAGATTACCGCGCGGATCGCGCCAAGAGTAATCTTCCACTGCTGCTTCCTACCGAAATATGGTACAGCCCACTGGCTTACCTCCATATGCTAGGGGAAAGCTGCTGGCTGGAGGGCGCTGCTCCTGCAGCGAGGGAGCTCCTGCTCCTCCGATGGCCCCACGAACAAGATCAAAGTCAAGGCTTTCAGGACAATTGGGTGCATGGATTGTTTTTTCTAAACCAACACTGCTGTGGGATTTGGACTGAGAAACCCTTAGCTGATCTGAAGGGTTTCCACAAAAGTCAGACCAAACTCTCACTGGGAACAGTGCAGAAATGTAATGCATATTCTTGGGAGGGGTGAACACTGGTATAAGATACAAATCGATTCACAAAGGAGACAAAGAAAATGACTGTCCACACAATTTGTGCTCAACAAAAATATATACAAGTGTTTATTTTGTTTGGCCTTCTTCCTGCCTTGCCAGGTGAGGCAGTCCCATTAAGGTCATGCACTTGTCGTCCCTGATGATTGGCTACTACTGACTGTTCGTTTGGTCCAGATCCTTACCATTTGTGGGCTTGGACTTGCTTCCAGGCTGGATTTTGGATAGGAATAGGACTCCTGCAGCCATTGTGTAGACAAGAATCCCTTGCAGCCGAACAGCCGACTGAAGATGAGAAGATTATTTCTGAAGAGGGCTGGCATTCCTTCCTGCGTCTGGCTTGCTGAAGCCCTGTTGGATTACCTGATCTGTGAAGACCCTGGGACCGGTGGGACCAACTGATCTTGACGTCTTATCAAGGATCCAGCCATCCTGAGTCTTCGGAGGTGTCCCTGGACCACCCTATCGGCTGACCAGCTCTCTCGTGGGCTAACTCGCCAGAAGCGTTGCCGTTTCGTGTTTGCATCCGAAACCTTGGTGGTCGCCAGCTTGTGGTCCAAGTCGCTGTGGAAGATTAGAAAGAGGGCACGAATGCTGTAAAGGCATGTTCTTAATGTGAAGTTTATTTAAAGTAAAATAAGGCCTTTCCCTATAACTGTGGGGTGTTCTCTGCCCATCTTACTAACTAAGGTGCTCATCTGTCAGGATGAATATTCAAAAACAAATCTACCCCCTGCCCTAAGCTAAGCTATCTGACTTTACCGCTATTAAAACTAACTAAGGGCAGGAGAAAGACTCCCTTGTCCTGTTGCTTGTATTTTGTAACCTGTTTCTTCCTGCTTCTGTTACTCCTTTCATTAGATCATATGCAAATAGTGTCTTGTCATCCACTGTATCAAGTTTTGCAGTTCTTTTATAGGACTGATAGTTCCTGGCTCTTTAGTCTTCCCTTTTCTCTTTATTGTAGGGTTCCTGAATCTGTTACTCATTTCCTCTATCACCACTGCCAGGGTTCAGTTTCATGTATGATTTTGGGTTTCCGGATTTCACATGTTTGTCCTCCCTAAATGTCTCTTTTCTGTGATCTTTATCTTCAAGATGTGGTCCTCCCCTTTTCCCCAAAGTGATAAGCCTTCAATTTTATTTTTTTCCCACTGTATGGGTTTCGTATTTCTTCTTATCTCACTCAAACAGTTCTGTTTCACTGGATTGTTCGCAATAGTTTTCTCAGTACTGGGACAGGTTTTGCTTCGCCTACAAGTCCCGCTTGGCTTGCATGTATCCACGTTCTCAGTAATCCCTGTTTTACTTTGAGTTCCAGGGCAACGTCGGCGATACCTGCAGGCCCTTGGGTTCTCTTTCACTCTCGTTCTGCTCCGCAGCGCCTCTCTCTCTCCTTGATATGCCATTCTTGTCTTTGGGATTTCACTGGAATCCTGACTCGGAGTGGGAGTTGCTTACTCCCCTGGATGGTCTCTGCACTGTTGTAAGGGCAGACCACCCATCACTCTGACTCTGTGGTCACGCCATTACTGCTCTTTCTCCTATATCTTGCTTGGCTGTCTTCTGCTCTCGTTTGCCGGTTGATCGGCGTCCCTGGTTCCGTACTGGAGCAACTTTGTCAAACATCTGCATGGAAATTCTGCCAGAGCCTGGCTTCCTTTCGCTCTGTTACGCATAGGGAGCACCCCCCCCTAGTGCCAAGCACTTTTTTGGGTGGTTTCGATATGTCGCCCCTTTTCTTCTGACATGTAGGTGGTCTTAATGCCACCAACGAATCCTAGTTTGCTGTATGGGGGTGAGAGAAAATAACCAAAAAGGGAGCAAATTGTGTGTGTTTTCAGAAAATGCCAATAAAGTTTAGGAAGCGGAGGTTTGCGCAAGTCAGGCAAAAACTATGTAGGGGAAATTGCCATAGTTTGTGGAAAAATTTGAAAAATGACAGGAAAGGTATGTGCTGGGCAATCGTTGGACCTGTAATGCAATGGCTTCTGTGAATATTGAGAAAACCAATGCCCCACTACATTCCCCTGACTATTCCAGTTAGGAAATCGCACATTTTTCGTAATGTTAAAACAAGCAATGCCACAAGTCAAAAATTGAGCCATGGTACACAGGACTTTTATGCTGATGACCTGAACAGACGTACTTGGCATGTTTAAATAAGGAAAACAAATGTGGGGAGGAATGGCAAGCATTCATTTTTTGAAAGGCGACAGGCAGACCTTTTGAAGGGTAGGTGACTTATGCAGGTTAAAGCGTACAATGACTGAAGCAGCGACTAAAGGTAGGTCAAATTTTGGAAATGAAAGGGTTGTGTAATAAAGTGCAGTAGCAAATTATGAAAAGGTATGAAAGCCAAGAGAACAAATGTCCTACCTTCCCACATTCCCACGGGTGTCTTGACAAAAACAGTACCTCAAATGTGTGGGTGCACCTACCTGGACACAAAGGCAAAAGGCTAAAGCACTCATAACCCCAAGTGTTTTGGCAGGGCAGATTCTGCAGGAATTTGCTCTTGTGGGCAACCTACAGATTTTGGCCTGGGGTGTCGCACCCACCAAGGAAAACCGGGAACCCCATGCATTTCTGAAAGGAAGACACCTGTGGGAATCTAGAGGTCTGACTTGCGTGAATCGCCCCAGAATTTATTACCCGCAAAGTCCGAAATGTAGGAAAAAACCCACTATAATTTTCCAAATCCAAACCACCGAAACACGCCGCCAACAACACATGTCCTACCTTCCCGTGTTCCCACAGGTGTCCCGACGAAAACGCTACCTCACATGTTTGGGTGCACCTACCTGGGGGTAAAGGGAAAAGGCTAAACCACTGCTATCCCTTAAGGGTTTGGGGAGACAACCTACAGATTTGGGCCTGCGGTGTCGCAGCCACCAAGAAAAAACGGGAACCCCATGCATTTCTGAAAAGAAGACACCTGTGGGAACCGAGAGTCTTCCCCTTTCCAACGACACCTCCCTCGACGGCAGAGAAATGCTGGATATCGAGGGAGGAACTGCGGCAGTGAAATTTACATTGTGTCACGTCGGCGCGCATTGCGTACTCTGACACATGCACTGAATGGAAATCCAACCCCCGGGCTGTGAGGAGGAACAACCTCCTCACGTAGTCTGGGGGTTGGATTGTAGATTTGTGCGAAGGACGAGATAGCACACATTATCTTCATGAGTTTTATAACATTTTGGTATGTTGTATAAGTCAATATAAGCCATCGCCTGACACCCACCAGGGAGTTCCTCACAGAGGGGCTCCCCTTTGGGGAGAAGGGATGAATTCCTTCAATTCGGCACATCTCCTTCCCTCTGAATTTCAGCGTCCCAGCATTAAGGGACTCTGTTATAGAGCAGCTTTTTCAACCACGGCTGGAAGGACGTCTGTCGTTGGTGTGCTTTGGCTGTTGCTGGAACTCGCCTTCTCCTATCCTGTGAAGTGTCCCGAAGAGGCCTGCATCAATGAATCTTGCATTTCTCCATCGCCAGTGGTTGCATCTTGCATCTGGACCTGACCTGAAGAATCCTTGCACCTGCAGCTCCTGGGCACCGCTCACTGGAACGAACGTCGAGAAATCCAGCCTCTAGCGACCCCCACCGCCAGTTCACCCAACAAATCATCTTGGAAAATCAGAGCCGTGTAGGTAAGTAAATGCAAAGTCTTTTGTATCCCCCTGTCCTCCATAAGAGAACAATTGAGAACCACTTCCTTTGTATCCTAACATTCTATTCCACTGCCTTTTGGTGGTCAAACCTGGGTAGTATCACCTGAAAGATAAGAACACAATTTACTTACCTAGTGACCTTGTTGAATATCTTCTACTTACCAGTCATCAACAGTAGTACAATTAGAACTTACCTACAGAGAATTCTGGAAAGAAACATCGTGGCTCCTGTGACTTTTGGGCACAAGGCCCCATTCTTCTTAGGGATTGGACTGCTTAAGTTGGGGAAATGTATTGCATTCATTTACTTACCTTTTGTGTTGATTCAGTCATTTAATACATTTTGAGAACCCAAGGTTAATTTATATATGTTTATTAAGTATTGTGCGAGAACATCACCTGCTAGTTTCATTTTTTTAGTGTGTAAAGGCCTAGAATAAATATTAGTATTTGTATACATACCTGTTAATCTCGATCTAAGTTACTAAAGTAAGTAAATAAAAGAACACCAGTCACGATTCCAACATTAACAAGAGTTTATTTTGCTTCAAGTGGTCTTGGGTTCAACTGCCTGTGGACAGTCATAGAGAAATTGAGCAATTTACCAGTCAGCCTTAAGTACACTTCAGGATTGCCTCGGTTGTTGCATTATACATAGTTTATGACCTGTGTAACATATGCATTTTTCGTGAAAATACACCTCACTCGGTCGTGTCTATACAATTTACGGTCTTCGGGGCAACGCGGTTCCCCCTGTTTCCAATGCAAGGAGACATTCTTCACATATCTTATCTGTGGTTGTCTTTTGACCAAAAGGTCGTCTTGAATTTCGTCTTGGTAGTTCGCTTAACTCTTCTTTTCCGAGAATGGGCATGACACATTGTTTTCTAAACATTAGTCGCGGAATTGGCTTCGGAAGTTAGGAGACAGGGAGACATAAACTATCAGTTATCTGTGTTCGTGGATGCCTGTTCAAGGCTCAAAGCTGGCAAAAACATTTAGCTAAGCATTCCTCGCAGAAACACTTTTTCAGCCCTTCAGGCTGTGAGCATTTTATACATGGAAATGAAAACCCATCAGAATGAGTGAAGTAACAAAATGGAGTCTGAAAGTGAGTTTCAAATGAATCTGCATAGGCTAACACAGACTGGATGCCTTTTCACATACCGGTCTGCATTGAATTAATATGCATTATATTGTGTGGACTCATATTGGACTGTCTCCACTCTTTCCTCAGTACGATTGGGTTTTGGCTAACCCTCTGAGTTTCCTGTTCACAATAACTAGGATGGCCTCCTAAAATCTGTCCACCAGGCCAGATTCTAGAAATCAACCTCAACACTGGGCACAGTTCCTTTCTCAATAAATAACACAGTGAGCTTTGAAAAAGCATAACAAGCCTCTGGAAACACTTGTGTACTGTTTGTCTGGAGAGCCGCGAAGGTGAGGTAGATGTCCTTCTCAGCCTATCATACGTTACCCTGTCCTGATCTCTCAGATCCTGCAAAGACTTTCCCATCTTTCACTCGGGTCCTCCTCAGGAACAAGTCTTCTACATTTACCCTTTCTTTCCTAGAACAAAGTTGAGTAGTCATCCAAAGAATCCAGACCATCCTGGTGTTAGGGTTGAAAGGCCTGAACTGTGGCTCTGACATGACCCCCCCTGACGTTTCTGCTTGTCCAGAACTTTTCCCATAGTGAGTCTGCATCCAAGGAAAATGTGGAATGCACTCCCTGAAGAGAACTCCATAAAACTCTCGGATGTTCAAAATATACTCGATTTGATCTGTGCCGGTGTGTTGGCTAGTTTGCTGCGTGCACACCCAGACTTGTCAAACATTTCTATGCAAGGGCTATATAGGCACCAAAAGGGATTGGGCAACAACCCTGGTCCGACTTATTGCTCACAGTATTTTTCGAATGGATTGTGTCCTCCAACGTATTCCTCATCTTTGACATGTAATGTCCACAGCTCGGCTGCTTTGGAAATTTTTTGGCAGAAGGCGCCCTGCATCGCTGGTGTCGGGTTGATGCCTCTCGAAGGCCTCTGTCTAGGGTGACGTCATCGGATGTTAAAAGTAGCTCGCATGGCACCCGTAGCCTCAGTTCCATTTTTCCTGCAAACGTGTTTGCTTCATTGAAAACTTGCGCGCCTCGTGCTTATTGTAAAACCTGATTATGTCTTCGTCTTCTACTCCTACGACATCGAAGACTGGATTTAAGAAGTGTCGGGGACTGTGGCTCCAAAATATCATTCACGGATCCACATTGCATTTGTCTGTGGTGTCTCGGCGAGAGCCACGATACGGATGACTGCTCGAAGTGTCAGTCATTGACTGCCAAGGCCTTGCGGGAATGTAAGGGGAAACCAAAGGTAGGGAAGGTATCCAAGCCCTGTAAATCACAGCCTGCTGGACCTTTGACTGACTAGTCGAGGGGTGACTCTCCTCGTCGGAAGAAGTCCAAGCGGTCTCGATCTAGGAGTTGTTCCCGCCACTCGTCCTCGTCAAGGCATTCCAGGAACACGGCACCATCAGTCGTCTTACTCGTCCTCTTCATCTGACTCCTCCCCAAGAAGGGTAGTATCCCTGTCCAAGTCATCGACCCCGGCGGAGTGGGATGCTTTCCGGGTGGCGATGATGAAAGTGTTTGAGAAACATGGCACAGTCCCATCTGCGCCTTCTGACTAAGCCGGCAAGGAACGTTCTCGGCCAGATACTCCATGCCTTTGTGCCCTGGTAGACGGCGTGATAAACACCGGAAGCCTTTCACGGCCCCGTTCGGACAAGGCATCGGAGGGTCACCCGAGTCGTGCCAAGTCAAGGTCTTCGTCTCCTCTTATTCTTCCCACCCGCAGCTCTCCACCAGACGGCACCGATCCAGGATTGCTTGTTGATGAGTATAATAAAATCATGACAACTACGCTGGACGCCGTTGCCCCGCTCAAATTGAGACAATGTAAGCCAAGAGCTCACTTGAACAAATGGTTTACCCCACATTTAAAAGACCTTCGGCAAAAAAAAGAAGTTGCGCAGCCTCCTGGAAACTACTCCCCTCGGAAGCAAAAAGAAATCCTCTCTCTACAAAAGAGAAATATGCCTGGCCAAACGAGAATCTTATAATGATCGTATTTCAGAAGCTAATTCCAGTATGAAGGAATTATTTACGATCTTAAAAGAATTGGAGACCCTTGCCCCCACACCAGACACCTGTACTAAAGACAAAATCTGGTGCTCGGACATCCAGCAAGCGCTAACTAACAAAGTGACCACCCTCCAAAACAAAATAGCCCAAAAAAGCATCCTCAACTAACTCAACCACATTAAATCCTCCCCACAATACTCCTTTGAATTTGACAGCCCACCCATTCGCTTCAATTTTTCTAAAACTTCTATTCTCGAGGTGGAAAGTCATATCACTCAAACCCTCCAACTGTCATGGTGACCTTTGTCCTGCTTAGCTTATCAAGGGTGCAGCTAGGGATCTAGCTCCTTTCATATCTAAGCTTATTAATGCCTCATTCACGGCTGGCACCATTCCCAGTAACCTCAAAGAATTGTGGGTGCTCCCATTGCTAAAAAAAAACAAATCCTAGACCTATTGATACCAACCAACTACCGGCCTATTACAACAGTACCTTTTCTCTTAAAAATTATAGATAAGGTTGCATATCTACAAATTCATAAATACTTGGGACTACACCACCTTTTAGGAGCTCGCCAATCAGGTTTCCGTCCTCAACACGGAACAGAAACCACCCTCATTGACCTGAAGGCTCAAATCGACGAGCTTAAGGGACAAGGGGAAATCAGCCATCCTCCTCCTCCTCCTCCTCCTCCTCCTGGCTACTCACGGTCTATACCTGAATGATGACAAAACAGAGCTCCTCATCCTGGGTACCCCTATTTACCTTAAACGAGGCCTTGAATACAACTCATTCATAATTGATGGCAACCTCATCAAAGTCGCTAATGAGGTAAAAACCCTAGGCTTTTACCTCGACTCCACTCTCACCTTTGCTAAACATGCCATGGCCTCTGCCACCGCTTACACTTGTAAACTTATCAGAACCTGCAAACAAATTTCTTTCCAATAACAGTTGCATCATCCTGGCCATAGGCCTCATCCTGTCCAGGCTGGACTATTGCAATGCACTGTGCATTGGCCCAACAAATATATCATTAGGAGAATCCAACTCGCCAAAATAATTGGCTTTCTACTAATGACAAAATCCAGCTGAAAACTACTTTGCTTACTTATAAATCACTGAACAATGCTGCTCCCAGCTATCTATCCGAGAGATTCCACAGAAGGACCTCTACTAGACCTTCTAGACTAACATTAACTGGCTCTCCATTCCTAGGTTTAAACTATCTAAGGTTGGCGGGTAGCAGCTTTCCTGTCAAAGCGGCCCAGCTTTGGAATTCCCTGCCACCTTTTCTCCGAGCGGACCAATCATACCAGAACTTTAGATATAACTGCAATAACTGGCTTAAAACAACAGATTACTAAGGCCCATCACCCTCAACACACTGTACATAGATCTCTAAAAAGCTGCTCCTCTTAGGTTTGAGACTTAGTGTTCATGCTTGTATTCCTCTCTCTATTTGTGATGACTTGTAATTGCTACCTTTTGCCTGACTTTGTTCCATATTTGCCATGTGTATTTATTGCTGTAACCTAAGCTGTGAACTTCCTTGTAACTTCTGCGCCCTGATACCTCAGGGTCTGGTGCGCAATACAAATAAACAAATAAAACCAGCAAACCCTTCGACACCCTTGAAGGCATCCACGCCATCAGCGCCATGCCTGTCGGATGCGCCTGTCGGTTCTTCAAACCCGGTCGGGCCCTCGATGCCATTGTGGGCGTCGTCTGAGCAGTCAACGCCATTGGTGCCGGATGGGCCAATTTTGCCAGTGAATGTCCCTGTGCTTGTGGACCCTCCAGGGAAGGCCACTGCTAAATCTTTAAGGCCTGCACCTGATAAGAGGTTTACACCTCTCCCAAGGAAGGACTTTATTAGGTCCCTCAATGACATTTATGAGGAGGAACAGTCGGATGAGGATGTTGTCCCGTTTGGCCTCCAGTATGAGACCCCTAATGCGCCTGAATGCATTTCAGAATAGAGTCTGATGGAGGATCTTTGTCAAACCTTGCACAATGCCAGTTGTATTGACACTTCCTCTGGGCTTGAGTTTGGGAAGCCGGACCAAGAGGAGCATGCAGATTCCTCATATTGCAGGCTCATGTCTAGGGTTGTGGAGTATCTGGGCTGGTCCAGGCCTCCTGTGCTCTTTGAGCAAGATGACCTTACGGATATCTTGATTCAGGGTCAGTCTACTGACCCGGTGTTGCTGTTTCATATAGCTCTGCAGAAATGGGTAGCTACAAATTGGTGCACCCTGGAAGCTACTCCGGCGGTGAACAAGTCTCCTCCGAAAAAATACCGGCCATCCAGCAGCGACCCCGACTACTTGTCCACTCACCCCACTCCAGAGAGTTTGATGGTCCAGGCAGCTACGGCTACCTCGAAGCAGGCAGCGTACCCTACAATCCCTCCTGATGGGGACGATAAGCGTATGTATGGATGGGCACGCAAGGTGAACTCAACTTGTGCCTTAGCAAAATTTTCTCGCACTCTATGGAATTGCATTTAGTTAGCGGCTGAGCATATTCCCGACGGGGAAGAAAGGGATGGTTTTCTGGCTATTATTCGGGATGGCAAGTATGCCATGTGTGAACCCCTTCAGTCTGGCTTGGACACTGCGGATAGTTTGAGCAGGTCCATGGCTACAAGCACAGTGATGCTTGTTAGGCAAAGTTTGTATGCAGTACCTTCTGTGAACACTAAAAACAACTATGACTACAGATCTAGGCAACCCAACCATTGGTATAAACTTTAACGACAGTGTTTTGGTAGCACGATGAGCAGCCAGGCTCATCTCAAGAGGGGAAATGTGAGCTGTAGTGGAGTTACACAAAGATTCACAGTTGCAGGTATTCAAGTAAACTCTTACACTCAAGGTTTCTTGCATAAACAATTTTTAATGTATTTATCAGTCAGTTATAAAGCCTTCGACAGAAGGGAGCACTCCTCCCCCTCACTGGTGACTATGACCACGATTTAGAAGCTCTCCTTCAAATATTTGCTACCATCCAAACATGGATGGCAATCAATGGTCTCTGCCTTAACTGGGATAAAACTGAGATCATTATTCTAGGCCCCAAGGAAATCCTCTCTAAACTCAACTCCAAGTACACCCACTTCACCATCGACCATACCACTATACCAGTCTCCACGTCCGTAAAGACCCTTTGAGTCTACCTAGACTCCACACTCTCAATGACAAGAGAGGTCAGTGCCATCTCCTCTGCCTCTGCCCTCACAACTAAACTCAACTGCCATCAAACCCTTCCTAACCACTCAAAACTGCCTTTCCATAGCCAGAGCTATTATAGGAGCCAAACTTTATTACTGCAATGCCATTCTGGCAGGCACTTCCTCCAAAAACATCAATAAACTACAAATAACATAAAACAACACGCTCTGCGCAGCACTTCAGATCCCTAGATATGACCACATCTCACAGGCCAGACGCGAAGCCCACTGGCTCCCAGTCAAGGAAAGAATCAATTTCAAAATCCTCACCCTCACACACAAGTGCATCAACCTCTCCGCACCATCCTACTTATCAGAAACTATATCCAAAAACACCTCTACCCGTCCCACAAGAAGTCACCTTGCCCCGACACTCTATAATGTATTCACAAAGCCCCTCTTTGATATCCTTGACTATCTGGGTGTCACGTATACCAATTACGCGGACGACACCCAGATACTCATTCCTATCTCGGGGTACTATGAAACAGACAGCAAAACCCTGAATGAAATCTACTCAGTAATTCAAGCATGGATGGCACATCATGGACTTTGTCTCAATGACGAAAAAACCGAGTTGATCATCCTTGGCACTCACGCCAAACTCAAAAATCTCAATCCCGCATTTAAATCCTTCACCATCGATGGCAATCTCATCCCCGTGTCAAATAACACCAAAACCCTTGGTGTCTACATTGATGCCACATTATCCCTTTCCAAACAAACTAACGCAGTAGCATCATCAGCCGCTTACACCTGTAAGCTGATCACTGCATGTAGACCATTCATCTCCTCACCCAATTGCATTACTCTTGCTAGAGCATTAGTCCTATCCAAGATAGACTATTGTAATGCCCTTTACTTAGGCACTAGCTATAAAAATATCAATAAACTGCAAGTAATTCAAAATAATGCCATCAGGGCTGCCCTCAACATCCTCAAAAAGATGCACATCTCGGAGACCAGACGCAAACTACGTTGGCTCCCAGTCGAGCACAGACTATCCCTTAAAACTCTGGCCCTTACACATAAAGCCAGGGCCAACCTTGCACCAGCCTACCTCACCAACCAACTTACACCTCACACTTCTTCAAGACCACTTAGAGCAGCACAAGCTAACACTATGTCCATACCGAGATTTAAACTTCATAACTCGGGTGGTGCTAGCTTCCCCGTACAAGCCTCTAAATTATGGAACACAATCCCTGCGCCTTTGCAAGCAGAACCTTCATTTAACCTATTTAAACACAACACAAAGTGTTGGCTTCTCAACATTGACGCTATGACATCCTAACCGCCTGATCCTAGCATGATTGACTGTCACTGGCACATTTTGTAATTAATGTACTTATACGAGACTATGTATATATGCATTTGCTTGACTAAGTTTGTACCCACCTGTTTCTGCAATGTAACGTAAACCATATTGACTGCTTTCAATTGTAACTATAACCAGATCTAACTTATGCACCCGTATGCCCCTGGGCCTGGCTGCGCTTTATAAATAAAATAAATAAAAAATACAAATACAATCAACTACGCGTACCCATCATAAAAAGGGTGAACGCCGGTGGCATTGGCTTCCCACACATAGCGCCAAAACTCTGGAATGCCCTCCCAAACGCACTAAGAGCAGAACCTTCCCTACTTGCCTTTCGCAAATCCCTCAAAACCACACTTTTCACATAACTGGCTCTACACCATAACGCATTGACCACCCTCTATCTGCAACCCTCCATGCTCTCAATGAACCATAATGCAATCCTATGTGCCTGCTTGTCTGTAACTTTAAGATGAACTCTAACTGCAAATACCAATGTAACCACTAAAACCTTTTTGTAACCAGCTCTGCATATCTGTAACAGCGCCACGATGCCCTCGGGCTGATGTGCGCTTTAAAAAAATGTGAATAAATAAATTTGGATTCCGTTCCGGGTCTTACAGGATCTTCTGTGGTGGGCCTGCAAAGGAAATCTCATGAAAGGAGAACCTTTTTGGCAACCGTGGCCTGAGGTAACCATAGTGACGGACACTTCCCTCACAGGGTTGAGGTTTCATGCCAGCGATCTGACCATCAGCGATCATTGGTCTCCATCAGATTCCAAACTACACATCAATCTTTTGGAGCTGAGAGCAATCAGTCTAGCACTGAATGTTTTCCTGCCGTCTGTATGGGGGAAGGTGGTCCTGATAATGACGGACGAGACGGTGGCCATGCATTACCTCAACAAAAGAGTTGGTGTAGGGTCACTACCACTGTGCAGAGAGGCGATGCAGCTCTGGTTCTGGGCAATTTAAGAGGGAATCTCCCTAGCGGCGGTGCATCTAGACGGAGAGGAGAACACAGCGGTGGCGCTCTGAGCAGGCAGAGCGGGGTCTCCCACGAGTGGGAGATTGCTCAGAAAGTCCTTCAGGAGAACTTCGCCCTTTGGGGAACCTCGCAGGTGGACCTGTTCACGACCAGTGCCAACCGGAAGTGCGAGAGGTACTGCTCAAGGAAATTTCCTCCGAGAGGAGCACTAGGGGACGCGTTCATCGTGGATTGGTCATTCCCGCTTCTGTATGCTTTTCCTCCGATCCCCGTCATTCCCCAAGTTCTAAGAAGGTTACGCAGGTTCGGGTCCCACATGATCCTCATTGCTCCGGATTGAGCCAGGAGAGCGTGGTACCAGGACCTTCTAGGCATGTCCATCTGTCCTCCCATAGGTCTTCCCCAAAGAGTGGATCTTCTCTTTTGTGAGAGGAGGTTGTATTCTCCATCCAGAGTCTCAACCATCAGGCATGGTTTCTGAAAGGTTGAGATATAGGGATTGGGACCTTCCAGATGACGTAATGGAGGTGTTGCTTCCAGCCAGGCCTCCAGCAACAAAATCCCTGTACCATTGCCGTTGGCGTAAGTTTTACAACTGGTGCAGGAGGCAGAATGTTGCTCCTTTTTAGTGTTCATTTCCAGAGGTTCTCTCCTTCTTGCTTTCTTTAGCACACAGGGGTCTTCACGTGGGGGCCATTAAGGGTTACCTGGCAGCGCTGTCCATATTTAGGCGCTCATCCGAAGAATGCTCTTGTTTTAAGATTCCACTGATCACTCAGTTTCTGAAGGACTCACGACTGTGTTCCTGCCGTCGCCTTTTCAGGTGCCGGTCTGGAACCTTAATCTGGCCTTAAAGATTTTGATGGGTGCTCCGTTTGAACCTTTGCACTCCTGTCCATTGAGGTTGTTGACCTTGAAGACTATTTACTTGGTTGCAGTAACATCTGCTAGAAGAGTGAGCGAGTTGCAAGGACAGAGTTATATTGAGAGTACGTCCTTCCTTCCTCCCTGAGGTAGTCTCTGACTTTTACTTAAGTCAGAAGGTTGTGCAACCCGCCTTCTATCCTCCTCCACATCCTAATAAGGAAGAGGAATGGCTTACGTAGGTTAGATCCGGGGAGAGCGTTAAGCTTCTATCTTTCCAGATTGTCCAAGGTCAGAGTGGACAAGCAGCTCTTTGTGGGCTACACTGGTCACAGGCTGGGCCAAGCTGTTTCTAAACAGACCTGGTCTCGGTGGATCATCCTCACTATGTCTGCGTGCTATAGACTTGCGGGAAAAGACCCGCCTGAGGGCTTGGGGGCTCATTCCACTAGGGGCATTGCTGCATCGACAGCCCTACAGAGGGGTGTTCCTGTTAAGAACATCTGTGATACTTCGACATGGTCTGCCAGCCACACGTTTGTTAAGCATTATTCCCTGGATACTGCACATATTCAGGATGTGGCCTTTGGGAAGGCAGTGCTTTACTCTGCCATTTAATTGGGTATATCTAAATTCTTCTCCCTCCTCCACCTTTGGTTACAGCTTTGGGAGTCTGTCAAAGATGAGGAATACGTTGGAGGACACAATCCATTCGAAGAACAAGCTACTTACCAACTGGTAACATTTTTTTCGACTGGCTGTTCTTCCAACGTATTCCTCATCGCCCTCCCAGCCTACCCCTCTGAAGAATTTCCTGTGCTTTTGCAGCTTACGTTCCGACAAGGCTGAAGGCAGTCTACACTGGTTGGGCCCACATGGCCTTCAGGATGAGAGGTGGGAAAAAACATGAACTGAGGCTATGGGCGCTGTGTGTGCTACTTAGAACATCCGATGACATCACCCATGCAGGGCGCCCTCTGCCGAAAAATTTCCGAAGCAGACGAGCTGTGGACATTACATGTCAAAGATGACGGTGGCGTAACATCCAGTCGAAAGAATGTTACCAGTTGGTAAGTAACTTGTTCATTTTATCTTTTTTTTAAAAAGCCAGTGCATTTCGGAGTGGTCTCCGTCTTCAGGGCTAACAACTGCAGTCATTGACTATCATCATGTGATACGGAGTCTTGTCATCTCACCTATTGGGATTTTGTAAAGGAATCTGTTGAACTTAGTAATGGACCAAAGCATCTCAATTATGATCCCTGATCCCTTTTCGTATTGTTTCATCCGTGTGCTAGGCATTTTTTCCTGTTTTGTGCAAGAAAGTTTGATTGATTTTAACATTAAGGATCCTTTTACATACTGAATACAATTATCTTATAAATTGGTGGTGCCCACCTTTACTCCTTTTTCACTTTAGCATAAGTGCCCTTTGAGATGCTATTGCATTGAATAGGTGAACATCTAAATTTGGTTTCCTCATGTGGAAGAAATGTATGTGCTAAAATATGGCGTTGGCTACTTTTGGATTTAGGATGACCAAGCCAAGGCAGTCAAGACCAGATCTGTGGAGTATTTGTGAAGGATGTCTGCGATTCAAGGCTTAATACACATCCTGTGCGTTTGCCTGGCGAAGTTGGAATGTAGCGACCTTGCATGATTATGGCAACCACCCTGTGTCGAGCGGGGTTGGGAGGGCATGTCCAGTAGCAGCCAGTCAGCCCCCCCCCCCTCTCCCCGACAAGTGGGGGATAGACACTAAGCATCTTTTTGAAAAGTTTAAAATGTTTCTCAGCGCAGCAGGTTTTGATGGGAAATGTAATAGCTGATTTTTCTTTTCCTGATGACAGTTGTAAGTAAAGAAAGTGTAGCATAATGCTCGCTTTGGAATTTGCCTACATTGTTGGACTGTGTGAAAATCCAGAGGGTGTTTCACAACCTCTAGTCCCCGGGAATCCCGTACTCAGGTGGCCAGGGAAAGGCCATTGTTTTTGGATTCCGAATCTGGGGAGGACAAGTGAGGGAGCATCACCTGGGTAGGGGGTCCTTGGGGAGTGGGGGAAAGGCACCGATGGTGAGACCTAGTATCCCCCTTTTTCCACTACCCATCTAACCCCTATCCCTGCTTATTTTATGGGAAACAGTTGTTTTTCTAAAAAAATGAGCTGGGGGGAGATCTGTCTTCGGCTGGGGCCTCCCTTTGGAACAGCCTCCTGACCACCTTGAAACTTGAGGGGAACCATCTCCTGTTCCTGTTCCGGAAGCACCTCAAGACCTTTCTCTTTGCTTCTGCCTTTGCCCCTCTTCTCCCCTGCTGATCTGCTATCTCTAGGCACTGTGCACCTGGCCACCCTCTGTCCTTCGGGCTCAGATACCTGCTCACCCTGCCTGCCTGCTGCACTGCCTCCGGGCCTCCCCTTCCACTGGGCTCTGTATCTGTACCCACACAGGCCCCCTTTTTTCCCTCTGTACTTATCAGATATACCCCATCTGACTAACCATGCACTTGCCACTGGCTGACCGCACTCCACTTTCATTGTCTTTATTTTTGTATTTAGTGCACTTATTTATTCTGTTCTCTCCTCTGCACTTTCCACTTCTCCCCCCTCCTCACACTTTCCCCTTTTCCCCTTTCCATGCACTTGCATGTTCTTAATGTTCCTGGGCCTAGTAAGATCGTTTGTTTTTTGTTCCCCTTGTTCCCCTCCCTTTGCTTAGTCGCACTCTGAAACACTTGTGTATGAGCACGATATAAATAAAATATATCAAACTACAGCTCCCATAATTCCTCCCCACTTTACATTCACCAAACTACTGAGCTAAGGAAGATGAGGAATGAGGCCAGAAAGATTAATGGCTCTGTCCCTATAATGAGACCAGGCAGAGTCGGGCATGTCATCCTAACCATACACACCTGCCACTTATTAGCACTCCCTGTCAGGATACAAGAGGGCGCATACAGGCACACTCTGAGCGAGGCTGGGTATAAAAAGGAACAACTCTTTCGGGATTGATGCAAACCAGGCTATGGAAGTTGGAAGGCCTAGGGGCTGATCGGCAGTTGCGAAGAACGAGAGAGAGCCATGTGAGAATTCCACATTTTCAGGAAGCCGTAAGCGTTCCAAGACAAACTGAGTGAGCGGAAGAGAGAAACCTTCAAGGTGTTTGGATGCAGCCTGCGACCCTCCCGGATGAACAGCAGAGTTGGGAATGAGCAGAGGAGGCGTTGGTAACGGCATCGACTGCTGCATGAAAGGCGTTGATGAAAGAAGACCAGTTAGCACAACCAGGGAATTATTGAAGGAACAAAAGCCCAGTTTGTGTTAAAGTAAAAGTAACGGTAACCCAAAAGTTGAACGCTGCTTGTGTGCCAGTAAAACGCGTAATGGTAAGAACAATTGATGAATTGTAAAAAGAAAGGATACAAAGTAACAGAGTGGTCCTGCGAGGCGAAATTGTACATTCCAAAGTCTCTGTGAAATGTTCTGAGTTGAAGTATATTACAACGTGAACCAATAGCAAGGAAGTAACTGCGATCCTGAAAGAAAGTTGAATAAGTGAGAAGCAAAGTATGTGAACTCTGAATATACCAAGAGGGCAAAGTATGTGAACTTTGAGGGCAATCTACAAGTACCAAGAGGCCTTGGTGTTACAAGATAAGTAAGATTGTTGATTGTAGAATTGTTTAAAGAGAGGTCCAAGTGGTCATGCAGAGGGCTGCGTAAAATCCTCGCAGTTTCGGAAGTCTTCGACAGTGAAAAGACATCTAAGGGAAGATGGGGTCGAGCCCGGCAGAGGGAAGCCTGTGCAGAACTGTGATAAGGTGAGAAAGTGAATGTGAAAAGAGAGGGAGGCTCGAGCCCGGCGGAGGGAAGTCTGTGTTGAATTGTGGGAATTTAAAGGCCAAAAGTAGAACTGTGTATTTGACAAGGCGGAGGAAGCCTAAGGAAGTGATTGAACTACAAGAAGCTTGAAGCCCAAGACTGAACTGTTGAATTGTACCAGGAAGCCAAAGTGTGCAAGACTGATAGAACTGTGCCATCCACCTTCCTTTTTAAGAAACACTCAAGATCCTGTGGTGCTGAACATGGGGAAGGGAGTTGTTGCTTAAGCCATCCTGACATTTCTTTTGAGACACTATTGTCCTTTTGTCTTCCCTTAACACTTTTGTCATTTTGAGAAGGTGGTTAGATTAGGTTTATTTTAGTATAGGCCTTTTTATTTTGAATAGACTTACTTGGACTTGTTTTGTTACTTGTTTAATGCTCGGGGATTACTCCCATTCTAGAGTTGGGGCCAGTTAGGAATTCTACCAACCCAACCAAAATACCAATTAAAGGTTTTCGAAACTTGTATCTATTGTCTCTGTCTACTTTTTGATACCATTCCATCTTTACAACTGCATCTTGTTGTTGAAGCATGGCCGTAAAAATGAATGTTGCATATTGACATCAGGATAAAGAGCAGCCATTGTTAAGAAGTAGCATGATGCTGTTTATCATTATATACAAATTGCACTCTACACAGAGATTCCCTGTGACATGCTTCACTGGCGAAGAAACGCGGCTAGTAAAGGTTCGAGGCTCTATGTCCTAAACTCTTAGGCACAGCATCAAGAAATGCGAAAGTGCAGAGGTTTTAAAAAAAAAGTCAAAACATTCTTGTAAAAATAGAATACAATAATGTTAGCAGACACCAAAAGCTTTCACTTCCAACAATGAATTTATTTTGTTGGAGGCCTCAGTGACCACAGACTGTAACAAGCAAGGGCACTTGGGTGACTTCTGTTGGCTGGAAGTTTTATACAGCTCTATGAAGCTCTGAAATGATTACCCTTTTTATTGAGCTCCATGCCATTACCCTGATGGCCAGGGATATTAAGACTGCTAAGGACTCTGCATGCATAGTGCTGCCGATGATTGCTTGCTTCATAGCTGCCTTGGCCCCTCCCTGGTTATGATGCATGAGGAACACTTGATGGGATGGGGATTGCCCAGTTTTGCTCTGCCTTCTTGCTCATATCCAAGCATGCTATGCGTCCCTTTTAAGTGCAGAGGATGTTGGTGGTGGGTTGGGCAAGGGTCCAGTATTCCTGTGTTAATCAAACCTTTAGTCATAACTTTGCTCAACCTGACTCACTGATTAAAGTCCTTGGTTTGTGGGAATAGTTGAGAAGAGCAGTAAAAACGAGGTTCAGTTTTGCCCAGTGCGAGGAGGGATGGTTGCACAACGAATTTTGTTTGGTGCTGTATGGTGTTTGTATACAGGACAATGGGTAATAAAAACTGGGACTGCATCACACATTTCCCACAGCAATTGGAGCCTATTTTGCTGATGTGTCATGGATGCCCTGCTTATTGATCGAGCATCGGGCACCATTGTATAGTTGTGAGTTAACCGTGTCACTATATACATTGCCATTGTCCATATCGTCCATGTTATATGGTAAACTTTCATTTCAGATACTTTTGAAAATGCTATATATTTACCTTACTTTAAAATGTGATGTTATCGGTGATGTTGAAAGCATGTGGGTTTTCTTGTAGGCTACATCTATACTTTCACTTTCTCTCCTCTCAGGCCTGCATCACTGGTGGTAGCAGATTTTGGGTGTGGAGACTGTAAAATTGCACGCAGTGTTAGAAACACTGTGCACTCCTTTGACCTGGTGGCACTCAACGAGCATGTGACTGTGTGTGACATGGCTAAGGTACGTAGACCATTTCACTGCGATTCTAAGAAGCAAGTCCGTCTGTCCATTGCTTTACTTGCTGTGGGTAAAGCGCCTATTGGAGACTGTGATCATTCCTTCTCACTTACTGCCCACTCTCTTCTGTCATACGTTCAGAATGTCACTCAGGCAACACTCTTGTATTCGTGTAGTTGTCTCAGATCCTTCCTCCACAGCCTGTTACTCGCCCCTCCTACCTTGTCTCTACTCTACTTGTAATCTAGCTGGCTGTATTATTACTGTTCTATTAGTGCCATTTAGTTTCTTCCAATGTTGGCCCTTCTGTTCCAGAGTTTTCTCCTCAACTTGCTTCCATTTCTTTTCTCTTTTAGGTCCCTCTACCGGATGGCTCTGTGGATATTGCGGTGTTCTGCCTTGCACTTATGGGTACCAACTTGAGAGATTTTTTTGCAGAAGCAAACCGAATTCTGAAACAAGGGTGAGGCTTGCATGCCTGTATTTTGCTTTAAGACAGCAAGTAACAAAACCGTAGAACTTAAACATGTTTCTGTGTGCTATGTTTTCTCGTTTTTTTATAGTCTAGCACAGTGATCATATCATATTTTCCTTATGTTATGTACACCAATGGCCGAGTGATCAACAGATGACTCTATACCAATTCTTGACATAAAAGAAGGGCTTAGCTTTGAATAACCCAATAAAGGTGGGGGTTGGAAATGCAATGAAAAGAAATCCGGTTTCCGACCAAATCCACTGCAGTCCTCAGTCCTTTCGTCTCGCTTGATATTTCAAGACCGCCCAGGCGGGTCAGTCACCCACAGTCTCTAGAATGTTTTGTTCCCAATTGACTCTTTCTTGGGTGGTGTAGGGCAGGGGTCTGCAACCTTTGGCTCCCCCGATGGTTTGGACTGCAACCTCTGAGCCTTACCTAGTATAGTCAAATGGTAAGGGATCATGAGGTTGTAGTCCAAAACATCTGTAGAGCCGAATGTTGCAGACCCCTGGTGTAGAGTCACATGGATTTCGCATTGGTGGTCCTGGACTCTACTACCAGGTACCCCAAACCTGTGCCCTTAGTCTGTCTGACACATGTCGGTTCACAGACGCTGCATAGATTGATGGACCGCAGGTGGCTTCAGTTCCTCCCTTGTGTTCTCACAACACCACTTTCTATACTTGATGTATCCAAGGGTTCTCTCCTACCCTTGCCTGATTTCTTACTTCTCTTTGGTCTTTGTCCACTAATGTAGGAATCTCTGCCTAGACCAGGTCTTGAATGGCTCCTGCTTGGTCCCTCTCCACTAATAGGTTGTTCACCTTCTTCTCTTTGGCTTTCCCTAAGACCACTTCCTGTCTCCACCGGTGTTCTTTTTCACCCCTTTCTGCCTCTGTTCCTCAGTCTTTGATCCTCTCTCTCCACAAGTTCTTCATCCTCTCCTCCACTCTATACGTTGCTTTCTCCCTCTGTGCTTCTCACCTCTCCCATCGCTCACTCGCCAACAGTCTCTTACCTTTCCAACATGCTGCCAGACTAGCTCTTTTATACCCAAGCAGGATTTGGAATTGCCTTAAGTTTACAGCAGCTGTGCACAGATTACGAGTGGGCTTCCCAATGGTTTGTGCAAACTCTGCAGACTACAGCTTTAAGAAATGGCCTTCAAATATTAAAGAAGCGTCCCACTCCCCCAGTCTAGCTAAGCATAATGCCTAAACATGGTTTGGCTGGTACACCTCTCCCATATCAAGACTTCTACATGAATACCATCTACCCTGAGATGTACTTCCTCTTTTGGTTCAATAGATAGGCCTAGGAAGAGGTTGGCATATGTGAAGCACTGAGGCTCCCCTTTCTTCATTTCATCTACTCATTTCTGTTTAGGAGAGTAATGAGTTTACAATTTGTTATGTAACCAAAGGGATGGCGCCAGATGTGACGGCCATGTCTGGCTGGCAATTATGACACTCAGTGAGCCTCGATCATCCAACAGGCCACAGTCAAAAAGGTCAAGGTAAAGTGTATTTATTAAGCACTCTGTAAAATGGTGAACTTAACATTGATATATTTGTTGTCAGACTAGTTTCTTGCTTTCAGGCAAAGGGCACCTAAACTGACCAAACATACCTGCAATGGTTCCCTTCCCTGGGTTACTGCCCTAAGTCATGTATGGGCCAAGCATCACTCTAGGGTCTCCTTTCCAGTTTGCATGACAAGGGGTTATTAGCAGTTCTCCGTCCAGTTTCCTAAATGTCTTATGCGTTAACAAAAAGGGCATAATCCCATGGTTGAAAGAAACTCCACCTTTCCTCCTTAATCTTTCTGCTTGTTTGTCTCTTGCCCAAGCACTTGCTTTGGTGAGGCCCTCTTGCATGTTCACAAGAGCTGCTCCTTCTGTAATCTGTTTTCTCCCATGAGGTTACGCTTGGGCTTGGGCAAAGGCAAGGCTCTGGTGTGGCATCTACTCGGTCAGAAGCTTAAAAGGCTAACTTAGCTAGTGGCTTCTCCTCTAGGCTACCACCCTGTCTCAGGGTCATGATCCTAGTCACCCCAAGTATGGCCTCTTCTCCTTGATGCTTAGCAATGCTCTTGTGCTTATGGTGACCTCTCTTTGGCTTCTCCCATTTCCTTCTTGTGGCTCTCCCTCTTTCTGTAGCTTCTCAACATTCCACAATGTGCTTATTCCTCAATTCTTCCCATGCTTGCCTGCCCTACAGACAACCTGTCTGGGCTTCCAATCTCCCTATGATAGTCTGTCTCCCCAACCCCTAATTAATAACTAGAACCTCTTTCATAACGCTCAACACTTTCTCCTGCCCAGCCTCATGTTCCTGCTCCTCATTGATCTATTCCTCCTTTTCCCACACAAATCTCCAACCTCCGTACCTCATTCCAGCACAAAACCACCTCCTCTCCAATACCTCCTAGCTCAGAAACCTCCATGTCTTCCTAATACTGATATACACTTCTTTCCAATGTGTCTACTCCCACTACACCACCACTCTTCCCACTCTCCCTTTTTCCTCACTTTCTCTTGCTTGTATTCCCCCTTTAACATTTCATCTACTAACTTGCTATTCCTTTTCTCCATCTCCTCCCTTCACAACATTTCTCCCTCACAGGCTTTGATTTTCTCATTGCTCTTTGTTGCTAGTGTTGGCCAAGAAAACTGACAGATTCTCATTCCTTCCACCTCCTGCGGTCTTACCGCCAACTCTGTTCCTCTTGCTTACTTTCCTATTTGTCCTTTTTTTTAATTAACCTTTGGTCTAGTCCTTGGTACTCTTGTTCGCGCCTCTCTCCTAATCCCCACTAACCCCCTCTTCAAAACTCTACAAAGGCTTTGCTACTTTCTCTAACAGTCACCTAATGTTCTCCCTTTGCCCTCCTGAGCATTCTTCAAACAATAACTCCCTGTCTCAAACTCTTACTTCTTTCTCCAGTCTGCCTGTTCATCTCGCCTCCGCTTCTTTCGGACAGGTCTGTCTCCAGCTCCCACCAGCCCCTGATTCACATCCCCCTATTCTTGTACAAATCAGGATTCTTTAATGGGCAGTACCAAGAGTAGTGACGTTATCTGTGTTTTCCTACCGTAATAGCTGTTGGATTAAGGTGGATTACTTTTTCCCTCCTCAAGGTGTATGCAGTTCCATGCATTACTGCCTTATGGGTGTGGCAGCCGAGCACTTAAAAAAAGATGTCCGTCATCTTGTATAGAATTTGTTTGATGGCCACGGCTCAGACGGCTGCTTGCACAAGCTTTCTCTGTGCCCGAGTTGTCTCTACTCTGTATCCCAGTGTAGAGTTACTCCTCATATTGCTGGTCTGTGATGAAACCGTAGTGTGAATGTGCATTTTCCTCATGCTCATGGGTTGTTTCTGCTGTGCTGTCAAGCTAGTTAGTGTCACAGAGCTTTCAAATTTCTTGCAGGGATAAAGCCTAGATTACTTTAGGCCATATTATTTCTCTGGAAGGGAAAATGTTTCTACTGAACTTTTATGTTCATTAAAGGGACAGTATCTGATGTTTCTCTAATAACCATCTAGGTTAAGATAATTGTTGGATATTTGTCTATGGACCACACTGGAGAGGACCCTGCCACCTTTTAATCTACGGATTTGAAGGTTCATTGACTCAGCGGAGCAAAAAATTGCAGCACAGACCCCTTCAGCGCCCCAAATGAAGAAGATTGGGTACAATGGCCACAGAGGAGTCAGCAGTAAGATGGCTTCCACTTCTGGGTTAGGCGATGAAGGCACAGCCATAAGCTTTTGGGAGACTGGGCTTGTGGGCAGGTGAGGTGCAATTCAGCTATCCCCAGCGGAACAGAGAAAAGTAGTACCGCAGTTGCTTCCTTCTTGGCCCTTGGAGAGGCAGCGCTAAATATGAAACGTGCAATTATAAGTTAAAGAGGATGGTGCTTAGATGAATGTATCCAATAAAATTTGGGAACTAAAGGGAATATGGTTACATTGTATGTTTAACCAATCCTGTGTACGTACTGTTTAAGGGTGGGCCTGCTTTTGGTTACAGTGATTAAAAGGCCCATTACTACACCGGCATCCGCCGTTAAACACACCATGCCCCTGGAACGCTGCTTCCCTGTCACTCACCGGTGTGTGTGTGCGCTCCTCCAGGTACTCTGTTTTCGCTCTTGTGTTCTTGCTCTCTCTACCATGGAGCTTTGGCGAGCAGCGCTCGCTTCCTCCAGACCTTCCAGCAGCGTTTGTCCGCTTCTCTGTGTTCCCCACTCCCAATGGGGAACCCACCATACTGGGCTCCACTCCAGACCCTCTCGCGGCCGATCCAGAGTCTTTCTGGCTTCTCTGAAGTTAGCGTCCTTTTCACCGTCCCATACGCTGCCTGCTCCAACTCAGATTGCCACGCTCTCCTGCCCAGCTGGTTCTCTTCTCTGCTGCTGTGTTCCTCTTTTATATACCTGCAACCATTCATCAGGTTGCGGTGTGAGCTCTTAATTCTCATTGCCCGACCATAGTTTTTGTGACATGCCTGACCGTCACAACAGTCCTCAGGCCTCCTTCTTGTCTCAGTACTGGAGTGGAGAAATAGCATTTTAATGTGTACTACTCCTAGTCGTCTCTTCCTCGTTCCAGTACTAGAATGGTCTGAATGGGGGAAAAATGAGGGAAGATGGTTTGTAACAGTCTATAAAGGTAGGGGGAGGGTAACATTGGTTCACACAGAAAAGTGGGGATACACTGTCGTCTGTGGACCTCTTCTTCTTCATCCTCTTCCTAGTATTCCTGTATTGATGATGTATTCTGGTATTATCTCTGGAAGAGTGAAAAGGGTAGCAATATCCCATAAATGCGGCTGGGTCTTGGAGATCATCATGCAATGGAAATGGGGGCTACTGAGTTTCACCAAGGGATGTCCCCCTACCATTCCCCAAACCTCCCCTACCCACATGATCCTCCCTCGCATCTCCACCCCAAGGGTTGGGATCCAAGAGCGATGGCCCTTCCCAGGCCACCTGAGCAGAGGTTGATTGGGATAAAGAAGTGAGGACACGCTCAGGTTTCTCACACGTTCCTGTTCAGACATAACTTTTCACCCACGCATGGGCGGGGATGGCATCAGATCAGTGGGTGCTAACCACTGTGGCCAAGGGATATGCAATAGAATTACCGGAACGACCTTGCTACCGTCCTCCTCGATCAAGAAGAATATATCCAGAAGATAACTTGATTTTAGAAGAAGAGATTCTTCTGCTACAGAATGGAGCGATGGAGCCAATTCGCTTCTAGAGGAAAACAAAGGTATTTATTCAGTGTACCTCCTTGTTCCCAAAAAAGATATGCGTCCTGCAAACACTTATGTCAAGCCACAAAAATCCATGATGACAACGCTGCAGGAAGTAATCCCTCTGCTAAAACAAGGGCATTACATGGCGATATTGGACATGAAAGCTGCATACTTTCATATTTCTATGTTGCCAGTGCGCACAGCAAATACCTAAGATTCAAGGTGGGAAACACTACCAATTCAAAGTGCTGTCGTTCTGCAGAACCTCAGTGCCAAGAATGTTTGCAAAAGTCCTTGCAGAGGTAGCCGCACACCTGTGGCGGCAATCCATTCCAGTGTACCCTGACCTAGACGATTGGCTAATAACAGGGGACACACTGCAGTTGTCAGCAGAATACTCAGTCAACCTGCTTTATGAATTGGGCTTCTCAATCAACGAGAAAAAAAATCCAGTTTAGTGCCCAGTCAGGTAAAACAATTTCTTGGGGCACTAATTCAAACAAAAGATGGCCTAGTCTTCCCCTCCAATGAGATGGGGCAAACATGCTTTTCCAAATCCCGCAATATATGGTCAGTCATCAGGTAACCGTGCAAAAGGCCATGCACCTACTGGGAATGATGGCCCCCTGCATTTACCTTGTACAACATGCCCGGTTGTGCATGCGTCCAATGCAAGAGTGGTTAACAAAACAATGGTCACAAGCTAGCAGTCTATGCAATGATCTACGGATGGTTTCGCATCCTCTTGTTCTCTCTTCAGTGGTGGACAAAAGAAAACCTTTTAAAGGGCAAGCCATTCAACACCCCCGCAATCAAGGCCACTCATACTACAGACTCATCATTGTCAGGGTGGGGAGCTCATTTTCTTCAACAAATGTGTGGACACGAGTGTTAACCACAAAGCAAATCAACCTTCTAGAACTGCTAGCAGTTTTCAAAGCTCTGCAAGCTTTCAGACTACAGATGGTAGGAATGTGTGAAAAGGTAGAAGCCAGGAAAGGGGGTCAAAGCCAGGGGGGTCAATCCAGTTTCACCAGGCATCACGGCAAGCAGAGAGCAATAGGATGAATGCATGGGGGTGGGCCTTAATGAGGTTGATGGACAATTCAGCGAATAGAAAGTGCATATACAGATTTGAAGGTACCTTTCTCTAAGATACTGGTCGTTTGGTTGTTGTTGACAGGGACCAGCTGTGCAAGAGGAGGAGCCCTGTTACGAGTAGGCGTATTAGCATATTTCATGCCAAAATGAAGTTATAAAGAGTTACAAAAATCAGACGTTGTGTAAAGGTTAGCCCGTTGGCTGAGTTGACAAGTGAAAGTGAGGAAACGAAGGCTGTGATATATACACAGACACCGATGTGAATGAACAGAGATCAGACGGCTGCAGGGGCAGAGATTGTCAGAGAGCCATGTACTACGAATCCACTCTTGACCCCCACCAACCCGAAGGAGGAGCTTCTCATACAACCCTCGACAAATCCCATTGCTGCTGAGAAGAGGGCGTGCTGTCCGTCTTCTGAGAGCCGCGACCGACGGCTGATGGAGGCAGGCCACTTTGACAGCCGACTGCTGCGAGGAGGGTGCGGAGCTGAGATCGGGCTCTCGCAGCGAACAAAACAGACGGCCACAGCACGTCCATGTAAGAGAGGAAGCCGGAGGGTAACATGTTTGATCAGGAGCGTTAGTCACCGTGCGAACCATCGAAAGAAGTCAGCCGAAGTCCCTTCTAACGATAAAAGTATCGCAGAAGTCATTCATTAACCCCTGTGTAAAGCGGAATAGGCAAGATGACACGTTAATTCACACTGAATGTGTTATGAACCATAATACGAGTTAAGACTCTGAAACCTCATTTAATGAGAGGAGGAAAGGGAAAGTCGGAACGAAGTACATGCAACAAGAAAGACTTTTACCAGAATTATATATATATTATTCAAATTGTGGCCAAGGAAATATCAAATCCTCAAAGAGGAAGATTAACAGAAGTCAAGAAAACCCTTTTTCTGTGGGAGGAAAACAAACTGATCAGTCTGATCTTAGAGAGGAGAATTCAATAGGCTTTGCCAGTCCCCGTCACTTTAGAGAAGGAGAGAGAGGAAAAAGAAAACAGCGAGGAAAAGTTCCTTCTAGCCTATTTAATATTTTTTTTTGCCTTTGAACTTAAAGTTCAATAAAACCAAGTTTTCTTTAATACAAGTCTGCACTGTCATTTGTCCCACCACGAATGTTGTGACAGAATGTCAGTGCTCATACTAACAGACAGTACCACAGCCATGTTCTAAACAAACAAGGAGGGACACCCACTCCACCGCTGTCCAAACTAGCCCAGAACCTTTGGCTGTGGGTACTGAAACACATGTTTCTCCTAGCACATGTTCCAGAGGAACTCAATTCTCTGGCAGATGGACTAAGCAGAAGGGCAGAACTGCCGTCAGAACAGGAGTGGCAGTTAAATGCAGACGTCATGCATGACGTCTTCACAAACTGGCCATTTCCTTTTGTAGACCTCTTTGCTACACAAGAGAATGCACAGTGCCATGGCTATTCACCCAGGTATCCCCAGACAAGATCCAAAGGAAACGCAAAGTAAATGAGCTGGTCAGGGAAATTTGTGTACGCTTTTCCCCTTAACTCCTCTTCTCAAAAGGATAAGCCCACAAGCTACACCAGGAACATGTAACCATGATCCTGATAGCTATGCGACAAACATGGTTTTCACATTGCCTGTAGATGTCTGTCCTCCAATGAAACTACTATGCCTGTTGGGCAAGATTGTATGCAGTACCCTGTGGGAGACTGTACCAGCCCTGTCCTCTTGGCAATAGTTAACCCAACCTTTGTTATAAGCATGCACTACACAAGTTGGTAGAGTGACTGAGCAGCCAGGCTTATCTCAAGAGGCTTCAATGTGATCTGTTGGGTTGCAACATAGAGTTTCACAGTGACAAGTGTCCAAATAAACACCTAAACTCAAGGTTTCTTGATTAAACAATTATTTATTTAACAGTCAGTTGAATACGCCTTCCTTAGAAGGGAGCAATTATATAACACTTAAAATAGTTTCAATAAATTACTAGATAGCCATTTGGGATGGCATTCAGACACTTCCTACACCTGATATATCACTGGTACATATAGAGCAATACTGAGTTTGGTGTCAAAAGGAAAAGATTAGGGAATAAAACAATGGTTAACAAATATTCTTAAGCAGGGGAGTACTTTTGAACCCCCCAATGCAATGTAGATTAACCCTTTCCCAGCTACACAGGTTATAGAATGTGTAACTTTTTGGAGGGATAGTTAAAACACAGTCATAGGCTAGAATAGTCTTTCAGGGAGTCAGGACAGATGTCTATTGAGAAAAGTCTAGGGGAGATGAAGCACTTCTTGAAGGTAAGTAAAAAGTCTTCCACAATGTTTTAGAAGTCTTTATAGACAATTAAATCACTGTTGGGCCACAAGCTTGGAGGCTTGTGAAGGGTAAAGCTGCAAGCAACTCTGCAAAAGGCAAATAAGACAAGTCTCAACTGAGAGTTAGCAAGGCTACACAACAAGAGGTAAGTACCCCTTAGTTCACAGTACCGTAGGTCTGAATAAATTGGTTCCAGCTGGCTTCTGTTCCTGTTGTAGGTCCTGCAGATCCTGTTGTTCCTGGGCCTCAGTTGTGGGGACAAGAGGGGAGGATGTCCGGGGACGTTTGCACTACGGTTTGAAGGTCAGCGGCAGCAATGGGCAAACATCAGATCAGCAGCACTTTGCGGTTTCAGCTTCTCACAAATAGCATCACTGCGGTTCTGGGAAACCTTATGGGCTTTCTTAGCATCTGGGGTCCAGCACTCTGTTGAGGTGGCTAAGCCTTGGTCAGTCCTGCTTCATGGGAGTCCAGAGGATCTGTTCCTGCCTGGCAATCGGTTTGGCAGAAGCAATGGAAGTACAGCCAGCTCTGAGAGGATTTCCAGACGAGTTTGTCGTGGGGTCGATTTGGTCCCACCAACCCAAGGGGAGAAGTCGACCTTTGCAGGGCTTCTCTAGTCTAGGTGAATTCAGAGCTTCAGCATTGCAGCTGTGCTTCACTTGGCAAACCAATGGGCCAGGAGTTGCAGCAAGCATCTCTTCCAAGTTCTTCTTTGTATTCCTTCGTCCAGTGGTCGACTCTGCCTTCTGTCCAAAGGACCTTGCCTCTTATGCAGGTTTCTCCCATTCATTTGCAGCCTTGCTGTCAATCACACAGCAGGGTGCAGCCTCCAAGGACAGCCGGCCAATCACCTTTGGGTGCATTCCTGTAACCAAGGAGACTAAGCACAGGGAGTTTCGGGCACCTCCCTCGCTTCCAGACACGGAGCCAGAGGCGGGCTTCACCAGTGAATCCCGCCAAAGACAAAACAAACATAGGGACAAAACCTGGTTTGGTGCGCAGAGTAAATCTCAAGAAGGACCTTTCCAACAAGAAATGGCGAAAAAAGAAGACCGGGCCCATCTTCACAAAATGGGCACCCATGGGTGCTTTACTGTGGCTGCTTTTGCAGCCCGCGGTACAAACACTCAATGGTAGTAAAAAGTAAACCACTGTCACCAGCCATTAATTGTCGAAAGGGTAACATCAAAATGTTACATGAGAAACTAGACAAAGGGGGTACTAAGTAACCCCTCCATCCCCCTTTTGTAAAATAGTGTGTGCTGGGTCTAGAAAGTTAGAAATTGAAGTAAAGTCAATTTCACTTCACTGATCTTGGAAACAGTAGTTTAACCATGAGAAGGTATTTAAACCTTTCAGAAATCTGGAAGACTTCCTGATGCCACTGCACTGAAGGTGCTGTGTGTCACAATGTAAAAAGATGATGCCCGTGTAGTTTGTCAGACTCCAAAACCAAAAAAAACAGAGTTGAAATCACAGAGTGGGAAAGTCTCTCTCTCCAGGCTAAAAGTCCTAAAGTCCAGCAAAAAGAGCTGGGGGGGGGGGGTCTCTAAGGTAGAAGGGAATTAGCACATTTCTGAGAATGCTTCCTAACAATGCCTATGCAACATGTCACAGAACCAAGGGACAACACCCCACCCATGCCCTCAGACACTGAGCTTGGCAGCTTGGCTCCTGAGGTTATAGACCTTGGTCATTTAAACCTAGTCCAAATCTGTATGGACATTCTAAAGGAAGCATGCGAGCCAAGACACTGCATGTCAACAAATGGAAACACTTTGTCTTGTAGTATAAAGCCTGTAACATCTATCCTATTGACTGTTCACCTTCACACACAGTACACTATTTACTATAACATTTATTCGAGGGGATTGGGTCCTCCGACGTATTCCATATCTATGACATGTAATCACCACAGCTGTGCTGTTTCGGAAACTTTTTTCGGCGTCTGCGTCCTGCGTCTATGCGCCGTCGTCGAGGACCTCCGCCGACGTCATCCGATGTGATAAGTAGGACGCACGACGCCCTTAGCCTCAGTTCCGTTTTTTCCGCGAACATGTTGCTTCGTGAATCTCGGTTAACGCCTCGACTCTTTGGAGTTCTGTTCTTCTCGGTTCTTCGAACCTGTTCGTTTTTGTGAAAATCCTTTGTGTGAAGATGTCTTCGATCCCGCGTCTGGGCTTCAAGAAGTGCGGGGAGTGTGGGTCCAAGATGTCGGTGACGGACTCGCACGCCGCCTGCCTCTGGTGCCACGACACGGATGACTGTATCGACTGCCAGTCGCTCACGTCCAAAGCCTTACGCGAACGTAAGAAGTTGTTGTCGGTAGGTCGGCTGTCCAAGCCCCGGAAGTCGAGGTCTCTGGGGCTTTCGACGGATGATTCGAGAGGTGACTCTCCGCGTCATCCTCGGAAGTCTCGTGGGTCTTCTTCTAGGAGTCGGTCTCGCCACTCCTCAGCCTCTTCGAGGCATTCTCGGAAGCGCCGACACCGGTCGTCTTCCAGGTCCTCTTCGGAGGACTCTGCCCGGCACGTCGGTTACCCCACCAGCCGTGCGACGCCGGAGGAATGGGCTTCCTTTGGGAAGAAAATGCTGGGGATTCTCGAGTCGCACGGTACTAAGCCGTCCGCGCCCCCGAGTGGGGTCGGTCGTGAGAGGTCGAGAGACACCGCTCATAAGAGTGGTCGGCACGAGTCACGGGAGAGGTCCCGTTCAGACAAGGAGGCTCGTTCTAGACGTACCCGTTCCAGGTCCCGGTCCTCGACGCGTTCGAGACCGTGTACACCTGTGAGGTCTTCGAGGAAGACGTCGAGGGCGTCGACAGGCTTTCTCGAGGCTCCGGCTTCGAGGAAGTCGTCGAAGGACACGCTCGGGGCTCTGGCTTCGAGGGCTGTGTCGATGCTGCCGATGCTGGCAGCGCTACATCTGACGTAGACGCCGATCCTCTCTGCGCCGATGCCTGTTCTCTCAACGCCGGCGCCGATTCGCTCGACGCCATTGACGCCTTTCGTGTCGGAGGTACCCCGTGGCAAGGGGGAACCCCCTAGGAAGGCTCTGGTTAAGAGCAAGCACTCTCGGGTGCCTTCTTTTCGCCACCTGGAATATATTTCAGAGGCGGATGAGGATTCTGATGGCCTGGTTCCTAGTCAGGATCCAGATGAAATTGTCTCGGGCCATAGTCAGTTTGACGATTTGAGGCAGTGACTGCATGTTGCCAGTGGACTGGACACCTCTCCGGAGGTGGAGTTTTGTAGGCCTGAGGCTGGCTCTCATGCCGATTCCTCGTACCGGCGCCTTATGGCTAGAGTTTCTGAGTACTTTGGATGGTCTGCTTCCCCCAGGGGAGTTTGTGCAGGATGATCTCACGGACATCCTTGATGTTGGTCCCCCAACTGACCCGGTACTGCCGTTCTATATGGCTTTACAGAGAAGGGTGGCGGCGGCTTGGACTGCTCCGGAGAGTCTCCCGGCGGTGGGCAGATCCTTGTCGCGAAAATACCGTCCAGCCAGTAGCGACCCCTGCTACTTGACCAGGCACCCCACTCCGGAGAATTTGGTGGTGCAGGCGGCCACGGCCCCGGCAAAGCAGGCGTCGTACCCTACCATCCCTCCTGATAGGGACGACAAACGTTTTGATGGCTGGGCGAAGAAAGTGTTTTCTTCTGGTGGTATGGCGCTTCAGGCGGCCAACTCCATTTGTGCCTTGTCTCGTTTCACACACACTCTGTGGAACATATTCCCGAAGGGGACGAACGGGATGGTTTCCTTGCTATGGTCCAGGATGGTAAGGATGCTATGTGTGAATCCGTTCAGTCGGGTTTGGACTTGGCTGAATGCGTCAGTAGGTCCATGGCGGCGAGCACCGTGATACGCAGGTTTGCGTGGTTGCGATAGTCGGGGTTTGCTCCTGATGTGCAGTCCCGGCTCCTCAACATGCCCTTTGACGGTGAACACCTTTTTGGCAGCAAGGCTGACGAGAGCCTTGAGAGGTTGCAGACCTCAAAAGCTGCAGCGAAGTTGTTGGGCGCTGCAGTTCGCCAACCTCTGCCTTTTCTTCCTAGGGGACAGCAGTGGAGGGGTGGTTCCTTTCGCTATTACTCGTCCTCCAGTAAAGCGAGAGGAGCTGGCAGTCAAGGAGGCCAACGCAGGGGTACCAGAGGTGGACGACAGGGTACCCGTGGTGCCACTGCCGCTCGGGCAGTTGCCTCTTTGCCCTCAGGTAACGCCGCAGTCGCTCCCACTCAGTCATGAGGCCATGTCCCATGGTTCGCCGGTTGGGGGAAGGCTGGCGCAGCATCTTGTAGAGTGGCGAGCCATTACTTCAGATGTGTGGGTTCTGGAGATCATAACCCACGGCTACTGTCTTCCTTTTCGGCACATGCCTCGCGACAATCCACCGGGGAACCTCTTTGCAGTGTCCGGAACCGCTCCTTGCGCAGGAAATTCAAGCCCTGCTGGAGAAAGGCGCCATAGAACTGGTGCCTGTAGCGGAGAGGAACAAGGGATGGTATTCCCCTTATTTTTTGATTTCGAAGAAAGACGGGGGATTGAGACCCATCATGGACTTGCGCGGTTTGAACAAACTCCTCAGGAAGGACAAGTTCAAGATGGTTACTCTCTCTCAAGTCCTCCAGGCCCTTCAGCTTCAGGACTGGTTGGTGTCTCTCGACCTCAAGGGTGCTTACTTCCATGTGCCGATCCATCCCAAGCACAGGAAGTACCTGAGGTTCGCGGTTGGCGACTCGCACTTTCAGTTTCGGGTCCTGCCGTTCGGATTGACCTCCACCCCGAGGGTTTTCACCAAGCTCATGGTGGTGGTGGCAGCGCATCTCAGGCAAGGGGGGATTCACGTCTACCCCTACCTGGACGATTGGTGGTTCAGGGGGAGCTCTCCCGAGCAAGTCCTGGATCATCTGTCCGTCACCTGCCACTCCCTTCAAAGGCTGGGCTTCTCCCTCAATTTAAAGAAGTCCCATTTGACGCCAACACAGCGGCTCCAGTACATCAGAGCAGTGCTCGACACTTCCCTGGGGCAGTGTTTCCCTCCCCAGGTGAGGGCTCTTCACATTCAGCAGATGGTGCACAAGTTTCAGCATGCCCAGACGCTCCCAGCGTTCGAGTTCTTGAGGTTGCTTGGCCTCATGGCATCCTGCATTCTTCTGGTGCCAGAGGCTCGCCTGCGGATGAGATCTTTGCAGTTGGCACTCAAGATGCAATGGTAGCAGTCCTCCGGCAGGATGTCGGGCCTGGTTCAGGTGCCGCCCTCGGTCGCCCGGGACCATCTGTGGTGGGCCGTCGAAGGCAACTTGATGAAGGGGGCTCCATTTTGGCTTCCCTGGCCAGAGGTGACGATCGTGACGGATGCATCCCTCACGGGATGGGGAGCTCATGCCAACGGGCTGACAGTCAGCGGTCGTTGGTCTCCGTCGGAGTCCAGACTCCATATCAATCTGTTGGAGCTGAGGGCCGTCAGGCTAGCCCTGAAGGCTTTTCTGCCGACTGTGCGAGGAAAGAGTGTCCTGATCCTGACAGACAACACAGTGGACATGCACTACCTCAACAAAAATTGGGGGGCAGGGTCACTTCCTCTGTGCAGGGAGGCGATGCAGCTCGAGTTCTGGGCCATACAGCAGGAAGCTTCGATCTCGGCAGTTCATCTGGCCGGAGACGAAAACGTGACGGCGGACGCTCTGAGCAGGCAGAGCACGATCTCTCACGAGTAGGAGTTGGCTCAGGAGATTCTCCTGGAGATCTTCGCCCTTTGGGGGACCCCTCAAGTGGATCTCTTCGCCTCCAGTGTCAACCGGAAGTGCGAAAGGTTTTGCTCGCAGGAATTTCCTCCAAAAGGAGCTTTAGGAGACGCGTTCGTGGTGGAGTGGTCATTCCCGCTGCTCTACGCGTTCCCTCCAGTCCCCGTCATCCCGCAAGTGCTGCGGAGGTTACGGAAGTTCGGTTCCCGGATGATCCTCATTGCTCCAGCGTGGGCTCAGAGGACGTGGTACCCGGACCTTCTCGACTTGTCCATCTACCCTCCACGTCGTCTTCCCTACCGAGACGATCTGCTCTCACGGGAGGGGGGTCAGGTTCTCCATCCAGAGGTCAGATCCCTCAACCTTCCTGCTTGGCTTCTGAAAGGTTGAGGTATAAGGATTGGGACCTCCCTGAAGACGTGATGGAGGTGTTGCTTTCGGCCCGAAGGCCAGCAACAAAGTCTCTGTACCGTTGCCGTAAGTTCTGCGACTGGTGCAGAGTTCAGAATGTGGATCCTTTTGCATGTGACATCCCCATGGTTCTATCCTTTTTACTTTCTTTGGCCCACAGGGGCTTGCAAGTGGGTACCATTAAAGGTTACCTGGCGGCGCTGTCCATCTTTAAGCGCTCGTCTGAAGAGTGTTCTTACTTTAAAATCCCTTTAATTTCACAGTTTCTGAAAGGGCTCACTGTGTTCCCTCCGTCACCTTTCCTGGTGCCCGGCTGGGATTTAAACCTTGTTCTTAAGTTTCTTATGGGTGCTCCGTTTGAGCCTTTACATTCTTGCCCTTTGAGGCTGTTATCTCTGAAAACTGTGTTTTTAGTTGCGGTTACTTCCGCTCGCAGAGTGAGTGAGTTAAAGGCACTTTCAGTTAAGCCACCCTTCACTGTATTTCACAAGGACAGGGTTGTCCTTGGAGTTCGTCCTTCTTTTCTTCCGAAGGTAGTGACGGAATTTCATTTGGCCCAGAAGGTTGTTCTTCCGGCATTCTATCCTTCTCCGCATCCTGGTAAGGAAGAGGAGAGGCTCCATAGGCTTGATCCTAGGAGAGCTTTAAGCTTTTGTGTTTCACACATGTCCCGGGTCAGAGTGGACGATCAACTCTTTATTGGTTACGCTGGAAAGCGTTTGGGGCAAGCTGTGACGAAACAGACTTTGTCTCGCTGGATTATTTTGGCCATCTCGGAGTGTTACCGCTTGGCAGGTAAGGACCCACCGGCTGGCTTGCGGGCCCATTCTACCAGGGGTATGGCTGCATCTACTGCCCTGCAGAGGTGTGTTCCTATTCGCAACATCTGTGATGCAGCCACCTGGGCTTCGGTACATACATTTGTACGTCACTATTCACTCGATTCCATCCGAGGACAGGATCTGGCCTTTGGAAAGGCGGTCCTTTGCTCTACTATTTGATTGTCAATTCTAAATTTTGATTCTAAATTCTTTCCCTCCTCCTTGCTCTGGTACTGCTTTTGGAGTCTGTCATAGATATGGAATACGTCGGAGGACCCAATCCCCTCGAAGAACAAGTTACTTTCTTACTTGGTAACGTTCTTTCGATGGGATGGTCCGACGACGTATTCCATATCGCTCCCTCCCTGCCTTCCCCGCTGCAGAATTTCTTTTGCGATTGCAGCTTACATTCCGCAAGGCTTTGTGTCTGACTGGCAGTTGACTAATGTCACACGTTCTGGGGGAAAAAACTACAACTGAGGCTACGGGCGTCGTGCGTCCTACTTATCACATCGGATGACGTCGGAGGAGGTCCTCGACGACGGCGCACCGACGTCATCGACGCAGGACGCAGACGCCGAAAAAAGTTTCCGAAGCAGCACAGCTGTGGTGATTACATGTCATAGATATGGAATACGTCGTCGGAGCATCCCATCGAAAGAACGTTACCAGGTAAGAAAGTAACTTGTTTGACTCCAGCTTGGTCATTAATTTCTTACGAGTACAATTAGCTGCACTCTCAGCTGACACCACATCTCAGAGTAAAGTTTTGTGGTGGAAAGTGCCTGTAGTGAAAGCATTCAAGCCCAGAGCGCACTCAACTCGTGGCACTGGGGCTATTCCAGCTTTTATTGTGAATGTCCCGGTTAGGGAGATTTGTAAAAGAAATCGTTCAACCTTTTTGCGGCTAATGGCGCTTCCCTTTCGTTACTTGATAGTTTCAAAAGAATAAATGCGAAGTAAAATGGCTGCAGTGTCGGAATCAAATTGTCCTGAGACTGACCAGGACTTTGGACTAGGAGAGAAAAATTAATTTTGATATCGGAAGCAAATGCGCCTTTTTTCAGTTTTTATTGGCAGGATTGCTGTTTTAAAACTTAGAACACATTTTCTTCATTCAGTTACTTTCTTCGCATCCAGTTCATAATTGTTACATTATCGTATATATTGTTTATCGGTTTGGCTTATCAAATTGTATTCATTCAATAGTACACAGATTGCTGTTTTTGCCTCTTTACTTTGCTGCTGAATTGAATTCATTCAGTTGTATTTAGATACCTCATTAAAGTTGTTGGTACCACTTGCTATAGAACTATCAAATTGTGTTAATTCAATAGTGCACAAATACTAGGTTTGTATTTGGATGCCTCATTCAGATTATTTGTATGAGCCCTTCAACACATGTTTCCCCGTCTTAGTTTTGGCGGTTCATCTGGAGGTGCTTTGAAGCATTTCTATGATGTGCTCATTTCCTACAGAAACAAACCAGAAATTATACATTTAGCCTTTTTGTTTTACTGAAAAAGCCAATTTGAAATGTGTCAATTAGGCCTTTGTTGTACTTACTATCAAATCTGATTGTGTTTTCAACTTTATAATTTCTTGATTCCTTTTTGTTTTGCAACAATTTAATGACTTTGTTTTTAATTGTTCCCCCTGTAAAATAGATGATTTGATGTTTAACATATAACATAGGTAATAACTTAGATTCTTAAAGGAGCCTTCACAATAGATAATATATACAATTTTACCTGTTTTGTTTCAGATGTTCATTAGTTGAACTTTGTTTCCTTTGGTTACTTCTATTTCACTTGTGGATATCAGCATAGTATACGGTTGTGAATGATATGTTCCCTCCTATGGAGAGAGGATATTTTAGACCTTTTATAACCCATATTGGTTCGATACTATTCTGACATTATATTCATAACTTGTGTATTGCACTACAGAGTAAAAGGAAATCACCATTGACCTGTTTTTGATGAAAGGACCCTGTTAGCTTTCATCGCTGTGTGGTTGCCGTCCATTTTAACATAAGCGTGATCTTTTTATTTTGCGCAATGATGCAAAAAACATGCGTCTGCGCGATGACGTCATGCGTCAATTTGACGCGGACGCCATCTTCCCTTGGGAAGGCTAATATTGTTTTTAGCTGGCATGTTCGTTGCTGCAAAATTCAATTATTTACTTTTTGGAATTAAGTTAATTTTTTTTGTCTGATTTGTTAAATATTGTCATTTCGAATGGAGCCAGTTCCCACTGGGGTGCTGGCTGTCCTGATTGGACAGCCACCCGCCCACTTCTGTCAAATGCTGAGAGAGTTTGCAGAGGAGTGAGTTGGAAATCCAAATATAAGGTGAGGTTCCAGATGTAGAATGCAAGTTGACCACTAGAACAGATGAATCGAAGCTGAAGAGGACCAGCGACTCCTGCAGACCCTTCCAGTAACCGTGAAGCAACCACTGCTGTCCTGACCCCGTTTTCTTATCGACCGAGAAGCTCCGAAGAGGACTCATTCCCTTTGGCTGGTGGGACCAACCAGCCCCAAGACAAACTACAAATCAAGCCATTTCTGTGACCTTTCAAGGGTGCAAAACGCGAATACCAGGAGAGCTCCGACCCATTTGCACTGCAACATCTTGGCATGGACAAATCTGCCCAGAACTTCGGTGAGCTGCAGTCGGACCTTCAGAGGCACAATCCCACTCATCCAGGCACCAAAACCTCAGACCAGCAAGAGAGACAGAAGAAATCCAAGCTGAGGGTCTTTTCTCGCGACTGCTGCTGTGACATCCCATTCAGTCATTCCTTTCGTCACCAGAACGGGGAATCGAGAGACCGGGTCTGTCATTGCTGCACAGGAAAGAATCAAGCTGCATTTACTTCTCCTAACCTAAGGTTCTGTAGGGCTAAAGGTAGAACTTACCTTAAGCCGAAGAGTCGCTCCAGTGTGACTGGTGTGCATTACAAGGTGTTTGGGAGTCCACCCTTATCTGTTGTCCAGGCTTGACAGCTTGTGTCCTATTAGGGAGTCCTTCGCATGGTTCCTTTAACTGCTGTTATCTCGCTAGGCAATTTTATTCTAGTGACTAAAGTATCCTGGGGAACGTTGCCTTTCTTGCAGCTACTCCTACACTGACTTTTGGCTAGTTAGGGATTGGTCTTGTAAAGCGTTGGACTCCTTTGAAAGTGTTGCTAGAAAGTATAATATTGCTAAAGTGTGAATATCCACCCCTTTCCTCCCCACAGACTTTCTGATGTGACTTTACTATATGAATGCAATTACCGTTTATCTGTAATCTTTGTGAGTGCGCAGAAGTAACAATGATACGATAGAATGGTCATTAGTGTATTTCTCTGTAAAAATTGTAACCAATAGCAACAACTGAAGTCGCCTTTAAAAAGTATTATGAATAATTCCTATGTTTATTTTTTAGTATAAAAGTTTATTTATTTACCTTGTGTGTGTGTCTGTCAGTGTGACATTAGTGTCTGCGGTACCGGCCCTGTAAGTTGCTCAACCCATAGGAAGAGCACTTTCTGGACAGCTTATAACTTTGCCCCCCTGGACGAATCCTCACAAAACTATGCAAAATAAGTATATGTCCCCAGGTTTGGTTACGGGAGTGAGGGGGCAAATATGTAGGGTGGGGGGGTCCCAAAATGAGTGCATTTTCCCATTGACGCAATGGAAAAACAAATTTGCTCATGCCCGTAGCCCAAACCGCTGGGCGGATTTTCACCAAATTTGCGGTAGGTCCCACAAGCATGGTTTTGTAAATTTGGTGTAAATACGTTCAGTTGTTTTTTTTTTAATACGGCCAAAAAGTAGGTAAAAAAAGAATTGGTATTATCTGGGTACAGTCCGCGGACTCTCTTCCCTGTTCGGTCCGCGGACAGGCCTCTGATTAGTCCAGAGAGCGGTGTGATGTCTGCGGACATCAGACGCGCCCGATGATTGGATGATGAAAAGCGTGAGGTGCGCCAGATTTCTGGAAACGCCCGCCATGTTGGATCCACGGACCACGTCACTTTTCCGCGAACACTGCTGTGAAAACATATTAAATACACAACATTGCCCTTGTCAAACTTATCAAACAATCTCTGGAGAGGTGGGGGGTGATGAGGATGGCATGGGATATGGCCTTAAAAAGCCCGAAAAATTGCATTTTTCTTCCCTGATGTCCGCCAACAGTCTGCAGCAGTCCTGTGATGTTCACGAACATCTTAGATGTACGGGAGCATCTATGCTAATTTCTGCATTACAGGGTTGGTGAAAAGCAGTTTTTGGATGACTTATAACTTTGGCACCACTCAATTGTAGAACCTGATAAAATGAGGAGCCTGGATTTGTTATCATTAGAGAATCATTAGTCTTTGTTACAGAACCATTTTTAGTATTACCCCTTTAGGAATTATTTGATCATGTTTATTTATCATCATATATTCTGTTTAGTTCTGATTAGTGCTGACTAGTAACAACCATGTATTTAAAGGGAGAAATAGGCCCTGTTATATGAAGGGTTTGCTTAGTTATGTTAATGCCATATATGTTGAAAGAGATGCTTTTAGAATTATGTATTATGCATTAGATAGCGGTTGCCATTGAGAGAGAAACGTACTAGGCACTATAAAGAATGAATGAGGCCTGAAATGCCATGTCGAACCATTTAGAATGACACATTGGTATGTTTTGTAGTTACATGTACACATGTATGCATTGTAGAGACACCATGCACGTACAGTGTTCCCTTAGAATATGTTTGCATTATGTAGCTAGCACTTAGGCATTGCGAGAAGAAAGCGTAAATGCTAGAAAGCATGAGGCCTATGGCTCCTGAAGCCATTTCTGGAAGGAGACGCACAGAAGCACCACTGGGCTCTGTGCGAAGATGTTATGGTACACTGTGGGAAAGGAATGTAAACAGTTTCTTGGCAGGCACAATGTCATGCCTGTGCCACTGGCGCACACATTGGCAACCATCATGGACTATTTGGAATTCATTTATCTTCATAACACTCTTTGAACAATCCCTATTCACACTTTGGTCCTTAATTTCCATTTGCACGACTTTGGTACTTTCGTAATTCAGCTAACTACATGTACCATAATGCAACTTGCTACAGTTATCATTTCCTGGCTATTCCCATTCATCAGTATTGGGAACACAATCTCCAGAAACTCTAGTGATCTGTGCTGCTTCCACCTTCTCAGGACCAGAAAGGGAGGAGGCAGATTACCTTCAGGTGTGTTGCTCCAGGTGCTGCCAATTAGCCTGCCTCAATACAGGGCAGGACTGTATTTAAGCAGCTGCCTGCAGGAGCACAGGCTCTTACATTAAGAGTTCTCCTGGCACCTTTTTTGCCTTGAGCCACGAATTGTATGCGGTTCCTGTTGCTGTATTATTCCTGCTTCTGATCCAGTGCCCTTTGCCGGCTCCTCTGGGCTTCCTGCCTCGCTGCCCTGCTCCTCTGCCTTGCAGCCTGCTACACTCCACTGCTTGCAGCCCCGGTCCTCTGGGCTCACTGCCCTGCAGCCTGCTACACTCCTCTGCCTGCAGCCCTGTTCCTCTGGACTCCCTGCCTTGCTGCCCTGCTCCTCTGGGCTCGCTCCTTGCTGCCCTGCTCCTCTGGGCTCTCTGTCTGCAGCCTACTACAGCTCTCTGTCATGCTCCTCTGGACTCCCTGCCTCGCTGCCCTGCTCCTCTGGGCTCTCTGTCTGCAGCCTACTACAGCTCTCTGTCCGGCTCCTCTGGACTCCCTGCCTTGCAGCGTACTACAGTCCTCTGCAGTCCACAACAGTCTGCCTTCACCTTGTGCCATCCGTTACTGCAGCCCTGCTTCCTTGTTTGCAGCCCCCCTGTTTCCTGGCTACTGCTCCCGTACTCTCTTCCTTGTTTGTAAGCCCCTGTTCTTGATCCCTGCCCTTCTCTTCCTTGAGTCTTTGGTCCTCCGTTAAGTTATCCATTTTAGTTATACTGTTTCTCTACAGACACCCACAGCTGTTGTTCCCAGCCATGAGCATACAGGGTGGGCTCATGTAATAGCAATCTGTGCAGAAGGCTGGAGTTTCCAAAGGTCCGTGGAACACACTTTCCCATTTCTGCATACACCCCAAGAGGGAATCCAGTTTTTGTCATGATGCCTACCTCTAAGGAGCCAGGCCGGGCCCAGCAACCCCAGAGGCAGACATCATTTTCCCCAGGGAAGTCTCAGCGGGCCCAAGTCGGGGCCCTTTGGACTCAGTCCTGGCGCCTTAGGCGCCAGGCTCATAGCGGACCCCAGTCCTGGCGCCTCAGGCGCCAGGCTCATAGAAGAGGATATGTGTTTAAGTGCTTGGGTGCACACTTACCTGATGCAGACCTTGCTGCTTCATCCAGGCCCTCTTGAGGCCTGAATGGGACTACTTAACCTGTAGGACTACTTCACCACCCGGGTGTGGTCGGAGAAGGATACATACCTGATTGGTGGAAGGATACATACCTGATTGGTGGAAGGATACATACCAGGAACTTCTTCCAAGGCTATTTAAACCCCACCCGAACAGCCACACATGCTTCGCGTTGTTCTGCACCTAGCAGCTGGACGCTCACCGTGTCAGCTCCTGCATCCTGACTTCAGCCACGCCTGCCAGCACCCTGGAACACCTGCAAGGGGAGAAAGGAAGAGAATAGGAGAAGAAAAGCCCTTACCTGCTAAATCTGCATCCCGGAGTCATTTCTCCAACGGCCCTGAAAAGGAAGACATCATTTTAAAGGCATTTCGTTTCGATCGCTGCAGCGCTGCATTTTACTCACCTTTGCAAGGCGCTTCCATCTTCAGCAGCGATCTTCCGGATTCAGCTACGTCCCGGCGCCTAGAGGAAAAAAGACAAGAACAAAGGTGAGAGGGAGAAAAGGAATAAGGAAAGCTCAGTTTCCTTTTAAGTCTTACCTGTTGGATTATTCCCACTGCATTTCGGGTCCTGCCGCTTCCTGGCATCTCCGGACCCCGGCCCCTATTTGGAAAAAAGACAAAGACATTGAATGAGCGAATGCAAAGACATTACCTGAGCGCTCATCCAGAACTGTTTCACTTCGGGTCGGCGCCATATCTCCGGCACTCCGAAACCCGGCCCCTAAGGGGAAAAAGACATAAGCATTAGCGCTTGGTGCAATTAGACAACGAACATTATTATTAAGCTTGAACTTTTGAACAGAACTTTTACAGCGCCTTACCTGAACAGTCAAGCTTACCTGAACTCTCCTCAATCCAGTGAAGTAACTGGGTTTCAACGCGCCCCTGCATCAGAAGCAGGATGGAGAGCTCATCCTTCCAAACCCTAAGGTGAGGCTTCACGGGGAATCGTGGAGGAGGTATCGTGGAGGTTTGGAAGGGAGTGGGAGGCTTGAGCATTGTTCCACAGTTGGTAATACACCCTTTTCACGCACAGGAGGGTATCCAACGAGCCAGGGAAGCCAGAATAGAGGGGCCCTTCCTGTCCATCTTCAAAGTTCTGCGCCTTCGACGCCGCGCCTCCGTGGGAACCAGGTGAGCGTTACAGTTTTTGTACCTTTGTGTTCTCTGCCCCTTTTTGTTCACAGCTACTGTTACCTATTCTTCTTTCTTGTTGAGCTTCCTGCTCTGTATGCTTATCTGTCTCCTTACATCAGCGCAGCCACCCAAAACCTACCTGGGTGCCCAGTGCCACTCTTGACAGAGTGCCATCCTTGACACACAGAGGTCCCATTTGCCTTAGTAGAAGGAAGCCAATCAGCATGGCATGGCTTGGTGTTCGCAGAGAGAGAAAAAGGGGGCAGCGCCACATGGGGAGATGGGAGAGGAGCCTTTTCAGGCAAGGAGAGTCTTGCACACAGGCACGGAGAGAGGATTTTGTGAAGCCAACAGTGGAGTGAATGGCTATATAGGAGAAGATGGTGATTTGCAGGCATCCCACACAGAAGGCCATGAGCTAGTAGATATGCTTTGAAATGTCACATTAACACAGAACACGACAAGAACAGACTTTCAGGCACGTTCATATTTAGAATATGCTGACAGAGAAAGAGACATTCTTAGTAGAGAATGAAAGTAACCATGGGGAATGAGTGTGTCATGGAATAGTATAACCAGAAGTGACAGAGAGGGGAGTTGCTAGAGTTAGTTGCAGTTGCTGTTGGAGATGGTGCTAGATGGTGATATGAAGTTTTGGATGGAGCTGCTCTCTGAGAGATAGATCGAGAGACGTTTGGATGCAGTTCTGAGATTGAGGGAGGGGTGTCTTGGTGCAGCAGAATCTGATGGCTTTGGGAGAGATCGGAGAGCTTGGCAGAGCTTGACAGAGGCAGTTGGAGTGACCAGATCTTGAGGGGCCTGCCACTGACTGACTGATTGCAGAGTAGCGGGAGAGGAGAGACTTGACAAAGACAGAGCTGGAGACCAAGGGAAGCATGGTTTATGGCCTAAACTGATTGATTAGAACATACACTCACACAAAGAGCTTTGGGTTTGGGAAAGGGGAAATCGGATAAGGATTGTCTTAGATAGTGTGAAGTGTGGATTGGTGAGGATTTATCCTGCATGATGGAGAGGATTGTTAGATGCAGATGCTTGCATTAGGCTGCATTAGAATTACAGCTTGCATCACAGGCTTGCATTAGAAACCTGTAAGGCTTATAGGTAATGCATGGTAGATTTGCACCAGAAGCATAAAAGGTGCAAAGTTGAGAGGTGCATAGTTTTGGTAATGCTTGCATCATGTCTTGTTATGCATATATACATGCATTCTATTGTTATAATTGAATCAATTCATGTGTTTTCTTTGTGTCTTGTGTTTTGTGTCCATAGGAGTAAGATATGTGTATGTTAGAAGTGAGATAGGAGTAACACAGTGCACATAGGCCCTGAGATACAAAAGCAGGGGGGGTATAGTGATCCACACCCCCCTAGGAGATTGTCTAAGACCGGTGCACGGTTGCCCAGGGGGGGCAAGACCGTGGTAGGGAATTGTTTTACGGACTAACACAATAAAACTGGAAGAAATTATGAATTCGAGGGGATTGGGTCCTCCGACGTATTCCATATCTATGACAGTAATCACCATGTTAGGCAGAATCCAGTGCAGTTCCCTTAGGGAGCACTACACCAGATTAGGACTTCAGGACTAACCCTTTGGTTTCAGTATGTACCACGAAGATTTAGTTGGTAGCTATGGCTGAGCAGTCAGACATATCTCAAGAGGGAGATGAGCAGTATTCAGGGTTGACACAATTGGCAGTACAGTACTATGGAGCAAGGAAACACTGACCAAAGCTTTGTATCAAAAAGAGCATATATTTATTCTATACACATCTAGTTCCAACACATAGATCACAGTTGAAAAAGTAAGTTGGGTTTAGTCAAGGAAAAGCATATACAACTCCCTATTCAATTGTAGACAAGTTTGCGGTAAAGTGAAAAATGAGCAAAACGGCACAGTGAAAACCAACTACAAATGGCACTCTAGCAATTCAACAAACGGGAGGGAAAGCACAAGTTAAACTGAAATATCTTCAGACACCCCCTAGCAACACTTCCCTGAAGTTTTGTGAACAAGTAATGCACAGTCACACTTTGGCCAAAAGATAAGTGAATGAAAACTGAGCAAAATGGCACTCCACAACTTAAAACAGTAGGAAGGAAGAGGGGTTTAGAAGATTTAGGTGCATCAACACATTTCTCATTGAAAACTAATCTAGTGAGAGCAGATCAAACAAATCAGCCAGAGTCAATAGGCCTGAGCCAGAGTCAGTGGTACAGGACAAAGAGCTTAGGAGCAAAAATGTTCTTGTAGCTGCAATCAAGTCTTTAGTAGAAAAATATTGAAGAGGTAGATGTGAGGCGAAAGACAATGTTGAGAGAGGGCGGCCGACCCCACAAGTAGTTAAAGGATTTAAAACACCTTTAGAGCTACTACGGAGAAAGGGCGGCCTGGCGGAACAATGTACCTTAAATGTGTAGAAGTGGCTCCTGCGGTGGCGGTTGTTCCTGGTAGTTCCTGCAGGTCAAGGGGTCCAACAGAGGAAGTGAGGCTCTCGTCGTGGAGGAAGGTTCGGGTCGCTGCACTACCCAGGGATGAAACCAGGGGTGCTGCCAAACAAAGTTTAAAAGATACGCTCCTTTTAATCGCGGTCTGGGTCGATGCCTGGCTATCCGGTCTCCAATTGCTGGGCACTGTCGATTCGACAAAGGCAGGTCCGAGGAAGCGATAGGTGAACTGGTTGACCCCACCAGCTCAAGGGAAGGAGGCTCCTTCACTGAAGATCTCCTCTCGTCGTGTGGAAGAAAAGTGGTGAGACGATCCGGCAGGGCTTCACCGGTGATGTAGATGCTGAATATGTCTGTGGCTTCTCTCCTTCGGTTCCGTAGTTCCAGTGGTGACGTCTTGCTCTTCCAGTCCTCAGCACCCTGCTTTTATGCAGAAAGAGACCATTCATACAGCCTAGCTGTCACTCCCACAGTGGAGTGATTTTCTTGGCGGGATACCCTCCAGTTTATCAGGTAAGAGTGCGACCTGAGTTGCTGTGGCAACTCTGTCCAGGGGTTCTACTCCCCCTCCCAAACAGACCCACCCCAGACTCAGAGGTGCCGAAAGGAGGGCTTCTTGGCAGAAACCCGCCAAAAGAGCGAACAAAGGATCCCCGACCTGGGTTAAGAGTAAGACACGAGGAAGAAATGATATCAAGGTTCTGGCCAATAAAACCTACCGGAGTAAAGTTCATCATAAAATAAAACGGTGGTATGTTAGAGGCTGTCAGTAAAAGTGTTAGCCTCGAACAATGGGAAAATCCCATAGGGAAATATTTGCGGTGGAATATAAAAGGTAGTACCTGTCACGACCCTCGCCCAAAACACCTTCTGGCAAACCGATTGACCAGGTGGAGTCCTGACTCTGGCCTCTAGAGCCTGGCATCCTCTTCAAAAACCCTCATGGGGCCAGTCCTGGCGCCTGTGGCGCCAGGCTCATACACCATGAAAAACAATGTTCTTGGAACTACTTTATTGTATTGTCAGCCAACATGGAGGCATCCACATAGCTTGGTTCTTAAGAACCAAGCTATGCGGTCTAGTGTTTTGGGTGTGGTAGCCTAGGGACTACTTTACCTGGACTATTTTGTTGGGGCTATTTAAACCACACCTGAGCAAGACCACACGCTTTGCGTTACTTTGCAGCTTGCAACGTGACGCTCACCGTGTCCAGCTATTCCCTCGAACCTCGGAGAAGCAGAACCTGCAAGGAGACAAAAGGAACATCATTAGCAGCAGCATCTTACCTGCAGTCTTCATCTTTAAACACTTGCAGCTACTGAGAACAGCTTCCTCGAATCTGCACGCCTCTCGGACAGAACGACCTGAAAGAGGAAGATGGAGGCAACATTAAAGAAACTAGAAGAGACATTTACAAATTACGAACTGCTCAAAAGGCTTACCTGGCTGGTCGCCTCTCGGCTAGCACCACTCCGGACATTCCACTCGTGCTGAAGAACACCGCGATCTACAAGGAAGGAAAACACAGGTTAGCAAAGGCAAGACTTTGCAGCGCTGCACATAGCGCTTACTTACCGCATCATATCACTCTTAATGTGCCATCATTTACCAGCAGGGCTCAACCAAGCCAGTTCGCCGCGCTGAAGCTCTGCATACCTAAGGGAGAAAAAAGACATTTTAAACAAAGAAAGGCATGCAGGATAGCAACAAAAAAGAACAGCAATAAGACCTACCTGAACAATATCAAACAGGCCGGCGTCAGTGAAGTAACTGGACCGCACTCGCCCATGAAAGACAACGCGCCCCTGCAAAGAAGGCAGGACGGAGAGCACGCCTAATTTTCTACCACAAGGTGAGGAGAGAGCGCCAGAGGGACTGAAATCATACGGGGGTGGAAAGAGGATACTTACCCCAGTCGGTCAGTCTTGAGCACAGTCCTCCTGTATTTTCAGGCAGAGCCTTCCCCGCAGACCACATCAGGGCAAAGCTGAGAAGCATACCAGCGAGTAACCCGGCTGGGTGGCTTCACTGTGGATACCAGGTGAGCGTAACATAACCACTGCCACCAGCCAGAAACTTTGTAGAGGGGGACTTTAAGATACCCTCTCGAAAATGAACATAAGGGAAAAACTATTAACCCCTTCCAGTACTTCCATTTTAAGATGGGTTGTACTGGTTTAGTTCATAGAGATTGACTAGTAAAGTCAATGGGGACTTTACATGCCCTGGGAGACAGTTCCTCCCTGGGTATGGAGTCTGTTTGGGGGTTGCTACGACACCCCTGTGTCACTGCACGGAGGGTGCTGTGTAACACATGTGCATAAAGATGGCTCCTATGGGTGAGAGAAAAGATCCCATAGGCATTAAACACAAAAATAGCCTAGAACACACATAGCAAAGATGCCTAAGAGTGGGCAAAAAGAGTCTCACTCTTAGCAGGTAAAAAGAAATAAACCCTTCAAATCCAGCAAAGCTGCTGGGGGTCTCTATAGGTAAGGGAAATTAGCCATGAAATGTGAATTGTCCCTAACACACCACAGCTCTGCTGCTTCGGAAAATCGTCCTGCGTTGATGACGTCGATACGCCGTCCTCGAGGGCCTCTGTCGAGCCGACGTCACTGAATGTTATAAGTAGGACGCACGACGCCCGTAGCCGCAGTTCCGTTTTTTTTTCGCGAACGTGTTCGCTTGGGAGATCTCGGCGCGCCTCGATTCTACTGAATCCTGTTCTTTCGGTTCTTTGAACCGGTTTCTTCGTTGCCACTTGTAAGCATGATGTCTTCGGCTTCTTCCACTCCGCGGCCCGGGTTTAAGAAGTGTCGGGTGTGCGGGTCCAAGATGTCGCTAACGGATACGCACAACGCTTGCCTCTGGTGCCTCGGGGAGGACCATGATACGGTCGACTGCCAGTCGCTCACATCGAAGGCCTTGCGGGAGCGTAAGAAGACGCTGTCGGTCGGTAAGGTGTCCAAGCCCCCGAAGTCGCGTCCCACTTGTCTTTCGACGGACGATTCGAGGGGCGACTCTCCGCATCGTCGTCGTCGTGAGTCTGGGGGTTCTCGGTCTGGGAGTCGGTCCCGCCATTCCTCTGCCTCGTCGAGGCACTCCAGGAAGTGCTGTCACAGGTCGCCTTCCCCGTCCTCTTCTGAAGACTCTGCCCGCCGGCGGGTTGCTTGTCCCAACAAACATTCCACTCCTGAGGAATGGGATTCCTTCCGAAAGGAGATTTTGGTGATTTTTCAATCGCAGGGCTCCGGTCCATCCGCACTGTCTGAGGATGCCAGTCGTGGGCGTGCTAGAGACACTGCTCGTCCGCCTTCGGGCTCGAGCAGTCGTCGCGACCACCAGGCGCCTTCGAGGTCCGGGTCGGACAAGGATGGTCGCTCTAAGCATGCCCGTTCCCGGTCCTCGACGCCCTCGAGACCACGAGAACCTGTCCATTCTTCGAGGAAGACTTCGACGTTGGCGGCGCCAAGGTCGTCGACGGACTCTCTCGAGTCCCTGCTCGACATCGAGGCCGATTCCATAGACGCCTTTTGTGGCGGCTTTGTCGGGGATGCCTTGTGGTACGGGGGAACCCCCCAGAAAGTCTCTGGCTAAGGCAAAGCATGTCTTTGTTCCTTTTTCAGTTCCCTCTTTCCAGCCTCTGGATTATATTTCTGAGCTGGATGAGGGGTCTGAGGAAGGTGAGGTTCCTGCAGGGGTTCCTGATGACATTGTTTCTGGTCATAGTCAACTTGAGGACCTGCGTCAGTCGCTGCACAACGCCAGTGGTCTAGACACCTCTCCGGAGGTGGAGTTTGGTAGGCCGGAGCCTGGCACGCATGCCGATTCCTAATACCGGGGCCTCATGTCGAGGGTCACGGATTACCTGGGGTGGTCTACCCCCCACCCCTGGGGATTTTCAGCAGGATTACCTGACTGATATCCTGGACCAAGGTCCTCCAACTGACACAGTGCTGCCATTCCATATGGCCTTGCAGAGAAGGGTGGCTGCGGCTTGGACTTCTACAGAGAGTCACCCGGCAGTGAGCAAGTCCTTGCTGAAGAAACTTCGCCCAGCCAGTGACGACCCCTGCTACTTGACCACGCACCCTACTCCGGAGCAGGCGTCGTACCCTACCATACCTCCTGATAGGCACGACAAATGTTTTGACGGCTGGGCGAAGAAGGTATTTTCTTCTGGGGGTATGGCGCTTCAGGGGGCCAACTCCGTTTGTGCACATTCTGTGGAACTGTATTTCCTTAGCGGCTGATCATATTCCCGAAGGGGAGGAACGGGATGGTTTCCTTGCTATTATGCAAGATGACAAGGATGCCATGGGTGAATCCGTTCAGTCGGGTCTGGACATGGTTGATTGCGTCAGCCGGTCCATGGCGGCGAGCAACGTAATACGCAGGTTTGCGTGGTTGCGGAAGTCGGGTTTTCCTCCTGATGTGCAAGCCAGGCTCCTCAACATGCCCTTTGATGGTGAACATCTTTTTGGCAGCAAGGCTGATGAGAGTCTTGAGAGGTTGCAGACCTCCAAAGCTGCAGCGAAGTCGTTGGGTGCTGCAGTTTGCCAACCTCCGCCTTTTCGTCCTAGGGGACAGCAATGGAGGGGAGGTTCCTTTCGATATTACTCGTCCTTTAGTAAATCGAGAGGAGCTGCAAGTCAAAGGGGCAACCGTAGGAGTGCCAGAGGTGGAAAACCGGGTACTCGAGGTGCCAAGGCCGCGCGAGCAGTTGCCTCTTTGCCCTTAGGCACTGCCGCAGCGGCTTCAGGTCAGTCATGAGGCCTATGATTCTCCGGTTGGGGGAAGGCTGGCGCAGCATCTTGTAGAATGGCGTGCCATTACTTCAGATGTGTGGGTTCTGGAGATCATTGCCCAGGGCTACTGTCTTCCTTTCCGGCAGAAGCCTCACGACAATCCACCAGGGAATCTCTCTTTGAAGAGTCCGGATCCGTTCCTTGCGCAGGAAATTCAATCCCTGCTAGAGAAAGGCGGCCTAGAACTAGTGCCTGTAGTGGAGAGGAACCAGGGATGGTATTCCCCTTATTTTTTGATTTCGAAGAAAGACAGGGGATTGAGACCCATCATGGACTTGTGCGGGTTGAACAAGCTCCTCAGGAAGGACAAGTTCAAGATGGTTACTCTTCCTCAAGTCCTCCAGGCCCTTCAACTTCAGGACTGGTTGGTGTCTCTCGACCTCAAGGACGCTTATTTTCATGTGCCGATACATCCCAAGCACAAGAAGTACCTGAGGTTCGCTGTTGGCGACTCGCACGTTCAGTTTCAGGTCTTGCCGTTCGGATTGACCTCCACCCCGAGGGTTTTCACCAAGCTCACGGTGGTGGTGGCAGCGTATCTCAGGAAAGGGGGGGGATTCACGTCTACCCCTACCTGGTCGATTGGTTGATCAGGGTGCGCTCTCTATCCATCACCTGTCACTCCTTTCATAAGCTGGGCTTCTCCCTCAACTTAAAGAAGTCCCACTTGACGCCAACACAGCGGCTCCAGTGCATTGGAGCAGTGCTCGACACATCCCTGGGGAAGTGTTTTCTTCCCGAGGTGAGGGCTCAACACATTCAGCAGATGGTGCACAAGTTTCAGCATGTCCTGAGTCTCCCAGCATTCGAGTTCTTGAGGTTGCTCTGCCTCATGGCATCCTGTATTCTTCTGGTGCCAGAGGCCAGGTTGCGGATGAGATCTTTGCAATGGGCACTCAGGCTCCAGTGGTCACAATCCTCCGGAAGGATGTTGGATCCCGTTCAGGTGCCGCCCTCAGTCGCCCGGACCTTCTGTGGTGGGCCGTCAAAGGCAATCTGATGAGGGGGGCTCTGTTTTGACTACCCTGGCCGGAGGTGACGATCGCGTCCCTCACGGGATGGGGAGCTCATGCCAACGAGCTGACAATCAGCGGCCATTGGTCTCCGTCGGAGTCTAGACTCCATATCAATCTGTTGGAGCTGAGGGCCGTCAGGCTTGCCCTGAAGGCTTTTCTGCCAACTGTGCGAGGAAAGAATGTCCTGATTCTGATGGACAACACAGTGGCCATGCACTACCTCAACAAAAAGGGGTGGGCAGGGTCACTTCCTCTGTACAGGGAGGTGATGCAGCTCTGGTTCTGGGCCATCCAGAAGGAAATGTCAATATCGGCAGTTTATCTGGCTGGAGACAAAAACGAGGCGGTGGACACTCTGAGCAGGCAGAGCGCGATCTCTCACGAGTGGGAGTTGGCTCAGGAGATTCTCCTTGAGATCTCTGCCCTTTGGGGGACCCCTCAAGTGGATCTCTTCACCTCCAGTGCCAACTGGAAGTGCAAAAGGTTCTGCTCGCGGAAATTTCCTCCAAGAGGAGCCTTAGGAGACGCGTTGGTAGTGGATTGGTCCTTCCCACTGCTGTACGAGTTTCCTCCAGTCCCCGTCATCCCGCAAGTGCTACGGAGGTTCGGTTCCTGGATGATCTTCTTTGTTCCGGCATGGGCCCGGAGGATGTGGTACCCGGATCTTCTCGACTTGTCCATCTGCCCTCCAAGTCGTTTTCCTGTCATGATGCCTACCCCCGGGCATCCGGACCAGGCCCATCAGTCCCGGGAACAGGTATCCAGATGCTTAGAAAAAGTCCAGCAGCCCCCGCTAGGGGCTATCTGGGTACAGTCCTGGCGCCGTAGGCACCAGGCTCATATGCTTACACTTACTTCATGCAGACCATGCTGCTAAGAATCCAAGCCAACGTGAAACCTGAAGGGGACTACTTTGCTTCAGGGACTATTTTCTTACTCGGGTGTGGTCTTGGGGGAACTTCTTACCTGGGACTACTTTGAAGGCTATTTAAACCACGCCCGAAGAGCAGCACACGCTTCGCGTTATTCTGCATTCAGCAGCGTAACGCTCACCGTGCCTGCAAGTCAGCATCCAGCCTTCTGCCACGCCCGCCTCGAGTCTGGAGCTCCTAGAGAAAAGGGGAAGGAGGAAAGGTTAGAACAAGAACATTACTTCTATTCCTCACCTTATTCCGGATCCATCGCGCCTTCAAACAAGGAAAGAGACGTTAATTTGATACGCGTCGCATCGCCCGCTGTAGCGCTGCGCTATTCTCACCAGCCTTCGCAGCACCTCCATGATCCGCCGCAATCTCCATCACGTCTTCGCCGAACTCCGGCACCTAAGGGGGACAAAAGAACAGCAAGGTGAGCCGAGAGAATAAACGAAGGCAATCTCTGTTACCACCATAGACTTACCTGATTTTACCGCCGGAGGCATTATTCATCAAGACGTCATAATTTCTCACGCCGCACCTGTAAAAGGAGGGAAAGCAACAGATTAAACACAGGTATCATTTACCGGACAGTGTTGGTTAATACAGACTCTTACCTGAACGCTACAAGCTGCCACAAGGCAATGTTCTCTTGGGTCAAGCTGCAAGACAAAAGGAATCAGCCAAAAGTGAATATCAGACATTTTGAACTCTAACGAACTATATACTGACGGTTCCTCGCCAGGGACCTCCGAGTCAACATTGGTCTGGAACTCTCCCAATTCCTTCGTACCAGTGAAGTAACTGGTTATCTACGCGCCCCTGCATTCCACGCAGGATGGAGAGCTCATCTTTTATAAACATACGGTGATACTATAAAAGGAGATATCGGAGGTAATTAGGGGGAAGAACCGTGGGGTGTTATCACTCAAATCCACGGGAGGCTAATTCTCTTTCTCCACTTTCAGGAGAATACTTCTACGGGTCAAGCAGACGAAATTAGGCGGGCCAGTCCAGTCTGTCATCTCTGCACTACGCGTTGGTGGAGACCGCAGCTGTCCAGTTCCGATCAACACCCCTGTGGGAGCCAGGTGAGCGTAACACTTCCCTACTGAGACAATCTGCTCTCACAGGAGGGGGCGGGGGGGGGGGAAGAGTCTGGTTCTCCATCCAGAGGTCAGATCCCTCAACCTTCACGCTTGGCTTCTGAAAGGTTGAGGTATAAGGATTGGGATCTCCCTGAAGATGTGATGGAGGTGTTGCTTTCGGCCAGACGACCGGCAACAAAGTCCTTGTGCCGTTGGAGCAAGTTCTGCAACTGGTGCAGGGTTCAGAATGTGGATCCTTTTTCATGTGACATTCCTGTGGCTCTGTCTTTTTTGCTTTCTTTAGCCCACAGGGGCTTGCAAGTGGGTACCGTTAAAGGTTACCTAGCAGCGCTGTCCCTATTTAAGCGCTCGTCTGAGGAGTGTTCTTATTTTAAAATTCCTTTAATTTCTCAGTTTCTGAAAGGGCTCACTAATGTGTTCCCTCCGTCACCTTTCCAGGTGCCTGGTTGGGATTTGAACCTTCTTCTCAAGTTTCCAATGGGTGCTCCATTTGAGCCTTTACATTCTTGTCCTTTGAGACTGTTAACCCTTAAAATGGTATTTTTAGTTGCGGTCACTTCCGCTCGCAGAGTGAGTGCGTTACAGGCACTTTTAGTGAAGCCACCCTTCACTGTGTTTCATAAGGACAGGGTTGTCCTTAGACTTCGTCCTTCCTTTCTTCCGAAGGTGGTGTCGGAATTTCATTTAAGCCAGAAGGTTATTCTTCCGGCATTTTATCCTCCTCCACATCCAGGTAAGGAAGAGGAGAGGCTCCATAGGCTGGATCCTAGGAGAGCGTCAAGTTTCTACATTTCACGCATGTCCCGTGTCGGAGTGGACGATCAGCTCTTTATTGGTTACGCTGGAAGGTGTTTGGGACTAGCTGTGGCTAAACAGACTTTGTCTAGATGGATTATCTTGGCAATTTCGGAGTGTTACCGCCTGGCGGGTAAGGACCCTCTGGTAGGCTTACGAGCCCATTCGACTAGCGGTATGGCTGCCTCTACTGCTCTGCAGAGGGGTGTTCCTGTTCGTAACATCTGTAAAGGAGCTACTTGGGCTTCGGTTCATACTTTTGTACGTCACCACTCCCTAGATTCTTCCCATGGGCAGGATCTGGTCTTTGGCAAGGCGGTCGTTTACTCTGCAATTTGATGGGACATTCTAAATTTGTAGATTCTAAATTCTCTTCCCACCTCCTTACCTTGGCACTGCTTTGGGAGTCTGTAATAGATATGGAATACGTCGGAGGACTCAATCACCTCGAAGAACAAGTTACTCTCTTACCTGGTAACTTTCTTTCGATGGGCTGATCCGACGACGTATTCCATATCGCTTGCTCCCTCCCTGTCTACCCCGCTACAGAATTTCTTATGGGATTGCAGCTTACGTTTCCGCAAGGCTTTCTGTGGTCATACTGGCAGTAGATTGGTGCCACACGTTCGGGGTGAAAAAACTACAACTGAGGCTACAGGTGTCATGCGTCCTACTTATAACATCCAGTGACGTCGGCTCGACGGAGGCCCTCAAGGACAGCTTATCAACGTCATCAACGCAAGACGCAGAAAGATTTTCCGAAGCAGCACAGCTGTGGTGATTACTGTCATAGATATGGAATACGTCGTCCGACCATCCCGTCGAAAGAACGTTACCAGGTAAGAGAGTAACTTGTTCATCTCATTCTAGACCTGATTCTGAATGGTTTTGCAAAGTGGGTGCTATGTTTTCAAGAGGGAGCAAAATTGGAGGGGAGGTCCCAAAATATTGTAAAGGCTTATAAATGTGATGCCATTTGACGAATCTGCACAAAAACTTTCAAAAAGATTTTAGATACAAATGTTTCGGCAAAGTTTGGTGGGTTTTTGTCAAGAGGGGTTAATATTAGAGGGGGGTGTTAGGAAAGATATCAATTTATGGGTAATTTTCCCTCCAGTTGTGAACCCCTCAACGTTTTGCTGTTGTCAGGCCATTCTAGACTGACTTTTATCAGTGGAGCCCAGCCTTCTGCTGTACTCTGCTGGGCATTTGCTCATTTTGTTATGGGGAAACTGACATGCCCTTCAGACTGCCAGTACTGGGAGACATTATTTCCCTTAGTCTTTCATTTTGTTGCTATTTCTTAGTAACATTTTATCAGTGCACAATGTACCTTACAGTACAGTGCGCTGGGGGTCCCTTTTTCATTTTTAAGGTCCTAGACACACTCAAATGACTTTTTGTGATGTACAGGTGTGCCCAGGACAGAGCTGGTGGCAGGAGTATTTTTTTTTTCTTTTCAACAAATCTTATGTTGTATTGACATGCTTTTGAAAACCCTAATAAAAAAAGACAAGATTGGAATCCTAGGAAAACAATAATAACCTTGGGTCTGGGGTTTCGGGGGGGGGGGGACAAGGAGGAGCAAGATATACACTTAAGCATAGTTGCTCAATATTGGGGCACATAGGATTCAATGGTTGCAGTCATAATGTTTATAGGGCTGAGGCTGAAGTGGGCGCTGCAGGTCAGATGGCTTCTCTGTTCTGGGGTCTCAAGTTCATTGAGCGGCTTATGAGCCCTTCAGGTCCGTGGCTACCGCTTAGTCGTGCTTCGCCAGCCAGCAGAGGGCTAGAGGTTGCAGGGTTGCCCCTGGGAATTGCTCTGCATAATCTAAGAAGGGCATTGTAGACTTTGCTTCTGTTTCCGTCGCGGAAGGCTGTCATTTTTTCCACGACTGCTATGTCCCAGCATTTTATCCACCACATGGGAATTGCCAGGCCTTCAGGGTGTTTCCACAGTCTGGCTATCAAGATTTCTGCTGCTGTGAGCAGGTGAGAGCATAGTTCAGCTAGGCGGCCAGTCACTGGAAATTGCCCTTTGCCTGTAGCTCCCAGCAGGACTATTCCCGGGTCCCATGGGATTGTCAATCCTGTGATTAGTCGGACTCGTTCTAGTATTTCTTTCCACAATTGTGTTGTTTTCGGACATGTCCATAAAAGGTGAAACAATGTGCCTGTGACTGGGCAGCCTCTCCAGCATTGTGATGGGATTTCTGGGTTGCTTTTAATTCAAATCTATGGTGTCAAGTACCAGCTGTAGTACACTTTGATCGCTCCCTCTTAATTTGTGACCCTTTTTGAGCTCTTGTGCATTCATGTACAGATTTTGTATCGGTTGGATATCTTGCCTTTGGGGGCGTTCGCTTTAGGGTGCGTTCTAGCGCTGTTAGTTCCCTGCCCCTGTGTGCTTTTATGTTGCTGTGGGATTGCCAGTGCCTTAGCTGCGCATAGTGGAATCGTTCAGTTTCTGGCACGTGGAATTTTGTTTTACATGCTTCAAATGTTAGTGGGGTGCCGTTAGAGAGAAAATCTATATCTGCTTCAGGCTCCGATCCCTCCACTTATGAAAACCGTTCAGCAGTATTCCTGGGGTGAAGTCGGGGTTATCCCAGATTGGGGACATGGGGGGTCCTGCGGTGCTTTTACATTCCTATCGTCGAGCTGCCATTTTCCAGCTTTGCACCGTGTTTCTGGTGGCTGTTAGTGGGCCAGAGTTGGGGGGGGGATATTGAAATGTGTGGAAGCAATTCTAGTGGGACCCGTCTCCAGTCTTCCTCTAGCTTCTTCCAGCGAGGTTGTTTGGTGACTGATGGCCACGTGAATGCTTGAGAGCTGCTTAGCGAGGCAGTATCTGGCGATGTCTGGCACCCCTAGGCCACCCGTACCCATTCCCCGGAGCATTATCCTTTTTAGCTATTCAGTTTTTTACCACTCCAAACGTATTTCAGAATGTTAGTTTGCAGCTTCTGCAGGTCCTTTTTAGGAATGGGAATTGGGAAGGCCAGGCAGTGATGAATCAATCCCAGGTTCATTTTCAGAGCCGTGATTCTCCCCATCCATGACACTTCTTGTTTCTGCCAGCGTTCCAGGTCGTTGCGCATTTCTTTGAATAGTGGTTGGAAGTTTACTCAGCATGTCCTCTCTATTTTGTTTGGGATCTGGAATCTCAGGTAGCTGATATGGGATTTTTCCCACGGGATAGGATGTCTAGCTACCAGTGTCCCTCTAAGGTTCCTTAATGCCTAGCGCTATTGATTTTCCGAAATTAACCTTAAACCCTGATGCTTTGCCTAATGCTTCGATCTCTTGCCATAGGGCTATCATGGATTTCTCAGCCTGGGTCACGGTCAGGAGGACTTTGCATACATGGCCGCTTTGTAAGCTACACCTTTTACTTCTATCGCATGTATTAGTGGGTTATGCCGGATTCACTGGCAAATGGTTCAATAGAGAGTGCGAATATTAGTGGTGACAGGGAAGCCCTGCTGTATGCCTCTGGTTATGGTGATTTTGGGCGATCTAGTGCTGTGTATTCCAAGCGACGTGTTAGTGTGTTGATAGTAGGCTAGGGTCCACTTCAGGAACTTCGGCCAAACCCGAAATGGGTTATTGTTTTTTTTTTTTTTACATATCACCAGTCCACCATGTCAAACGCTTTGCGTGCATCAAGTGAAAGGACTGCCATTTCCACCCAAGTCCTATTTGCAGTTTCGATTATGAATCCCATTTGGTCTGGATGGAACAACTGTGGGAGGATCTTTGCTAATCTGCGTGCTTGGATTTTTTAGACTAGTTTAGCATTGTGAATCATTAGTATGATGCACATTGTTCTGGGTTTTTCCCTGGTTTTTGGCATAACCACTGTTAGGGATTTCTCCATTGATGGGGTGATGCTGCCTGTGGAGAGAAATGTGTTTAGGAATTCAAGGTGGGGGGAGGGTGGCTAATATGTGAGCACATAACGGGGCCGTGAGCCCGTTTGGGTCTGGGGCTGTGTTTTTTAGCGTACATATTATTTCAGCTACCTCCTCTGTGGTTATTTGGCGCTTCAGGGACTCTAGTTGAGGGTGAGGCTTTTCCTTTGGGGTAGCTTGCAGGTACCGGATCTGTGCTGCCTTGGCTGTTGGTGTTCCCGACATAATTCCCCTGTGGTGCTCTATCATGATCTCCAGTTTCTCCCTCTCTGTGAAGCAGGGCCTACCGTTTGAGTCTTGGAGGATGTGGATGTTATTCTCTGTGTGCAGCTTTTTTAGTTTATGTACCAACAGACGGTTTGCCTTGTTGCTGTTTAAGTAGGAATATTGTCTGGTGTATGCTAGCGCTCTCAGACTGGTCCGCAGGTGCATTACCAGAGATGCTTTTGCCCTTTTAAGCTCCCTGCCTACTTTTGTGGTTTGTCTTTTGAAGCTTTCCTCCAGCTCTGCCACCCTCTTCTCTAGCTTGGATTGCTGCATTTGCTTCTTTCTTCTTGTGCGGCGTGCAGTTAATTGCTAACCCTCTCACCACTGGCTTCATTGCATCCCAGACAGTCAGTGCCTCGGAGGTGCCCTTTGCTGGGTTTACTGTGAAATAAGAGATTTCGGGCAGCTCGCTACTGATTGCTATATCTGTTCTGATATGGTCTTGTAATTTCCAGGACCTTTGTGGGGGGGTCTGGCAGGCCCTGCACTCGCAGGTGGACAATCACTGGGGCATGATCTGATATTATTCTGTGGCCGATTTATATATCTTCGATGCATGGGAAGCGAATACTGGATGTTAACAATAGGTCAATTCTGGAGAAGCCCTTGTGCACATGTTAATGTTGGCAATCCTCCAGATGTCTACGGTTCCCGTTTACCTTAGGAACTCGGCCCGCCCTATTGCCCGGGTTAAGTCCTTCCTGGTGGGTGGCGGTGTTTTATCATTGTATGGGTCGGGGATTAGGTTGAAGTCGCCCCTGATTAACAAGCATCCCTCTGCAAATGTGGTTATAGTTGGGAGGATGTTGCAGAGGAAACTATCTTGTGCATTGTTTGGGCATTAAACAGCTGCCACAGTTATCGGTAGCTCGACCAGAAGCCCCTTGACCAGGAGGTACCTCCTTGCTGGATCTCGATTTACTGTAATTTGTGCGAGGGTGTGTCACGGCTCCAAAGTCCAGGTGCAGGAGTGGCGCGAACCAACTACCCCCACTACGGTCTGGGCACCTGCAAGTCAATGCTTACACAGGCCTCCGAGACCCCAGCAGGGAAAGGAGGTTAGGATCTCGTTGGCTGGATAGGTCTCAGACAGCGGGTAACCGGATAGAGGGTTAGGAAAGGGTAAGTGGACAGGCAAGGGAACATATAGGAAAAAATAACAATATTATTCACACAATTCCCCCCACACATTCACACAGTGCTTTACAAATAGCTTTTGATACAAAAGAGGCACTTAGCTCTGTGGGTGAGTGCTGGCCTCCTGCCTGCGCACTCTCAGGTCTGGAACTCGGAGCAGTTCAAATGCTGCAAGAGAGTTTTAGTATTAGCGACCTGTGTTACTTCACATAGGCACAATACAAACCATAAAACACACAACAGTGAGGCATGCCACCTCTGGGTTTAGTTAGTGCAAGCACATGCACGTTCAGGGTTAATCCGCTCACAGAGCGTAACAGTGTCCAAGAACTGTCAAGAGCTAGCGCCCGATTACGTTAAGGGATTCAGAACGTGTGGCCCAAGTTCGCCGCACGTGGCTTAAAAAGAATATGATCCATCATGCTGCCAAAGTTTTGCCACACATGGCTTGAAATCAAAAGCACTCCATGCTGCCCCAGTTTTGCCGCACGTGGCTGTGCTCAATAAGCTCTCCGTGCAGCCAAAGTTTGCAGCACGTGGCTGAAAGTAAGTTGGGTAAATAAACGCTGCGCACGTTAGTCTTAATGCTGCATGCGAACCAAAACCGCGTTGCTTAAATACAACAGAACGCGGTTAGAGACTTAGCTTTGCCTTCAGCAGGGGACGTGATGTGGCTGGGCGATGCCCCCCTGCGCATGCCCCGTAGAGGGTTGGGACCCCCAACGCTTTCCTTTCGCCGTCTACCCTGTATCTGCCCGACTAATTCCCCTGTGCGCTTGTTCGCCAGGAGTTTGCTGCACTTATCTGCTATGAGCGAGGGGCCGGAATGCTGGTTCCTTGGGGCGTGGCCCCTCGCGTTATCCCCGTCGGCAGGAGCTCCGGTGGATGCGTCCGTTCCGGCCGGGAGCTTAAGTACAAGCCCTGTGCCTTTGTTTTTCGCGCATGCGCGAGCCCCTCCCAGCCTGGGAGTGAAAAAGTAGTTTCCGCCCTCGAGGCTGCTGGGAATTGTGGCCCGTAGGCTTTTCTGCCTGCAAAAAGGACAGAGAAGCCTCCTATAAGGCTGGGGGCTGTTCATTTGGGTTTGTCTTGTTTTGGGTTCCTTTCTCCTGCACCTGGGGCTTCTCACTGAGCCCTGATTCCCCCTTATAACACCCTGTACCCTGACAGGGTGACCTCTCAGCTGATTAGTAGGGCCACTCCCCTTTATTTCTGGCCTGCTGTAGCGAAGTATCGCCTGAACTTGACTCGCCTCTCATCCACCCCAGGAGGTTTCTTGTAAGCAGACAATGTCCATTGATAGCTGGGACAATCTGCATTCAACCGACTTTCGCTTCCCCGGAGAATTCAGCCCCTGTACATTCCGTGTCATCACAGTGAGCTCTTTGCTAGTCAGTCATCTAGAAAGTACCTTATGGTTCTGCTTACTTGACCCCAATGAATTCTGCGGCCGACTTGGCCGTGTGTGCGGATAACTTTCACAGTTGTTTTCAAGTCTCTCATGATGAGCAGTTTTTGGTTCTTGCCGTTCTTCTCCAATCCCCCTTCCTCCCCCCCCTGAAACCTCCCCTTCCCAAATAATCCAAGTTGTTAAAACTAGCCCTCGACCAATGGGGTAACCGGCTAGGCCATTGCAACCAACCTAGCTTACGTATCGTACAGCATGACCCTTTTCCCTTTTAGGTCTGGCTTCCTGTTTCTGCAGGAATGATTTTGGTATGCTATATTGTTCTGATTAGGAGTTATATTGGAGGGTCCATGGGGCTTTGCTTGGCCATTGGTTACCAAGTTTGTGGCTGAAGGCGCCAGGTTTGTTGTAGCTCTAAGCTTGCAGAGTCTTGTATCTGGGGTAGTGTGTGTTCTCCAGAGATCCTGCCCCTTCAGTCTTTGTTGTTTCGCTTGTTTTTGGACAGGGTCCCTTGATCCTGCGTCGTCGATCCACTCTGGTCCAGGATTTCGCAGGGTCTCTCCGTGTGCCTTCGAGAGAGAGCATTTCCTTTTTGGGATTGTTCTAGTCTGCCTCTGGGTTCAAGAACACCTCCGCCTCCTTTGGGGTGCAGATTAGCCAGGAGTTGCCTTCTCAGGAGAAATTCAGGGCAGTAGGAAGCCCCCAGCAGTATGGGACTTTTTTCTCTTGTAGCCATTCTGTGATGGGCTTCAGGGATTTCCTTTTCACAAGTGGGGTTGCTGCTAGGTCCTCGTATTGGGAGATGGAGGCGTCCCTGAATTGGATGCGCGCTGAGATCTTGGCTTCCCGAATTATTTCCTCCTTGACTTTGTAGAAGTGTACTCACTAGTACATCCGGCGGGGTGGTCGGGCGTTCTTTTGTCCTAGTTCTGTGTACCCTGTCGAATTGAGGGGCTTCGTCTAGTAGGGTTAGGATGAAGCGGAATAAGTCTCTTGTGAAGAGCTCCAGTTCCGCGTCTGTTACTGGTGATGGGATGCCCCGTAGGTGGATGTTGTTGCTCCAGGATCAGTTCACTGCGTCTTCCTGTTTGAGTTCCAAAGCCTCGCATCTGGCCTTCAGCGCTGAGATTCTACCTGCTCCCTCCCCTAATTCAAAATTGTGCTTGTATATTGCGGTTTCAATCTCTGTTCTGTTTTCAATTTCGCCTACGCGCTTGTCCAGGGTTTTGATTTTGCTTATCACTTCTTCTGTGCCCTTCTGGTACTCCTTGGTTATGGCCACCAGTAGTTCTTGAAGATCCGTTTTGGTCACAGCTTGCGCAGTGGGGCCTCTTGAAGACTCTGGGAACATCATTGGGGCCATGGTTTCGCTCCGCTCACCCCTCTTTACTTTATATGTGGTGGAGGCTGTCAGCAGCGTGGAAATGTCTGCTTGTTTAGCTGATTTTGGGTTTTTAGCCATTGTTCCCCTACTTTCTTTGCTTCTGCAGGGTGATTTCTCTACTTCCGGTGCACTACTCTCCACTATGGTGTGTCAAGTGTAAGCAGGGGGTGTTTTCTAGATTGCCTTTCCTCTTGGGAGCTGATGCTGAGGCTGTTGTGGGTGCCTTTGCTTATGTGCTTGGCCTTCTATCCCTTCATGGGCTTTGGGAGCACACCGCAGAAGTTTTGATGGTGTTGGCCCCCCCTTTCGGATCTCTGTTTCGGGCCTGATGGGTGTTGATGGAGCTCAGGCTTTCACTCTTGGTGCTGTCCTGCCTGTCCTTGCTTAGATTGCCTTGTAAGTAGGCGCGTTCTATTCCTCTCCCGGTGGGCTGTGGGAAATCACTGCTGTTCTGTCACCTGAGCTTTGGGTTGATGCTGGTGGGGGATAGCTGTTAGGCAGGTGGCCGTGGAGCCCAACCGATCACTCCCGCTGATGGTGTGGGCGGCTGAGAGGCCGTTTAGATTGCGCTTGTCCCAGGCACTGCAGTCTGCATGGGAGCCGAGTGATGGCGTTAGTGCTGCCTGTGCCTTGAGCTGCTGCTGTGCGTGGGTCTGTGGCTTCCCAACAGGTTCAGGCCCCCGTGTGATGTCGACCTCTTCTATGTGAGGGAGCAGAAGGGTTGGCCGGGATGCGCAGAGGGGATAGCCGGGTTGCGCGGCATTTGCCGCCCTACCTCAAGCCACTTGCCACGAGTGGGAGGCTGATTGCTGCAGGCGCCGCCAGCCATCGAGGAGGGATGCGGGTCACTGCAGGCTTTAGATGGGAGTCTGTAGGCACTCTTACTGGGCGTGGAAGCCGCGGGATTGATTAGAGGGGATCTATCCTACTTTGTGTGCAGCATGTCAGGACTCACTTTCGTTTCCTCCCCTTTGGGGAGGCTTGCAGGTCTCTGCAGACTTCAGTTGGGGGATTGCTGGTCCCCGACCGGCATCCCTGCCGTCGCGGGCCCGCTGCTTGGTGCAATTCACCCTCCCTGGGCACGGAGGCAGTGGCACCCGAGGGGATTTGTTGTACTTTAGTTGTGTTGCGAGTACGTTTGAGTCCCTTTTTGTTTTCTTGTCGGTGGCCCCGCAGGAGTGAGTTGGCTTCTCTGGTGCCTGCCAGCTAGCCCTGAAGACTTTTCTGCCATTTGGGCTTGGGAAGAGTGTCCTGATCATGATCGACAACATAGTGGCCATGCATTACCTCAACAAAAAGGGGGTTATAGGGTCGTTCCCACTGTGCATGGAGGCGATGCAGCTCTGGTTCTGGGCAACAGCAGGGAATCTCACTCTCGGCAGTTCATCTGGCCGGAGAGGGGAATGCAGCGACGGACGCTGTGAGCAGGCAGAGCGTGGTCTCCCACGAGTGGGAGTTGGCTCAGGAAGTACTTCTGGAGGTCTTCGCCCTTTGGGGAACCCCTCAAGTGGATCTGTTCGAGACCGGTGCCAACCGGAAGTGCGATAAATATTGCTCAAGGGAATTTCCTCCAAGAGGAGCTTAAGGGGACTTGTTCGTCGTGGATTGGTCATTCCCACTTCTGTACGCGTTTCCTCTGGTCCCTGTCATTCCTGAAGTTCTAAGGAGGCTGAGGAGGTTCGGGTCCCACATGATCCTAATTGCTCCGGATTGGGCCAGGAGATCGTGGTACCCGGACCTTCTAGAAATGTCAATCTGTCCTCCACACCGTCTTCCCCACAGAGAGGACTTTCTCACACGCGAAGGCGGTCGGGTTCTCCATCCAGAGGTCAAGACTCTCAACCTTCACGCCTGGTTTCTGAATGGTTGAGATATAAGGATTGGGACCTCCCGGATGACGTGAATGAGGTGTTGCTTTCAGCCAGGCGTCCGGCAACCAAATCCCTGTACCGTTGCCATACATTTTGCGACTGGTGCAGAGGACACAATGTCGATCGTTTTCAGTGTTTCTTTCTTGCTTTCTTTGGCCCACAAGGGTCTTCAAGTGGGTACCATTAAAGGTTACCTGGCAACACTGCCTATTTTCAAGCGCTCGTCTGAAGAGTGTTTATATGTTAAGATTCCTTTGATTACCCAGTTTCTAAAAGGGCTCGCAAATGTGTTCCCGCCGTCCCCTTTTCAGGTGCAGGGTTGGGATCTGAATCTGTTTGAACCTTTGCACTCTTGTCCTTTCAGACTGATGACCTTCAAGACAGTTTTCTTGATTGCAGTTACATCTGCTCGCAGAGTGAGCAAGTTGCAGGCACTTTCGTCTAAGCCACCCTTTACTGTGTTCCACAGGGATATGGTTGTACTGAGGGTACGTCCTTCCTTTCAACCTAAGGTAGTGTCTGAGTTTCATTTGAGCCAGAAGATGGTACTTCCTGCTTTCTATCCTCCTCATGGTAAGGAAGAGGAGATACTCCATAGATTGGACCCTAGGAGAACTTGGAGCTTTTATATTTCTAGGATGTCCAGGGTCAGAGTGGACGACCAACTTATTGTGACACTGGACACTGATTGGGCCAGGCTGTTACCAAACAGACCTTGTCCAGGTGGATTATCCTCACCATTGCTGAATGTTACAGATTGGCTCGCAAGGACCCTCCTGAGCCCTACAATGGGGAGTTCCTGTTAAAAATATTTGTGATGCTGCAACATGGTCTTCCGTCCACACCTTTGTCAAGCATTACTCCCTGGATGCTTTCCATGGTCAAGATCTGGCCTTTGGTAAAGCAGTGCTCTATTCTGCCATCTGATTGGATATATCCAAATTCTTCTCCTCCCTCTGTTCACAGATACTGCTTTGGGAGTCTGTCAAAGATGTGGAATACGTTGGAGAACACAATCCATTCGAAGAACAAGTTACTTACCAACTGGTAACGTTCATTCGACTGGATGTTCCTCCAACGTATTCCACATCGCCCTCCCAGCCTGCCCCTCTGAAGAATTTCCCATGCTATTCCAGCTTACGTTCCCACAAGGCTATGTGCAGTCATAGAGGGGGCGTGGCCTGAGCTCATGGCGTGAGGCTGCATACGCTCTGAGCTCCTGCCGAGATCCTGAAATCCTGTACAATTGAGAAATAAAGCTGATATAAGGCGAAACAAGATTATTGAAACATATGGGTGGCGTCCTACCAGAACAACATTTTATAAACCTCTGAATTCATTATTTTTAAAGCAAAGATTGTACCATTTAACAAGCCAAGTATCAATGGAGCTGTATATTCATGCTTAATAGAAATGTGAGCAGGAAAACACATATAGTTACTGTTAACATATTTATTTAGTTAATGTTCAACCAGCTTGGGTATAATTTCCCTTTGTATTTTGTAGTTTTTTGAGAAACACCTGCGTAAAAAATGGCAGACCTTATTATAGAAACAAGGAAACAGAAAAAACAAACATAACGGTAGGTTCAAATTCCTTATAAATGAACATTGATGTACCCATATACAGACATGTATGCAAGGCACTTATTCAGCAGTGAATCCTGCAAAACACCCAACGTGATTGACATAATCGAATGCCCCTGCGGGCTGAGATATGTAGGGCAGACCAAGAGACAAGTGAACAAACGAATAGGTGAACACAAGTCACGCATTCGCTGTAGAGTCCGTACAGCGCCCCTGGTAACACACTACTTAGAACACCAGCATGGGGTGGATGACATGAAGTGGTGGGTTGCAGATACTATCCTTAATAACACCAATGCTAGCAATGCTTTAAACCACACGGAATCTTGGTGGATCTTTAAATTGAACTCTACTATTCAGGGACTTAACAAAGTCACACCCACCGGGTTCACACAAGCCGAGTGACCTCATCTCTCCTCCCTGTTTTTCGGCCATAGAAATGCGCCTCCAGCATTATTAACTACGTATGTACCATTCTCTGTAGGCCCCAGCCATGTCTCTACTATTCTGATCCCCTTTGTGTAGTACGCCTACAGACTTGGTTGCTTTGGTTCCCTGAAGGCCCCAGCCCTCTCTCGTCTAATCCCCTGTGTGGAGTGCGCCTACAGACTTTATTGGTTTGGTTTACTGTTCATGTGTTCTTGACTTATTACCCAGCCACGTCTTTTTACAAATACACAGTACACATACATTATGTGGAAAATAGCAACAATACCAAACAAATTGTGTTCTTCTCCGATGTTGACCCTGTCTAAAATAGGGCCAGTCTGCTATCTAGCGTAACAGACAAATTGGATATTTGTTTACATAACCACTTTTGCAAATTGTGCTCAGTAATTGGCCGCCCTTCCCTACTGCTCACATGTTGGTCCATCTGTTAGACCATACAGCAAACGCTGCCCACAGCAATAGGCATTTTTACCATTTAGGCAGCCTATATCTACAACTCTCATACTACACTATGCAGTGCACATTAACTGTGTTAAAAATAGCAACAATATCTGTTACATTGTACTGTGTTCTGATTTTTATCTTCCTTTAACATGGGGCTAGTATGTGATATATTATTAAAGACAATAGGGACATCTGTTTGTGGTTTTTGTGCACATTAATTGGTTGCTTTACCACACAGCTCTCATGAGGTCTATCTTGTTACACCACACAGCAAACATTGCCCGGAGCAATAGCCACATGATTTTCCAGGCAGCCTACATCTACATTCCATAAGAACTCACGCACAAGACCATTAATCTGCCCTCTGTACTTCTCGAGCTCAATCGCAATAGATGTCCCTTTGATCTATCGCCCAACGCTGCTGCACGTCTCCATGGCAGCCGGGTGCCCCGCACGTCGAACACTAATCCCAGTGCGCATGCACTCGCTCAAATACTACCACAGCTTAATTTTTAAAGGCTGTGCCGGCCGCATTCAGATAGCAGCCGTCACTCCAGAGGACTGCTTCGTTCACCTCTCGTGTGCACCTATGGTAAGCTCATAGCCCTCTTCAGATCCACCCTGCCAAAGCACTGGCCCCTCAGCACGATATCCTATTTAGTGGCTCTTTCGAGTCGACTACTTACAGCTGTCTTTTCTTTTCTTTCCTCGTGCAGCCTGGTGGACAGACGCCACCCTTCCTGCTGCACCAACTTTCCTGTATTTTTCCAGCGAAAGCACATACGGGGGCCTTCCACCATCCGGTCTCCAATTCATTTTGGGTCTCAAGCTCTCTGCCCAACCCAGCCCTGCAATCTGCGCTGCAATTTCATAGCAGATCAGCCAGTGCACCATTTTAAGCTCTGCCTCTCAATTAACTGTTGCCAGATCCCCACATTTCTGCGACATTGGAAGATGATCCTTCCATCATTTTGTCCAGGTCAGTCTCTTGCTAACACAAACCTTTTAGAAAGTGTATACTTCATACACCTTTCACCCTTTGGGGGGTATTTTAATTTTAACTTTAGCTAATGATTTAATTACATGCCAGTATCAGTTTCTTGTTTTTAACACCAAGGTGAACAACTATACTAACTACGTCCTCACTTAATCCCTCCACCTAGGGAGACCCGGTCCAGGCCCATGAAGAAGGCCCTTTTGCCGAAACGTCACGGGACCACTCATTGTTTGGGCACTCTATCCCTGTCCCGCTACACCATCTGATCCACATCTAGACGTAGACCAAAGACTTGGTTACCTCCCAATATTCAGTACACCTCGGAAATAACCACCAGGATGCACCTGTGAAGACTAAAATTAGTGCATTGTTGACCAATTCACCTTTTCAATGTTTTTGTGACTACATGAGGGTTACTTGATAAGTAACATGATTTAAATGTGACATCTATAGAGGGCAACTCTGGCAGGATTCACTGCTGAATAAGTGCCTTGCATTCATGTCTGTATATGGGCAAATCAATGTTCATTTATAAGGATTTTGAACCTACCGTTATGTTTGTTTTTTCTGTTGCCTTGTTTCCATAAGGTCTGCCATTTTTTAGGCAGGTGTTTCTCAAAAAACTACAAAATTGGTACGCTCACCTGACTCCCACAGAGGCGCAGGTCTGGTTTGGAGTGTTGTTGCTTCTTCTATGGTGAAGCGCAGGACCCGGAAGATGGACTGGACCGGACCTTCGAATCTGGCTTGTCTGGCTCGCAGGAATATCTTTCTGTATGTGAAAAGGGAGTATTAACAATCTGCGGGAGAAAGTATAAGCCTCCCGCTCCCTTCTCACCCCTCTACGAAACCCTCCTGCGACCCCCATGTGAAGTCTCACCTTAGGGTTTGAAAGGTTGAGCTCTCCATCCTGCTTCTCATGCAGGGGCGCGTTGTATCCAGTTACTTCACTGGGATTTTGATTGTAGAGGGTTCAAGTTTTGTTTTCCCGGTATAGTACCGTAAGGATTCTGTTAATGAGTATGATTCCGCAATAATAATTGTTCGTTGTCTCTTTTTCAGGTGCGGAAACTATTCCGAGAAGAGCTATGGAACCGAAGAATGAGACTCTGGTGAGCTTGATGAGAGTTCTCTGTGTCCTTGTATCAATGCGCTCACTAACGCTGATGTCTTTTTTCCCCATAGGGGCCGGGGTCCGGAAATGCCTGGATGCGGCACCGACCCGAAACGAAGCTCAATCCAGAAGAAATCAGGTAAGTCTTTAATGGGCGTTTGGGTAATGTCTTTTCATGCGCCCACTAACGCTGATGTCTTTTTTCCCCATAGGGGCCGGGGTCCGGAAATGCCAGGATGCGGCACCGACCCGAAATGAAGTTGGAATAACCCAACAGGTAAGCTTTGTAATGGAAATTAAGGTTTCCTTGTTTTCTTTCCCCCTCTCACCTTTATTCTTGTCTTTTTCTCCCAAGGCGCGGTGATGTGGCTTCGAGTCCAGATGTCGCCGTAAAACGTGCTGCTACCTTGTACAGGTGAGATGCGGCGCTGCAGCGATCGATGTGATGTGCTTTTAAATGGATGTCTTCCTTTTCAGGACCGTCGGCGAGATGTCTCCGGAATGCGGATTTAGCAGGTAAGGGACATCTTTACGCTTTTCTCTTCTCTTCTCTCTTTGCAGGTGTTCCAGGATGCTGGCAGGAGTGGCAGAAGACAGAATGCAGGAGCAAACACGGTGAGCCTCCAGCTGCTAGATGCAGAACAACACGAAGCGTGAGTTGCTGCTTGGGCGTGGCTTAAATAGCCTTCAAAGTAGTTCCAGGTATGTATCCTTCCTCTCAGGTATGTATTCCTCCCCTGACCACACCCATGTGGTTAAGTAGTTCCAAAGATAAAGTAGTCCCATTCAGGCCTCAGAAGGCCTGGATGTTGCAGCATGGTCTGCATCAGGTAAGTTAACACTAAGCACCTTTAACACAAAGTCCCCTTTTATGAGCCTGGCGCCTATGGCGCCAGGACTGTGGCCCGATATGAGCCTGGCGCCAAAGGCGCCAGGACTGAGTCCAAAGAGCCCCTACTTGAGGCTGTTGTGACTTCCCTTGAAGACATGTCTGCCTCTGGGGTAGCTGGGTCTTGTCTGGCACCTTGGAGGTAGGCATCATGACAAAAATACTAAGGGAAATTATACCCAAGTTGGCTGAACATTAACTAAATAAATATGTTAACAGTCACTATATGTGTTTTCCTGCTCACATTTCTATTAAGCATGAATATACAGCTCCATTGATACTTGGCTTGTTAGATGGTCCAATCTTTGCTTTAAAAATAATGAATGTAGAGGTTTATAAAATGTTGTGGTAGGACGCCACCCATATGTTTCAATAATTCCAGCTCACAAGTCCTCCCACACCTTTTGAGCAGTCCCTTTCGTTACTCATAAGTCGAACAAGAACACAGCTAGACGCGGAAATTGTTTCCCAGACCCCGGAGCGAGGAAGTTTTGAAAACCGGTAAAGGACAACTGAAGGAGGAGACGTCGAAGAGGTCCCCCCCTGCGACTCCAAGATGGCACCCCGGCAGTGAGAGAAGAGCTACTGCGGGCAGGCGGAGGCACGGAACAGAGCAGGGAACCCAGCCGCAGAGAGACTGTAGCGGCTGGAGGTGAGGTCACACATCTGACCCAGTGAAGTGACTATCGGGTCACCTCACGCCAAAAGAACGAAAAGAAGAAACGAAGGAGGGCGTGGAACCTGGCTCGTGCGCAAAGACATCAAGAAGACTAGCCAGCGTATGACGGGCCCGACAGAGAAGTAAGGAGACTGGAGGAAGCAGGATGCGGGAACCACTTACCCGACTGCATGAACACCTCAGCGGGCAGTCTGGAGCTTGCAGGAGGCACAGCGGGACGTGAGGAAGGAGCGCGGTCAGCCGTTGGACGGTGCGCACGGGCTGCTGCGAACCGGGCCAGTGACACCAAGGTAACGCGAGTCGGCACGAGACGGAGAAGGCTGCCCGCAGAATACGCTGGGCCAGGAGAAACGAGGAAGGACTGCGACGACTAAAGCAGAGCGGCCCACCCTGGACCAGTGGAGCAACGGAGGGCAAGTCCAGGCACGGGTGGGGCCTGAAATGTAGAACGCTGCAGCGGATTGCGAGACAAGAACATCACACTGGGGCCCCCCCTTACAAAGTCACGGCCCAGACTGGTGGGAAGTTAGGCACCCCCAGCGACACTAATTGGCCCAGGGAAGAGCACCAAGGCCAGCAGCACTGAGGCACCCACGAGCTAATAGCGGCGAGGCACTGGGCAAGACACAAACCGCACCGGCAAACACGGTGCAACCCTGCACAGAAGGGCTGAGGCCCCCGGATATCCGGCCAGAAGCAAGAAAGCACGGGCCCAAAAACACCCAAGCGAGTTACCCAGCAGCAAGGCGAAATTAGAACTGTGATACCCACACACGGGGGAAGCAGCAACGCTATCTAGCTGTGCAACCATAGCCTGGAAGGGTGGAGTGCTGGGCGCTCGCGGTAATGCTGACCAGGGCAGAGAAAAGGTGAAACAAGGCACACAACGCGCTACTACTCTCGATACACAACAAGGCACAGGATATAACCAGTGCTGGCAAAACGTGCCACGACACCAAACGAAGAATAGTAACCCCCTCAATTTGCGACCAAGCAAGGCGAGAACATAAATACAAAGACGCACAAATTGCAGCCTGTCAGAGGGGGTGCTTAACAGATCTGAGGGACCTCCACACGGGGGGGACAGCAACGCAAACCAGGGGCAAGCCACAGACTGGACAGGCGAGGAGTAGGGTGCTCACAGGGACGCAGATTGGGGGCGAAGGAGAGGATACTGGGCCCATAATACTACGGCACCTGCAACGCAACAACCTAGAGCGATAAGGGGCGCATGCAACGCAGATAAGGGGAGCAGTGACACTGCGCAGCCGGACGGAGACCCTGAAGCTTGAGATTAGAATCCAAAGAACAAAGCACAAGAACACACAATCAACATATTTCATAAACAGGCGCTGGACAGACCTAAGAGAACCCGCAAGGGAGTGACAGCAGCGCGAACTGGAAGCGCGCACACCACCCACACTGTACTCTAAATCCAACCAGGTGATAGCGAAATTATGCCTACAATAAAGAATAAGAGACTCCACGATCATGAACTCCTTTAATTCCGCCAAGCAGAAAGTGCAGCCGCACAGCAATCAAGCACCAACAACGCAGAAAGGCAAGGGGACCGCCACTAATGACGGGCAAGTGACACTTTGTGGAGAACATGATCCTACAGGAAATTGGGGCAGAATCATTGTCACAGGGGTTCGTGGTAGGAAGGGCACACAGATTCCTGCAAAAGAGACCGCCACCGGGCTAACATCCTCTCCCCATGATCGCAAAGATACTGAACTTTCGCGATGGACTATTTTGAAATTCTCCAGAGAAGAAGGGGAGATCCGTCGAGACAATGCCAGCGTAGCTACACACCCGCAGTGCAAAGGGCAAGCAACTCATTTGTGACAATCAAGTTTAAACTCAGGAAACTGAATCTCAAGTACATGCTAATGTATCCCGCCAGGCTCAAGGTGCTCTACAAAGGACGGGCCGTTTTCCTGGAAACGCCGGTGGCGGCCACAGTGTGGCTGGAACCTAACATCCTGGACGATGGTCAAGAGGCGAACACATGAAAAACAGTTGGCCCAAGAGAAGAATGGGGTGTGGGTGGGACTCGCCAGCAGCAAATATGAGGGTGAGCGACACAGAACAATGAGACATTTTGTATCACCAAATGGCGGGAGCAAGACCGGACTCTTGACTCTCGAACGGAGCAGACAGACACACCCCACAAACTGGTAGGCGTCGGCCAGTTGCTGGTGCACCACAGGCCGCACGCTGAAGCCCGGAGTGCAGTTTGTTAGTTTTAGTTTGGTTTGGAAGTTGTGACGGTTGGAACCCTACACAGAAGGAGGTATGTGTCAAGAAACATGTGAATGTGGTTTTACACAGTGGGGCGGGGGCCGGGGCCACCCGGGGAATGAAACAATTGGTGAAGTTGGGGAGAGCAACTAGAGACCAAGGGACTGGAGGGGGGGTAAAACCCACATACTGAAATGGGCAATGAAATCAGAGTGATAACATGGAATGTTCGAGGTATGGGAACATACATGCGTAGCAATCGGGTGAAATCCTTCATTAACAGGAAGACGGTGGCCATTGCATTGTTGCAGGAGACTCACCTGGCTAAGAAAACTATGACCGCATTAACAGAACAATGGGACGGGAAGTGCTATGGTGCCCCCTACTCCAAATACTTTAGAGGGGTGCTCATTTGGATAAGTCAGGCAATTCCATTTCAACTACTGATTTGGGAGGCAGACCCGGAAGGCAGTTACCTAATAGTAAGAGAATGCATTGAGCTGGTGGAGGTCTGTATAATAAACTTATACTTCCTCAACCACGGGATTCCAAAACACCTAGACACACTGGGGGCCAAATTAGCCCAATGCCGAGAGTGTTTCTTCATATGGGAAGGGGACCTCAATTGTCAGGGATTGGGAGCTGGACGGGTCGAAACCAACGGCAACTAAAAATGACGCTGCAACAGGGGTGCTAAACACATTAGTAGAAGCCCTAGATCTGGTAGATGTGTGGAGGGAGCTGCATCCCACAGACAAAGGTTACTCTTACTACTCATCACCACACTCCCTGCACATGAGAATTGACTACTTGTTTGTGGCCAAGGGGCACCAAACACAAATAGAATCGACACAGTACTTAGGTAGGTCAATATCAGACCACTCGCCACTGCTGATTAATTGGAAAACACGGGGGCCTAAACCGCCCATACCACAATGACGCATGGCACCAGACGCTCTAACAGATCTGGCCTTCACGGAAGAGCTGCGATGAAATAGAACAATATGTGGAAAAGAACAAGGTAGCGTTGAAAGATGGGGCACAGTCTGGAAAGCAATCAAGGTGGTGGTGAGGGGCGAGGCCATCGCGGGAGCATACGGAGAACACTGAGCCGAACTGGAGGAGGAGATAAAACACAATGAGTCAAACACAAAGGGGACAAAGGAGGAGTAGGTGGAACTGGCAAAGATACGAGGGGATTGCCAAGACACATGGGGAAGGCTCGCCAAATTCGATTACTCAGTGAAAACCGCGAAAGCACACGCTGAGGGTGACAAACCAGGCAGGCTGTTGGCATGGCTGTGTTGGAGAGAGCACCCACGATCTGAGACCACAGAGGTCAAAGATACAACGGGTACAACACGTAAAATGCAGCAGGAAATCAATGACATTTTCTGAGAATTCTACTCCCGCCTATACAGTCACAACCCCCAGGTGCCGCAAATTGACATACTAAACACACTGGACGAAATAGGCCTTCCCAAAATAGATCCGGCACAACAGGCATCCTTGGAGGCCGAAATAACAGGGGAAGATATTGTGGAGGCAATACAATCACTCGCCTCCAGTAAAACACCGGGAAGCGACGGACTCCCCCCAGAGTTCTATAAAACATATGAGGCAGCCCTCACACCGGTGCTGCTTGAAGTTTTCCAGGAGGCATACACCAGCAGGGAATTGCCGGAATCCATGAGGGAAACCTTAGTTATACCAATACCTAAACCCGGGAAACCAATGGATGAATGTGATTCGTATCGCCCAATAGTGATGCTGAACTGACGTCAAAATCTTAACCACCATATTGGCCAAGCACCTGAACAGGATAATGGGGGGCTTGATACATGGTGACCAAAACGGCTTTATACCAGGGCGCAGCACAGCGCTGAACTTACGCAGACTACAACACAGCGCTTTGAGATCATACCAATGAAACATAAGGCGCTACATAAATGCCAAGTAACATAACATACTTGAACAAACAGCGGCATCCCAAGAACAGTATGCCATCCTCTCCCTAAACGCCACAAAGGCGTTCGACTCGATATTTTGGGAATGGCTGGTGGCAACACTGAGGGAATTTGGATTTGGGGAAGGATTCATCCGATGGGTGCTAATATTATACACAAACCCAAAGGCCAGGTTTAAAACAGGGAGGTTGGTGTCAGCAATCTGGTATATCAAGAGAGGGACGAGACAGGGGTGCCCACTATCCCCAATGTTGTACCTGCTGGCACTCGAGCCCCTGGCAATATACCTTAGGAAGCAACACCTGGATGCTGGCATCTGGGTTGGGGGAAGGAGACACCTGCTGTCGCTCTACGCGGACGACGTGCTGCTGTACGTGAGAGATCCGCACCTGAATGTACTGGTGATCCTCGACATACTCGATAACTACGCGAAAGTGTCAGGGATCCACTCCAGCAAAACCAAATCCTGCATATTTCCGTTGGCGGGGCTGAAGGGAAAGAAAGTTGAACTACCTGTGGTGGGACTCAATTGGGAGATGGACACGTTTAAGTAGCTGAGGTGAACATTGGACATACACTGGAGCAAATGCACGAACACAACACAGTAAAGGTGGCGCAGGGTTTGAGGAAGTCCATGGAGTTCTGGTTGAAGCTGCCACTATCACTGTTAGGTAGGGTAGCCATCACCAAAATGATTATTCTCCCAAGGTTCCTGTACTTCTTCAATAACGTGCACTGCTATGTAGAGGCATCCTTTTTCCGCTCCTTGAAAGGGCTGCTCTGAGACTTCTTGTGGGGCACCAATTGCCACAGACTTCCATTAGCAATTTTGTATTTCTCCAGCATGGGGTCTGGCATGGATTCACATGCTCATGAATATTCCCCGTCATCAGGCTGGGAATCCTCGGTAAAGAAAAAATCAGTATCAGTTTCGTTTCTGATCTGTCTTTCTTAGTAGTAACCAATCACTGATCTCTGGGTCATACTGCCCCCAGCCAATGACTGCCCTCTCGCTAAGCCCCGCCTCTGGCAGCCATCCTCAGATTTTTACTGCACGGTCAAGTGATTTAGCTCTTGAGTTTTTGCTGCGTTTTTGCACTTTTTCAGGAGATATTTCATTTTTTCGGTTTAATCGAGCCTCAAGCTCCACCGTTTCTACTTCCGATAACGGGGACCTGTTTCAGAATTCTTCTACGCCCCTCAAGGGTGAAGTTTTCGTCAAGTTTACGCTTCTTGGAGGATTCCGGAAGATCTGTGGCAGACCTCAACGGACATGGCCCAGGACAAGGGAAGCTCGACGCCCGGACCAAGCTGTTCAGTTGCTGCCCTGGATGCGGATTACAAAATGTTTTCAAGGAGGACAAGCATTCGCGATGTCTCTACTGCCTTCATGAGGACAAGACGCACGTGGAGAAGGACTGTGCGTTCTGCAAGAACCTTTCGGAACGGACCAAGCAAGATCGTCATTCCCGCCTCGCCGCCTGGCTAGAGAAGGGCACAGCAGGTGAGAAGGTGAAGAAAAAGTCTGAGCAGGCTTCTAAGTCCTGTGAGGGCGCCCCAGCGACGGGGGCCCAACAGAAGGCCAAGCTCCGCAAGTCCGCAGGCACCGGGAGCGCCGAAAGGTCGGGCTCTTCGGCTGCCAGGCAGAGCGCGACTTCCCCGGCACGTTCAACCACGAGCCAGCGCTCTGGTTCGGGGAAGAGGAAGTCCCAGAACCCGGGTAAGCTGCTGGAGCGGTCCCGGTCAATCTCGAAGGGACCCGAGGGGGAGCGAGGCGCTGACCCTTCCCCCAAGGCGAAGGCCCAGGATGCACCTAAGGTGGACAGGGCTTTGATCCATCCGGCAAAGGCCTCTATTGAAGTGGTCGCTGCGGCCCTGGCGAAGCCGAATGAGACTACGCCAGTGGAGACGGCCTCTGGGCCCAGAGTATCCCTGCCACCGCGGAGGGAATCCTCTTTCCAGCCCATCGTTAAGACCCCCGTGAAGACCCCGGCCGAAAAAGAGTGGGGGGGGGGCCATTACAGACTCGGAATCAGCCTCTGAGGAGGATCTGGTGGAAACCGTGAAGGGCCTCAACGAGAGGTTCGAGAAAGTTCGATCCCAGGGGATGGATCCTGCTGAGGAGATCGAAGATGACGACGAAGGCCCAGTGGAGCAACCGTCCCTCCCGTCGCAGCCATTACCAGAGCCTCAGGATAGCTTGGCGGCCATTTTGTTGGCAATCCAATTCTTATGTACTGAGATAAGGACGAGGTTACCACGGACCCCGACGGAGGATCCTGAGCCAGGACCGTCGGGAAGCCCACCGAACAAGCAGAGGAGAGTCCATCCCGCTCCGCCCTTCGTGCCCACAAGGCCTGTGGACCCCTCATCCCCCTCGCCTGACCCTCGGGATGATACAGCGACGGATACGGGCACGGACGACGATGGTGGCGATGATGCGACGGGCATTCCTTCATCGCCTCCCCCTCGGGCCTCACCACCCGACGAAATTGGCTCCTTTCACGCCATGATAGCCAGGGCGTCCAAGCTCTTCCAACTCTGCCCGGAGGAACAGAAGAAGGAAGGCTTTCTTTATCAACTACGGGAGCCAAGAGAAAGACGGTCCTGGCAGTGCTGTTGCTCGACGACCTCTGGGAAGAAGGGCTGGCTGTCCTCGAGAGCCCTTCTACGACGCCCGCCAAGAGGGACAGGTACGAGGAGAAGTACCGGGTCCCCGACGCCGCCCCCTTGTGCCTCAGGGCCCAGCCTACGCCAGACTCGGTCGCCTCGGCAGCGGGTGCGGCTGCATTTCCCTGCCGGACAGCGAGGGCAAGAAGTTGGACTCCATGGGACGACGGGTCATTTCGTCTGCGGCGTTGACGATTAAGGCGGCCAATGCCTTGGCGATCGTGGCCTGTTACGACAGGGATCTTTGGTTCAAGTTAGCTCCCCTTCTGGACTTCCTGTTGGATGACAAGAGAGCAAAGGCCCTACAGATTCTTCAGGAAGGTGAGGTGGCGTCGGATCATGCCATAACGGTGGCAACGGACATTGCCGATACCGGATTTCGCCAGATGGGCAACAGGGTTTGACTACGACATCGAGGGTGGCTCAAGGCGACGGACTTCCGCCAGGACGTTCAGACCAGAGTGTTGGATATGCCGTTCGACAGCAGCAACCGTTTTGGGAAGACTGTGGATGAGTCGCTCGAGGCCAACAAGACCGACTCGGAGATGGCCCGGGCCCTAGGGGTACTTCAACAACGACGGTCCTTTTGGAGCTCCGGAGGCAGACAGGGTGCCTCCAAGGTATCCAGCGGTGGCTCTTCTACTTACCTCCAGGCGGCCCGCTCCTCGTCCCAGGAGGCCTACAGAGGTCGCGGCAAGCAAGGAGGATCCCGCCGTCGTCGTCAAGGAGGCCAAGGCGGCAAGGCCTCCTCCAAGCAGGACTGAACCGGCCGTAGCGTCGGGCCCCCACCGAAGCACCCCGGTGGGAGGCCGGCTGACGAAGTTCGTCAGCGTGTGGGAGTCCATCTCCACCAACCGTTGGGTGCTGGACACCCTGGCCAACGGTCACTCGCTGGAATTCCAAAAGAAGTGTCCTCGCATTCCTCCCATGGCCAGGAAGGAGAATCCCATCCCTCAACTGCTGTTGGAGGGAAGGGCGATGCTCAAGAAAGGTGCCATCAAGGTCGTCCCCAGGAGGCTCCGGGGCTCCGGAGTGTACTCAAGGTACTTTCTCATCAAAAAGAAGACAGGCGGTTGGCGCCCCATCCTGGGCCTGCGTCGGTTAAACAAGTACATCAAGGCACAGAAATTCAGGATGGTCACCCTCCAGCACGTGCTGGGACAGCTGGAGGAGGGCGACTTCCTATCGTCGTTGGACCTGGAGGATGCTTACTTCCACATACCCATTCTAAAAGGACACGGGAAGTTTCTCAGGTTCGTGGTTCAGGGACGCCACTACCAATTCAGAACCCTACCGTTCGGATTCAAATCGGCACCCAGGGTATTCATCAAGTGCCTGGCACCAGTGGCTGCGCCTGCAGGGGATCCACGTCTACCCCTATCTGGACGACTGGCTAATCCGTGCAAGGACAAGACTACTCGCCGTCGAACACACAGCAAGGACCGTCAGGCTGCTCATGGAACTGGGATTCGCCATCAACTACTCCAAATCCCACCTGGTTCCGTAGCAAGTAGCACTGTTTCTGGGAGCGAAGCTCGATACAATGGGGCAATTGGCCTCCCCGTCGGAGGAGAGGACGAAGGCCATTTTGGGCAAGGTGCAACGCCTGCTAGCCTCGGACGTGGCCAGGGTGAGGTCCATCAAGTCCTTCCTCGGGATGATGTCCTCATGTATCTACCTTGTACCCCTTTGCAGACTTCGGATGCGTCCGTTACAGGAGTTCCTCGACGCCTGCTGGTTTCAGGCGACGGGCTGCTTTGAGGACAGGCTCCCTCTCGATGAGTTCTGTTGGGCGATCCTATGGTGGGGTACCCGTGCGCACCTCACGGCAGGCACAGACTTTCAGACCCCGGCGTTTCAGGAGACGGTGACGACGGACGCCTCCCTGGAGGGTTGGGGGGCCCACACCAGAGATCTCCATGCAAGAGGCCTTTGGCTCCCGAGAGAGATGTCTCTCCACATCAACATTCTGGAGCTTCAAGCAGTGTTCTGGGCGCTCAAGTCGTTCCTTCCGTCTCTCAAGGACAAAGTGGTGAGGATCTTCACCGACAACACCACCACGATGTTCTACATACGGAAGCAGGGAGGCACCAGATCCCCAGCCCTATCCAAGGAGGCCCAGGATCTGTGGCACTGGGCCGTCGCCCAGGGGATGTTTCTGGTTCCTTTCCACTTGGCAGGAATAAAAAACACCATCACCGACTCACTCAGCAGGGAGATGCGCTCGTGCCACGAGTGGGAACTACGCCAGGACCAGGTGGATCGGCTCTTTCAACGATGGGGCAAACCCCGGATCGAGCTCTTCGCGACTGCGACGAACTCCAAGTGCCAGAGGTTCGCCAGCAGGTTCCCGCAGCCCAGGAGCATGTGCGATGCTTTCTCGTTCCCTTGGGACGGCCTGTTTCTATACACGTTCCCTCCGTTGCCGTTGCTGCTCCGTCTCATCAACCAGCTCAAGAAGTCCAGGTGCAGAATGATCCTCGTCGCACCGGCGTGGCCGAGGCAGATCTGGTTCGTGGACCTTCTGGACTTGTCAACGTCCCCACCAGTCAAGCTGCCGGCGGATGCGGATCTTCTTTCCAGAGAAGGAGGCGCCATTCTTCATCACGACCCGGAGTCGCTGAACTTGCAGGCCTGGCTCCTGCAGCACTAGAGTTTGGAGGGTACGATATCCCGGCTGACTGCAGAGAGGTTCTTGCAACAGCCAGGGCGTCCTCAACTCTCAAGTGCTACAGACCTAAATGGAAGGGGTGCCGTGCACAGAAGATTAACCCTCTGTGGATTACAGCCCCTCAAGTACTGTCGTACCTACTGTCGCTGGCGAAAGCTAGACTGGCTCACGCCTCCATCAAAATACATCTGGCTGCCATCTCCCGATATTTCAGGACTACGGGACGGGCGTCCTTGTGGTCTCATCGCCTGGTGAAGGAATTTATGAAGGGACTATTCCGATAGTTCCCGCCGGTGAAGGCTCCAGCCCCGGCGTGGGAGCTTAATGTGGTGCTGACCAGGCTCATGGGGGGGGGCCCCATTCGAGCCTATGCATTCAGCGCCTTTGAAGTTCCTGTCGTAGAAGACACCGTTCCTCGTGGCCATCACCTCCGCACGACGAGTGGGAGAGATCCAGGCCCTATCTTGAAAGCCTCCATACTTTACTTTTCACGACACGAGTGTGGTGCTGAGGACACACCCCTCCTTCATGCCTAAGGTGCCGTCGGACTTCCACCTCAACGAGCCCTTGGTGTTACCAGTTTTCTTCCCGATGCCTTTGGCGCCGGCCGAGAGGACTTTGCACTCGCTGGATGTAGCTAGAGCGCTGAAGTTCTACGTGGTCCGCACGAAAGTTTTCGGAAGACGTCATAGCTGTTTGTGAACTTTGGGACTGTGAATCATGGGAAGGCTCTCTCGAAGACTTCCATTTCCAGGTGGCTCTCCGGCTGCATCATGCACTGTCACCGGTTGGCAAACCAACCGCTGCCCGGCCGTCCAAGAGCCCATTCAACCAGAGCGATCGCTGCTACCACAGCGTTCCTGTCTGGTGTGCCCCTGCTGGACATCTGCAGGGCTGCTACGTGGAGGTCGACGCACACCTTCACAAGATTCTACTGCGTCGATCGGGAGTCCAGGGTCAGCCAAGCAGTGCTGCGCAACCTGTTCGCTTAAGGTGAGCCTGGTGAGGAGGTAAGAGATGCTTAATGTTGAGTTGTTGTATTGCTTAATGTTGAGCCTGTTGCCACCTCCCGTGGTTGTGCATGTGTGTACTGCTATGTATTCTTTTATTCATGAGCATGCCAGACCCCATGCTGGAGAAGGAACAAGTTACTTACCTGTAACTGTTGTTCTCCAGCATGGGTCTGGCATGGATTCATATGCGAACCCTCCCGCCTACCCCTCTGCCGCTCTTCACTTGGTCATACTGCCACTTAACATGCTACCAAATCTGAGGATGGCTTCCAGAGGCGGGGCTTAGGGAGAGGGCAGTCATTGGCTGGGGGCAGTATGACCCAGAGATCAGTGATTGGTTATTTCTAAGAGAGACAGATCAGAAACGAAACTGATATTGATTTTTTCTTTACCGAGGATTCCCAGCCTGACGACGGAATATTCATGAGCATGTGAATCTATGCCAGACCCATGCTGGAGAAAAACAGTTACAGGTAAGTAACTTGTTCCTTACCATACGACAAGGGCGGGGTGAAACTGCCTGATCTCGAAAGATACTACCTGGCAGCACAGTTTAGCCACATAGTTAAATGGCTAGCAGACAAGTCCACCTCTGAAACAGACCTACTACAACACCTAGTGGCTCCCATCAAACTGAAAGAAATACTGTGGGTAAAATAGGAGGGCCCGAAACACATTCCACTAATGATAACACTGGGCAGGAAGGTCTGGAGGAGAGCACACAACCTACTGAAACTGGCAAACCCCTACTCACCGGAGGTGCCGATAGGGGCTGACACATGCAAAGACAGCACAGCCATGGCAGTAGTAAGAAAATGGGAAGGGATGGGGATATACACATGGGGTGATGTATACGAAGGTGGGGTCTTTCGGGAATTCGATTCATTGCAAGAAAGAGAGGGGCTGCCAAGCGGGCAATTCCTCTGGTACCGCAGAGTCTGGGAAATAGCCAAAGAAATATGGGAGGGCTGGCCAGAGGAACCACAGGCAAGCCCATTACTGACCCTGATGTATAATTTGAATGACTGCTGGAGGCCGCTTCTAGGCTGTACTGTATGCTAATACACACCCAACCCCAAGGGCACAATGCTGAAACAACAATGGGAGAGAGACATAGGTGCAAACATAACAGAGAAAGAATGGGAGAGAATACTGGGCTTCTCTAAGGTTGTATAAAGGAACCAACGCTTCAAATTAATACAGTTGAATGTGCTGTATCACACATACATGACCCCGCACAGAATAGCTATGTTTAAAAAGGAAGCAAGTACTGACATGCTACACATGTTCTGGGGGTGTGTGTGAAGCTTATGTGCACGCATAGAGCGAGCACGCAGGGAGGCTGGAATACGGAGGTATGAGTGGTCACTGAAATAATGTCTGCGTGGTGCCTATCCCCAGATCAGCAAATACAAACATGTGGTTAGGTTCATGGACCTGGCATGCATACTAGCCAAAAGAACCATCGCCATGTCCTGGAAAGTGGCTGCTGGGCCGCAATACGAAAAGTGGTGCAAGGAATTTGAAAGGTGGGCAGAGGCGGAGACCAAGGTGTGGGTGGAGGGAGGGAACAGGTCGGAAGCAGGTGGCATGGACAAATGTGTGGCATGGAAAGCGCTGCTCTGGGACATGTTCCATCCGTCCGACGATAAGCCCCCATGAATGCACCAATCAGGACAAGGAAACACCTGCGATGTGCCCAGTTAATCACTCCCAGACAACGAGAGAGGCAGGGAGGCAGTTCCAGAGGGAGGCACCTGTAGAGGATAAAGATCTACCCCCAAATCTCTGTTTTGGAAAACGGCTCATCCGCAGATAGTTGGAAGAGGACGAGCAGAGGGAGAATATTTAGGGAGAGAGCGTTGAAGATTGTGCAGGCCCCGGACCCAGAAAGCCTTGTGGACTATACAGACGGTCTTGAACCTTGCAGCCACGGGGAGTCAGTGGTGGGATTTCAGCGCCAGAGATGAGTTGTAGGGGTCGGAGAGTGGAAGTAGGTAGATTGAAAAAGAGACTGTTGCAATAGTCCAGTCTGGAGGGGACCAGGGCTCTGGAAATGGTAAGCCTCTGGGGTGGAAGGTGAGAAAGGGTACAATACCTCTGAAGAGGTCCAGCTGGTAGTGGGACTTTTTAGAGATGTCTGAGATGTGGGGGGAGAAGGAGAGCGTGGAGTCGAAGATGACCCCTAGATTTTTTGCCTCAGTTGGTGAGGGCGCAGGGCCAAGGGATGCCGGCTAGAGTGGGAGTGGGAAAGCGAGAGCAGAGGTCCCAATGAGGACGATCTCTCTTGCTGGCATTGAGGCACATATTTCTTGCAGCACACCAAGACTGAATTGCGGATAGACCGGAATGAACATGGAGGAGGAGAAAGAAGCAGAGGGTACCCTGAAAGAGAGCTGGGTCATCCAAAGTTGGCATTGAAGGCTGCGATCCTGCGGGCCAGAGGGGCCATGTAGGCATTGAAAAACCAATGGGGTAGGTTAGATCCCTGTGGGACACAACAAGTGGAGAGAGTTATTGAGGAGAGAAAAGACCCAAGTTCCACCTGGGAAGGACGTTCAGAGGGAAAGGAGACAAGCCACGCTAGGGCCTGGTCTGTAATGCCCAGGGTGTCACAGAGATGGGAGGTCAAGATGTTGTTTACCAAATCGAAAGCAGAGGAGAGGTCAAGGAGAATGAGAACAGAGGGAGAGTTGGAGTCAAGATATGAGAGCAGGTCTTCATCAGTGTTGAGAAGAGCAGTTTCCATGCCTCTGGATGCTCTGAAGCCAGAGTGATGGTCATGGAGAAAACCAACACATTCAGTGTGGTGGGTTAGCTGAGAGATAGCCATCTTCTCCAGGAGTTTTACCTGGTAAGGAGTGATAGAATAGAGGGGTCGGCGAAAGGTTTTTTGATCAGATGGTGCACAAGAGAGAGTGCTTGAGAGAAGCGGGGAAAACACCAGTGTTAAAGGAGAGGTTACAGAGGTCTGTCAAGGCTGGGGCAAGAGTGTCAATGTTGTCCTTGATGGTTTCATAGACCAGACTTGTCTACAGACCTCATCAGGTGAGACGGGGGAGAGGGAGGAAAGATGAGGGGAGGGGTTGCCTGAGGGGGCCCAAGAGATTTTGGTGCTTGAGTGGGTGCAGAGGGGAAGGATGTCGGGATGTCCTGTGTTTTGGCGGTGAATTGTGCAGTCCGGGCCGAGCAAAGTAGGGTGGGTGCAGTAGAGGATGATGCTGCAGTAGGATTGGCCAGTTCCTTTCAGACTTTGAACAGTTCAGCCTTGTTGTTGGATGATGTGGAGATGCAAGATTGAATATGGACTCTCTTCTTGGACCAGATGGAGAATCTGTATTGCATTTGAAGACGGCAGCAGGCCAGCTTGTCAGAGGTGCTCCTGTGGATCATCTTTTCCGTTATGCTGCTCTGCACTTGCGTTTAAAGGCAGCCAGATCAGAGTCCTACCAAGATTTGGCCTTTTTTGCAGGCTTCAGTCGGACCCTCATGACAGGGGCAAGAATGTTGAGGGTTGGTGATGGAGAGGTGAAAGTTCGAGAGGGCTGTGTCAGGATGGGAGTCTGCCGCAGGAGTCGTAGGAGAGTAGGTGGAGGCAAAGGCAGCCACTGACACACTTCATGGGTCGGAAGACCTTGAAGGTGGTCAGCGGTGCAGTGTGCCAATGCAAAAGGAGAAGTGGGCTTCAAGTGTGAGGAGAGAAGAAAGTGATCAGTCCAGGAGAGTGAGGTAGTGAGGGGGATGTCTGTGGAGATGAGAGCATCCAGGGTATGGCGTGTGGTGTGCGTCGGGCCTGAGGGTAGAATGGAGAAAGAGTCACATAGGTTGCACTACATTGGTGCATAGAAGCCTGTACGGTATTAGCCCCACATACCTGAAAAATATGATCTGACCCTATGAGCCTCAAGAGAACTTCGTTATACCTTATCTCTAGTCAGTCCACCATGCTACAAATGGTCATATGGCCTTGGCAGATCTTTTCCAGTGACCTCTACGAAACTCTAACACCCTTCCATTGGAACTCTGACAACAAAAAGATCCTAAAATCTTTCGCACAAAACTAAAAACACTGCAGTTTTCAGAAAAAGTTCTTCTATCTCAGGTTCAATCTTGACCATATCTAGTCTTCAAGATTCCCCCTGCTCCCACTAATATACTGTCTTTTAGTTCTTTCTGTGACCTCTGGTTTGTCCCGCTGTTGTCACCTGTATAGGTGTTACGGCTCGCTAATGCCTGTGGGCTTCGGTGCCTTATAAATACATTAAAAACAAAACGCTTAGTTGTAGGGATTTCCTTACCGGAATGGGTGTCCCTGTCCCTTGTTAAGGAGTCACTCCCAGTGAGGTTCCACTTTCCCAAACCCTGAGCGAGGAGTTTGTTATGTGGGCTCCTTTCTAGCCTCAAAGGGAGTTGCTCCCCTTTAGGATGAAGGGCCGAAACTTCAGTTTTTCCTCACTTGCCTCAGTGACTGCTGTTCTCTTAATCTATTTTCCTTCCTTCCTGAAGTTGTTGACCAATGGTGGCCTCTGCTTGAGTAGGTTTGGTTGGTAGACTAAGGGAAATGAACCAAGGAAGGGGAATTGTGATTAGGCAAACGTGAGACCTGGTCACAGATAGAGCCATATATCCTCTTTTTCTCCCTCTTTTTCTTGATAGTTTTGGCTGACCCCATTCCCTTTCTATTGTGTGGAAGGAGGTTCTGTACTTAAAAGCTATGAGTGCTGGTTGTCTGGGAGTACAGAAATCATTACTTGAATAATGTTTGCTTACACTTCCAATGTATTCCTCCAATAACGTACTCTTTGAATATTGCCCTCCAATGCGGTACAGGTGGAATCTGCCATCAAATTCACATCCTCTGTCTTTTATTCTATTAGGGGAGTTCTGAAGCTTGCAGAGGTGGCCAGTCGTTTTGAGGATGTTCGGTTGTTTCTAAGTGCCTTGGCTAACATGGGATTTAAGAACACATCAAAGGTAGGATGAAACTCCAGTCACCAATTTGGATTCAGAGTTGCAAAAACCTAAACTCAATAAGTGTTTGTTTGGGACATCACAAATCCTCTGTGATTTAAGACGTTTTCTCCTGTAAGAAACAGCGCAATGTGACGAATCACAGGTAATCACCCCTGCTCCCCAAAGGGGAGCCTCCCACCCCTAGTGAGGCTAGGAGGTGAGCCTGCTCTGCAAAACCCTCCGTAGGGGTCGAAGCAATTAAACCTCAGTGGGAGAGACTGCCTCTTTGGGGACAAAGACTCACATTCCTGTGAGGAACTCCCTACACCAACACAGTTAATGGCATAACTGGGACTTCCTGATAAGCCTTAGAATGTGGCATCCTTATCTTTCGCTGAAGGCAAAAATAAACCCAAAAGCTCGAGAAAATAAGGTTGTCCACAAGCATACTTCGGCACTGTCCCTCCATAATTCCCACATCCTGTCAGGCTCGACGACCAATAAAGGTAATCTAACCAACCTTCCACTCTATGGTGGCCTCAAATCCGAGCGTACTTCCAACTTGTCCCAAACCTCATGCCAAACTCTGTACCGCGATTCAGCTCCTCCCACTGGGGACACCTGAGCACTCAAATCCAGTTCAGCCCTCACCCACTTGCACATTGCTTCTCGCCAATCTCCTATTATAGGTCCAACCTGCACCTTCCATGGCAATCGCTCACTTAGCAAGCAGTAGCCCCAGTGCCAACTGTTCCCCTATATCAGTCTCCCATTTGAGTCTCAATTCCCCTGCCCAGGTCACATTTGACTCTGTCCGCTGCGTACAGTTCAGGCACAGTCTTCCCCCATGCGAAAGGCATATTTAACTTCAGAAGAGGAAGAGAAAAGAGGAACCTGATGCGCAGGGAAAAGCCCTCTGACATCACGCCAGCAGGAGGCGGAGTGCAAGCTAGTTGTGGAGTCGGCTGTTAAGGAGATTTATCATTGCAATGCTTCACCCCCTCTCCTAGTGAGACCCCCAGCACTTTTTGCTGGATTTCTGGACCTTTTTCTGAAATCCTGAGAATGGAGCCTTTTTCCACTCATTCATTCTTATGGGCTCTGTCTTTTGGAACTCTTCTTTGTATTTTACCTGTCCTGTGGATTCTATTTCCCTCCATGTCTCTTAAAGGCATCTGTATTTTACTATTGCAGCACATAGCTCCTTATGGGCAGTGTTACTGGGGACCCTTGCGGTCTTGGTTTGAGATTCTTTTCTTTATCCTAGAGTAACTACGGTTCTTAAGATACTTAGTATCTCTCCTGGCACACCCACCTTATGTGAAGTTCCAAAGGGGTACCTAGTATCCCCCTTCTCTCTGCTCATGTGACTTTTTAGTCACATAGATAATCTTCTAGTTATGGCTGGTGGCAGTGGATGTGTTCTACCACCTACTGTTGATTTTTCTACCGCAGGCTATGTCCATAGCCTTGGTGGTGCACAATAGGGGCACTCGAGTACCAACTTGGGGCCTCCCTTCTTTCTTCACCATTACTAGCATGGTTGTTCTTTGTCCGCCCTTTTTTCTACCATTCTGGGAGTGGGGAGGTCTTTGTGTCTGTTTTGCCTTTGGGAGGAACCCTTGGGTGTCCCTGCCTATGCTCCAGAGTGTCTGGAAAGGCAGGAAGTGGGGGCAGAGTTTTCCACCCCCTTCTCCATTTTCTGCCAGAGTGCCTGAATGGGACCAGCTCCCACTGGGGGGTCAGGTTGTCCTGATTGGACAGTCAAATGACCCTTTCGAGGGGATTGGGTCCTCCGACGTATTCCATATCTATGACATGTAATCACCACAGCTGTGCTGCTTCGGAAACTTTTTCGGCGTCTGCGTCCTGCGTCGATGACGTCGATGCGCCGCCGTCGAGGACCTCGTCCGACGTCATCCGATGTGATAAGTAGGACGCACGACGCCAGTAGCCTCAGTTCCGTTTTTTCCGCGAACGTGTTGCTTCGTGTTTCTCGGTTCTAGCCTCGACTCATTAGAGTTCTGTTCTTTCCGGTTCTTCGAACCTGTTCGTTTGTGAATTGTTCCTTCGACGATGTCTTCCACTTCGTCTTCAACCCCGCGTCCGGGCTTCAAGAAGTGCGGGGAGTGTGGGTCCAAGATGTCGGTGACTGACTCGCACGATGCCTGCCTCTGGTGCCTCGGGGAGGCCCACGACACGGATGACTGTGTCGACTGCCTGTCGCTCACGTCCAAGGCCTTACGCGAACGTAAGAAGAAATTGTCGGTAGGTCGGGTGTCCAAGCCCCGGAAGTCGAAGTCGGCGGGGCTTTCGACGGATGATTCGAGGGGTGACTCTCCGCGTCATCGTCGGAAGTCTCGTCGGTCTTCTTCTAGGAGTCGGTCTCGCCACTCCTCGGCCTCTTCGAGGCATTCTCGGAAGCGCCGACACCGGTCGCCTTCCAGGTCCTCTTCAGAGGACTCTGCCCGGCACGTCGGTTACCCCACCAGCCGTGCGACGCCGGAGGAATGGGCTTCCTTCGGGAAGAAGATGTTGGCGATTCTTGAGTCGCAGGGTACTCAACCGTCCGCGCCCCCGAGTGGGGTCGGCCGTGAGAGGTCGAGAGCCACCGCTCGCAAGAGTGGTCGGCGCGAGTCACGGGAGAGGTCCCGTTCGGACAAGGGGGCTCGTTCTCGCCGTACCCGTTCCAGGTCCCGGTCCTCGACGCGATCGAGACCGTGTGCACCTGTGATGTCTTCGAGGAAGACATCGACGTCTGGGGCGTCGAGGGCGTCGACAGGCTTTCTCGAGGCTCCGGCTCCGAGGAAGTCGTCGAAGCCGTCGACGGTCAGGTCGTCGAGGGACACGCTCGGAGCGCCGGCTTCGAGGGCTGTGTCGACGCCGCCGATACTGGAGGCGCTGCATCTGACGTCGACGCCGATTTCCTCGACGTCGACGCCGATTTCCTCGACGCCGATCCTCTCGACGTCGGCGCCGATTCGCTCGACGCCATCGACGCCTTTCGTGTCGGAGGTGCCCCGTGTCTCGGGTGTTCCCCCTAGGAAGGCTCTGGTTAAGAGCAGGCACTCTCGGGTGCCTTTCCACCACTTGGATTATATTTCGGAGGCGGATGAGGATTCGGATGGCCTGGTTCCTAGTCAGGTGCCGGATGACATTGTCTCGGGCCATAGTCAATTTGACGATTTGAGGCAGTCGCTGCATGATGCCAGTGGACTGGACACCTCTCCGGAGGTGGAATTTGGTCGGCCTGAGCCTGGCTCCCATGCCGATTCCTCATACCGGCGCCTTATGGCTAGGGTGTCTGAGTATCTGGGATGGTCTGCTCCCCCAGGTGAGTTTGTGCAGGATGATCTGACGGACATCCTTGATGTTGGTCCCCCAACTGACCCGGTACTGCCGTTCCATATGGCTTTACAGCGTAGGGTGGCGGCGGCTTGGACTGCTCCGGAGAGTCTCCCGGCAGTGGGCAGATCCTTGTCGCGAAAATACCGTCCAGCCAGTGGCGACCCCTGCTACTTGACCAGGCACCCCACTCCGGAAAGTTTGGTGGTGCAGGCGGCCACGGCCCCGGCAAAGCAGGCGTCGTACCCTACCATCCCTCCTGATAGGGACGACAAACGTTTTGATGGCTGGGCGAAGAAGGTGTTTTCTTCTGGTGGTATGGCGCTTCAGGCGGCCAACTCCGTTTGTGCCTTGTCGCGTTTCACGCACACTCTGTGGAACTGTGTTGCGTTAGCGGCTGAACATATTCCCGAAGGGGTCGAACGGGATGGTTTCCTTGCTATGGTCCAGGATGGTAAGGATGCCATGTGTGAGTCCGTTCAGTCGGGTTTGGACTTGGCTGAATGCGTCAGTAGGTCCATGGCGGCGAGCACCGTGATACGCAGGTTTGCGTGGTTGCGGAAGTCGGGGTTTGCTCCTGATGTGCAGTCCCGGCTCCTCAACATGCCCTTTGATGGTGAACATCTTTTTGGCAGCAAGGCTGACGAGAGCCTTGAGAGGTTGCAGACCTCAAAAGCTGCAGCGAAGTCGTTGGGCGCTGCAGTTCGCCAACCTCCGCTTTTTCGTCCTAGGGGACAGCAGTGGAGGGGTGGCTCCTTTCGCTATTACTCGTCCTTTGGTAGAGCGAGAGGAGCTGGCAGTCAAAGGGGCCAACGCAGGGGTACCAGAGGTGGACGACAAGGTACCCGTGGTGCCAAGGCCGCTCGGGCAGTTGCCTCTTTGCCCTCAGGTAACGCCGCAGCCGCTCCTACTCCGTCATGAGGCCATGTACCATGGTTCGCCGGTTGGGGGAAGGCTGGCGCAGCATCTTGTAGAGTGGCGTGCCATTACTTCAGATGTGTGGGTTCTGGAGATCATTTCCCACGGCTACTGTCTTCCCTTTCGGCACAGGCCTCGCGACAATCCACCGGGGAACCTCTCTTTGAAGAGTCCGGATCCGCTCCTTGCGCAGGAAATTCAAGCCCTGCTGGAGAAAGGCGCCATAGAACTGGTGCCTGTAGCGGAGAGGAACAAGGGATGGTATTCCCCTTATTTTTTGATTTCGAAGAAAGACGGGGGTTTGAGACCCATCATGGACTTGCGCGGTTTGAACAAACTCCTCAGGAAGGACAAGTTCAAGATGGTTACTCTCTCTCAAGTCCTCCAGGCCCTTCAGCTTCAGGACTGGTTGGTGTCACTCGACCTCAAGGATGCTTACTTCCATGTGCCGATCCATCCCAAGCACAAGAAGTACCTGAGGTTCGCGGTTGGCGACTCGCACTTTCAGTTTCGGGTCCTGCCGTTCGGTTTGACCTCCGCCCCGAGGGTTTTCACCAAGCTCATGGTGGTGGTGGCAGCGCATCTCAGGCAAGGGGGGATTCACGTCTACCCCTACCTGGACGATTGGTTGATCAGGGGGAGCTCTCCCGAGCAAGTCCTGGATCATCTGTCCGTCGCCTGCCACTCCCTTCACAGGCTGGGCTTCTCCCTCAATTTAAAGAAGTCCCATTTGACGCCAACACAGAGGCTCCAGTACATCGGAGCAGTGCTCGACACTTCCCTGGGGCAGTGTTTTCCTCCCCAGGTGAGGGCTCTTCACATTCAGCAGATGGTGCACAAGTTTCAGCATGCCCAGACGCTCCCGGCGTTCGAGTTCTTGAGGTTGCTCGGCCTCATGGCATCCTGCATTCTTCTGGTGCCAGAGGCTCGCCTGCGGATGAGATCTTTGCAGTGGGCACTCAAGACGCAATGGTCGCAGTCCTCCGGCAGGATGTCGGACCCGGTTCAGGTGCCGCCCTCGGTCGCCCGGGACCTTCTGTGGTGGGCTGTCGAAGGCAACTTGATGAAGGGGGCTCCGTTTTGGCTACCCTGGCCGGAGGTGACGATCGTGACGGATGCATCCCTCACGGGATGGGGAGCTCATGCCAACGGGCTGACAGTCAGCGGTCGTTGGTCTCCGTCGGAGTCCAGACTCCATATCAATCTGTTGGAGCTGAGGGCCGTCAGGCTAGCCCTGAAGGCTTTTCTGCCGACTGTGCGAGGAAAGGCTGTCCTGATCATGACGGACAACACTGTGGCCATGCACTACCTCAACAAAAAGGGGGGGGCAGGGTCACTTCCTCTGTGCAGGGAGGCGATGCAGCTCGAGTTCTGGGCCATCCGGCAGGAAGTTTCGATCTCGGCAGTTCATCTGGCCGGAGACGAAAACGTGACGGCGGACGCTCTGAGCAGGCAGAGCGCGATCTCTCACGAGTGGGAGTTGGCTCAGGAGATTCTCCTGGAGATCTTCGCCCTTTGGGGGACCCCTCAAGTGGATCTCTTCGCCTCCAGTGTCAACCGGAAGTGCGAGAGGTTTTGCTCGCGGGAATTTCCTCCGAAAGGAGCCTTAGGCGACGCGTTTGTGGTGGAGTGGTCATTCCCGCTGCTGTACGCGTTTCCTCCAGTCCCCGTCATCCCGCAAGTGCTGCGGAGGTTGCGGAAGTTCGGTTCCCGGATGATCCTCATTGCTCCGGCGTGGGCTCGGAGGACGTGGTACCCGGACCTTCTCGTCTTGTCCATCTGCCCTCCACGTCGTCTTCCCTACCGAGACGATCTGCTCTCACGGGAGGGGGGTCAGGTTCTCCATCCAGAGGTCGGATCCCTCAACCTTCACGCTTGGCTTCTGAAAGGTTGAGGTATAAGGATTGGGACCTCCCTGAAGACGTGATGGAGGTGTTGCTTTCGGCCCGAAGGCCCGCAACTAAGTCTCTGTACCGTTGCCGTTGGCGTAAGTTCTGCGACTGGTGCAGAGTTCAGAATGTGGATCCTTTTGCATGTGACATCCCCATGGTTCTGTCCTTTTTGCTTTCTTTGGCCCACAGGGGCTTGCAAGTGGGTACCATTAAAGGTTACCTGGCGGCGCTGTCCATCTTTATGCGCTCATCTGAAGAATGTTCTTACTTTAAAATCCCTTTAATTTCACAGTTTCTGAAAGGGCTCACTAATGTGTTCCCTCCGTCGCCTTTCCTGGTGCCCGGTTGGGATTTAAACCTTGTTCTTAGGTTTCTTATGGGTGCTCCGTTTGAGCCTTTACATTCTTGCCCTTTGAGACTGTTGACTTTGAAAACTGCGTTTCTAGTTGCGGTTACTTCCGCTCGCAGAGTGAGTGAGTTACAGGCACTTTCTGTTAAGCCACCCTTCACTGTATTTCACAAGGACAGGGTTGTCCTTCGAGTTCGTCCTTCTTTTCTTCCAAAGGTAGTGACGGAATTTCATTTGGCCCAGAAGATTGTTCTTCCGGCTTTCTATCCTCCTCCGCATCCTGGTAAGGAAGAGGAGAGGCTCCATAGGCTTGATCCTAGGAGAGCTTTGAGCTTTTATGTTTCTCGCATGTCCCGGGTCAGAGTGGACGATCAACTCTTTATTGGTTACGCTGGTAAGCGCTTGGGGCAAGCTGTGACGAAACAGACTTTGTCACGCTGGATTATTTTGGCCATCTCGGAGTGTTACCGCTTGGCGGGTAAGGACCCACCGGCTGGCTTGCGGGCCCATTCTACCAGGGGCGTGGCTGCATCTACTGCCCTGCAGAAGGGTGTTCCTATTCGCAACATCTGTGATGCTGCCACCTGGGCTTCAGTACATACATTTGTACGGCATTATTCCCTCGATTCCATCAGAGGGCAGGATCTGGCCTTTGGCAAGGCGGTCCTTTGCTCTGCTATTTGATTGGCTATTCTAAATTTTGTTTCTAAATTCTTTCCCTCCTCCTTGATTTGGTACTGCTTTGGGAGCCTGTCATAGATATGGAATACGTCGGAGGACCCAATCCCCTCGAAGAACAAGTTACTTTCTTACCTGGTAACGTTCTTTCGATGGGATGGTCCGACGACGTATTCCATATCGCTCCCACCCTGCCTTCCCCGCTGCAGAATTTCTGTTGCGATTGCAGCTTACGTTCCGCAAGGCTTTGTGTCGGACTGGCAGTTGACTAATGTCACACGTTCTGGGGGAAAAAAACTACAACTGAGGCTACTGGCGTCGTGCGTCCTACTTATCACATCGGATGACGTCGGACGTCGGAGGAGGTCCTCGACGGCGGCGCATCGACGTCATCGACGCAGGACGCAGACGCCGAAAAAGTTTCCGAAGCAGCACAGCTGTGGTGATTACATGTCATAGATATGGAATACGTCGTCGGACCATCCCATCGAAAGAACGTTACCAGGTAAGAAAGTAACTTGTTCTTCTGTTAACTGCTGAGGAAGATTGCAGAGGAGTTAGTGCTGGAACTGTATGAAAGGTGAGGCTCCTGGAGTGAAAAGCAAGTCAACCATGCGAAGCTGAAGTAACTAAAGAAGACGACCACCAGAGACGCCTGGAGACCCTTTTCAACACTGTGACGCGAATACTGCTGTCCTGACCCAGTTTACTATGCGACAGAGGAATTCCGAAGAGGACTCCTTCCCTTTTGACTGATGGGAACAACCAGTTCCAAGACGAACTTTGATCTGAGCCATCTCCCGAGATCCTGTGTGTTTCCAGAGCTTTCGAACCTCAATACCAGGAGACCTGCTTCCCATGTCGAGTGCATAGTTGTATATGTCATTTATAACACACCTGTACACAAGGGCGCGACAAGACAAGGGAGGGAAGACCGAGGGAGGACAAGACAAACGATCTTACTAGGCCTTGTGTCATTCAGATTGGGTAAGTGCGACAACAAGTGCAGGAGGAAGAAAGAGGGGGGAGGTGCCAGGGAGAGGGACGTGCAATCAGGGCAGCGCGGCTCTGGGTAACTGCAAGGAGGCAGAGGATTGTAGAGGTTACAACCCTTTGGTGCTTGATGGGCCCGGAGGCAGGGCAGGGGAGACTGATCAAGAAGACTGGTGCCCAGTGAGATTCTGAGGGTAGCTAAGCAACCAGTCAGCGCAGCAGAGAGGGAGAGAGAAAGCAGAGGAGAAAAGGAAGGTCTTCAGCTGCTTCCGGAACTTCAGGTGGTCCGGCTCAAGTTTGAGAGTGGCAGTGAGGTAATTCCTTAAGGAGGCACCTGCAGAGGAGGGAGATATACCCCCCACTCTTCGAAGCGAAGCGTTTGACCCTCAGAGTTTGAGGTAGCTGAGCTAAGGGCTTGTGAAGGAAGGTATTTTGGAGGAGAGTTGTATGTAGTATGATCCCCAGCCCCAGAAGGCATTGTGGACGATGCAGAGGGACTTGAACTTTATTTTTGCAGCCACTGAGAGCCAGTGATGAGGTTTTGGGGCTGGAGAGATGTGGTCACTGGGCTTGAGGCCAAGGACTAGTCTCACAGTCCTGTTCTGGATAAGTTGCAGAGGCTGAAGACTAGAGGAAGGCAGATTGAGAAAGAGGCTGTTGCAGTAGTCCAGCCTAGAGAGAACCAGGCCTCTGGAGACAGTGAACTTCTGGGTAAAAGTGAGAAAAAGAACACCTCTGAGGAGGTGCAGCTGGTAATGGGCCTTCTTGGCAAAGTCTGTGATGTGAGGAGAGAGTGGAGTCGAAGATGACACAAAGGTTCTTTTCCTCACAGGAAGGTGAAAGAGGGGGGCCCAAGGAGGGCAGCCAGAGTGAGAGGTAAGGCGGGAACAGGAGTCCCAAGAAGATGGATCTCCGTTTTACTGGCATTTAGGCAGAGATCGTTGGAGGCGCACCAATCCTGAATTAGGGATACAGTCACGAATGAGGGAGGGTGGGAAGGAGGGGGGAGAGGAGGCTGAGGGGAGCCTGAAGTAAAGCGGAGTGTCAACAGCATAACACAGAGAAAGAGGAGAAAGTAGAGATCAGGTGGGCCAAAGGGGCCAAGTAGACATTGAAGAGCCAGGGTGAGGAGCTATGGGGGACACAACATGTGGTGGAAAGGACCAAAAGTTGGACGTAGTAGGAAGGATGTCAACCGCTTCAGGGCCAGATCCATGATGCCAAGGTACTCAGTCGATTGATCATGATGGCGTGATTGGCTGTGTCAAAAGCAGAGGCAAGGTCAAGGGGGATCTGGACAGTAGGAAGGCTGGAATCAAGATTAGAGAGCAGATCTTCATTAGTGTTCAGTTTCCATGCCTCTGGCTGCTCTGAAGCCAGACTGATGGTCATGGAGACAACCAACAGATTCCATGTGGAGAGTAAGCTGGGAGATGGCCCATAAAAAGAAGGCGTGCTAGAAGTAGGGCGATAGTTTTCCAGACAGGTAGGATTGGCAGAAGGCTTTTTAAGAAGGTGGTTTAAGAGTGATTGCAGAAATCGGCCAAGGCTGCAGCAAGGGTGTCAATGTGGTCATTGATGGTTCTGGAAGAGCAAGGGAGCACCTGTTTGGACGGCCCTTTCATAATAGATCGGACTTGTCTAGAAGCATCATCCGGTGTTGTCGGAGAGAAAAAGGAGAAATGAGGAGAGGGAGAGGTGGCCAGAGGGGGCCCTAGCGAGGTAGAGGATGAGAGAGGACCGAATATCCTGAGTTTTAGTGGTGAAGTTAGAAGCCAGAGCCATTCACAGGAGAGGTGGAGACTGCAGAAGGATTGACCAGCTCCTTGCAGATTTGAAAGAGTTTGGCCATTTTGTTAGAGGCCGCAGACATGCAGGCTTCAATGTGGACACTCTTCTTGGACAGGACCTAGAGTCTGTATTGCCTTTGGAGCAGGCCAGTTTGTCAGAGGATGCTTCCGAAGCCCTCCACTTCCTCTCAGCCACCCTGCACTTGCGTTTCAGGGCGACAAGGTCAGAGTCATCCCAAGAGTTGCACTTGGAGGTAGGCTTCAGGTGGATGCTCATGACCGGGGCAAGGATGTCCAGAGTGTTGGAGATAGAAAGATGCAGGTTTGAAAGGGCTGTGTCAGCCGCAGACATAAGAGGAACAGAGAAGGTAGCGGCAAAGGCATCCACTGACACACGATTCATGGACCGAATGACTGAGAAGGTAGGCGGCAGTGCTGGAGTGTGCTTTACCTGAGGGACTGAGTTTCAAGTGAGAGGAAAGCAGAAAGTGGCGAGTCTGAGAGGCGAGTGGTGAGAGGGTTAGAGAGGGGGATGTCTGCGGAGATGAGAACTTCCAAGGTGTGACTGGCAGAGTGTCGGGCGAGAGGGTAGAATGGAAAGAGAGAGTGTCGTAGAGGTTGCGGAAGAGTCCAGAGAAGGGATTAGAAGCATCCTGGTGGATGTTGAGGTCCCCGAGGAGAAGTTGAGTGGTAGAGGCAAGGAGAGAAGAGTTCAGCACCCTCTAAGAGGCAGAGGGCAACCTGGCTAGGTGGCCTGTAGATGCTGGCCCCAGTCGGAGAGAGGCCAGGAGAGATGGAGAACCTGCAGACTAGGCATTCGTAGGAGTAGGTGTTAGGGAGAATTCTCATTCTATGGCTAATTTCCCTTACCTAGTGTGTCCCTCAGCAGCTTTGCTGGATCTCTGGAGTTATTTCTTTCCACTTGGTAAGAGTGTGAGTTTTCCCCCCCACTCTTACACCTATTTTGCTATGTGTCTTTTACCTGTTTTTAAGATTGTGAGCTCTGGAATACACCACTTCAGTAGCCCCCTTCTTTATGGTGTCACCCAGCACCTTCAGTGCAGTGACACAGGGTTGTCGTTCAGACTCCCACCGACTCCATTTCCGAGGCGACTACTGTCCCCCAGAAAAGGGTAAAGTTACCATTAACTTTACTTAGTCAAATTTAACCACAGATCCAGTACACACCATCTTACATGGAGTGCTGGAAGGGTTAACTCCTAACTCTTTTTATCTGTACCTCCTAGAGCATTGTTTTGCTCTTTTAACATTTAGACATGGCTGATGGCAGTGGTATCTACCCTAAATGTCTACCGCGGTTATCTTAAATAAACGTGGTAATATTGTAGGCTATTGTGTTAGCCTCAAACTTAAACCCGCTTGATCAAATCCTTTTTCGTTTGGCTCCGGTGGGCTTTATTCGCCATTTCTTTTTGTTAAACTCCTTCTTGTGTTTCACTTTGCGCGGCAAACTAGGTTTGCCTTCTTTGTTCACTGTCTTTTGACGGGCTTCTACCTAGAAGCCCTCCTCAAGGCGCTTGGGTGTCTAGGTGGGCTGAATGTGAGGGAGGGGTGTAGTCACCCCCTGCACAGGGTATCCTAGGAAATCCAAGTCGCACTTTGTCATGATTGGCCAGGGTGGTTGTCCGGGCTGGACAACCCTCCCTGCGGGGTGATTGACAGCCAGGCTGTGTGAATGGGGGTTTTTCGCATAAAAGGCAGGTCTCTTGGGCTGGAAGTCAGAGTCGCCACTGGAACTACAAGGAACCGACGAGAAGGGGCAGAAAGGTCGACTTCTGCAACTACCCCGTACCGTCGAAGCCCTGCTGCAGTCCTGAGCTATCTACCCTTCAACGACTAAGAGGAGATCCAGACCGGAGTCGTCTTCCCTTGAGCATGGTGGCGATAACCAGCTCATCTTCTTCAGCCAGAGCTCGCCTTCGTGGTCGAAATCACTGCACACTGCTGTAGTGGTCCGGATAGCCACCTGAAGACCCTCTCCTGTTTTTAAGGAGTGCACCTTTTATTCATTGTCCCTCTGTCGGCCTCATCCATGTGTGGTGTGGACCCCCTCATCGTCCTTCATGCTGAAGCTGCATGAAGGCGTGGGTCTGCGGGAAACCAACAGGAACAACTGCTGTGGCACCAGCTTCGTTCTTTGAGAAAGGTACTGTGTCCTGTTTGAGGAATTTTGGTTGAAATCCCTATTTCTCTACTTTAAGGCTTGTCCTTACTTTTCCCTCCTTCTTATAACTTTTGCTTCCGAACATTGACAATATCAAAGTATTCATGGCAATGCTGAATCTCGAACTGTCCGACTGTGTGATCCTCGACAACAGGCACCCGGTGTCACTTGACTTTGGCTCCGGCCCCTTGACTCTTGAATTCCTGTCTATGTGTGTTCTTCGATTCTGTCTGCCTAACCAACATATTGCCTGTGATTTTTGCCCCCAACTCTCTCTGGGTATCTCGGGTGCTAAGTGTGTTTTTGCCCCGGTAGCATTTCTTGCCGCGGATGCGCGTTTATCTAGTGGGCCGAACGATCAAAAAGTGATCACAATTGTATTCACGGTAACGTGTTCTGTTTCGTAACACCGGTCCATTCAAACACAGGGTACTGTACAAAGTGAATTGGTTAGTTGTAGTATATTTTACATGTTTTTTTTTAATTAATAGAAGTGTCGTGTTAATAACTAATGGTTAAAAAATAAATGTACTTATATTTTTTTTTTACCTAAAACCTTGAGTCAGTGTTTGCTTGAGTCACAGTAATTGTGGTCCTTTTGTGTAATCTCTGTTACTGCTCATATACTCTTGAGATAAGCCTGGCTGCTTCGCTACTGCTACCACTTTAACATAGTAGTACAGGCTTGTACCAAAGGTAAAACTTGTATTGCCACCTGTAGTCTTAATTGTGTGTGGTGGTCCCTAAGGGCACTGTACAGGATTCTGCCTAACAGTAGGCCTGCGTAGGAATGACAGAAACGGGGACCCTCTCCGCAGAGATCAGCGCTACTCCGCCTCCGGGTCAGTTGGTTCTGGGTTTGGAGAGGATCTTGTAGCCATCAGGGAGGAGTGTGTCAAAACTCATCACAGAGCTGGCCGTGAACCAAGTCTCGGTTAGGGCGAGGACATTCAGGTCCTGTTCTTCGAGGAGGTGGCAGGTGTGTCTGACAGCAGAGCGAGAGTTGAGTGACGACGTGGAGCAGGTTGCCACATTTGAAAGTCTTCCGGGGAGGTGAACAGGCTAGAGCTACAGTGGTAGAGGCGCCCGGGAGTGGGGAGAGGTTGTAGCAGAAAGTGGCTTAGTAGCCACAGAGGAGGAGGAGCAGGAGCAGGAGCAGGAGGAGGAGGAGGAGGAGGAGGAGGAGGAGGAGGAGGAGGAGGAGGAGGAGGAGGAGGGAGGTGGTGGAGAAGCCAGAGAGGTGCTAGGAGTAGCAGGAGCGTGGCGTAAGTTTATAAGATGCAGGAGGCACCTAAGAGCTTGGGATGAGGGCCTTGGACCAAGACAGTGCCCTTCAGATAGACATTGATGGTCTTGGAAGACTGGAAGGGGGCCAAGACGACCTCCCACCAGTGCCACCATTAATGGGAGACGAATAAATAGGAGGGAGAGCGGAGACCATGTTAGGTTTCCATAGGACTGGTGAGGAGACGACAAAGAGGATGTCGGTGAGGGTCTGTCTGAAAGAGGCACTGACGTGGGTTTCGACGATGGGCAGGCCTGGGTTGGAGACCAGGATGTCATTCTTGAACTTCTTTCTTCCAGACTTAGTGAGCGGGATAGCGTAGGAAATAGAGTAGCAGTTAGAGAAGATGGGAGAGACGGAAAGGACCACAGAGGGTGCGAGGAGGAAGGTAGTGGGAGGAGGGAACGAAAGAGAGGGAGAGAGACTGCCCAGCGCCGCACACTCAGGAAGTGCAGAGGGGAGCGTGGGTCACAAAGTAAGGAACACACAGGAGGAGCGGACAGGAGACACACAAACAGTACAACTGTATCCTCCAGCGTGGTGGGAAGGACCCTAATGGGACACAGTTAACAGTAACCACAATGCAAAACCAGATTCGACTTTCTTAAGAGGGAAAAGGCCTACTTATAAACAGAGTAGCAAAGCAAAAAACCACTCGGATTCGACTTTCCGAAAGGAGGTGAAAAGGCCTAGTTATAAACACAGCAGTAATGCAATACGACTTTCCTAGCGAAAGAAGGGTGGCTAAACTCCTACAATTAACTGAGGTGCTGAACAGGTAAGCAAATTAGGAATAGTTTGAGGGGTGGGTCAGATTAATGGAGTTCAGTGATTCCTGCCCCCTGACCTAACTACACTTACCTTGTTGGTAGCAGCAGGTTGACGGGTTGCAGGCTTCTTGTTTCCCCGGCGGACTCCAGCAGACACCATCTAGAGCTGCTTCCAAAGAAAGGCCGAATCCGTCCAAGTCTTTGCTGAGCCCTCAAGGACACTCCAGAGACAGACCCAATTGAACATGTCCAGACCCCCTCATCAGAGTGTGGGACTGCAGGAACCGAAGAAGATTGACCGGGCGAATCGCGTCCTTTGTTGGTGCTGCAGAAAAGGCACCAAAACCGCAGCGTAACCAGAGCAGTTGGGGAAAGAGGACCAGAGGTCCGCACACGAGAATCCTGTCCATTGTACTGCCTTTTGTTATCAGGCCAAGGAATCCGGAGGTCTTGTCCAGAGCTGCAACATCGCTGAGCATCCACCACAAACCTTTTCTTCAAACCTAAGGTACTGTTGCGAAAAGGGCATTGCTTATCTTATTCCAGAAAGTCGTTCCAGCGCTTTGGAGTGCACATAGAGGTGTCCAGGGCAACCCCCTCTTACCTCGGACCCAAGCCGCTGCTTGTGTCCCTTTAGCAAGTCCTTTAACAGGGTCTCGAATGTTGGTTAAGCCTTTTTGTATCTTCCTTCTTAGAGATTCGAAAGTATCCACAGGATCCTTTGACTTCTGCTGCTTTTTAAGACTTTAAGCCTCTCCAAACTGCTTTTTAGATAGGGTTGCGTTTTGGCCTTCAAAAGACTTGCTGTGCACGGAAACTGCCTCTAGAACCTTAAGCTCTACTAGAATAACACTACCCAACTGTTTTCTTTCCCAAAAATCACTATCTTACATGTGTATGCTGACTAAATAAAATTACAGTATTACTTTTTGGGTGCACGTTATTAACGATGGCATGATAGACCTGTTAAACTCCTTTAACAATTGTGTGCGTTCAGCAACTACCAACTAAGTGGCCTTTTGAAAGTATTGTAAAGTTTACCTATGTGTGTTGGTGTTGTACTAAGTATTCAACAGTGACCCTTGTGTAAATAAATCTATATTTCTATATACTTTTGTGCATTTCATTGATGTGCATTACTAACTAGGTTCAGTGTACTTACCTACAGCTCACCTACAGCTCACATCTTCCTCTTAAGATGCGCCTGACTGCTCTGACACTCTACCAAGGTCTCTAAGTAATACAGACTGATACTAAGAGTTGGGGAACTTCAAACCACTGGTATAGCTTACTAAAGCCTTACCTTCAAGTGGAAGAAGAAAGGGAAGTAGAAAGGGAGGTCAGAGCGGGGGAAGAATAGAGATAACAGGAGGAGGGAAGGAGGTAGGAGAAAGAAAGGGAAGAAGAGGGGGAAGTAGGGAGGAGGGTAGAGATAAAGGAGGGAGATGATAGGAGAAAGAGGGGAGTTAGGGCGTGGGGTGAAGAAGGAAGGATTTCAAGGAGGCACGGAAAGAGGGGTAAGAGGAAATGGAACGGATGGAGAGAGGTAAAGAGTTCCAGTGATGGTGGGGGGGTGGCTAGAAGCTGAAAGGAACAGAAACGAGAGGAAGCACAAGGGGAAGGAGGTACTGTGAGTAGGAAGAGATCAGCAGATCTGAGGGAGCGAGAAGGGGAGTAGAAAGAAAGGAGAGAGGAAAGGTAGGGGGGAGCTAGCCTATGAAGAGATTTAAAAACTAGGCAGAGGAAGTTAAATTTAAGTTGGGAGTGAAAGGGAAGCCAGCCAAGAAAAGAAAGGGAGGAGGAAATGGAATCAAGAGATGTAAGAAGACCGAGGGCACGGATAGCAGAGTGGTCTCCAAAAAGGAGGCGTTGAGTGGTTGAGGCCAGGAGGTAGGAGGAGAGGTCCACCCACTCAGGGAGGAAGGAGAGCTGACCAGGTGGCTGACAGATGGTAGCCATAGTAAGGGAATGGCCAGGAGAGAGGGAGAGAGAGCCTGCAGACGAGGCATTCGAAAGATGAGTGGGCCTGCATAAGAATGACAAGGGCAGAAATCCACTCCGGGAAGATCAGGGCTATACCCCCTCTGGAACAGTTGGATCTGGGCACAGAGTCCTGCGTAGTCGACGGGACACCCCAAAAACAATGCTGATACCAGCCATAAAGGAAACGTGATGTGCTTTTGATCAGCACCGGTGCAAAGCAGTAGTCCGACGCGGACCCGAGAACTTGAAGGCGAGAAGCTGAGAGAGGGCAAGAACCGAGCCCGGCCACTGGCCCCTCGCAAGTAAGGGGGGGACGGGAGAAGCGAGAGGCCTGCCGGATATCACTATCACTCAGAGAAAACTTGTCCCAGTCACACAAACCAAAAAGCAGGGCTAAGCCTTTGTGATGGAGTTGAAGACCAATAACAAATGACAGAGAGAGGGAAGAGCGTTCTTACATGAGGATGTCACCTCATCCCAGTACAAAGGACGAGTTATCAAATGCGCAACAAAGCCAAGTAAGAAGTCAAAAGCCTAGAAGAGAAGGGCCGAGTCTGCACAAGGGTTGTATAACCAATAAGAAAAGCAATCCAATCCAGAGGTGAAAAGCCTAGAAGAGAGGCGCCGAATCAATGCGGCTTGGGTATGCCCAGTCAGATCAGAAACATGAGTATTACTGATGATAATAGAAGCTTAAAAAGGGGCAGAGGAAAACCTCTGACCAAGTACTCCCAGATGGAAGGGCTGGGAAAAAACTCAAGTAACAATCGGAGTATTAAGAAAGATTACTTTGGAGGACAAGACTTAATGAATGAACTGAAGGACAGACCGGGCAAAGACTAATCATTCCCTTGTTCTATTTAAATGTTTTAACATTAGTGGCAAGGCCAGATGGGGAAGTTTGGATGGAGGATAGTGTTAGGTCGATTTGTTTAATATTTATGCCAAATCTCGTTCACCTGTGAGACCCCTAGCACTTTTTATTGCCTGTTCTCCTGAGTGAGTGGGTGCCTTTTTCCCACTCCCTTTTGCTCTGACCATGGGAACCCTTATTCACTATGTTTACTTTATTTTATGGAGTTATGTCTTCCATCTTTTCTAAGGCATCTGTAATTTACTTTTGCAGCACTCTGCAGCTTTTGTGCAGTGTTACTGGGAGCCCTTTGGGCTTCCATTTTTATTTTATTACATTTCCTTGAGAGAACACATGTTGCCATGGATAGGGGGATATTTTTTATCCTTCTTAGATTTTCTTTTGTGAGATCAGCACACACCACCTTATGTTTAGTGCTGAGGTGTTACAATGTATAATTCTTCTCACTGTTCCTGTAACATTTCCAAGACCTGAATGGCTGGTGTCTGTGGACCTGTTCTACCAGTTTTTGTGTAATTGTTACTTGTATGCTGTGCTCACAGCCAATAGTAATGCTCAGAAGTCACCATTGACCCAAAATGGTGACAGTTGACTTTTCTTCCACCATTTCTAGGTTTTGTTCTTTCTTGGTCCTCTTCCTTCCGTGCTGGTTGGGTATGTCTGGCTTTGACTTTTGTCTTTGGCGGGAATCCTTTGAGAAACCTGCCAATGCTCCAGTGTGACTGTGAGGACAGGAAGCAGGGGAGGATCCCGGAACTCTGTTCGTCTTTGTCTTCTAGCATGCATACCTGGAACCAGTTCCAACTGTGAGACTGGCTGTCCTAAAAGGACAGCCACCCCCAAAGGCTTTTGTAGCATGTGTTGATTGTCGGGGTTCCTGGATGGTTCCTGGATAAAAGGCTGGATTCCTGGTGCACAGACAGTTGACCACTAGAACTGAAGATCTGAAGATGGAGCAGAGACAGTAAGAAGAGAAGAGTCATAGGCTACCCCTAATCTAACCGTATGTAAAAGGTAGGCTGAGAGAAAGCAGGAAGCCAGTGTATAAATGCTGGCAAAAAGAGGGACCAGCAGAGGAAACTTCAGCAAAATTATCAATTTATTCAAAACATTGTTACACACTATTAAAACAGTAGGTCTAAACACAAAACCTATTTAAGAGTTTACTTGAGCCAAACCTCAACACAAAATTGGAAATGTTTTTAAACATCACAGTTTGAAGTAGGTGGAGGTTAGTAACATATTGTGTAAAAAAGGGTTTACATTACTACTTTGAACATATAGTAGTATTGGTTGCCGACACAAAAATATGTTTCCAGTCCGGGGTGGAAATGAGCCTTCACTTGAGCGTAGTGATGTAGTTTAGTGAAGGGTCCGGACTTTCATCAGGACATGGTTCAAGGGGTTGGATTTCTAGAAGAAGATAGGAAGATTTAGAATAGTGTTTTGAAAAACGGGGGACCACAAAACCTGCGGGGTCAGAGCCTACCTTATCAAATATCAGTGGTTAGACTGGAAAGTATTTCAAGAAGGGCTGCGCAGGTTGCTAGGCGAAGTACTGTAGCCGGAGTCTACAGGGGTAAAATGGATAACAGTTGGTTATCTTTGTGCAAATAAATTCACAAAATGGTGATAATTTAAAAGAAAGGGGTACCTTAGTCAGAAAATGTTTTCCAGGTATGAGGCTGAGAACGGAGGCAATTGTATGCAGTACCCGATAAGTTGAAGGCACTCAAAAAATGATGACAAACCTTATTTAGGTGAGGTTAGGAAACGAAATGACTAAATGTTGTGGGTGGTGCCTGCATTGAGTTATATAAAGCGGAAAAACGTCCATTAGTGCTCAGCCAAGACATTTTTTGAGCTAGGGTGGTGAAGTGGATGGTACGCGGTTTAATGCCACAGTGAGATATTAAAGTGACTAGCGCAATGGTTGGATCAGAGTGGATGGTGTTGTAAGCGGCCATCAGTGAAGGACGATTGTGGCGCATATAAACTTATCAGACAACAGACTGATTTGTACAAAAAATCGTAAAGCGGAGGGGATTTTTGTTATCCAGTGTCCTAACAATAAGTCGAAAAACAACAGTTCCGCATAGGGTTTTATGAGACTTACCTAGTGGCTGTGCTACAAAAATTGCATCAGTGCTGTTCGTGAGCAGTGCACGAACGTGAGCTGTAGCAATGGCTGTCTCCGACTGAGATAGCCAGAAACTGCTGTATAATGCGCATGCACGCAGTAGAGCCGTAGGAGAGCTACTAGCGCGCATGTGTGGTGGGGGATACTGATTATCGGAGCATGCGCGGTGAAATTGGTTTCAGCTCACAAAGGAAAGTGAATTTCAGAACGTTATTTAATGGGCAAGGCATTGCGCACAGGATACAAGACAAAGGGGTGATGATATGCCAAGTATTGTAGTGAATTCTAAACCCATAAATGTCAGTAAAAGGATGCAAAACATCACAAGATGTCGGCTACAGCATTAACTCATACAGGTGTAGTTAGGAACATTAAAAAGAAAGATTAAAAAGAAAGGCAGCGGTTTCGAAAACCATTTCAAGAGTGACACTTAGTATTTGGCAAAAAATTAGTCATATAAAGGCACATGTTATGGCATTGTTCAAAAAAGCAAAAACGCAAAATGATGGAGCAGAGACGCCTGCAGCACATTCCAGCAACGGGAGAAGCCTGCTGAAGTGACCGCTGCTGTCCTGACAACATTTTCAAATCGACCAGAAAGCTCTGAAGAGGACGACTTCCTCCTTTCGACTGGTGCGCATAATTAGTATTAAGATGACCTGCAAATTGAGCCATCCCTCGACGTGCCGTGCCCTTCCGGGGCTGCAAACCACCAATACCCTGGGACTTGCAACCACTTTGTGGTGCATCATCTTGCCACAGACATTCTCCCGAAACTATGGTGGACGCCTTGCGGACGTCTAGAGGCATGAGTTCACTCATCAAAGTCCTCTCACCAGAGTGCATGACCGAGCAAGCAAGGCGAATCGACCAGACAGAAACCGTTCTTCATTGGAGTCTGTAAAAAGGCACCAAAACTACAGATCTGTGTTGGAGCACAAAGCGAATCCTTTGCCGAGGGTCCCCTCTCTTGAATGCTGCTGCGAAATCCCTTTAAAAGTTCCTCCTTTCATCACCGCGACCAAGGAACAGGCGACCAGGTCTGCAGCTGCTGTATCATGAAGGCATCCAGCTTCTTCATCACTCGTAAGGTAGTGTGGGACTCTTGGTAATACTTACCTTGAGTCATCGTGTCGCTCCTTTGCTGCTGGAGTGCTAATTCCAGTGTGTGGGTGTTCGCCCACACACTTTTGGCCAGGCCTAACGCGTGTGTGCATTCAGTGAGCCTTCTCCGAGGTCCCTCAACCCTTTGTACCAACAAAAGCTTACTTATTTGTTACTTAAGAATCCTCTGGAACATTGCCTTTTCTGCAGCTGTGCTTCATCTGCTTTGCCCCCCAATCTGACTTTGAAGAACGCGTACCTAGGTAGGGATGGACTGCTCAAGCCTTAAGGCCTCTGAAAAGTATTTACAAGTCTTAGAAAGTGCTTACCTGCTATTGTTGCTGTTGTTCATTCATTTTATTCCTACAACAAAATATTATGCGTTTCTAGAACAGTGGTTTTACTTACCTGTGAATTTCATTCATCAACCTTATAGGTTTCTACACTGTGGTTTACTCACCTGAATTATTGTATTAGTTTTCTCTTGTGTTTTCGCGTTGAAATAGTGCTGATCTATCTGAAGATGTATTTTTGCCTTTTTTCTATATGTAAAATAAATAACTATTTTGATATAACTTGAAGTGTGTAAGTGTTTCTTTGGGCCTATGTATATTCTAAGTTCTCTGTACAGACCTACAGCTGGTTATATGTTCATTCACTGGCAATCCTTTTTTCGATGGGTTATTTACCAAATTGAAATGTTTCTTTTTGGGGGGTCTCCCCAACCTCCCTTCCCCTATTTATTTTACACTAACCCCTACCCCTCCAACCCCTTATATACCCTTACAACCCCCACCCCCATACATTTCTTGATGATTTGTAGGGAGAAAATAATCTGTAAAAAACCATTGAAAAAGGTGCTGGCGATAAATGAACGTGAATAAAAATATAGAGGAAATTGAAGATGTGGCCATTTTGCCAACCGCACACAGTATTGTCCAAACTAGAACACTCAACATACACAATCATCAGGTAACCAAACAGGAGTGGCTCCTTCAGGCAATGCTTGTGCTTTAATTGACCATGTGTGTCACTTTAAGGATGCTCCCAGCCCCTGCTGACTGTGTGACTCCTTTCTGTGGTGTAAACCAAACACAAGTGGGCCACTAGAGCAACAATACTCAGACCTGTAGTCTCTATGGTTTGGAGTACCCATGTGTGATTCGGATGCTCCAAACATTTCTGTGTTGGAAATGTTGACTTCTCCTCAATCCTTGAACCTCATCGAAGCACTCCTGGGGGACAGCCAAGCAAACGCCCAGCCTTACAAATAAGGGGGTGTATCAGCCATATTTACTCCCCAGAAATATGCAAATACTCCCCCACAAAAGAAAAATAGGGAATAAGAATACTCCAGACCTCAACTGCAATATTGCTATCACCGACATTGTCCCACAACCTTGGACGGACCATTATCGAATAAACTTTACTGCCACACTTGACCTCTTGAGCCCCAAAACGATCAACATGGCACCCCCTCTCCCCACCAGAATTAAAAAAGACATTACTGCAGAAAAACTCATCCCTCTCCTCCTCCGGGCCATCAATATCCTTGACAAAAACACTGACCCAAACACTCTAGTGGACACCTTCAACAAAGCAATGACCTCCGCATTAGACACCATTGCACCAATCAAATTGCGCAACGGTAAGCAGGATGCACACTTGAATGCCTGGTTCACACCCCAACTTAAGGACCTAAGAAAACAAAAAAGAAAGTAATGGAAAGAAAAAGGTAAATGAAAGGAAAACAATTTTAATTAATGGCTGGGAGAGACATTTTATTGTATGTGTTTAATGAAATCTTTAGCTCCTTTTGTATGGTATTTTATCATTCTTCATTCTATATTCATATGTGTTTTATAAAATGAATTGTATATTTGATTTATGTGTGAAATGTTGTATAAGGTTTTATGTAAACTAACAATACAACCAATAAAAAAAATTTTAAAAAAAGAAAGTTACAAGCTATCTGGCGCAATTCCCCCACTGAAAACAACAAAGCTAAACTAACTGAACTATCCAAGCTCTATAAAAAAGAAATCATTAATACTAAAAAAAATCTCTTTAACGACAGAATCACAAAAGCCAAATCAAATACTAAAGAACCCTTTTCCATCCTCCGGGAAATGGAATCCCCCTTACAACCTATAGACACCACTCCAAGGACAAGATATGGTGTACTAACATACAAAACGCCCTATCTAATAAAATTACCACCCTTCAACATAAAATAATACAAAAAAGGACTCTCTGCCCCTATCTGATCAAAAACCACCACTGCCCATCGAATTCAATACTATCCCTTCTTTAAGCTTCAAAACCATATCCATTGTTGACACTGAAAGTGATTCTCTCCCTGAAACCATCCAACTGCAAGGGCGACAGCTGCCCAGCGCAAATAATAAAGGACGCAGCCAAGGACCTAGCCCCTTTCATCTCGAAGCTTATAAATTCCTTATAAATCGAACACAGTACCAACTAACCTGAAAGAATCTTGGGTACTCCCCTACTTAAAAAAACAAACCCTCGATCTATCCATCCCCACCAACTACAGACCCATCACGACAGTGCCTTTCCTTCACAAAATTGACAGAGTGGCATACTTACAAATTCAGGACTACCTGGAAGCCAACCACCTGCTAGGCACCCGGCAATCAGGTTTCCGTCCCCTCCACTGTACCGAAACAGCCTTGCTAGACCGCAAGACAAAAATTGAGGAGCTGAAGGATAACAGAAACATGGCTCTGCTTCTCCTACTGGACCTGTTGTCATGATGCCTACCTCTAAGGAGCCAGGCCGGGCCCAGCAACCCCAGAGGCAGACATCATTTTCCCCAGGGAAGTCTCAGCGGGCCCAAGTCGGGGCCCTTTGGACTCAGTCCTGGCGCCTTAGGTGCCAGGCTCATAGCGGACCCCAGTCCTGGCGTCTCAGGCGCCAGGCTCATAGAAGAGGATATGTGTTTAAGTGCTTGGGTGCACACTTACCTGATGCAGACCTTGCTGCTTCATCCAGGCCCACTTGAGGCCTGAATGGGACTACTTAACCTGTAGGACTACTTCACCACCCGGGTGTGGTCGGGGAAGGATACATACCTGATTGGTGGAAGGATACATACCAGGAACTTCTTTCAAGGCTATTTAAACCCCACCCGAACAGCCACACATACTTCGCGTTGTTCTGCACCTAGCAGCTGGACGCTCACCATGTCAGCTCCTGCATCCTGACTTCAGCCACGCCTGCCAGCACCCTGGAACACCTGCAAGGGGAGAAAGGAAGAGAATAGGAGAAGAAAAGCCCTTACCTGCTAAATCTGCATCCCGGAGTCATTTCTCCAACGGCCCTGAAAAGGAAGACATCATTTTAAAGGCATTTCGTTTCGATCGCTGCAGCGCTGCATTTTACTCACCTTTGCAAGGCGCTTCCATCTTCAGCAGCGATCTTCCGGATTCAGCTACGCCCCGGCGCCTAGAGGAAAAAAGACAAGAACAAAGGTGAGAGGGAGAAAAGGAATAAGGAAAGCTCAGTTTCCTTTTAAGTCTTACCTGTTGGATTATTCCCACTGCAGTTCGGGTCCTGCCGCTTCCTGGCATCGCCGGACCCCGGCCCCTATGGGGAAAAAAGACAAAGACATTGAATGAGCGAATGCAAAGACATTACCTGAGCGCTCATCCAGAACTGTTTCACTTCGGGTCGGCGCCATATCTCCGGCACTCCGAACCCCGGCCCCTAAGGGGAAAAAGACATAAGCATTAGCGCTTGCTGCAATTAGACAACGAACATTATTATTAAGCTTGAACTTTTGAACAGAACTTTTACAGCGCCTTACCTGAACAGTCAAGCTTACCTGAACTCTCCTCAATCCAGTGAAGTAACTGGGTTTCAACGCGCCCCTGCATCAGAAGCAGGATGGAGAGCTCATCCTTCCAAACCCTAAGGTGAGGCTTCACGGGGAATCGTGGAGGAGGTATCGTGGAGGGTTGGAAGGGAGTGGGAGGCTTGAGCATTGTTCCACAGTTGGTAATACTCCCTTTTCACGCACAGGAAGGTATCCAACGAGCCAGGGAAGCCAGAATAGAGGGGCCCTTCCTGTCCATCTTCAGAGTTCTGCGCCTTCGACGCCGCGCCTCCGTGGGAACCAGGTGAGCGTTACACCTGTCTGCTGCCTTCGACTTTGTGGATCATACAGTCTTATGCAACCACCTCAAGCTCGATGCCAACTTCACAGGGGAAGCTATAGCATGGGTCCAATCCTTTATAGCCAACCGGACTATGCGAGTCTTCTCAACTTCAACCTGTGCATGGGTTTAATCCTTTCTAGCCAACCGGACTATGAGAGTCTTCTCAACTTCAACCTGTGCCGATCCTATCCAAATAACATGCGGAGTCCCACAGGGCTCCTGTGTCTCACCCACCATGTATAACATCTTCACCAAGCCATTGTTTGACATGTTGGACAGACTGGGCGTCACCTACACATTATGCGGATGATACCCAGATCCTCATACCCCTTTCGGGCAACTATGAAGCAGACCTGGCCTTGGTGAACAAGATATACATCCTCATTCAGGCATGGATGGCGACCCATGGCCTCTGCTTGAGCGACAATAAAACTGAGATACTGCTCCTCGGATCTGTCACTAATCTAAAAAAACGACCCTCAAACCATACATCCTTCAATATTGATAAGAATACCATAACAGTTATGCCTGTAGTAATAACTCTAGGTTTCTATCTAGACTCCGTCCTCACCCTCAAAAAGCAAGTTAGCTCCCTCGCTTCCTCAACAGTTTACACCTGCAAGCTAATCCGTGCTGCCAGTCTATTCCTCTAAGGTGCCCACCTTGGCCAATGCACTAATCATATCCAGACTAGATTACTGTAACGCGTTGTACTCTGGAGCTAACAAATTCGTCATGGACAAGTTACAACTACTGCAAAATAATGCCTTAAGAGCAGCATTGAATGTCCCAACTAGAGACCACCTCACTAAATTCAGGAAAGAGACACATTGTCTAAAAATAAGACTGAATTCTCCTCAAAACCATCTCTATAACATCTAAATGCCTAAACAGTTTAGCTCCCTCGTACCTAGCGGAAATCTTTTTTAGGAGAACCACAACCCGACCCACCAGGTCCACTAATTCATTCATGCTTGAAACCCCACGATTTAAGTTGTCTATGGCTGGAGGAACCAGCTTCGCAGTCAAAGCTGCGCAATCCTGGAATACACTTCAAATTAACCTTAGACGTCCACTACCTTACACCAGATTTGGACACAATGCTATCAACTGGCTCCGCACCAACAACCTATAACCCCTTGCCACCTTACCCTCCCTATTTTGACTCCCTAGCCCGGACTCGAACTTGCACCTTGATCAGCGAGATCCGGTACTTCACACTGTATTATATGTTTGCACCCACATGTATATATTGTATAAACTTATTCTAAATAGAAGTAATGCCTAATTTGGTCCTGTGCTGTACCTAATCAGCTACACCCTTTGTATTATACACTGTACTCTATTGCATTTATTATAGTATATATTTGCCTACAACTGGCACTGTTACCAAGCCTTGAATTCTTTTACTTCTGCGCCCGTCTACCTGAGGGTTTAGTGCGCATTATAAAATCAATAAACAAACAGACTCTGAACCAAAAGTAAAAAAGACATCTAGAAGCCGGTCTATCTGCTCAGACCCAGACAGCACAGTGGATGCTCCCTCCTGTACATCCTCACGCTCCGACCGTAGTCCAGAGCTTGGTTCCTGAAACAGGTCATCCTGAAGCATCTACCCTTGTCACAGGACACCCTGACTATCACACGAGGGGCAAGAAGCAACTCCACCAGGAGTCCATACAGGGGCAAGTGGACGAGGTTCTGTCACTTGGCCAAGACCAACCAGATTGATCCACTGACTTGCACACTGGACGATGTGTTATCCTTCTCTGTTCATCTGGTTCACTCAGGTCTGCAGGCAGACACCTGCTGTATGTATCTGGTGGCCATAGGAGCCTACAATAATTCTAGATACATCTTCTCCTCCAATCCGGTGGTTAAAAGGCACTTGGCGGGTCTGACCAGATTATATCCTCCTGTCAAACATCCAGATCCGGTCTGGGGCTTTAACATGCTGCTGGGCGCCCTAGCACACAAACCCTTCGAACCCATGGAGTCAGTAGACATCAGGTTGGTTACTATTAAGACTGCCCTACAGGTTGGCCTTATAGCAGCACGCCGGATTAGTGAAATTCAGGCCCTGGTGGCTTCAGAGCCCTATACAATATTTCAGTGGAACAATTGTGCTTGGGACGCATCCTGCCTTTCGAATGGATTGTGACCTCCCACGTATTCCTCATCTTTGATATTCAATATCCAGCTTCAGCTGCTTCAGAATTTTCTTTCCACAGAGGACGCTCGTGCATCGATGTAGTTGACTCGATGTCCCTCGAGGGCCTCAGACTCAAGGATGTCATCGAAGGTATATATAGCACGCGCAGCTCACGTTGGCTTCAGTTCCATTTTTCCGAGTAAGCTTTGTATTTATTTATTGATCACTTATTAGGTGCTCATACAATTAGCAAAACTGTTTCAAAGCGCCCACTGGGAAAACAGGGTGGGGACGGGGGAAGACAATGAATTACAGAAGGATAAATAATTGCATTAATAGTACAAACCAATAATGAGAATAAAGGGAAGGGGGAGACAAACCTACTATGCCTTGTGAGTGTTCGGAACGCGCAAGTGCAGAGGGGAAGGGAGAGGGATAAGGTGCTTTGATGCTCATGGGGAAGTGCTCAGGGTAAGTGCTAAGAGGAGAAGAACGTAAGTGTAACCACGATGAGTGGGTGAGCCAAGTAAGTGCATTAGAAAGACAGCGGCTGAAATGAGAGATGGGGTGGCGGGGGGGGGGGGGTCAAGGCCCTGAGGACACATCAGTCACGCTGCTGTAGGATTAGTAGGGAAGAGAGGAGGAGGAGGTGGTATAGGGAAAGAACCTGTGGCTTTTTCAGAATTTAAGGAGGTCTTGCCCCAGACACAGAGGGAGGCGTTCCACAGGAGGGAGCCAGCCAAGGAAAGTGATCGCCCACCAGCTTTCTGCTTAGCAAAGCACTTAACACGCAGGGAGTTGGTCCTGGAGGAACGGAGGGGTATAGAAGGAGAGTATTTGGTCAGGAAGCGTTGAAGATGGAGTGGTCCCTGACCCCAGATAGCCTTGTGAATGATACAGAGGGACTTGAACCTTACTGTTGGAGAACTATGGCGCGCTTCAGTAGGTTAGTTCGCGAAAATAACTAAAATGTTGGCTGGGTTTAAAAAGTGTCAGGACTGTGGTTCCAAGATGTATGTTGGGGAGAATTCTCAAGAATGTGCTAATTCCCTCTACCTTAGAGACCCCAAGCAACTTTTCTGGATTTTGAGGACTTGATTTTTTTACCTGGAGATAGTGTGAGCCTTTTTCCCACTCGCTCATGTATTTTGATGTGAGTTTATACACTTTCTTTTTTGGCCATGGAGTCTAGCCAACTCCATAGTCATCTTTTACAATTGTGTCACAAAGCACCCTCAGTGCACTGACACAGGGAAGTCTTTCATATTTCCCAACGTTTAAATACCTTCTCTGGGATCATCTACTGTTTCCCAGAACAGTGGAGTGAAATTGACTTCACTTAGTCCTGTAAAATTCTAGACCCAGCACATCCTATCTTATAATAGAGTGCTGGAGGGGTTACTTAGTATCCTCTGTATCTAGTTACTCGTGTAGCATTCACATGTTACCCTTTCCTCTGAGAATGTCTGGTGGCAGTGGTTATACAACGAACTACCATGATTTAGCCCGACCGCAAACTGTTCGCTGCTCAGGTAACGTTAAATCGCGGGAGCCATGTCTTTGTGGAAAGGTCCTTCTAGAGTTTTTCTCTGCCTGCCAAACCAGGTTTGGTCTTTGTTCATTCGCCTTTGGCGGGCTTCAGGAGTGAAACCCGCCTCTGACTCCAGAGTGTCTGGGGTAAGCAGGAAGTGAGGGAGGTGCCCGAAACTCCCTGTGCTTAGTCTCCTAGGACACCCAAATGCACTCTGTAGTGATTGGCTGGTTGATTGTCCGGCAAGGACAGCCACCCTGCTGGGTGAGTGGCTGCTAGGCTGGAATGAATGGGAGAGAACTGAATAAAAGGCGAGTCTCTTGGCTTGGAAGGCAGAGTCGACCACTGGACGAAGGGACCGAAGAAGAGCTTCAAGAGGACGGCTGCTGCAACTCCTGGACCGTTGGTTTGCCTGGTGAAGCCCTGCTGCAGGTCCGAATCGCCAAGTTTGTATCGACAGAGAAGCCCTTCAAGGACGACTTCTACCTTTTTGAGTTGGTGGGACCAATCAACTCCTAAGTAAGCCACCTGGACACCCATCTCTGAGCTGGTTGCATTTCCTCAGAGTGCTGCAGGACACCGTAGAGCCAGGGAGAGGGACACCAGATTGTGTACGTTGCTTGTAAGCTGGCCAAAAGCTTTTGGAAGATCCTCCGGACTCCCACGAAGCAGGACTGACCAAGCCTGTCCCCCCACCCGCCTCAGTTGAGGGCAGGACCTCAGATGTGAGGAAAGTCCACCTTGACAGCCAGGAACAGCGCTTATTGCTATTTGCTGTACCGCAAGGAGCTGAAACGCGAAACAGCCACTGAAAGTAAAGTTTGCCGGTTTCCAGCTTTGACGGTGCCAGTACAGTGCAGGAGTCCCCCCGGCGTCCTACCTTTTGTCCCCACGACAGAGGCCCAGGGACCGCGAGATCTGCAGAGCGGTACAGGAACAGAAGTCTTCAGTTGCATCTTTTTCTTCTTTACTAAGGTACTGTAAAACTAGCCTAAGAGAACATACCTCTTACATTGGAAGTGCTTGTAACTTCTGCAACTCGCAAGTCTAATCAGCTTGTGGCCTTACATTTGATTCTTCTTTTTTATCAAAGACTCCTAAGAACTTGTGCAAATACTTTTCCATTTACTTTATTGACTTTGGCTTAGCCTTTTGAATTGAATGGCTCTTCTAAGAGCTATCTGAAAGTATTTGCCCTGCTTATGACTATTTTTATTTCTTGTGTTCTAATAACCTTTGCCATTTACTTACTTTTTAAAAAGTATTCTGTATGCCAACAGTATGGTATTAATGCCCCCAGCACCCTTGTTACTGAAGTCACCTGTGGGTGTAGGTTGTGTCTGGGGGACATCCCAAAAGGGCCTTGTCTGATCCAGAAACTCCAAGTGTACAGTATTGAAGTATATTTGTGTGTTAGTAGTCTATTGCTCCCTTCTGAAGAAGGCTTTATAACTGACTGATAAATTGTTTATGCAATGTTTAGAGCTCAATACACAAACCAACTACCAATACCTCGCACCAACAGAACCAAAGCAGGAGGCATAGGCTTCCCCTTCCTGGCACCTAAGCTCTGGAATTCCCGACCTACGGACCTCAGAGCTGATGCTTCTCTCTTCTCCTTCCGAAAAAAGCTCAAAACTACCCTTTTCAACTAACCCCATTCTCACGTGTCTTTATGCTGATCTTGCATGTCTGTAAAAAAAAAAGTATATCTCGTCCAATGTAACCGCACGGACATGAACTGTATGTAACCAAGTATAAGCAACACTGTAACTAGCGCCACAATGCCTTGGGTCTGATGTGCGCTTAACAAATGCAAATAAATAAATAAGAACCCTTGAGTGTAAGAGTTTATTTGAATATCTGTAACTGTGAATCTTTGTAACTCCACTACAGCCCACATTTCCCCTCTTGAGAAGCCTGGCTGCTCAACACGCTATCAAAACTGTCTAGTACAAGCTTATACCAAAGATTGGGTTGCCTATACCTGTAGTCCTAGTTTTTTGTAGTGTTCCCAAAGGGTACTGCATTCAACCTTTGCCTAACAATGTCGATAACTGATCCGCATCGGGTATGTTTGTGGTTTTGCGGTGTGGAACATAAGACCTCGGACTGATCGAGATGGCAACCGATGAACGGAAAGGCTCTAAAGAAGCGAAAAGGGAAGAAACCACCTTCGGATGATGGGAGAGGCAACTCTCCCAGAAGAAAGAAGGTGAAAAGGTCCACGTTGATGAGTGTCCCTCAGCCTACTCTTCATTTGGGCAGGAGCCCCTCCACACCAGCAGCTGAGCCTGCTCTCAGCACCACAGCTGGAGGCTGCAATGCGCGAGCAGCACAATTCTATCAAGCTGCCCAGCTGCCGCTTGATCGCCGGATGTCTGCCGCTGTAAGCCGCTTCCTTTATTTTCATTGTGGCAGTACCCTAAGTACCACTGCTCCATGGCACCAACTACACCTCCAGATGCTCGGCAGACCCACGAGGGACCGCCGCCGAAGCCGCAACGTATTTCGAAATTAAAATGGCCACCGCTGCTCAAACGCTCAATTTGTTTACTCTGGTTGCCTAGCAACTAGGCCACACGCTTGCCTATAGGCCCGGAGGCGGAAGCTGGCCCACCTCTAAGGCACACCATGTCCAAGGCACCTTTCTGTCTGCCCCTGTCCGCACCTGCGCTACGGCACGGGATACTGCTCCGCAGCATCCCCACACCACGTGCCACCTTACTGCGGAAGCTATCCAGTATACAGTCTATTATGGGCTCCACTACGCCACAAATCTGATGAGACTCTTCGCTGCTTTCATCACACTGAACCCAGCACGGTCGCAGGCACATCGCATTCTGCCTGCACTACCTGCTCATAAGACTCCCTTTCAACCCCCTCTCGGAGCTAACCACCTTATCCGCCATTAACTACGTATTAGCTATAGCAAAAGCTCCTCCTGCGGGGCAACATCCACACCCTCCTCCTAACCGCGTGTGTACCACACAGCTCTCACATACGCTATGTTTGTACCTCGGTCATTTCTAACTTATCTGCTAACTAATTAGTGGCAAGTCCAGCATGTTAGTAATCCGCCCCCTCCTCTAAAACTGAACTGTCAGTCTGATTGTCGAAGCTGCGCCTGGCACAATCTGCACATTACCTTGCACATATTCTTATCAACATTATGTGCACAGTACCTTGAAGCAACTCGTTTGTCAACATGCATTTGCATTTACCTAGTCGGCCATATTTGAGCAACTGCCTGAGTAATTGATTGCCATTTGCACATGTACCTACCTAGTCGGCCATATTTGAGCAACTGCCTGAGTAATTGTTTGCCATTTGCACATGTACCTACCTAGTTGGCCACATTAGAGCTGCTGCCTCTTGGCTAATTGATTGCCAACTTGTATAAAACCTCACTGTTCACTTGTCAGTGAACACTACACCTTACAGACTATTAGGACACTCCGATCACGACATGCGGCTGCAGCCACTTATCAGCCCCCACTTTATTTACATTATCATCATAGGGTACTTAACTGTTACCCACTGTACCCTCTCTATTAGCACTGCCAAGACCAACCACTACTACTCTACTTCACATCCCTCCATCATGCTCCACAGCACGACATCTCAGGCAACCCACACCTCAATGACCCAGCCTTGTGGCTCCAACACTAGGCCACAAAACCCACACCCAATCAACCTTTCACTCTCCACTCTCGGAATTTCAGACTTAGCTTTAGACTGCCCCCTGCACTCAGCGCATCCGCACTGCCATCACACAGTCCACTACACAGAAGACACCACCTCACCCCCCTGATATCTCCCCCTCCATCAAAGAACTCGAGGGTGCCCTCATCAATGCCAGATCCCTCAAGGCCCACACTCTCGATATCACTGACCTCATCACCGTCCAAAACCTCGACTTCATTGCCATTACTGAAACGTGGCTACATGCAGCCTCCGGCACACTTCTTGCCCTCGCCATCCCGAATGGATACTCTATCAACAGAATCTACCGGCAGTCCACCTCCTCTAAAGGAGGCGAAGTCGCGATTATACACAGAGACCATATCATTTTGAGAACTATCCCTAACATCCAATTTAGTTTTGTAGAATCTCTCTCCGTGAAACTCGCTCTCTCTCCGACCAACACTGCAACAATACCTCATCTATAGACCTCCAGGACCACTTGGCTCCTTCACAGACGATATCACGTCCATCCTGACTGACAATACTAAGCCCAACTCTCAGGTGCTGCTAATAGGTGACCTTAACCTTGGCCTATCCGACCCTAAGGACCACATGGCCACCGAGGTCGCTACCACCCTGGCTAACTTAGGCTTCCAGCAACGCATTTGCGAACCTACCCACAAAAAGGGCAGAACGCTTGACTAGATCACTGATCTTAACTGTAACACCACAATAAGATCCAACCACGCCTGTGCTTGATCAGACCTTCACATCATTATCTTCCACTTACCAGCCACCAACCCTCACACCAAACCTACCATAGCCCCGGCTATTCCCACCAGGAACAAAAAAGACATTACCATGGACAAACTACTCCCTCTCATCCTTCCCATCCTGAACAACTGTGCATCTCAACACAATGACCCCACCCTCTTAGTAGATACCTTCTATCAAACATTGCTTAAAGCCATTGACACTATAGCACCGTTCAAATTACGGAAAGCCAAACAACAAGCCCACTTGAACTCTTGGTTCACCCCGCAGCTAAGAGTTCTGCACAAAGAAAAGCGCAATGCTGAAGCTCTCTGGAAAAGCCGTCCTTTTGAATCCAACAAAGACCGCCTCCTCATCACTTCCCTCAACTATAAGAAACGATCTTACAAGCCAAAAAAGAGACTTGCAACCAGCGGATATCCCAAGCGGAATCCAACACGAAGGAGTTATTTAAAATTCTTAAAGAATTAGAATCCCCTTCCTCTGTACCCGATACCTGCAGTAAAGACAGCACGTGGTGCAACAATATCCAAAACGCACTCCTCAACAAAATAACCACCTTGCAATTGAAAATTAATGCCAAACAAACCACCCTTCTCACATCCCCCTTAACTAAACCCTTGACGCCCACAACAGCCTCCTTTTCTCACACCCCTTTCGCTCCACTCACCATCTCTGAGGTTGAAAACATTATTCGCAACTTAAAACCATCTAACTGTCAAGGTGACTCCTGTCCGGCACCTATCATCAAGGAATCGGCACATAACCTTGCTCCTTTTATAACCACCTTCATCAACTCCTTGTTCATATCTGGAACGGTACCCAACAACTTGAAGGACGCCTGGGTCATCCCTCTTCTAAATAAACGACTTTAGACCCTGAGATACCAACTAACTACAGACCTATCACCACCGTCCCATTCCTTCTAAAAAATATTAGACAGAGCAGCATATCTACAGACACAGAACTATCTGGAAATAAATAACCTCCTCGGCACAAGACAATCTGGTTTTAGACCAAAGCACGGGACAGAAACGGCTCTTTTAGACTTTAAAACTCAAATTGAGGACCTAAAAGATAACAGCAAATTGGCCATTATACTTTTACTGGACTTATGTGCTGCCTTTGATTTGGTCAATCACCAAATTCTTTGTCGGCACCTGAAATCTGCTGCCCACTTCTCCGACAAGGCAACTAATTGGATTAGGTCATTCCTTGACAATAGGCGCATGAGTATTTTCACCTACCTCCTCTGCAGCTCCTACACCAGTCCCCTGCGGAGTCCCACAAGGGTCCTGTGTTTCCCCCGCACTCTACAATGTATTCACCAAACCATTGTTTGCTGTGCTTGACTATCTGGGCGTCACCTACACTAATTATGCGGATGACACCCATATACTCATTCCCATCACTGGTGACTACATGTGCCTCAACGATGACAAGACAGAGCTTTTCAGCCTGGGTACGCAACAGAGACTTCACAAACTGAACCCATCGTTCAGCACCTTCAATATTGATGGCAATTCCATTAAAGTATCCAAAGATACCAAAACCCTAGGAATCTACCTAGACTCCACACACACTCCCTTACTCGACAAACCAATGCAGTTGTTGCCGCCTCGGCTTACACCTGCAAGCTGATCATAGCCTGTCGTCCATTCCTTACTACTCAGAATTGCATCACCTTGGCTAGGACTTTGGTTATGTCCAAATTGGACTATTATAATGCACGTACCACGGCACCAACCAGCGTAACCTCAACAAACTTCAGATCTCCCAAAACAGCGCCATTAGACCGGCCCTCAACATCCCCAGATCAGCTCATATCTCAGAAAGCAGAAAGAACTTTCACTGGCTTTCAGTCGCCCAAAGGATTTCTTTGAAGGCATTGGCCCTTACTTACAAATGTGTAAACAATCAGGCCCCCATATATCTAGCCTCGCGCTTCACTCATTATATTCCATCGCGGGCACTTAGATCCACACAAACACAAGGTCTTGCAATCCCCAGATACAAGCTCCAAACAGCTGGAGGCGTTTGCTTCCCAGTCCTGGCTGCCAAGCTTTGGAACACCTTGCCACTTACCATTAGAAATCTACCCTCATTTAACTTATTCAAACACAAAGCCAAGCTTTGGCTAGCTACCTCACACGAACAACTATCCTCTTGATTATGTGTACAACATGACTCTCTGCTTGCCTGCTGGGATTCTGTATTGCTCCTGTACGCTACTGTTCTTGTCAATGCATATGATGGTGCAACGTTAATTGTAACTCTGCCACGATTGTAATTACTATAAATAAAAATACAAATGCACTCGTCGAAAAAGAGGTACCATAAGTCATCTACTTTTACTTCTTCGTGTGACTCCTCTCCTGAGAGAGCTATATCTTGTCCCACAAAGGCCTCCACCCCTGCCGAACGGGAAGCATTCAGGTTGGAAATATTGAACATTTTTGAAAACCAAAAACCATCGACAAGCCATACTCCTACCACACCTGATAATGAAAGGGCTTGAGCCAAATCCCACGCGCCCTCGAGCCCGGGACGAAGGCCACATCCACATAGGGAGCCGTCGAGGCCTTGATGCAATGAGAAGTAATCGAAGGGTTCTTTGAGCTGCAAGTCGAAGAATAAGTAGACGCCCTCGATGCCAACTGCACCATCGACACCAATAGAGCCTTTGACATCATCAATGCCATTGAAACCTTTGACTTCATTGAAAATATCGACTCCTCTAGCATCAGGTTCAACATTTCTGAAACCTTCGACGCCTGTACCAGATAAGACTTATATTCCTTTACCTAGAAAGGATTATTTTAAGTCCCTAACCTCTGTTTATGAGGACAATGAACCATTGGATAACAATGCGCCATTTGGGCTACTGTATGATAGTCCAGGCTAAAAGACGAGTGGACACTTCACCAGAGTTAGAATTTGGTAAACCTGAATCTGATGAACATGCAGATCAACATATATACAGTTGATGTCTAAAGTTGTAGATTACTTGGGATGGAGTAGACCTACTCTCCCCTTCGAGCAGGATGCTCTAACAGACATCCTTGGTAAGGGCCCGCAAAAGATCCCATTTTACCATTCCATGTTGCTCTTAAAAAAAGGGTGACTGCCAACTGGGAGATGCCAGAGTCAAGCCCGGAAGTAAGCAAGAATTTAACACGAAAATACCGCCCATCGAGTAGTGACCCCAACTACTTATCAAAACACCCCACCTCAAAACAGGCTGCCTAGCCAACCATCTCACCGGATAGGGATGACAAAGGAGTAGATGCATGGGCTAGGAAAGTATATTCTGCAGGGAACATGCGCTTAAGTCAGCCAACTCCACATGTGCCCTAGCAACATTTTCATTCACTCTATGGTACTGCAGATCTATGGCGGCTGAGCACATTCCCGAAGGGAAGGAACAAGACGGTTTCTTGCCTATTGTTAGAGAAGGCAAAGAAGCCATGTGCAAGTCTCTTCAGTCGGTCTGGATTCTGCTGACGGCATCAGCAGAGCCATGGCGGCAAGCGCCGTTATTCGCAGATTTGCATGGATAAGGAAGTCTGGATTTGCACCTGACGTGCAATCCAGACTCCTTAGCATGCCTTTTCACGGGTCTCACCTTTTTGGCAGCAAGGCTGACGAAAGCCCTGAGAAGCTGCAGACCATGAAGGCCGCAGCCAAATCTTTTGGTGCCTCTATTAGGCAGCCTCAGCCCTTTCGCCCCAGTGCCCCTTCTTGGAGGGGTAGATCCTTTCACTACTGCTCCTCAGTTGGAAGAGCGAGAGGAATGGCTGGTCAAAGAAGATTACCTCGTGGTGGACGAGGAAGAGGTGCAAAGCCCGCTCAAGGAAGGCGCATCTTTACCAAAAGCCGCTTCTTCAGCTGCCACAAAAACTTTGCGGTTTGAGTCATGAAACCCCAGTGGGAGGTGGCAGACTCATCTGAAAGAATGGTGAGACATTGGATGCTTAGGCATTAGAAACCATAGCCCAAGGTTTAGAGACCTCTGAACCATCCAATGGGGAACCATTATTTAAAGATTCCAGATCCGTTCCTTGGCCAGCAAATTTTGACCCTGGTAGAGAAAGTTGCTATAGAGCCAGTACCTATAGCGCCAGTACCTATAGCCGAGAGGAACAAAGGATGGTATTCTCCATATTTCCTAATACCCAAAAAAGACAGAGGACTAAGACCTATCTTGGACTTGAGATACTTAAAGTTCCTCAGGAAGGACAAGTTCAAGATGGTCACTCTTTCTCAGATCCTTCAGGCCCTCCAACTCCAGGATTGGATGGGGTCATTGGACTGTCAGGATGCTTATTTTCATGTGGCATTCCATCTCAAGCACAGAAAGTACCAGAGGTTCGCTGTTGCCGGTTCTCATCAGTTTCGAGTTCTGACATTCAGGCTCAACCTGAGGGTTTTCACCAAACTGATGGTGGTGGCAGCAAGTCTCAGGAGAGGGGGGGAATTCACGTCTACCCCCTACCTGGATGATTGGCTGATCAGGGCATGTTCTCCCAAACAAGTCCCGTTTCACCTCAACGTCCTCTGCCACTATCTTCACAGACTGAGATTCTCCCTTAATTGCAAGTAGTCCCATCTCAAAAGCTCCAGTTCATCGTGGCTGTACTGGATACATTCTTGGGGAAAGAGCTTGCAACTCGAGGTGAGGGCTCAAGACATTCTGCAGATGGTCTCCAAGATTCAGAGTGCTCAGCGTCTCCCAACCTTCGACTTTTTGAGGTTGCTCTGCCTCATGGCATCCTGCATTTTTCTGGTGCCAGAGGCTCGCTTGACAATGAGTTGACGTCAATGGGCTTTCAGGACTCCGTTCACGGGCAACATGTCAGACCTACTAAAGGGTTCCATGCAGGGTCACAAACGATATTCTATGGAGGGCCTGTGAGGACAACATTCTGAAGGGAGAACCTTTTTGACAACCATGGCCTAAGATAACCGTAGTGAAGGACGCCTCACTCACGGGTGGGGAGCCCACGCCAACGATATGACAATCACCGGTCGTTGGTCTCTATCACAGTCCACACTGCACATCAATCTTTTGGAGCTGAGAGCAATCAGACTTGCGCTGAAGGCTTTTCTGCCCTCTGTACGGGGAATGAATGTCCTGATAATGACGGACAACACTGTGGCCGTGTACTACCTCAACAAAAGAGGTGGTGTATGGTCACTACCACTGTGCAGAGAGTCAATGCAGGTCTGGTACTGGGCGATTCAAGAAGGAATCTCCATGTCGCAAGTTCACCTAGCCAGGTAGGAAAACGCAGCGGCGGGCGCTCTGAACAGGCAGAGCACAGTCTCCCACGAGTGGGAACAGCTCAGGAAGTCCTTGAAGAGATCTTCACCCTTTGGGGAACCCCTCAAGTGGATTTGTTCAAGACCAGTGTCTTAGGCAAAGTTTGTATGCAGTACCCTCTGGGAACACTACAAACCACTCTGACTACAAGTATAGGAAAGCCAACCTTTGGTATAAGCTTGTACTACACAGTTTTGGTAGCGTGTTCAGCAGCCAGGCTTATCTCAAGACGGGTCAATGTGAGCTGTATTGGAGTTCAAATAAACTCTTGCACTCAAGGTTTGTTGAATAAACAATTATTAATTTATCAGTCAGTTAGAATATGCCTTCTTCAGAAGGGAGCAACGTAATAGTAACACTCAAATACACTTCATGAAATACACACTCTTAATATCTCTAAATCAGTAGATACCCTTTTGGGATGGCCCACACACACACTACCTACACCCTCAGGTGACTTCAATTGCTAGGGTGATGGGGACATTAATATATCACTGTTGCATTTAGAATCCTATGGTAATCTGTCAAAGGAAAAGGTTATTTAGAACATACAAATGACCACACATATTCTTAAGCAGGCAATTACTTTTAGATCCCCCCAGAAAGAGTGATTCAGTATATTAGGCTAGGCCAAAGCCAATGGGCAAAAGTCTTATATAGGATGCAGCACTTCTTGTAGGCAAGTAGAAAAAGTATTTGCACAATGTCTTGGGAGTCTTTGAAGAAAAGAAGAATCAAATGTAGGGCCACAAGCTGATTAGACTTGCGAGTAGTAGAAGATGCAAGCAACTCTACAGAAAGAGGTAAGTTCTCTTACACTTTGTACAGTACCTTTTTAAAATGAAGAAAAGATGCAGCAGATGACTCCTGTTCCTGTGCAGCTCTGCAGAACCCACTGTTCCTGGACCTCAGTCGTGAGAACAAGTGGGAGGACGTCGGGGGACTCCTGCACTGTACTGGGACAGTCAAAACTCACAACCGGCTAATGTCACTTTCAGTGGCTGTTCAATGTTTCAACTCTTTGTGTCTAGAGCAAATCGCAACACTGCGGTTCCTGGCTGTCGAGAGGGACTTTCCTTTCTTCTGGGGTCCCGCACTCTGTTGAGGGGGCTCAGGCTCGGGCAGTCCTGCTTCCTGGGATTTCAGAGGAGCTTCCTGGAGCTCTAGGCCAGCTTAAAAGCAACGCACACAATCTGGTGTTCCTCTCCTGGCTATACGGTTTCCAGCAGAAACTCTGTGGAAATTCAACAAGCTCCGAGATGGATGTCCAGGTGGCATACTTTGGAATTGATTGGTCACACCAACTCAAGGGGAGAAGTCGTCCTTGCAGGGGCTTCTCTGTCGATGCGAACTTGGTGTTTCGGCACCGCAGCAGGGCTTCACCGGGCAAACCAACGGCCCAGGAGTTACAACAGGCGTCCTCTTCAAGTTCTTCTTTGGTTCCTTTGTCCAGTGGTCGACTCTGCCTTCCAAGCCAAAAGCCTTGCCTTTTATTCAGTTCTCTCCCATTCATTCCAGCCCAGCTGTCACCCACCCAGCTGGGTGGCTGTCCTTGCCGGACAGTCAGCTGGCCAATCACCACAGAGTGCATTTGGGTCTCCTAGGAGACTACGCACAGGGAGTTTCGGCACCTCCCTCACTTCTGCCTATCTCAGACACCTTGGAGCCAGAGGCGGGCTTCACCTGTGAATCCCGCCAAAGGCAAAGCGAACAATGGGACCAAACCTGGTTTGGTGCGCAGAGTAAATCTCACGAAGGACCTTTCCACAAAGAAATGGTGAAAAAAGACGAACGGGCCATTTTGACAAAAATGGCACCCTTGGGTGCTTTACTGCAGCTGCGAACACAGCCCGCGGTAAATGCACACCACGATAGTTAAAACGAAACCACTGCCACCAGCCATTTATTGAGGAAAGGGTAACATACATTTATTTTTACTTGAGAAGGTAGACAAAGGGGATACTAGGTAACCCCTCCAGCACCCTATTGTAAGATAGTGTGTACTGGGTCTAGAAAGTTAGAATGTAAGTAAAGTCAATTTCACTTTACTGCTCTTGGAAACAGTAGTTTATCCAAGAGAAGGTATTCAAGCTTTTGGGAAATCTGAAAGACGATGCCTATGGAGTTTGTCAGACTCCAAAACCAAAAGAAACCGTGTTACAAAAATCACATAAAAATACATGAGTAGAAAAAAGGGTCTCACTCTCTCCAGGTTGAAAAAAATCAAGTCCTCAAAATCCAGCAAAGTTGCTGGGTGTCTCTAAGTTGTAGGCAATTAACACATTTCTGAGAATTCTCCCTAACATAGTGTCAACCGGAAGTGCGAACTGTACTGCTCCATGGAGTTTTCTCCAAGAGGAGCGCTAGGAGATGTGTTCATGGTGGACTGGGAGCTTACACTCCTGTATGCATTTCCTCCAGTTATTCCTCACATGATCAGGAGGTTGATAAAGTTAGGGTAACCCATGATCCTAATTGCCCCGGATTGGGCTACGAGGATGTGGTACCATCTGCCCTCCAATACGTCTTACACAAAGAGAGGAGTGTTGGGTTTTCCATCCAGAGGTCAAGATTCAGGCTTCGCGCATGGTTTCTGAGAGATTGAGATACAAGTGTTGGGACCTCCTGGATGACGTAATGGAGATTTTGCTTTCGGCCAGAAGACCAGCAACACAATCCTTGAACCGCTGCAGTTGGAACAAATTCTGCAGCTGGTATGGGACAAGTATGTAGATCCTTTACTATGCAAAACCCCAGAGGTATTCTCTTTTCTACTGTATCAAGCCAATCTGGGGCTCCAGGTTGGAACACTTAAAGGCTGTTTGTCGGCACTATACATCTTTAAGCGCTCGTCTGAGGAAACTTCTTACTTTAAAATACCACTGGTGAAAAAAATCGACCATAGTAGCACTAACAACTTCAACCCATAGAGTGAGCGAGTTGCAGGCACTATCCTCTAAAACACCTTTTACAGTATTCCACAAGGACAAGGTGGTCCTGAGGGTTAAACCTTCATTTTTTACCAAATTAATTTTGGATTTTTATGTAGGACAAAAGATTGTGCTACCAACCTTCTACCGTCCACCTCATCCTAGAAAGGAGGAAGATAGGTTGCACAGATTAGATACACATTCTACATTTCTAGATTGTCCAAACTACGTCTGTATGATCAACTTTTTATAGGTTATTCATATCAGACTTGGTTAGGCTCTAACAAAACGGCCATTATCAAGATCGATCATTCTAGCAATTTCAGAATGCTATAGGCCGGTGCACAGCGACCCTCCAGAAGGCTTGAGGGCCCATTCCACCAGGGGCATGCCTACCTCTTTGGCTCTTCAAAGAGGTGTTCCCATTAAAAACATTTGTGAGGTAGTCACATGGTCTTCATTACATATTCACGAAACATTACTGCCTTGACTCTTCCCTCCGTCAGGATAGATGTTCTTCATCCAGTTCATGGAAACCATTGATAAAATTCTTACTCCCTCCACCAATACAAACACTGCTTTGGGAGTCTATCAAAGATGTGTAATACGTCGGAGGACACAATCCATTCGAAGAACTATTTACTTAACCTTGGTAGCGTTCTTTCGACTGGATGTTTTCCTCATCACCCTCCCAGCCTACCCCACAGTAGAATTTCCCATGCTATTACAGCTTCAAAGCTTAGTACGGTCAAACCTGTGCTTTTGCGGGTAGTTCTACTGAAAGAAAATACAGTACTGAAGACAATGGGCGCTGCGCAAACAATATACCTTCAATGACATCATCCTCGAGACGGAGGCCCTCGAGGGACATCAAGTCGACTCCATTGACGCACAGTGCACTCTGCCGAGAATAAGAATTCCGGAGCAGCTGAAGCTGGATATTGAATATCAAAGATGAGGAATACGTGTGAGGAACATCCAGTTGAAAGAACGTTACCAGGGGTAAGTAACTTGTTCTTCTACCTGATCCCTAGAATCCATATTGTAGGTGGATCTGTGCATTCACCCTCCTGCCGACTTTATAAGCTAACAGACATGTTGTGCAGCAATTCCTAATAGCCTACTGCTTAACTCTATCCTTATCTACCTGTTAGAGAAAGTCGCGTTGAGCCAAATATACTCTCCTCCTACTAAGTTAACTACTCTAAAACAGAGTGCTTCCCCCTGACCTAGCCCAGATATTGCCTATTGTTTAATATTGAATCAGCTTAATCTTTGCTCACTACTGATTTAGCCTTTGCCACTGCCTGTTGCTTTTCACTGAACCAGCCTTTGCCACTGCCTGTTTATTATTGAAGTAGCCTAGCTACAGCCTATGGCATATTCGGCCCACATGCATTGTATACTGCCCACTGCATAGCCCACTCACTAATGCATAGGATTAGCACATCTTCATCTCCCTATTGACTATTGCCTTAAATTTGCAGTAATCGCATGCATGCACCTGCTCACTGCATGACCTCCAGTCTAGCTCTCACACCTACTCTGCCTACTAATTGCAATGCACACCAGCCCACTGCTTCATCTTGGCCTAGCCACACGCATGCACCAAACTATTACCATCTCTCCCAAGAAGTAGACAGATATCGCCTACTCACACGACACGACTAGCGCACCCTCCTAATACCACCTGTGCCCCTCCCTTACACCTGCCCTAATGAAAACTCATGCCTCACCACACTCTGGCAAATACCACCCCCAGATCCTCGAAGCACTGCATAACAGCTCTGGCCACATTCCAACGAGAGCCCCCTCCCTAAGCTACACCACCCTCGCTATCCTCAGCTCTCATCTTTCTCTTACATAGAACCACACCTCAGCAAATCATGCCCAACTGTACCACGACCGCTATCAAATTGACCACCAACCTCAGCCTCCAAACCGACACCCCCATCGATAACAAAGCCTGCTCTAAAGGCGCATTCATACGTCACAAGACAGGACTGGCACGGCTCTACTGCCCCAGACACCACCCCCTGCCCTGCCCCACCCCACGCCCTCCTCCCCAATCAACCAGCTTTCCCGATCACTCAGCATGCCCATGCCAAAACATGCCCTATACTGGGCAATACCCGTCGCACACGCCTCTCATCAAGAACTACATATACTACTACCAAAACAAAATCCACCACTGTCGCTAAAAGAAATTCCAGACTCTCAGGACGCACCCATCTCCAGCACCTCCCCCTCAACAACCATCACCCTACCCGCTGCCTCAAAAGCACTATGATACCTAATATCCTTGAGACTCAGAATAACTCTGACACCAGCCACCAGCAGACAACCACCCCTAAAGAAACTTCTACCAACCCTCCTAACACCAAAGTAACCAGCACCTAGGCCCATCCGATCCAACCTCCTATCTCTCCCAACACGAGACACAACCCCTCCTAGGAACCTTACTAAATGTCAAATCGCTTGGAGCACACGACTGCATACTAGAGTTTAAACTTTTCCTAGTGCTCACCGAAACCTTGCTACACCCTGCTCAGGTCCACAGATCACACTAACCGTCCGGACCGACTACACCCTCCTCAGAGGAGACCGCTCTGAATCCGTAGGCAGAGGAGAGGCCATCGTCCACAAAACTTCATTACCTTTTAGGGAATGTAAAAGGGAAGTACTTACTGGATACGTAACTCTCTCTCTCTCTCAAACTAGCTGTCAGCCATCAAGAAACCAGCAACTTCCTAATAGTGTACAAAACACTGAGGTCACCAAGTAAACCAGACATTGACCTACCCCTACTAATCACACCTCTACTTAAACCTAAAACTAAATGCATCCTCCTAGGAGACCTCAACTTAGGCTATGATGACCTTACGGACACCAAAGCTGCAGCCTGCCAAAACACTTTCCAGGAGATGCAATTTTCCCATATAGTGAACACCCCTACGCATTGCAAAGGGAGAATCCTCGACTGGATACTCGCCCTGAATACCACAGTAACCATAATAGATATCCTTAATTTGCAATGGTCTGACCACTGCCTAATTAAATTCAAAATAAACCTAGACACTGACCATTCACCTAAAGCTTGCAATCCGCTACCCATTCAGGTTAGAAATGCACGTAAACTTACTCCTGAGACCTGAACCCCTGTTCTCAACAACCTACTCGACTCAAAACCACTGGACAGTACCAGCACAGAGTATCGTCAATCATTACCACCAATGCCTGACGTAAGCAGTTTATGAAGTAGCCCCCCCTCAAAACTAAAGTGCCCAAATCTAAACGAAGTGCCCCCTGGTTCAATAATTAACTTGTACAACTCAGAAGAGAAAAAAGAGCGCTAGAACACCTAACCAGGAAAAATAACTCCCTAGAACTTCAAACCAAATTACTAACATCTCTCTAAAACCTACAAACTCAGTGTACTCTCTCATAATGCGGAATCTCTCAATGAGAGTATAGACGCCGCAGCCTCCAACCCCAAAGAGCTATTTACTATTAGAGAACTAGAATCGCCCATCCACCCCACCAGCCCTGTAATCCCTAGCAAAGGCTGGTGCGCTACCATTCAGGACGCTCTATCCTCCAAAGTGACCACACTCCAAAATAAAATAGCCTCGCAAAAAAAAAACTACTAGATCCCCCCAACTACTACCACTTGAACAGAGACACCTGAATTCCAATTTACACAAGTCACCACTGCTCAGGTCCTTAAAACAATACCATCACTCAAGCCATCTAATTGCAAAGGCGGCAGCACTCCAGCGAGGTAGTTAAAGACTGCGCCACCATGCTAGCACCCTCCATCACTAGCTTTGTGAATGAGTCCTTTAATTCCAGTGAAATACCAGCATCCATCAAAGTAACTTGGGTCACACCACTACTTAAAAAGCCTTTGTTAGACCCAACAATTCCCACCAACTACAGATCAATAACAACTATGCCTTTCCTCCTCAATATCATGGACAAAATGGCATATACCCAAGTACAATCCCATCTTGAACAAAATCACCTACTAGGGGAAGACAATCAGGCTTCCACCCCAATCACAGTACGGAGACTGCCCTCTTGGACCTAAAAAAACCAGACGGACGCTATCGGGGACTCCGGCAAACTGTGTATCTCATTACTCCTAGACCTATCAGCTGCGTTTGATTTGGTCGACCACGACAAACTATGCCACAAACTTCCACTTCTCCCAGAAGGCCAACGACTGGATAAAATCCTTCTTTTCTGATCGAACCTCAAGAGTCATCCTAGGGGAAGTTGCAGCGGACCCCATCCCGAATACTGCAAGGATCCTGTCTCTATCCTACCCTATATAACGCCTACACTAAATTACTTTCCGCAGCACTAGATGCTATGGGAGTAATTAACACAAACTTTGCTGATGATACTCGGAAACCTATTCCCATCACAGGTAATTTGGAACAGGACACGGCCATCATCAACACAGTATACTCCCACATTCAAATCTGGATGGCCAATAACAGCCTCTGCCTTAATGGAGAAAAAACTGAGATCCTAATAGTTGGGTCCCCTACCAGACTCAGTAAACTCCACCCAGACTACACCTCCATAGTGATGGACGGCACACCCATCACCATATCCCACAAAGTCAAAACACTAGGAGTACACCTCGACTCCAATCTCACAATGAACAACCACATTAGCGCCCTCGCCTCTTCAAAGGCTTACACACCAAACTTATCACACTAAGAAGGCCTCTCCTATCCTCAGATAACTGCTTGACACTTGCTAGAGCCTATTGCAATATCCTATTGCTAGGCACTTAAAAAAAAAAAAAAACTTCAACTCCTACAAAATAAAGCCCTCAGGACAGCACTGAGCATCAATAGAAGAGAACATATTATGCAATATAGAAGAGATGCACACTGGCTCCCAGTTCATGCAAGAATCCTCCACAAAACACTAAACATGATATATGATGAGGCATTTATAACGGCCTATACACAAGTGTTTCATCACCCACAAATGCCTATAGAGATCGGGTCTCCGAGGTTTTGTCCCTTAGCACCCGCAGAAGACAGATTGCAGAGTAATCTGCCTATGCTTAAAGCTGAGGAGTCTGCCTCTCTCTCTAAAAATCCAGCCCTAGAACCTTCACATCAAGAGCCCTACAAACTTGCAGTAATTCCTAACTGCACAGCCCTCATACTCCCACAGTGTACCCTTACAGCTGACATCTATATCCAGAACTGCATGAAGCATGACCTCATCCCCGTGGCCCTAGGGGCCCTGGAAGGATCCAAGATCATCCAGGTGACAACTCTGATCATTGTACACTCCTCAACACCCCCGCGCAAGTGGGAGTCGGATCTACCTCTCCGCAAACAGAATCACCTGACCATGCTCATTGTCCTGATCTAATGGCCAGCATAGCTAAGGAACTGCTTTTATGCTCAAGCCCTTTTGATATGAATCTACTGGCAGATTGTCTTAAGAACTGGGCAGTGGACTTACTCTCTTCAAGAGCGAATGTTGACCCCCTAATAAATGAATCCTGTAATCATATCAATGTGATTGAGGTAACCGAATCGGATAAGGCTGTTCAAACTAGCTCGTATAAGGAGCAATTTAATCAGGCCACACAAACGAACCCCCGGAGTGATGAAACCCTGAATCCTACACAAGTTATTATGACCAGCTCTAAAAACACCCAAACCCCTAATATTGTCACTATTGTCCCGGTAGTGGAATTATGCGCTTCCACTCCGGAATTGGCCCAGAAACCAGTCCAAGGGAAGATCAATTATTATACAGCGATGAGTAGCATTCTTAAACCAGGATCCTCACTGAACATGTGCTCAACAAAACGTCGAAAGCCCAAAATTGAGGACATGAGTATTCATGACTTTGTGTGGGACCAGAGAAAGTTTGTCATCACAAACATTTCTAAAGTCAACGGTAAAGAACCCAAAGAAGCCTTGCGGTTCAAGGTCCTAGTCTGGCTTAGACAAAGAACTGGGCCGGGGGTGATCAGACTCTCAGATCTGAAGATCGTCCGCAGGATTGACCTTAAAGACTGGTGTACGCTTCCTAATAATGACTGTGTCCTAGTGGGATGCGGCACTAGCACATTACCTGCCTTTTTAAGACAATGTCGATACCTGCCTAGAGGGTCCTCTAGTTGTAATTTAATTCTGAGGATTCTTAGTTATGTATAAATTACCGTTATGCCTTTGTATTTTAGCTTAAGCATGGCTTATTTTTTATTTTGTTTCATTTTTGCACTTGTATTTTCTCGTCTGTGCCAAGTCCTATTTTGTTTGTTATAATTGTTCTGTGAGCGCCCCTAAACCTTCTGGTACCGCGGTGCACTATACAAATGATTAAACATAAACAAACATATGACACCGCCCCCACCTACCTCTACGGCTGCATTGCACACAAAGCCTTGCATAGAGCTCTCAGATCCAATGCCAACCCTCAGCTGCATATTCCACGCTTCACCACCACAAGAGCAGGTAACACTAGTTTCCCCATTGCAGCCCCCCGCATCTGGAACTCCCTTCCGCCCATCTGTCCAATGAAACCTCATTACCAAAGTTTAAAAAACTAAAAACTTGGTTGTTCAATAAATACTGAAACTCTAGCACAAGTACTCCCTCTGAGCTGTAACCTTCCAAGCTTCACCAGATAATTGCTTTGTCATGATAGCCAAATTGAATATATGCTTGTACCATTCCTGCAAATCATAATGCATGTAACCTTGACATAACGTAGATTTATGTAACCTGCAACTGTACCTTTCTTGCAAAATCGAATCAATGAAAACGAAGATGCATGTAGCCTACGCCGTGATACCCAAGGGTTTGGGCGTGTAATCAAATGCAATAAATAAATAAGGTAGTTTCCTCCTTTCACCTTAATGAGGAGCTAATACTCCCAACATTCTTTGCGGATTCAAAGGATGGGGCTCTGGAGGTATTGCACTGTCTGGATGTCAGCCGTGCTCTAAGATTTGATCTGGACAGGACAAAGAACTTCTTTAAGTCGGAATCCGTGTTAATCACTTTTGGCGGGTCAAAACCAGGCGGTCAAGCCTCCAAGGCTTACATAGCAAGGTGGATGGTGATGGCCATCAAGGAGGCATATGAGGGGCAGCACAAGGCTCTGCCAGCAAACATGCACGCCCACGCCATTAGTGCCAGGACCACAGCTGTGGCTTTCCTCGACGCGTCTCATGGCAGACTATCAGCAAGGCACCTACTTAGGCTTCCCCATCAGCCTTTTGCAAACACTACTGCTTGGATGCCAGGTCGACCGCAGCATTTGGCTAGGCAGTTTTGAAGAATGTGTTTTCTTAGAGGGCCAACTCTCCTCCCCAGGGCTGCATTCAGTTGTAATCGACAATACAGTATGGAGGAAAGGGGATGGGACGTAGGAGTAATTATAAGTTACTCTGTGACTAACCTACTCCTAGTCCATAGTTCCCTTTCCTCCATATGTCCCACCATCCACCCCCATAACCTCTTGGTGTCATTAGGTAATCGTAATATTGTCAACGCATCAAAGGGGACTTGGGAGTAGCGCCAGTGGGCGAAGTCAGGGGAGCGCATGCTCACAGGGCCACGCCCATCTAAATTGAGAGGGGAGGACAATTTTTTTCTGGTGAAAGGTTGTTTCCAATCCCTAGTGAGGGACACCCATACAATATAGAGGAATGGGGACTATGGACTAGGAGTAAGTTAGTCACTACGGTGAGTAACTTATAATTCATCTTACACATTGCTTTGTGTTTTCTGTGTCCAGGGGATCCGCCCCTGTCAGTGATGTAAAAGGCCTTGGATTATTTTGCTCACATCCACAGTGTAGATTGTGTTACATGCATGTATTAAGGATCTGATCGCTTTACAACACTGTGTATTATTCCTTACAGGACACTGAGAATAGCTTCTTCTACACGTTTGAGTTTACGAAGACGGGTCCACCTAAATCCAAGGGGAAGCTTCCTGGCCTGGAGCTCAAACCCTGTCTCTACAAGAAGCGCTGACACAATAATGCCTCCACAGCACAGAGACAATAATACCTCCTGAGTATGGACACAATATTGCCTCTATGAGAAATGTGCAGTCCAGATTGCCTTGAAAGGAAGTTACAGGGCATCACCAAGCAGCATGAGCTGATAAAGCAAAGTGGCCCTTCCTGAGAGTGTTGAATGCTGGTCTGTACTGGATGAAAGAAATGACCGCAACCTGCAACATTTAAATAGATTGTCGAGCGAAAACTATGACATTTTATTCCGGTTATACATTTCCTCCGTATTTCTAGGCAAGCAACTGTGGCCTGTTTTGGGTGCAAGTTTCCAATGCAAGGCATCTGAGTCCAGGCTCTGCCCAATACTGGGCTGGTGAGGATAACCAACTCCTTGAAAGTGCAACTTGTATCTTTTGTACTGGTTCTAAAGACAAATAACTTTGTTCGTTGAGCAGCCTGCAGTGTTTTACTGGAGGTGTTGTAGCCTTCTTCCATGTTTTTGATGGCATTCCTTTCCGATCTGTACAACATCACAAGATGCCGCTTTGACTGTGCATCGTTTTCTCCCACACAGGAAGGAGGATGGTTTTAATGTAAACTGCAAAAATATCAGTAAAATATTGATCCATTTTTACATTTTTGTGTTGTGCAGTTCGTTTTTGACAGTGGACTGAAAGCATTGCATCTCCCACACCGATATTAGAGTAGCTGGCCTGGTAAGTACAGTATGGGGTGCAGTACCAGGCTAATAGATAAGATAACCATATCTGCAGTCGGCACTGTGGACATATTTACAAAAGCAAAATGCCATTTGTCAAACTCAACCACTACAAATATGATGATACACACACAGCATGTTATTATTATTAGGGGATCTATTGCATCCGGACCGAGCTTTGGGAAGCAATGGAGCAATTTACAAATTACAGAAAGTACAGGCTAGAGATTGCACAGCCTCAATAAAAAGGAGCTAACTGAGCGGGGCTGCAGGCAAGTTGGCAGCAATAGATCTACACGCCATCTGTGGAGGATACTGGGGAGAGATCAACCAGTTTCAGGTTAGGTGGGGGGTGGAGGCTGTGTGGAGCTAAGGAGGGGTCATTCTATAAACTGATTTTAAATAGTCATTCCTTTGAGTATTTTGAGCGATTTCCTGAAATGTAGAAGCGAAGGGGAGAGTCTGGTGTTGACGGTGAGAGAGGGTCCAGAGTCGGGGAGTTGTAGACCGAGATGTTCTTCTGGTTCATTGCATCCTGCACCATTAGAGTTAATGTCTGCACCGGTGACTCTATAAAATATTCACTCTTCAGGAGCACCTCCAGTGAGTGGATTCTACTTCTGACTTACGCACATTATATGCAGTGAGCCTGACGATTGGAGAAGAGAATATAGGCAGTGAGATGATGCGGTTTGTAAGGGTCCCGAGGTATGAGAAATGGTGGCATGGTGGTTGGCAAACACTTTTATTGGATGCAAATAAAGGAGGAAAACCTGAACTGTCCCGAATCCTAAGAGGGGTTTCCCTGCCTCAACTAAAAATACTCTGGAATCTCAGGATGTCCAAAGTAAAGAGTCCACCATCCTGTGTCAAAATCCTATTTCCTTACTCTTTGAACTAAACAACTGAGGGGTTTCCAGTGGCTCCCCGTTGACTGTGGTCTGAGGGGTTATAGTGCCATTTGTAAACAGTTACAGGTTCACCAGGTTTCTCCAAAACACTGTTCACAAGAAATGTTCCTTTTTTATCATTGTTGTCTTCCCTGTGATTGCTTTGCCATATGAGCTTCTTCTGCTCTTTTGCCATGGGGATGACTCCCTTCCCTCATCCCAGTTCGTGGTATTGGAGGGATGGCTCCTTCCCCCTAACCCTTCTCAGGTTTCTGGTTGCTCAAGTCTCTGTAGGGAGAATCTCTTCCTTCCCCGGTCTTACTCAGGCTTTTGAAATAATATAATACTTGCTGGGGAATATCTTCCCTTCCCCAGGCTTTCCGCTTGTTTTTCATATTACACAATGTTTGATGGGGGTGTCTCCCTTCCCCTGGGCTTTCTCAGGCTCCTTGGTGGTTCATGTTGTCAGGGGGAATGGCTTCTTCCCCTGGTTTCCTTTACCTTCTGTCATGCACAGACCAACTGGCTGATCACTCTGCTAGGTACTTTGAGTATGGAGAGGTAGGTACTGCAGATCTTTCTTCCTTCGTTCTTATGGGTGCAGGTCCCATACTTGCTGCTTTTGTGTGGCCCTTTTCTGGATAGACTTGGTTCACTCTCCTGCCAAGTTCTATTGTGCGGCACAAGGTATGCAAATGTGTCTTTTCCTTGGTTAAGGTCCCAGACCCTATATCTTCGTCTTTCTTGTGGGTACTTTGAGAATCCAGGTGTATCACCTGCTAGTTCCCAGGGATATCTCTCTCAGGTGGCCAGGGAGCGGCCATCGCCTTTGGATACAGACGCTAGGGATGGACCAGTGCAGGAGGATCACCTGGGTGAGGGGTCGTGTGTGAGTGGGACACCAATGGCGAGATGTGGTATCCCGCCCCCTGTAACACCTTTACCCCCATTTTACCAGGTAGGATACATGGGAACTTCACCCCTCTCCCTTTCCCTTCTTCAACACTTTCACATGGACAGCCCGCTCTGGGAGAAAGCAGGCTCACACCCGAGCAGTGTACATGACATGTCCCGCTACTATGGCCGGGTGAAGTCGGACAATTACTGACAATCACTCGCACCTGACTTCCATTAAACTTCCCTACACGGATAAAAGGTAGAGAACGAGAGCACACTCTGAGCCAGGAAAAGCAGACAAAGTAACAGCAGTTTCGAGTCAGCAGCTGAATGAGGGGAGAAAGATGGGAAACCAAGGAGGGAAATGCCCTTGACCTTTTCTGCAAGAAACTGTTACTTTACAGAAACCTTCAAAGCAGAAAGCATAAGGCCAGAAACCAGATTGAAGACTAGTGCATTGTGTGTCAGAGATACCAAAGGCCCTCCTGCGTAACCACCCAGGGTGGGGAGGAGCGGCAGTCGCCGGGTTATTATCTTTGGCTCCAAGAACAAAGAAGCATTAGAGAGATCAACACAGCGGGTGAGTTGGGGAGACCGATGCAAGACCGGTCTGTGTTGAAGACAAGGTTGCAAGCAGCAACGTTTTTTTTTTTTTAATTTGTTTATGGTTACACAGTAACCTTTACAAAAAACACCAATCAATTAATATATAATCTAAGCAGACAATACATAAAAATGCAAAATTCATTCATAGTTACAATATTGTGCGTCACTAAAAAGAATTTTCTTCTGAATTTACAGTGCATAAAATCATTCAGTTTCTCATGTAATGGGATTTCAGCATTGCAAAAGTCAAAATGCAGTAGCTCATCAACAAGCTCAAGAAATCCACAATGGTTCTTCAAGAATCTTAATATGGCCAGCTGAAATTTAATTCTTTTGCCATGTAATATATACAGCCATAAGAGATTGTTAGACATATTTAGTGTTAGGTACATAGTGACTGAAGCTTCTAATTCGTTCTGTTCTTAGTCCATCACATTCTTTTAAAATGTGTAATAGCGTTTCAGAAATCCCCTTTTGTTTACAGAATCTGCATACATGATAAATGTCTGTGCATCCAAATCTTTCACCTGTCCCAAGCACGTTGAAGCGGAACCGCATAAAGTCTTGCCTCCACAACCTATCAGGAAATTTGAGCAAGTAGGGTTCAGATTTACCTATCTTTTTACAATTGGATACAAGATGCCTGTATAATTTTGTCTTTAAAACTTCTTTAACAGTTGCATTCCAATCATAATGAAGAAGTAGTTTCTTTACTTTCATAGGGTTGGAAGTGAGAAGCTCACGAGAGACTCGCAACTTATCAAGTGCTCCGTGGGCTTCCGCCTGCATGTTTTTAAGGTACGTTGAGGAGGCAGAGTCACTCCGAATACCATTGCCCATAATTTCATATAAGGTGGTTTCTTTACATGTATGATGTACTCAATTTCCTATACAGCGATAGCCTCCGCAATTCTACTATACTTCTAATAGATGAGCCCCAGTTCGTAACAAATGGCTGGAAGAGGCACACATTTAGGCAAACATCTGACATTAGATTTTAGGAGTCGAGACTCATATTTATCAACTTCCCCCCTGCACCAGGAAGGGATCAGTTCCAAACCATAACATAACTGGGCCACTATTTTATTTCTGTATAGACGAAGACAGCAGAGCATTGAGAATTTCCCATACTAAGAGTACATTTTGCATAGCTCAGATATCAATGGATTTACTTTCCTATCAAGGTAATACCGATAATTTGCCTTTTTCTTATCCCCAAATATGGGGTAACACAAATATATTATGGCAGTACTCAGTTTTTCATGGCTTAAAAACTCGAATATTTTAGTTTTTTTTTCCTGTGAGTCAAACAAAGAATCACAGCTTGCTATAATTGATTTTTTTTTAAGGATTGTGCACAAATATAATCTTTAAAAGCAGTAAGGAGACATTGTAAACCTATGGGTGTATGGTCGTACAATGTCACGTCGTCAGCATAAGCTGTCCAATAGGCCTTAACACCCTCTACCTTTGGAGAAACCAAAGCAGTATTTTTCAAGTGAGGGCCAACATCTGAAAAATAGAAATTAAAGATAGTAGTTGCAAAGATACATCATTGCCTTAAGCCGTTCTGTACCATGATTTCTGGTGATAGTGACCCTTCGGAGCTAAGACGCACTTTAATTTGAGAGTCCTTGTGCATGTTATATAAGATAGACAGTAATGGGGCTGGCATTCCTAGAGTAAGCAATTTTGTCCACAGGATGGTTCTGTCCATCAAGTCGAAAGCTGACGTAAGATCAATAGAAGCCACATAAATAGGGGGATTCCCGGAAGTCCAGGCGTATTGTTGCATTATGTTAATCAATAAACCCCCTGCATCCATTCCCACTTTCTTCCTGAATCCAAACTGGAATATTGACAAGATGTAGAATTTGTCCATCCAGTTCTGGATATGCTCTAAAATAAGACCAGCAAAGAATTTAGATTCGGCGTCCAGAAGGGCTATCGGTCTGTAACTGGTAGGGAAACACTTGTCACCCTTCTTATAGATTGGAACAACATAGGACAAACGCTAGCTCTTTGGAATAGATCTTGTGATCAGAGTTTCCTTAAAAGGGAAAAATTACATTTTAGCCCATAAATTTGGATTGATTGCCCTTCAGAACCATATTGGAAAGCATATTAGGGCCAGGAGCACGGGAGGCAGAGCTGCGCACAATCAGTCTTTTAATATCCAGTAGGGTAATGGGAATATTTCATAGGGAGCTGCGTATATTCCTCGGGGCGGGGGGGAGGGTGGTTGAGGAGGGTTGGGGGGGGGGGGGTAATAATTCCAGTCCAGAACTATATAGTTTGCCGAAGTGGCCTTCCCAAACCTCCGATCCAATGCATACCGTTTGCGCCTTCAATTGTACAGCCTCTCCATTATTAACCAGGGCCCAAAATGTTCTTGTACTAAAATCGGAAAGCGATCGAAGCATATCTTCCGCATCCTTCTGATAGTTGTGCACGAAGGTATCTTGCTCTAGATTTCCATTTATTTTTAAAGATGCTGATTTTATGAATATAAGAGTAATTAAAATGTACTTTGTGAAGTGCTCGAATTTCTCTGTTCTCCAGCATGGAGTCTGGCATGGATTCACATGCTCATGAATATTCCCCTTTGTCAGGCTGGGAATCCTCGGTAAAGAAAAAATCAGTATCAGTTTCGTTTCTGATCTGTCTTTCTTAGTAGTAACCAATCACTGGTCTCTGGGTCATACTGCCCCCAGCCCATGACTGCCCTCTCCCTAAGCCCCTCCCCTGGCAGCCATCCTCAGATTTTTACTGCTCGTACAAGTGTTGGGAGTCCTTGTGCTATAACACTCAAGCTTTTACTGCGTTTTGCGTTTTTTCTAGGAGTTTAATCTAATTTTTTCAGTCAATCGTGCCTCAAACTCCACCGTTTCTACTTCCTATGAACTGGGACCCGTTTCAGAGTTTTCTACGCCCCTCAAGGGAGAGATTTCGTCGAGTTACACTTCTTGGAGAATTCCAGAAGATCTGAGGCCTACCTCGTGGACATGGCCCAGGACAAGGGAAGCTCGACACCCGGATCCAAGCTGTTCAGGAACTGCCCTGGATGCGGATTACAGAATGTTTTCAAGGAGGATGAGCATTCGAGATGTCTCTACTGCCTTCACGAAGACAAAACGCACGTGGAAAAGGACTATGCGTTTTGCAAGAACTTGTCGGAACGGACTATGAGGGATCGTCTGATCCGCCTTGCCAGCTGGCTGGAGAAGGGTCCAGCAGGTGAGAAGAAGTCAGAGCGTCCTCCTAAATCCTGTGAGGGCGCCCCGGCGACGGGGGCCCAACAAAAGGCAAAGCACTGTGAGTCCGCGGGCACCGGGAGCGCCGAAGGGTCGGGCTCCTCGGCTGCCAGGCAGGGCGCACACTCACCGACGCCATCAACCACGAGCCAACGCTCTGGCTCGGGGAAGAGTACATCTGAGAACCCGGCTAAGTTTCTGTAGAGGCCCCGGTTGATCTCGAAGGGATCAGCCGAGGGGGAAGCGAAGCAGTGACCCCTTCCCCAAGGTGAAGGCCTCAAGCGCGCCCAAGGTGGTGAAGGCCTTGATTCAACCGGTTAAGGCCTCTATCGAGGGAGTCGCGGCGGCCCTGGCGAAGACTATGGAGGCTAACCCAGTGGAGGCGACCTCGGGGCCCAGAGTTTCCCTGCCGCCACCGAGGGAATCCTCTTTTCAGCCCATCGATAAAACCCCTGTGAAGACCCTGGTGGAAAAAGAGGGGGGGGGGGCTGGTGGCCGTTACGGACACAGATACAGCCTCTGAGGAGGAGCTGGTGGAAGTTGTGAAGGGCCTCAACAAGAGGTTCGAAGAGGTCTGGTCCCACGCAGGGAACCCTGAGGAGGCGGACGAAGAGAGCGACCGTGCCGCCAATGAGGCTCCCGTGGAGGAGAAGCAACCATCGTGCCCGTCACAGCCAGTGCCCAACCCTCAGGACAACTCGATGGCCATTTTGATGGCAATCCAAACCTTATGCACGGAGATAAGGACGAGGTTGCCCCTAACCCCAGCGGGGACGACCCAGCAGAACCAGGCCCGTCGGGAAGCCCTCCAAACAAGCAAAAGAGTTGACCCCCTCCCCCCCCGCTTTTACAGCCCTGCGGCCCACTCAGCCCTCATCTCCTTCCCCTGATCCTAGGGATGACACGGGAACAGATATGGCCACGACGGGAATGGATGACGACGGTGGTGACAACTGGATGGGCCTTCCATCACCACTCCCTCGGGCCTCCCCGCCCGACGAAATTGGCTCCTTCCACACCATGATTGCCAGGGCATCCAAGCTTTTCCAGCTCTGCCCCGAAGAACAGAAGAAGGAAGGCTTCCTCTATCAGCGGTGCGAGGCCAAGAAGAAGACGGTCCTCGCGGTGCCGTTGATTGACGATATCTGGGAGGAGGGACTTGCTCTCCTGAAGAACCCGGCCAAGAGGGATCGGCACGAGAAGAAGTACCGGGTCCCCGATTCCGCCCCTTTTGTGCCTTAGGGCAAAACCGACCCCGGATTCGGTCGTCTCAGCGGCGGCCAAGAAGAAAGCGGCGGGGGCGACGGCCTCAAATTCGACCTCCCCGCCGGACGGCGAAGGAAAGAAGCTGGACGCCATGGGACGACGAGTTATCTCGTCTGCGGCAACGACAATTAAGGCGACCAACGCCCTAGTGATTGTGGCCTGCTACGACAGGGAGCTGTGGTACAAGATTGCTCCCCTGCTGGACTTCCTACCGGACGACAAGAGGTCTGAGGCCCTGGAGCTCCTGCAAGAAGGTGAGGTGGCGTCGGACCACGACATAACAGTGGCCACGGACATCGCTGACACCGGGTTCCACCAGTTCGGCAAAAGTGTTTGCCTTCAACGGCGTGGATGGCTCAAGGCAACAGATTTCCGCCAGGACGTGCAAACCAGAGTTTTGGACATGCCCTTCGATGGGAACAACCTGTTAGGAAAAACAGTGGATGAGTCACTTCAGGCCATCAAGACCGACCGAGACGGCTCGGGCCTTGGGAGTTTTGCAGTTACGACGGCCGCCCTTTCGGAACGCTGGAGGCACACCGGGTGCCTCCAAGGGATCCGGCGGCGGCGCCTCCTCCACATACCGCCAAGCGGCCCGCTTCTCGTTTCAGGAGGCCTACAGAGGATGCCGCAAGTCGGGAGGATCTCGTCGTCGCCAAGGCGGCAAGGCCACCGCCAAGCAGGACTAAACCGGCCGTAGCGTTGGGCCCCACCTGAGCACCCCGGTGGGAGGCCGGCTGGCGAAGTTTGTCAGCGTGTGGGAGTCCATCTCCACCGACCGTTGGGTGCTGGATGCCCTGGCCCAGGGGCACACTCGAATTTCGAAAGAAGTGCCCCTGCATTCCTCCCGTGGCCAGGAAGGAAAATCACATCCCTCAACTGCTGTTAGAGGTAAGGGCGATGCTCAAGAAAGGGGCCATCGAGCTCGTCCTGAAGAGGCTCCGGGGCTCCAGAGTATACTCAAGGTACTTTCTTGTCAGAAAGAAGACAGGCGCTTGGCGCCCCATCCTGGCCCTGCATTGGTTAAACAAATACATCAAGGCCCAAAAGTTCAGGATGGTCACCTTCCAGCATGTGCTGGGACAGCTGGAGGAAGGCGACTTCCTATCGTCGCTAGACTTGGAGGATGCTTACTTCCACATCCCATTCTAAAAGGACAACGAAAGTTTCTCAGATTGGTAGTCCAAGGGCAGCACTACCAATTCAAGGCCCTGCCATTCGGATTGAAGTCGGCACCCAGGGTATTTACCAAGTGCCTAGCACCAGTGGCGGTGCGGCTGCGCCTGCCGGGGATCCACGTTTACCCCTAGTTGGACTATGGGCTCATCCGTGCAAGGACAAGAGAACTCGCCATTGAACACACAGCGAAGACCGTCCAACTGCTCACGGATCTGGGATTCTCCATCAACTACTCGAAATCCCGCCTGGTTCTGTCGCAGGTCGCACTGTTTCTGGGAGCCAATCTCGATACAGTGGCGCGATTGGCTGCTCGTTGGAGGAGAGGACAAAGGCCATCTTGGGCAAGGCGCAGCGCCTGCTGGCCACGGATGTGGCCAGGGTGAGATCCATCAAGTCCCTGCTCAGAATGATGTCCTCGTGCATCTACCTGGTGCGCTTGTGCAGGCTGCGGATGCGTCCTCTACAGGAGTTCCTCGACGCCCGTTGGATACAAGTGACGGACAGCTTTGAAGACAGGATTCCGCTCAACGAGGCTTTCCACCAAGCTATTCGATGGTGGGGCATCCGCGCGCATCTCGCGGCGGGCAAAGACTTTCAGACCCCGGCACATCAGGATACAGTGACGACGGACACCTCCCTCGTAGGATGGGGAGAGCACACCGGAGATCTGCATGCGAGAGGCCTGTGGCTCCCGGAGGAGAGGTCACTCCACATCAACATCGTGGAGCTCCGAGCAGTGTTCTGGGCCCTCAGGTAGTTTCTCCCGTCCCTAAAGGGCAAGGTGGTGAGGATCTTCACCGACAACACCACCACGATGTTCTACATCCGGAAGCAGGGGGGCACCAGATCTCCAGCCCTGTCCAAGGAGGCCCAGGATCTGTGGCACTGGGTGGTCGCCCAGGGGATGTTTCTGGTGCCCTACCATCTGGCACAAATAAAGAACACCATCGCCAACTCACTCAGCAGGGAGCTGCGCTTGTGCCACGAGTGGGAACTGTGTCAGGATCAAGTGGATCGACTTTTCCAACGATGGGGCAAACCACAGATCAACCTGTTTGCGACGGCGATGAACTCTGAGTGCCAGAGGTTCGCCAGCAGGTTTCCCCAGCCGAGGAGCATGGGCGATGCTTTCTCGTTGCCCTGGGACGGCCTGTTCCTGTATGCGTTCCCTCCGTTGCCGTTTCTGCTCCGGCTCATCAACCAACTCAAGAGTTCTCTGTGCAGGATGATCCTCGTCGCACTGGTGTGGCCGAGACAGATCTGGTTCCCGGACCTTCTGGACTTGTCAGCGTCCCCCCCCCAAGCTACCGACAGACGCAGATCTTCTCTCCAAAGAAGGAGGCGCCATCCTCCATCATAATGCGTAGTCAATGATCTTGCAGGCCTGGCTCCTGCGGCACTAGAGTTTGGCGGACTGCAAGGAGGTGCTTGCAAAGGCCAGGGCATCCCCAACTCTCAAGTGCTATGGACACAAGTGGAAGAGGTTCTCTGTCTGGTGCCATGCACAGAAGATTAGCCATCTGCGAATTACGGCCCCTCAATTGCTGCCGTACCTGCTATCGCTGGCCAAGGCGGGGCTGGCTCATGCCTCCATCAAGATACATCTAGCGGCGATCTCCCGCTACCCCAGAACTACGTTACGATCATCTCTGTGGTCTCATCGTCTGGTGATGGAGTTTATGAAGGGACTGTTCCGTTCATTCCCGCCGGTGAAGGCTCCGGCCCCGGCGTGGGAGCTCAACGTGGTGCTGACCAGGCTCATGGGGCCGCCATTCGAGCCTCTGCATTCGGCACCGTTGAAGTTCCTGTCGTGGAAAACAGCATTTCTTGTGGCCATCACCTCCGCACGACGAGTGGGAGAGATCCAGGCCCTATCCTGCAAGCCTCCATACTTGACTTTTCACGAGATGAGGGTGGTGCTGAGGACGCACCCCTCCTTCATGCCCAAGGTGCCGTCGGACTTCCATCTCAACGAGCCCTTGGTGTTACCAGTTTTCTTCCTGTCGCCTTTGTCGCCGGCCGAGAGGACTCTGCACTCGCTGGATGTAGCTAGAGCGCTGAAGTTCTACGTGGACCACACAGAGTTTTCGGAAGACATCGCAGCTGTTTGTGAACTTTGGACCTGTGAACCAAGGGAAGGCCCTCTCGAAGGCTTCCATTTCCAGATCGCTCTCCGGCTGCATCATGCATTGTCACAGGTTGGCAAACCGACTGTTGCCCGGCTGTCCGAGAGCCCATTCGACCAGAGCGATCGCTGCTACCATGGCGTTCTTGTCTGGTGTACCCCTGCTGGACATCTGCAGGGCTGCTACGTGGAGGTCGACGCACACCTTCACGTAATTCTACTGCGTCGACCGGGATTCCAGGGAGGAGTCCAGGGTCGGCCAAGCAGTGCTGCGCAACCTGTTCACTTGACGGTGGGCCTGGTGAGGAGGTAAGAGTTGCTTAATGTTGAGTTGTTGTAATGCTTAATGTTGAGTCTTGCCACCTCCTGTGGTTGTGCGTGTGTGTACTTCTATTATGTATTCTTATATTCATGAGCATGTGAATCCATTCCAGACCCCATGCTGGAGAAGGAACAAGTTACTTATCTGTAACTGTTGTTCTCCAGCATGGGTCTGGCATGGATTCACATGCGGACCCTGCCTCCTTCCCCTCTGCCGCTCTTCACTTGGTCATACTGCCACATTTTACGTGCTACCAAATCTGAGGATGGTTGCCACGGGCGGGGCTTGGGGAGAGGGCAGTCATTGGCTGGGGGCAGTATGACCCAGAGTCCAGTGATTGGTTACTACTAAGAAAGGCAAATCGGAAACGAAACTAATACTGATTTTTTTCTTTACCGAGGATTCCCAGCCTGACGACAGGGAATAATCATGAGCATGTAAATCCATGCCAGACCCATGCTGGAGAACAGCAGTTACAGGTAAGTAACTTGTTCCTTCCTTCCTTTCTTTCTTGATGGTTCGCATTGCTGCGCAGAAAGAGTGTCTGTGAGTCCCATTATCCATATGAGATTTCCTTATACCTGATGGACTATATCACTAATTCGACATAGTTCCCAAAAGCATCATGTGCATATATCCTTAATTTCCTCTCAAAATCATGATCTTCAAAGTCCTGTAGGAACAGTATATTTTCTTTTTCAATATTAGCACAGTGCCAAGCGATTCTATTTCGAGTTTTATTAATTACCAACGCTGGAGCAAAGTGCCCACCATCAAAAGTAGTATAAGCTACTAGTAGGGACATTTTTAGAATTTTGTGATCGCTATCCTGCGTAGGAATTGGAGAAAAATGTTGTACTCAATTGAATAACGTACCATTAGCAAAGACGTAAACTATAATAAGTACGAACTTCCTTTTGACCATGTCGAGTGGTCCTGCGAAGCTTCCAATAAATCATTGACACGATACATCCCCCAACCTGCAAGAAATTGAGACCAAATATCACCCTGAATACATTTCCGGGTGCTACCCTTGCACCAAACAGATGGAAACCCCTTTTTCCAATTAGGTTACCCACAGAACAGATATCAGAATTAAAATCACTGGCATTAATAATATTCAGTTCATTATGCAAATCTTGGCATTCCTGAATAACAATTCTATATTCTTCAAGTCCAGGTCAGGACACCAGTATATATTTACAATTAGTAAGTGCGTAGAGGTCTTCTCCTGTCCAAGTTTCAGGAAAACAACAATGCACCCTTTGCTAACTTTGAAATTCTTTAGAAGTTTGAACTGAATATTATTTTTGACTTCGTTTAGAAGACCCCCTGAGGGTCTTCCTTTTGGTTTCTTTATTGCCAATTTCTGAAACACTGTAAAACCGTACAATGATAATAAGGATACGGCCCATGTTTCTTGAATGCATAAGAAGAGGACTCGGATAGCATTACACAAGTTATTGATGAGTGCTTGAAAGATCGAGATCCCCTTGAGTTCCACAATAAAAATGTGGTAGTTCGGGAAATCTAGGGGTTGTCTTTAATTCCCTGAATCTTAGAAATGGATTCTCTAAGTGTCAGTGCCAACCATCTGAAGTCAGAATCATTGGAGGATATCTGTATATTTGAACTTCCCTTACTGTGGCCATAATTACTTGCATGCATTTCTCTTGGGTTCGGAACCTGCAACCTGGTCCCCTCCCTGTGACTTTAAAAAACCCTGGCTGGCTGGGGCGCTGTTGCGCTCGGCGAAGATGGCCGCTTGGAGGAGAGCTCCGTGCTGCGAGGCGACAAACGTTGGACCGTCCCTATCCGACAAAGGGATACTGGAATCCTGCACCTGGGCACCCGCTCCACCGCTCATCTGAAACCGACGCGGGGAGCTTGCCCCGTTCCAGAGCTTCAGTCGTCGGCAGACCGGTGATCTGAGACGACCCGGCCGCCACTTTCATGAGAGCACCAGTTGAGGCTCGCGGCCCGTGTTTTGGGAGGGGCCATCTGCCTGCCTTGGGACTTCTGCCTTGAGTCCCCCCGCGGCTGTGGGAGGAGGGGCACCTCCCTCTGGCTTGCTGCAGCCGTGACTCACTGAACTCCTCTTCTCGGTCCCCGCAGCCCGCTGGGACACCCGCATAGCTGGAATTGAGTGGGACGGCTCTGCCGCACCGCGGAACAGAGCAGTTGCTGGGCTCCTCCCGACACCTTCCCACCCGGCGGGGTACCTCCTCTGAGACCTTGGCAAGCGGAGTGAGAGAAGCTGACGATGAGTCCCCGGGGCTGGGGAGGCCTCTGACCTTAGTCATCGACTCTGCGTTCCCCACCGGCCAGCCCTCACTCCCCCGTGGGGACGCTGTGTGCCTGGTGGCAGCCTGCCCTACCCCGCAGCTAGTCCCATCATGCGGTGGGAGCTGTGGCCCTCCCTGGCCCCCTACAATCAATACATTTGCCACAGTTGGGTGGGGGGCCCGGGCTCCATGGGCCTTGCACAGCAGGGACTCACCCCAGGAGGCACTACAGCACTGCACTCGGTTCCTGAACACAGCCAACAGTGTCCGTTTTAACGCCTATGTTCCGTGAGGAACCACAACCCATTTGAACAGCCACACGGTTCACACAACTTCTCTCTAACTCCTATCCAGGGGCAGAGCCTGTTTTTCAACATTAACCCTATAATAATTGGCCCTATTGGTAACTGGGCTGGGGAGTCCTTGACTCCTGGAGCGTTGCTCGCCCTCACTCTGCTGCAATACTCCTGTTTTACGTTGTATGACAGAGACCTCCTGGGAGCAGTGTGCACGGTGGGTGTGGACAGTAGACAGGCGTCTTAAATTACATAGAATCCAATCGCGCTGCACCCCAGGGGACGCTCGCTGGGGTACCATTCCTGGACACAATGTGAGCATCTGCCTTTCAACTACCTGGGCCGCACGGACTATACTCTGCCTAGCCTCTGTGGCATCAACCATCAACGGTTCCACCCCACTTTGACTATCTAACGCCCTACTGGTTCTCCGCGGCGCGTTCATCGACATGCCAGAGTCCATAAAGCCCTAGGACCACAGCTTATCCATGACTGGCCTCAGCCCTTCTGCCCCCCGCACTCTGGCCCTGACCATAGAAGGACCGGTCGAATCTACTCACCCACGCTTCAGGGCCCCAGTTCAACAGCATGTACATTCCAAGACCTGGTGACCCGGACTGTTGACTGGGTCCGCCGCTACTTAATTAGGGCTCCCAACCGTTGCTGAGGGACCAAGACCCTACAGGCCAATCCGAGCCTGGTGCAGCCTTTTGTGTGCACCCCCGCTCACCCTCCTGCCCTCTGGCTGAGGTCTCCCCTCCTTTCTACACGTTCTCCTCACAAACTATTCCCCTGGGCCTGCAGGCCTGCGCCCAACGCTCACCATGACTAAAGGCTCAGGGGGGAAAAAACAGAGCTCCATCAATATGTTCACCAAGACGCCGTCTAGACAAGCGGAGGAGCAGCCGGACCCCACACCCACTACCTCGACTCCTTCACACTCAATAGACACACAGAATATAATGAAATATATCTGTGAAGGGTTCTCCACTCCAAGTTGGATGATATGAACGGCTCCGTATCCTCAGAAAACCGATAGCTGAGTAGCTGAAATTGAGACGAGGGTTGGCGTCACAGAGGATGACTTGGGTTAATTCCGGGCTGAGGTTTCTTCGCTGTCCAGATGGGTGCTGGAGGTAGCCAAAAAGAATGAGGACCTCGAATCGCGCTCTAGGCGTAATAACCTCTGCATAATTGGGGTCCCCGAGGATAGCATCAAAGAGCCTATGGAAGACTACCTGGAGCATACTTTACTCTCACTGCTTGAGTCACCCAGGCTCTCGCCACAGTTCGCAATAGAAAGAGCCCATCGAGATTTATCAGCGAAACCCAGACCCGTCGCACCACCGTGTCCCATCATCGCCAGGATTCTGAACTTTTGAGATGCACTTCTCAGGGCTGCGTGAGCCAAAGGAGAGCTTTTACTGGGATCCTCCAGGATCCATCTATATCCTGATTTCTCAGTTGCGGTTCAGCAGGAACGCAAAACCTTCCTGGCAGTTAAGAAAAGATTAAGTGATCTGCAGATCAAATACTCCCTGCTATATCCTGCCAAGCTGCGAATTGAACACTGCAACCAGTTTTTCTTTTTCACGATTCTGAAGGAAGCCTCCAAATTCATAGATGAGCACTTCCCTGGTTAACTTCACGTGGCTGCATCACTCTGTTTCCTTTTGCTACAAGTTTGGACACCGACATGAGAGGTTTACCCTGACCTATGGGTGTACGAGAGCCATCCGTCATCTATATGCGTACAGTTTACTCAGACCTGATGTTTTGATCGCCCTATCATAAGACTTAATGTAATCTTCATGTTAATGTTTCCAATGCATCTTGTCAATCCTCATCGTGCCTCTAGCCCGGAGCATTGTCGCCAGGCCAGCACACAGGCCCCCAAGCGTTGATGCCACTGGTGTGGATCTGGTTATTTGGTTATGGGGTTGTCATCCCACTGATTCGGGGTAGGATGTGGGTGGGGGTGGTTGGGACGGGTGTTATGTTAAAAAAGGCTTGATGCTCACAAAGAGGGCAGAGCGCACATCAACGTCCGGTCGGTCACACACTGAGAGGGGACCTGCACCCTCGCCGTGGGCCTCCGGCCCTTCTTTGTTATCCCGCCGAAACACAAAATTCATGAGCTGGAATGTGCGGGGGCTGGGTAATTATAAGAAAATGCAGCAGCTACAACTACACAGTGAGCGCCATGTGGTAAAAATCCTATTTCTTCAAGAAACGCATGCATGTGCTGAACACTGCCAGAAATTTGCCAAGGGGTGGGGTCCCCATAGATGATATACCAACTATTCTACCCAGAGCCGAGGGGTTATGACCCTGATCCATAGACGTCTCAAATTCACCTGTAAATCTATACAGACAGACCCATTGGGTAGATATGTACTTCTCAATGGTGTTCTACAAAATAAAGAACTGATGTTATTGAACGTCTATGGTCCCAATGTAGATGACCCTGATTTTTACCTTCACTTAGCCTCTCTATTAGCCAGCTTCCCGATGGTTCCGATACTGTTGGACTTCAACACAATATTAGACATAGTCCTGGACAAGTCGGGCTCCAGACCCCGTCAACTCTCTAGAACCGCTTACACCATTTTGTCATCCCTTCCCCGGCTGGCCATCGTGGAGCGTGGCGACTGCTATACCCCGACTCTCGGACATACTCTTTTTACTCCTCAGTCCACGACTCGCACTATAGAATCAAAAGGTGGCTGATATCGGACATACTGATGAGAAACGTTTCACAGCTCTCGAGCCTTCCTAGAACCCTTTCCGACCATTCTCCTGTAACTATCTCTCTCTCCTGGGACCAGACTATAAAAGAACTCGGGGGTGGAAAATGAAACCACATTCCTTACTAGACACTGCCTTTGCCTCAGAACTAGAAACGGCTATTGAAGACTTCTTTGAAATCAACACGAATTCGGTTCCTACACATTCAACCCTGTGGGAGACATATAAAGCTTATATTAGGGGTATCGCCATCTCTAAGGAATGCGGTATCCTTAAAGTGATCTGGAGCAATATCCGAAAGAGCGAGTCAACCCTTGCTGCCCTTGAGTCCCAATATGCTCTTCTTCAGTCCCCCGAGATCCTGGCGTCCTTGGGCCTCGCAAGAAAATATGGGGAGGGTGAGCGACCGGGCCGAATCTTAGCCAGACTCATCTGTTGTGAGTTTGGTCCTCCCAACATCCCCGTTATAGAGAGAGCCGACGGCACACTAGCCACACTCTGACAGGATATTAACCCTGAGTTCCTGGTTTTCTATGAGGCCCTCTACTCTGAAGAAGAGAGTACTTATACAGCTGAGATTGGCACCTTCCTGGATAGTTTTCCCCTCTCGGTCCTCTCCCATGGGACTAATGGCTCCCTAGAGAGGCCGTTCACTACTGAGGAACTCTGAGGCCATCGACTCCCTGTCATCTGGCAAGTCCCTGGGCTCGGACAACCTCCCAGTAGAATTCTATAAGCACTTTAAGCAGCTCCAAATTCCACACCTGATGAATCTGTGGGACGAGGCCTGCGAAGTAGACTTCCTCCCTCCCTTTGGGAAGCTATAATAACGGTCCTTCTCAAACCTGGCAAGCCCCCTACCCAATGCGGCTCATACAGTCCCCTATCACTAATTAATTGTGACGTAAAGATCTTTGCCAGGTTGCTAGCCTCACGCTTAGCTCCCTTCATGCCACATATCATTCACCCCGATCAAGCAGGGTTTATTCCGGGACGTTCTACCTCCCTGAACCTGAGGCGACTATTTAATATTATCAGTAGAATTAGCCCAAACGTGCAGGCAGTGGCAGCAACACTGGATATGCAAAAAGCTTTTGAATCCGTGTCTTGGAGGTACCTGTGTCGGGTCTTTGAAAAGTGTAAATTCGGACCCAGGTTTCACTCTTGGGCTCGATTATTTTACTCCGATCCGGTGGCCAGAGTCCGTACCAAGGACAGATGCTCATCCCTGTTCCGAGTTGCCAGAGGCACAAGGCAGGGCTGCCCCTTCTCTCCCTTAATCTTTGCCATAGCCATGGAGCTGTTTGCTGACAGGATGCATCAATGCCACGCACACACAGGGCTACGTACAGCGGGCCAAGCGGATATCATCTCATTGTATGCCGATGACGCCCTGCTCTATATACGATCCCCCTCTACTAATCTCGCCCCGACACTGGAGAATGTTGTCCACTTTGGGCGCATCTCTGGACTCAAGGTGAACTGTTGTAAATCTACCCTGTTCCCGCTTACAGAATGCACGCTTCCCCCTCCAGCCCTTATGGGGTTCACTTGGTCCCAGTCAAACCTTACCTACCTTTGTATAGAAGTGACTCGTCGCCCTGAGACATTGTTTGAGGAGAACTACCAGAAGTACCTTACGAAACTTACTGAAAAAGCCTCCAGCTGGACTAGACTTCCGATTTCCTTGGCTGGTCGAATCGGGATCCTAAAGATGGACGTACTCCCCCAATTATTGTATAAGTTTATCAACCTACCATTATGGCCAGGGGACGGCTTCTTTCAAGCGTTAACTCGAACAATTAATACCTTTCTGTGGCACTCTGGGGAAGTCTGACTAAAACTTAGGACTTTGGCCACCCCTATGGAGCGCGGGGGATTCAATGCCCCGGATTTCCTTAAATTCTGGCTGGTGGCGCAGGCTCAGTTTGCCTCCCACTGGTTTAACGCACAGGATCCCCCTCCCCATAAGGTGACCAGGACGTCCGTTCATTGATCCTTTTCCCCTGCCAACCTTGTTAGTCACTGGACCCTGTAGTTAGCACCTCTTTTGCCCTCGCTAAAATATGGAAACTATTAAATGTGCCCCACCCATTTCACAGCAAATTACCTTTATGGAACTTCCTCCCAGGGGTTCATCCATCCATCGTACACCGTTGGGCCGCAACGGGCTACGAAACTATCCAAGACTGCTTAGAAAATGGTAACTTCGAGTGGCCTGATCTCCCGCTCGCCCTTAGACAGAAACCATCCGCTTGGCTCCAATACTCTTCCCTCTGAATAGTTCTCAGTCTGTTACCCTGACTTTGTTGTCGCGTTGCGATATAACTTTGACTCCTTCAGGGGAAGAGTGTCCAGATTATATGCCCTATTGCAAACCAGAACGATACCCTCCTTTGACAAATTGAAATACAAATGGGCAGAGGACTTGGGGGTGGAAATGACCGACGAGCGCTGGGACCATATGGGCGCACACACTCTCAATGTGTACTTTAACTCCAGATTTAAATTAATCCAATTCAAAGACCTGCACAGATACCATCTCACCCCAATCCGATTACACCACATGTCGAAGGACCACTCTCCCAGATGTCCCAGGTGCGGAACCAACAACGCCACATATATGCACATGCTCTGGTCTTGTCCTAAACTGGTGCAGTACTGGGAGGAGGTTTGTGCCACTAGGGCTGCTATTCTGGACTTTGTGATCACCCCGTCCCCACTGTTGTGTCTCTTCCATGACTTCCCGGACTTGGGTCGAGATTCCAAAAAACTGGCTGGCCTCTGTATGCTTCTTGCCGTCCACTGCATCTTACAATGCTGGCTCCGCTGTGGTCCACCTTCACACGCAATGGCTCAGGGCAGTAACCTGGGCCTCAGACACGGAAGAGGCGTGGTCTAACCAACAACCAACACACTCTCGGCCCAGGAGCATCTGGCTGAAGTTTCGGACCTATATGGCACCCGCTGACACAGACTCTGAAGCTGCATCTCTGGCATCTCACTCTCCCACATCTACCAGGGTTTGAACTCTTGATGGCTCAAGTTTCTTCTGACCTGCGGCACCTTCCACGCTTACAAATGAAGAACAGAAAGTATAATGTTGTGACCTACTGATATGTACTGCAATTGTCAATGCTTGCCCTGGTTGGGCCTCTGCATGTTCTCTTCTGTGTTATCAAGCTAATAAAGGTTTAAAAGAAAAGAAAACCCTGGTTAAATTTTCTTTATCATAGCCGTATCTTTGCATAGATTCTACTTCAGAGAGGACAAGCTCATATATAGTTCTTGAATAAAAGACTATCCTTGCATAGTCATATACCTAGTGGGGTGTATAAAGTCAACAAGTTTAATATCGCCAGAGGATATTAATGATAGTCGAGGGATTTCATTAAACAAAGATAGAATCCTCCATCGATTTAAAGACGGCGGACCTCCGAATGTCAACATAAAGTTCACAAATTGAGGCTGCCTCTACTCTACTCTTCCCAATTTCCCTTTCGAGGGGATTGGTTCCTCTGACGTATTCCACATCTATGACAGGTAATCGCCACAGCTGTGCTGTTTAGGAAAATGTTTTGCGTCCTGCGTCGATGACGTCGATACGCTGCCCTCGAGGGCCTCCGTCGAGCCGACGTCACCGGATGTTATAAGTAGGACGCACAACGCCCATAGCCTCAGTTCAGTTTTTTCCGTGAACGTGTTCGCTTGGGAGATCTCGGCGCGCCCGGTTCTTCTGATTCTTTCGGTTCTTCGAACTTGGTGTTTTGTGAAGATATCATGTCTTCGTCTTCTACCCTGCGGTCGGGATTCAAGAAGTGGCGGGACTGCAGTTCCAAGATGTCACTTACGGACCCGCACAACGTCTGCTTCCGGTGCCTCGCCGAGGACAATGCCACCGATGACTGTGACGATTGCCAGTCGTTAATATCTAAGGCCTTGCGGGAGCAGAAGAAGCTTTCTGTAGGCAGGGTTTCCAAACCCCGAAAGTCGAAATCTACTGGGCTTTCGACCGACGATTCGAGGGGCGACTCTGAGACGTCGGCGTAAGTCCAGGGGGTCTCGGCCCCAGAGTGGTTCCCACCATTCCTCTGCTTCTTCGAGGCACTTGTGGAAGCGCCGTCACTGGTCGCCTTCCCCGTCCGAGGACTCCGCCAGACAGCGGGTTGCTTGTCCCAACAAGCATTCCTCTCCTGCAGAATGGGATGCATTACGTACAGAGATGATGGCGATTTTCCAATCGCAGGGCTCTGTTCCGTCCGTGCCTTCGAAGGAAGCCGGCAGGGAACGTACTAGGGCTACCGCTCGCACACCTTCGGGCTCGGGCAGTCGGCGTGATCGGGAGCTTTAGAGGTCCCGATCGGACAAGGTGGATCGCTCTAGCCATGCCCGCTCTAGCTCCCGGTCCTCGACGCCCTCGAGCCCGGCGGAACCTGTGAGGTCTTCTAAGAAGACATCAACGCCATCAGCACCATGTCCGTCGAGGGACTCTCTTGAGGCTCCGCCTCCGAGGAAGTAATCGGCGCGGAGGCCGTATAAGGACACGCTCGGGGCACCGCCCTTGAGGCCTGTGTCGAAGCCCTCGGCGCCTTTTGTGGAGGCTTTGCCGGAGGTACCCCGTGCATCAGTGGAAACTGAGGAAGGCCCTGAAGAAGTCAGCGAGGCCTGTATTTGAACCTTTTTCTGTGCCCTCTTCCATGGATTTGTTCCAGCCTCTGGATTATATTTCTGAGGTGGAGGAAGGGTCTGAGGAAGGTTTGGTTCCTGATGAGGTCCCTGACAACCTGTTGTCTGGTCATAGCCAGATGGAAGACCTGCCTCGGTCTTTGCACAACGCCAATGGTATGGACACCTCTCCGGAGGTTGAGTTTGGCGGGCCTGAGCCAGGCACGCACGCTGAGTCTTCATACCGGCAGCTCATGTCGAGGGTGAATGAGTACTTGGGGTGGTCTGCGCCACCAGTGGATTTTCTGCAGGATGACCTGACGGATATCTTGGACCAAGGTCCACCAACTGACCAGGTACTGCCATTCCATATGGCCTTGCAAAGAAGAGTGGCTGCGGCTTGGACTGCTCAGGAGAGTCTCCCGGCAGTGGGTAAGTCGTTGCCGAAAAGGTACTGCCCAGCCAGTGGCGACTCCGCCTACTTGTCCATGCACCCTACTCTAGAGAGTTTGGTGGTGCAGGCGGCTACGGCCCCAGCAAAACGGGCGTCGTACCCTACCATCATTCCTGATAGGGACGACAAACGTTTTGACGGATGGGCGAAAAAAGTATTTTCTTCAGGGGGTATGGCTTTGAAAGCAGCCAACTCCGTGTGTGCCTTAGCACATTTCACTCACACTCTGTGGAATTGTTTCGTTAGCGGCTGAATATATTCCCGAAGGGGAGGAACGGGATGGCTTTTTTGCACCTGTACAGGATGGCAAGGATGCCATGTGTGAATCCGTTCAATCGGGTCTGGATGTGGCAGACTGTGTCAGCCGGTCCATGGCGGCGGGCACCGTGATGCGCAGATTTGCATGGTTGCGATAGTCGGGGTTTGCTCCTGATGTACAAGCCTGGCTTCTCAACATGCCCTTAGATGTTAAAAATCTTTTTGGCAGCAAGACTGACAAGAGCCTTCAGAGGTTGCAGACCTCAAAGGCTGCAGCGAAGTCGTTGAGCGCTGCAGTCCGCCAACCTCTGCCTTTTCGTCCTAGGGGACAGCAATGGAGGGGAGGCTCCTTTCGATACTACTCTACCTTTGGTAGATCGAGGGGAGCTGCAAGTCAAAGGGGACAACGTAGGAGTACCAGAGGTGGAAAACGGGGTACTCGAGGTGCCAAGGCTGCTCGAGCAGCTTCCTCTTTGCCCCCAGGCACTGCCTCAGCCGCTTCAGCTCAGTCATGATGCCATGTCCCATGGTTCGCCGGTTGGGGGGGAAGGCTGGCGCAGCATCTTGTAGAATGGCGTACCATTAATTCAGATGTGTGGGTTCTGGAGATCATAGCCCACGGCTACTGTCTTCCTTTCTGGCAGAGGCCTCACGACAGTCCACCAGGGAATCCCTCTTCGAAGAGTCCGGATCCGCTCCTTGCGCAGGAAATCAACTCCCTGCTGGAGAAAGGCGCCATAGAACTGGTGCCTGTAGCAGAGAGGAACAAGGGATTGTATTACCCATGTTTTTTGATCCTGAAAAAAGACGGGGGATTGAGACCCATCATGGACTTGCGTGGTTTGAACAAACTCTTCAGGAAGGACAAGTTCAAGATGGTTACTCTCTCTCTCAAGTCCTCCAGGCCCTTCAACTTCAGGACTGGTTGGTGTCTCTCGACCTCAAGGACGCTTACTTTCATGTGCCGATTGATCCCAAGCACAAGAAGTACCTGAGGTTCCCGGTTGGCGACTCGCATTTTCAGTTTCGGGTCCTGCCATTTCGGATTGACCTCCGCCCAGAGGGTCTTCACCAAGCTCATGATGGTGGTGGCAGCGTATCTCAGGAAAGGGGGGATTCACATCTACTCCTACCTGGACGATTGGTTGATCAGGGCGTGCTCTCCCAACCAAGTCCTGGATCATCTGTCAGTCACCTGCCACTCCCCAGGTGAGGGCTCATCACATTCTGCAGATGGTGAACAAGTTTCAACATGCCCAGAGTCTCTTGGCGTTCGAGTTCTTGAGGTTGCTCGGCCTCATGGCATCCTGCATTCTCCTGGTGCCAGAGGCCAGGCTGCGGATGAGATCTCTGCAGTGGGCTCTTAAGATGCAGTTGTCATAGTCCTCCGGCAGGATGTCGGATCCTGTTCAGTTGCCGCCCTCGGTCGCCCAGGATCTTCTGTGGTGGGCCGTCGAAGGAAATCTGATGAAGGGGGCTCCATTTTGGCTTCCCTGGCCGGAGGTGACGATCATGACGGACGCATCTCTCACGGGATGGGGAGCTCATGCCAACGAGTTGACAGTCAACGGTCGTTGGTCTCCGTCGGAGTCCAGACTCCATATCAATCTGTTGGAGCTGAGGGCCGTCAGGCTAGCCCTGAAGGCTTTTCTGCTGTCTGTGCGGGGGAAGAATGGCCTGATTCTGACGGACAATACAGTCGCCTTGCACTACCTCAGCAAAAAGGGGAGGGGGCAGGGTCTCTCCCTCTGTGCAGAGTGGCGATGCAGCTCTAGTTCTGGGCCATCCAGCAGGAAATTTCGATCTCGGCAGTTTTTCTGTCCGGAGACGAAAACGAGGTGGTGGACGCTCTGAGAAGGCAGAGCACAGTCTCTCACGAGTGGGAGCTGGCTCAGGAGATTCTCCTGGAGATCTTCGCTCTTTGGGGGACCCCACAAGTGAACTCTTTGCCACCAGTGTCAACCGGAAGTGCGAAAGATTCTGCTTGCTGGAATTTCCTCCAAGAGGAGCCTTAGGGGACGCGTTCGTAGTGGAGTGGTCCTTCCCACTGCTGTACACATTTCCTCCAGTCCCCGCCATTCCACAAGTGCTGCAGAGGTTACGGAGGTTCGGTTCCTGGATGATCCTCATTGCTCCGGCATGGGCCAGGAGAACGGAGGTTTGGTTCCTGGATGATCCTCATTGCTCCGGCATGGGCCAGGATAACGTGTTACCCGGAACTTCTCGACATGTCCATCTGCCCTCAACGCCGTCTTCCCTACCGAGACGATCTGCTCTCACGGGAGGGGGGTCAGGTTCTCCATCCAGAGGTCAAGTCTCTCAACCTTCATGCTTCGCTTCTGAAAGGTTGAGGTATAAGGATTGGGACTTCCCTGAAGACGTGATGGATGTGTTGCTTTCGGCTAGAAGGCCTGCAACAAAGTCCCTGTACCGTTGCCGTTGGAGAAAGTTCTGCGACTGGTGCAGGGTTAAGAATGTGGATCCTTTTTCATGTGCCATTCCTGTGGTTCTGTCTTTTTTGCTTTCGTTAGCCCACAAGGGCCTGCAAGTGGGTACCATTTAAAGGTTGCCTGGCGGCGCTGTCCATATTTAAGCGCTCGTCTGAGGAGTGTTCTTATTTTAAAATTCCTTTGATATCTCAGTTTCTGAAAGGGCTCACTAATGTGTTCCCACAGTCACCTTTCCAGGTGCCCAGTTGGGATTTGAACCTGGTTCTAAAATTCCCAATGGGAGCTCCGTTTGAGCCTTTACATTCTTGTCCTTTGAGACTGTTGACCTTTAAAACTGTATTTTTAGTTGCGTTTACTTCCGCCCGCAGAGTGAGTGAGTTGCAGGCACTATCCGCTAAGCCACCTTTCACGGTGTTCAATAAGGACAGGGTTGTCCTTGGGGTTCGTCCCTCTATTCTTCCGAAAGTGGTGTCGGAATTTCATTTAAGCCAGAAGGTCATTCTTCCGGCATTCTATCCTCCTCTGCATCCTGGTAAGGAAGAGGAGAGGCTCCATAGGTTGGATCCTAGGAGAGCTTCAAGTTTCTACATCTCACGCATGTCCCAGGTCAGAGTGGACGATCAGCTCTTTGTAGGATATGCTGGAAGGCGTTTGGGACAGACTTTGTCTATATGGATTACCTTGACAATTTCTGAATGTTACCGCCTGGTGGGTAAGGACCCTCCGGTAGGCTTGCGGGCCCATTCTACCAGGGGTGTGGCTGCCTCTACTGCTCTGCAGAGGGGTGTTCCCATTCGCAACATTTGTGAGGCAGCCACATGGGCCTCTGTCCATACTTTTGTAAAGCACTACTCCCAGGATTCTATCCATGGGCAAGATTTAGCCTTTAGCAAGGCGGTCCTCTAGTCTGCAATTTTAATTGGGCATTCTAAAATTCTACATTTTATTCCCACCTCCATACGTTGGTACTGCTTTGGGAGTCTGTCATAGATGTCGAATAGGTCGGAGGAACCAATCCCCTTGAAGAACAAGTTACTTTCTTACCTGGTAACGTTCTTTCGTTGGAATATTCAGACAACGTATTCCACATCGTACCCTCCCAGCATGCCCCTCTACAGAATTTCTTATGCGATTGCAGCTTACGTTTCCGCAAGGCTTTCTGTAGTCATACTGGCAGAAGATTGGTGCCACATGTTCTGGGGAAAAACGAAAACGGAGGCTACCGGCGTCGTGCGTCCTACTTATAACATCCAGAGACGTCGGCTCGACTGATGCCCTCGACGACAGCGTATCGACGCAGACGCCGAAAATGTTCCGAAGCAGCACAGCTGTAGTGATTACCTGTCATAGATGTGGAATACGTCGTCGGAACATCCCATCGAAAGAACGATACCAGGTAAGAAAGTAACTTGTTCTTTTGTAGAGTCATTTTTTCTTGTTCTTCTGTAGGGGGTAACCCCCTACTACCGCCATCAGTTGTGCGTCCTCTAAGTGTGCCTTCCTCCCAATCTTTGTATTGTGCGTAAGGCCCATCCTGTATTCCGCGATACAGACCTCCCTCGTCACCTCACCAGAGACAATGGCCTGGTCAAGTGAGTGATTGGTTCCACACAGGACCAGTTCCAGTGCTCTCCTTATGGTTATCAGTGGAATTGGCCTGTAAAGAACCCACCATGCTGCCATGCCTTAGCGTTTTGACCGATTCGGAGGCTATAAGTTCTGGGTTATTTTGTCCTTTCGATATCTGGGAGCTTTGGTCTACGGGTCGGCACTGTATATCAGTGGAGGTGCCTATGTTCAATCCTTCATCACATACCTTATTGTTCTGTAAGGGTAGTTGAAAAACAGACTTGGATGAGTGTTAAAGATTCAATAGCGTTTGTTGCACGAGTTCTTTAATGTCCTTACTAGGAATCAAATTTAAATCACTGGTTTCTATTGCCTCCTCACACTCCACCCTTGCCAGTACATCTGCACCTTTAGCTGTAATTATGGCGTGTTCAATAGTAGAATCAGAAGATAGGGGTAGAGCCTTAAAGTTATTTGTTGTGTCAATAGGACCGATATCCATATGTGTATTATTTATCATAGTCTTTATTTTACGACTAAAAAACTGTTGGATCCCAATTCCCTCATTGGGTCCCTCCATTGTTATAGAATTCAGTTTAGTAGCCTCCTTTCTTTCATTTATCTTGTTTAAAAAAAAAAAAATTGTAATGTAGTGCATTTCACACCCTTGTGGCTCATGGCTTCTGATAATGAGTTTGCCACTTCTCTATAGTCTTTCAGGGAGCCGTCAGTTACTTTCTCAGTTATTATTTCAGTAATACCATCCCTACGTTGTTTACATGCGGCGGAGAGGTCCTTTAAATCTAGTGCCTTTTTGCTTTCATCATCTAATTGGGTGAAGTCAAAAACCCCTTCTTCAACAAACTGCAGATATCTCATGTTTGAATTAGTGTTCTTTAATTTAAAAGAAGATACATTTTTATTTATTTTTATTGGTAGCCTTATATGGGACATTAGAGTTCATAGCTCTTCTTTTAAGAGCCCTGGCTCGCATTTTCTTTTCTCGACGAGATATGTGATGTTCAAAAGGTGCACCTTGGTCTATAGTGGGCTCCTCTACCTGTCTATCGTCGGATGCCTGTGCCAAATTGACTTCTTCTATCGCTGTCAGGCTGAGAGGTCCTGTATCCGCGGAAGCTGCTGAACCCCCGACAATCCCCCTGAGATGTATTTCCCAGAACTAGTTTTCAATACAGCTCTGTAAACTACACCCCAAAGGGAAAGGGGGAATGGGACAACAAAACAACACCAGGCAGACTGCGTCAAGGCTAATCAGTGCTGAACCTGCAGAGGATAAAGAATAACATATACACTTTCTTAATTCACTTAACCTTATGAATGGGAAGTAATTAATCCTTAACTAATAATTGAGAATCCTACCTGGTTCTTCTCTTGAAATTTCTTAGAGAAGCGGATAAGAAGCTGAAAATCTCTCTTACTTGCGATACTAGAAATTCCCAGCAACTTCTTACATTAGGCAAAACTGGAAGTTTTAGTTCTTTGTTTGTCTTTTTCCAACTTGCACTGGTAGTTCAATTAGATTGTCTTTAAAATGTTCTTTCTTGTAATATCAAAACTTTTCAAACTATTTATAATTATCTTGAGTCTTTGAATCCTTGAAGAAAAAGGAAAAAACGTGCTAACTGCACACGCAGGTTATTTCCATTAATCGTTGAACTTCACATAGAAATCTTCCTGGTTGAAGAACACGCGCAAACGGATGAAGACGCGCGATCCAAGTAATCCACACGCGCAAAAATCCACACGCGCAACAATTCACACGCGCAATGGTCCACACGCGCAATAATATTCTCCTGCGAGACACGCGAAATAAGAACACCCGCGCTATTGAGTTCAAAAGCAACGAAGTGATTGGCACACGCAAAATTACTCGCGATGGAAAAAACACACGCGCACTCACAAGGCACGCGACGAACAGATTCTCGCGCTTAAAATCACAAGCGCTTTGTATTTCACACGCGCTTTGTACACACGCGATAAAAATCACACGCGCTTTATATTTCACACGCGAATTGTATTTCACACGCGCTTTGTATACTCGCGCTAAAAATCACACGCGCATTGTATTTCACACGCGCTTTATACTTCACACGCGCTTTGTACACACGCGATAAAAATCACACGCGCTTTATATTTCACACGCGAATTGTATATTTCACACGCGCTTTGTATTTCACGCTGCGTATAGCTTTTGGCGAAAAGGATCTCTCGTGCAATAAAACACACGCGCTTTTAAAATGGCACGAGACCAACCTCTGCTCGCGCTCGGAATACAAACGCTAGAAAGCACGCGCTCACTGGAATACGCACGTTACAGTCAAAATCTCGCGCTAAGGAACACCGCACTGGAAACACAAGCGTACACCGATAGTTCAATAGTTTTAGTTGAAACACTACTTTTAACGAATTTTCAAGGAGACTGTATTTAAGATGAACAGATTTACAGTAGAAATAAAGTCACTTATCTCCTTAGCGAATTCACAAAGATTTCCTGCTTTTCCTATCTTCCAAAACGAATTCCTGCCAGCTGAAGACTTCTCCTGAACCCCCAAGAAAGTAGCCGCTCAACTGCTGAGATCTGAAGGATAAAATCCACCAGGCCTAATACTAAAGCAGGAGCAGCCACTGAACACGTCCTCTCAGATGGGGTTTTGATGATGAAAGGCACAGAGTGACAGTTTAGAATGTTCATTGTTGTTCAGCATTGTCTTCTAGCCAATCAGAGCTGTCACTGTGAGGCTCCATCTTGCCTTGGGTCAGAACCAGGATTCTGAATCATTAAGTTAAGGCCTAACCAACTATAATGGAAAACTTCCCACCCACACAAAGCTAATCTGAAAAGGATAAATAATGAAAAGGAAACTTGAATAAGAGAAGGAAACCTGACAGTACCCCCCTCCTAATGCCCAGTCTCTGGGCCTATCTTGTGTGGGTATTTAGCGTGAAACTTAGCAACTAAACGGGGGGCATGTACATCAACTGAATCTTCCCAAGATCGTTCCTCCGGTCCATATCCCTCCCAATCAATCAAATACTGCAATCTTCCCCTCACTTTCCTAGAATCCAAAATTTGTTTAACCACAAATTCCTCAGATGAATCCTCCAAAATCACAGGGGAAGGTGGTGTTCTGAATCTAGCTCCTGAACAAACTGGTTTTAAAAGACTAACATGAAAGGTAGGATGTACCTTCAACTGCTTGGGTAATTTCAATCGTACTGCCACAGGGTTGATGATTTTCTCTACCTCAAAAGGGCCTACAAATCTTGGACTGAACTTATTCTTCCCCTTAATTTTCAGGTATCGGGTAGAAAGCCAAACTAAGTCTCCCACCTTATATTCAGGACCAGTTTTTCTTCTCAAATCGGCATATCTCTTATATTTCAACTTATTTTCTCCCAGAACCTTTTTTGCTCTATCCAAGTTATTTTTCATTATCAACAAGCGATCTTCCACTCTAGGATTCCCTGAATCCTCCTCCAACACCTCAAAATTCAGAAAGCGAGGATGAAACCCACGACCCAACAAGAAAGGGGACATAGAAGTAGCATCTTTTCCACAATTATTGTAAGAGAATTCTGCCAACCACACCAAATCCACCCATTCCTCTCTAGCTTGTAAATAACACCTTAAAAACTTCTCCAATTCTTGATTTACTCTCTCCACTTGTCCATTACTTTCCGGATGATACCCAGAAGTCAAACTAACTTCCACTCCAAGTTTCTTACAGAAGGCCCTCCAGAATTTTGAAATAAATTGAGATCCCCTGTCAGAGATAACTTGACTTGGGAGTCCATGTAGTCGAACTACACCTTGCAAAAAACTATGAGCCAGTTTTTCCGCGGTAACCTCTCCCTCTATTGGTAAAAAATGTGCTTCTTTAGTAAGAAGATCGACCACAACAAGAATGGTAGTACAACCCTTATCTTGAGGGAGATCTACTATGAAATCCATAGAAATTGTGTGCCAAGGACGAGGAGGAACAGGTAACGGCTCCAATAAACCATGCGGCTTCCCAACTTGACTTTTCGCTTGTGCACAGACTACACAAGTTTTAACAAAATTCAATGTGTCTTGGCGAATTTTTTTCCACCAAAAATTTCTTCGAACCAGTTCCAGAGTTTTTCTGAACCCAGGATGTCCTGCTAAAATGGATTCATGACAATTTCTCAAAACCTTTTCTCTCAACTCATCAGTAGGTACATAAAGCTTATTATCAAAAAAAGGAAGATTGTCTTTCAACTTTCTAGCTGGATCCAGTCTCACCCACTCCTCCATCTTCTGCAAGGACATATTTTGACGCACTTCATTCAAAAAACCCATTTCTTTAATGGCTCCAGCTAACAAAAAACGTTCTGGGGCAATTATAGGTTCTGGTTCTATAATCTCTTTGTCTTCACTTCCAGGAAATTGGCGAGATAACGCATCCGCTTTTTTGTTCTGACTTCCAGGTTTAAAAGTCACAATGAAATCATAATCTGCAAAGAACAAAGACCAACGAAGTTGTCGTGGAGACAAAGTTCTTGCAGATTTTAAAAACAATAAATTTCTGTGATCAGTAAGGACCGTTACTGTATGTCTTGCTCCTTTAAGAAAATGTCTCCATTCTTCAAAAGCGGACTTTATTGCTAACAGTTCCCGATCAGCAATTGTGTAGTTCACTTCAGCAGCAGAAAACTTTCTAGAAAAGAATGCAACTGGATGTATTTGACCAGTAGTTTCATTCCTTTGAGAAAGCACCGCCCCCAACGCTAAATTTGAAGCATCCGCCTCCACAAAAAAAGGTTTAGAAAGATCTGGATGAATTAGAATTGGACTAGAAGTAAATCTTTGTTTTAACTCTTGAAAAGCCTTTTCTGCTTCAAGGTCCCAGTCAAATTTCACTCCTTTTTTCAAAAGTCTCGTTATAGGAGCAACCAGTCGAGAAAAACCTTCTATAAATCTCCTATAAAAATTGGCAAACCCTAAGAAACTTTGTATTTCCTTAACCTTAGTAGGAGGGGGCCATTCAAGAACGGCTTGCACCTTTTTAGGATTCATTTCTAAACCCTTAGGTGAAATTATAAAACCTAAAAACTCCACAGAATCGGTATGGAATTGACTTTTTTCCAATTTGGCAAACAAATGATTTTCTCGCAATTTTTGTAACACCAAGCGCACATGTTTCTGATGTTGATCTAGGTCAGAAGAGAAAATCAAGATATCATCGATATAAACGACAACAAAAATATCCAAGAATTCTCTAAAAACCTCATCAATGAAAAATTGGAAAGCCGCTGGAGCATTACATAGACCGAATGGCATAACTTGATATTCAAACAGCCCAAATCTGGTCTTAAACGCTGTCTTCCATTCGTCCCCTTCCTGCACACGTACCAGATGGTAAGCTCCTCTCAGATCTAATTTAGAGAAAATATTTGCTCCTTGTATTTGATTAAGCATTTCTGAGATGAGAGGAAGAGGATACCGGTTCTTAATAGTGACTTTATTAACTGCTCGATAATCTATGCAAGTTCTAAGCGAGCCATCCGGTTTTGGTACAAAAAATAAAGGAGAGGCCGCAGGTGACTTAGAATGACGAATAAATCCTTTGGCCAAATTTTCCGACAAATATTCTTTTAAATAATCATTCTCTTTCTCAGTAAGAGCATATACCCTACTACTAGGCAAAATTGTTCCTGGCTCCAGTTCAATTTTACAATCAAAGGATCTATGGGGTGGTAATTCTCCTGCCACTTTCTCATCAAATACGTCCCAGAAATCTTTGTAACACTGGGGAAGTTGACCCACTACAGCTCCCACATCATGACCTCCAATTCCAGTCTCAGCCAGAAAACTAGATACGGAATTACTTTGTTTTACCTCTTCCTCTAAGAGACTTCCTGAAAAGCAATTCTCTTTACAAAAATCGGATTGCATGTCAATTGTTCTAGCACTCCAATCAATTAGGGGATTATGAAGAGTAAGCCAAGGCATGCCTAAGATAATCTTCAACAAAGGGGCATCAATTAACTCAAATGAAATTATCTCTCTGTGACCTCCTGATAACTCCAAAGTTAAAGAACCAGTTCTATGAGTAATAGGACCAGAAGATAAACATGTACCATCAACAGCCCTAGCCTGCTCTACAACCTCCTTCAGAATAATTGGAATTCCCAACGATTTGGCCAGACCCCAATCCATGAAATTCCCAGTCGCACCAGAGTCAATCATTACAGGACCATTTCCCTTACACTCCAAATCAAAAAATAAGGATACATTTATGGTTATATGAGGAACCGCTGTCTGCACCGTATTGGCGATCTGTTGTACCTTGACTGCTGAGGAAGAAGTCTTCTTGGGAGTGTAAGGACAGTTTCCTAAAAAATGCCCACCTCTTCCACAGTATAAACACAAATTATTATCTCTCCTCCTAGTCTTTTCCTCCACTGTTAACGGGCCTCTGATTCTTGGAGATGAATTATTCCCTTTGGGTCTACTCTCTATTTTGGGTCTATCTACTCTAAGTATAGACTTTACATCACTCTGACCATGACGTCTCTCTGCCTTCCTTTCACTCAAACGGAAATCCAATTGAATAACCAAATCAATCAGACCTTCACAAGTAGGAGGGCGTTCAACTACTCCAGACAAGGCATCCTTTAACTCATCTCTAAGGCCCCGATAAAACAACGAGGCTTGTTTAGCCTCGGGCCACTTGCTTTCTAACACAAGGGACTTAAATTGTGTTATATAAGCAATCAAGTCTCTATTACCTTGTTTTAATTCTAAAAGTTCACCATCCACTTCCAGAGATAGCTGTCTTCTATCAAACATTTTTCGGAATATCTCTAAAAAGTTGGTATAATTTTCTAAAACCGCACTCTTTTGACTCACCAACAACCCAGCCCAAGCAGATGCTTCCCCAGAAAGATATGACAACATAAATGTTATCTTAGAAGCATCCGATGGAAATAATTCTGGTCTACTCATAAAATGTAATTCACATTGTGTTAAAAACACCCTAAATCTCTTGGAATCCCCATGATAACGTTCTGGGGACGCCAAAGGCACTGGCATAATTATACTCCTTACCCCTTCTGCCACTGTAGGCGCCCGTTGTATGTGTGGTAACTGATCTTCTCTTTCTAACTCTGGTGGAGAACCTGCGCCCCCTGAAACCTCATCCTCTCTCCTTTCTCCCCTCTGTTGAATTTGTGTAACTTTAACACTTAAGTCATCCACCTTTTGACTAAGTAAAGCATTCTCATCCCGAGAAATTTTCAACTCCTCCCGTAACTCCCTAATCAAAGATCCTAACATCTCCATGGATTCGTCGGGGTTCATGACAGCTCGGGCGGACTAAATTATAGGCCTTTCATTCTGTCAGGCTGAGAGGTCCTGTATCCGCGGAAGCTGCTGAACCCCCGACAATCCCCCTGAGATGTATTTCCCAGAACTAGTTTTCAATACAGCTCTGTAAACTACACCCCAAAGGGAAAGGGGGAATGGGACAACAAAACAACACCAGGCAGACTGCGTCAAGGCTAATCAGTGCTGAACCTGCAGAGGATAAAGAATAACATATACACTTTCTTAATTCACTTACTTAACCTTATGAATGGGAAGTAATTAATCCTTAACTAATAATTGAGAATCCTACCTGGTTCTTCTCTTGAAATTTCTTAGAGAAGCGGATAAGAAGCTGAAAATCTCTCTTACTTGCGATACTAGAAATTCCCAGCAACTTCTTACATTAGGCAAAACTGGAAGTTTTAGTTCTTTGTTTGTCTTTTTCCAACTTGCACTGGTAGTTCAATTAGATTGTCTTTAAAATGTTCTTTCTTGTAATATCAAAACTTTTCAAACTATTTATAATTATCTTGAGTCTTTGAATCCTTGAAGAAAAAGGAAAAAACGTGCTAACTGCACACGCAGGTTATTTCCATTAATCGTTGAACTTCACATAGAAATCTTCCTGGTTGAAGAACACGCGCAAACGGATGAAGACGCGCGATCCAAGTAATCCACACGCGCAAAAATCCACACGCGCAACAATTCACACGCGCAATGGTCCACACGCGCAATAATATTCTCCTGCGAGACACGCGAAATAAGAACACCCGCGCTATTGAGTTCAAAAGCAACGAAGTGATTGGCACGCGCAAAATTACTCGCGATGGAAAAAACACACGCGCACTCACAAGGCACGCGACGAACAGATTCTCGCGCTTAAAATCACAAGCGCTTTGTATTTCACACGCGCTTTGTACACACGCGATAAAAATCACACGCGCATTGTATTTCACACGCGCTTTGTATACTCGCGCTAAAAATCACACGCGCATTGTATTTCACACGCGCTTTATACTTCACACGCGCTTTGTACACACGCGATAAAAATCACACGCGCTTTATATTTCACACGCGAATTGTATATTTCACACGCGCTTTGTATTTCACGCTGCGTATAGCTTTTGGCGAAAAGGATCTCTCGCGCAATAAAACACACGCGCTTTTAAAATGGCACGAGACCAACCTCTGCTCGCGCTCGGAATACAAACGCTAGAAAGCACGCGCTCACTGGAATACGCACGTTACAGTCAAAATCTCGCGCTAAGGAACACCGCACTGGAAACACAAGCGTACACCGATAGTTCAATAGTTTTAGTTGAAACACTACTTTTAACGAATTTTCAAGGAGACTGTATTTAAGATGAACAGATTTACAGTAGAAATAAAGTCACTTATCTCCTTAGCGAATTCACAAAGATTTCCTGCTTTTCCTATCTTCCAAAACGAATTCCTGCCAGCTGAAGACTTCTCCTGAACCCCCAAGAAAGTAGCCGCTCAACTGCTGAGATCTGAAGGATAAAATCCACCAGGCCTAATACTAAAGCAGGAGCAGCCACTGAACACGTCCTCTCAGATGGGGTTTTGATGATGAAAGGCACAGAGTGACAGTTTAGAATGTTCATTGTTGTTCAGCATTGTCTTCTAGCCAATCAGAGCTGTCACTGTGAGGCTCCATCTTGCCTTGGGTCAGAACCAGGATTCTGAATCATTAAGTTAAGGCCTAACCAACTATAATGGAAAACTTCCCACCCACACAAAGCTAATCTGAAAAGGATAAATAATGAAAAGGAAACTTGAATAAGAGAAGGAAACCTGACAATCGCATCCAGAAGAGCGATGGGCTATTTAAATTAGTCCTAGAAATCTTAGTAGTAGGGCTACAATCAAAATTGTTTGTCGACTCTGTATCTATAGTTGATGATACTGTACCCAATAACGTCTCCACATGTTTGGTTTCGTCCAATTCAGACAAAATTAATCTCTCTAGTTCCTCCAATTCATCCAAATTTACTGATTGCTCAGTTTCTTTCCCAAATACTAATGCATCTGCATAGGACTTGCCTCTCAACTGTAAAACGTTGGAGCAAGTATTCTTTTCAGCAGTGTTTTTACACATATAATCAGACAGAGTTTGATAACTCATTGTTTCCTTTTTGCATATTAGTGGTTGCGATACCCTTCCAATCTACTTAGTTTTTCCGTGCTTTCAAGTAACAAGAATCTTAATTCTTGTATCTCAACATGCGTTCTTTCATGGCCCCTATCCAAAAGATTCAATATCCGAGTAAGGGACGGGAAAGATGCATAAGTGGACGAGATATCTTCAATATTAAGTCCCTCAGTGGGATGGATAATGTGTGATGCTTCATGTTCGTGGCCAGGTAATTGATCCGGGGTAGCGGGACTTGAACATTTGAGAGTCCACATTTATAGTACACTTTCCTTCCACCCCAAGCAGCCCTGGCCCTTGACCAGCAATATTCATTGGACCTGAAGATTGGTTGGGAATACAAGAGTCACCTTGGCATCGAGATGAGGCATCAGAGCGAGCAGCTTTGTGCAAGTATAGATTATTTCCCCCCACCTCCTCTCTGGCATTAGCGGGAGTTGAGGGGCCCCTAGAGAGCCGCACCCTTTTGTCCAGCTCGGCCGAAACGACTGGAGCCAGCAATGAAGTATCAAACTGGGGTCTGATGGAAATGACATCCTCCATATTGAAGACAGAAGGGCGCACCTGGGATTCATGCATACTTAAAAAGCTTTTCTGTAGATACTCGTTTGGATATTCTTGCTTGTTAAATTAATCTGAGTCGCCCTTTGTCAAATTATCTGCATATTTCGAAAGGGGGCGAAAATCTATCCCAGTCAGTTCCCATTTATCAGTACCATGCAGAAGAGGTGGGGCCATCATCCAGACCTGCATTCATTTCAATAGAGTGTAGGGGGAGATGCTTCGGAGTGTTTCCAAGTATGGCTGCCTATTCTGCCTATTCTTTCAAAATAGACAGTTTAGATAACTTTTTCGGAACAGCAGTGGTTATGACTAATTTGCCACTCTGTAAAGATCCCACCATAATCTGAGTACAAATCTATTAAGCGAGGCACCAATTGTCATTCAATACGGCCGCTGGCAAACAGTACTTAACCCAATCTCATGGGTGAAGGCAGAAATATTACAAACCAAACTGTACAGATGGTCGGTCAACAATAATAGACTAATTAATGCACAATAATCGTTATGAACAGGAAAACATACAGTAATTGAACCGCCACACGCCCTACCGCCGAACAGACAAACAGCCATTGTACTTGTGGGCGTACTTCTGGTATACAGCAAAATAGAGTTCTGGGAAATGGTGGGACGGGCCAGGCGGGTCCTGGCTGCGGCAAAAGAAAAGCCTCTCTGAATAAAACAAAATGCAACAAAAAACGTTAGCCCAAGAATAGTCCAAAACGCGCTCACAGGAGTCCAGAGAGCTCACAAGAATCAAGAGATAATTAGTATAATTACTTCAACAAAAGGTCCTTTGGGGTGTAAGTTTCTCCGCAGTGTGCGTGTAGCTTCCTCTTGAGCATACGTTGTTGGCACAGTGTAGTCAGTCCAAAACGTAGGAGCCAGGGTCCACAACCAAACGGCCCCTGTACCTGTGGGCGTACTTCTGGTATGGCAACGTTGTATAACGAGCCCTGGAACAAACATTGTTAAACGCCTGTGATGAAAGACTCGAGTAAAGCTGAACTGCTGATGAATGTTTGAACTTGAGAAGGAAAGATACAATACCATTAAGAGTGGTTCGGCAACTGTTACCTTCCAGACAACTTCACAGCAGACCGCATAAGGCCAGGTAATTGGACTGAAGACTCCTGCATTGTGTGTCGGAGAAACCGAAGGCCCTCCCGTGTAACCAACCATGGTGGGGAGGAGCGGCAGCCACCGGGGTATCGTCCTTGCCTCCAAGAACAAAGAAGCATTAGAGAGATTAGCGCAGCCGGTGAGTTGGGGAGACCGATACAAGACAGATCTGTGTTGAAGTAAAGGTTGCAAGCAGCAACATTTTATAAGTGCTGGAACAAACATTGTTAAACGCGTTTGATGAAAGACGCAAGTAAAGCTAAACTGTAGAAGAATGTTTGAACTTGAGAATTAAAGATACAATACCCTTAACGGAGTGGTCTGGCACCGTGGGTGTTCTCAATCGAAGGTCTCTGTAAGGTATCCCGCCAAGAGAAATGAAAGCCAAACGACTGATGAGAATGAAGTGAATTGCAGTGGTCCTGCAATAGTTTAAGAAAAACCCATCGCACATTTGAAAGTGTTGAATTTGATATCAAAAGGATCCAAGCGCAGACGAGGGAGATCTGTGGTCCAAGCCCGAACAAGAGAGACCAAGAGTAAACGTGTTACAAAGATGTCCAAGATCCCCATGATAAATACTGGAAGCGAGAACTTGTGCATGTGAAGAGCCTAATAGAAATCGAACTTAGTTGTTTCTTATGATATATTTTTTGTACTGCCCTTGTACACAAGTGATTCAGTGCTTGAAAAAAAGGGGGCGTCTGTATGGTTACAGATACAGACCCAAGTGGAGGGATTGCCTGAGGCAGTGTGGGTGGGTGGCAAGATGAGCAGGTACCTGGGCACGAAGACGGAGGGTAGGCCAGGTGCAGGGTGCCGAGAGAGGAAGATCAGCAGGGGAGAGGAGGGGCCAAGGCGGAAGCCAAGAGGAAGGTCTTGAGGTGTTTACGGAACCAGAGATGGTTCCCCTCAAGTTTCAGAGTGGCAGGGAGGCTCTTCCAGAGGGAGGCCCCAGCCGAAGACGAGATCTAGTGCCAGCTCGTTTCTTTGAAAAACGGACCCTGAGGGAGTTGGAGATGGAGGAGCGAAGAGCTCAAGAGGGGAGGTATTTTCAGAGGGATAGCTGAAGGTATTTTGAACCCAGGCCCCAGAAAGCATCGTGGGCAATGCAGAGGGTTTTGAATTTAATCCTTGCGTCCACTGGGAGCCAGTGGAGGGATTTCAGGGCTGGAGAGATACGATCCCAGGGCTTGCGACCAAGGACATGCAGTCCTGTTCTGGATGAGTTGTAAAGGGCGGAGAGTAGAGGCAGGTAGATTTAGAAAGAGGCTGTTACAATAGTCCAACCTAGAGAGAACCAGGGTTCTGGAGACAGTGGGCTTCTGGGGGAGGGAGAGGAAAAGCAGAGTACCCCAGAGGAGGTGCAGTAGGAAGTGACTTTTTATAAACATCAGAGATGTGGGCACAGAAGGAAAGCGTGGAATCAAAGATGACCCCTTGGTCCTTAGCCTCACAGATGGGGGTAGGAGGCAGGCCACGGGAGGCCTACCAAAGACTGAGGGGAAAGGAGGGTGGAGGTCTGCCAATGAGGAGGATCTCTGTCTTGCTGGCATTCAGGTAGAGATCATTGGTGGTACACAAACCCTGAATGGCAGTTAGGCAATCAGAGATGAGAGAAGGAGAGGAGGTGGCCGAGGGAAGCCTGAAGATGGGTTGTCGTCAGCATAGCACTGGAAATTGGAGCATAAAATGGCAATGCAGTGGGCGAGAGTTGCAAGGTATTGGTTGAAAAGCCAGGGCGAGAGGTAGAAGGGGAGATAGATGAAAGGAAGGACCCAAGTTGGACCTGGGAGGGTCGATCAGAGAGGAAAGAGGTCAGCCAGGCCAAAGCCTGATCCGTGTTAACCAGGTTGTCAGAGACGGGTGAGCAGGATGGTATGGTTGACCGTATCGAAAGCAGAAGAGAGAGTGAGTAGGATGAGGACAGAGGGAATGTTGGAATCAAGGTTGGAGAGCAGATCTTCAGATGTTTAGGAGAGCATTTTTCCTGCTTCCGGCAGCTCTAAAGCCTGACTGATGGCCGTGGAGACAGCCAGCAGAATCAGAATGAAGGTTAAGCTGAGAGATGGCTAGCTTTTCCACGAGTTTGCCCAGAAAAGGAGAAATGGAGATTGGGCAGTAAGCCGGACCAGAAGGATCAGCTGTGGGTTTCTTGAGAAGATGATGACTCAGAGGGGAGGGGAAGGCTCCTGAGGCAAAGGTGTGGTTGCAGAAATCGGCATGGTGCGGAACAAGGATATCAATGTGGTCCTTGTCATGATCTCTGCTTCCAAAAGGTCAGGGTTTTCCCAACTCCCTTGGAAGCAGATCCATAACCCAGGTTCCGAGTGCCAACCAGTCCCAATTGGGACCTTTTGGACCCAGTCCTGGCGCCAGTGGCACCAGGCTCATAAATATGCCCAGTCCCAGCGCTGGAAGCGCCGGGCTCATAATGCTTGGGTGGACTTACCTGCAGCAGACCATGCTGCTTACTTGCCTGCCAGTTGAGTCTCTGATCCTCTTCTGTTTGGAACTACTTTTCCTGTTGGGTGGGGCAGGAGCCACTCCCTAGATTCAGAACACTGGAACTCTTCTGGAAAGCAGGAACTCTTTTCTTACCTAGGCGTGGCTGTGGAAGGAGACACCTAAGCACTACAGGAGGCTATTTAAACCACACCCGATGGATGAATCTTGCTTTGCGTTATTCTGCATCCTCAGCAGCAGAACGCTCATCGTGTCTTCTGCATCTGATCCTGGGCCTAAGGAAAAAGGCTTACCATTCTGAATCCAGTCTTCAGCAACACCTATAAAGACAAGAAAGAACAGGTTAGCATTACTGTCTTCAGTGACAGCTCTTCACTTACCTGGTCCATCGGCTATCACCAACGCCTCGCGCTGCATTCCGGCATCTGAAAGACAAAGGCTTACCTACTCTTCGTGCGCTCCGGAAGTCTTCACACTGCATTCCGGCATCTGAAAGACAAAAGCTTACCAACTCTTTGCACGCTCCGGAGGCCTTCGGCGCTGCATCCCGCATCTGAAAGACAAAACAAGGTGCGTTTAAAGACATTGGGGAACTTTAATACTCACGTGCCATTACTCCTTTCCACTAACCCAGTGGGTATTCCGGCACCCTACAGCCGCCCCGAACTTGTACCTGCAAAATAAAAAAACAGTTAGAGCGCATCGTGAAGCAGGCAACAAGCGCTTACTTACGTGCTTCCAGGCGCTTCTATTCATCACACGGGCTCCATCTTCAACTCACTTCAGCCCACCATCCGCCATCGCCGGAACCCTGCAAAACAAGAGACATCATTACTAAAGACTTTAAAGACATTAGAATTATTCGAAACCTATCGTTCGTGCAGTAAACGACGGACAGCAGTCCTCTGAAGTCAAGAGGCCTGCTCCCCTTATCCAGTGAAGAAACTGGTTACAGCACCCTGCCTCGAGGCAGATGGAGAGCACGGCGTTCACTTACCTAAGGTGAGAGCGTTAACCTTTGGGGTTCTACAGGAGAAGAGAAAGGGAAGAAGAGAGAGACATTCAATAACCCAGTTCATTAATCCCACATTTTCTATCTGCAGACATCTTACCCTTCGAGCCAGACATACAGTGCACAGAGGTCCAGCCCAAAGAGCCAGCCGTGTGTTACACATCACCTTTGAAGATACGGTATACGCCCAGTCAAGACCGGCGCCTCTACGGGAATCAGGTGAGCGTTACAGAACGCAAAGCCTACCACAAAACTCCCGTCCAGGCGCTATGGAAACCTCGGATACCGACCAGCTAGCCCAGTTACTTGGGGAACTAAGGGCAGAAGTGCATGCAGCCCGTCAGGAAACGAACGCTCTAAGAAGGGAACTGATTATTTCCAAGGAGCAAACAGATGATCTCGCTAGACAATTGCTACAGTCACAAGCCGGACAGACCCCGTTACCCGCATCTGGGGGAAATCTTCCTTCTACATCCTCTATGAATCCAGTGCAGATCAACCTACCTGGGAATGTACCTCTGGCTCCGCCCGAACGATTTTCTGGTGACCCAAAGAGGTTTGCAGTATTTATCAATCAGTGCCGGTTGCATTTCTTATGCCGGCCAGCAGCCTTTCCAACTGATCAAGCTAAAGTAGCTTTCGTGCTTTCGTACCTTGGTGGCAATGCGGCAGACTGGTCGATCCCTCTAGTAAATCAAGATGATCCGGTCCTCCATGATTTTCAAGCTTTTCAGCTCAGTATGGAAAAACTGTTCGCAAGACATTCACAGGGGCAGGCCTTGGACAATGAGCTTCTTTCGTTGCGACAAGGTAATCAAGACCTTTTGGCTTATATTGCGTCTTTCAACAGACTGATAGTGGAAACTCACTGGCCTGAGGACAAAAGGATTACGCTGTTTTATAGAGGTCTACGCGGAGAGCTCAAAGATGTGTTAGCCCAAGTAGTGAATCCCCCACAAGATTGTTCGGACTATATAGACTTAGTCGTTCAAATAGATCACAGACTGCAGAACAGGAAGGCCGATCGTTCCAAGTTTGATGCTCGAGTATTTTCCAAACCGCCAACTCCTTCCAAAGGAGTAGACTCCGGGGAACCCATGCAAATAGGGGGTCTGAAAGGTCCTCTAACACAAAAGGAGCGGGAAAGGAGAAAACAGTTGCAATTATGCCTCTATTGCGGAAACTCAGGGCACTTTCTTCGAGACTGTCCGGTGAAACCTGCCAAGAAGGCAGTAGGAGCTGCAGTTACCAAAGTTACAAACTCTGAGCAGGGAAACGACCTCGCCCGGCAAGAATAGAGGTCCTCTTGCCGAGCGTGAAAACCAGTTCCGTGACCTCGCATTTCGTGATACCTATGGTCCTCATTAGCCCTGATAATCCGGATCGATTACATGCAATTGAAGCTTACGTCGATAGCGGTGCCATCGGCAATTATGTGGATCATGAAATGGTTTTGAGGATGAATCTAACTTTGTCCCAAGGCTGTAAAGGACGTCATTACTACGGTGGATGGTACGGAGATAGCCTCCGGGCCAGTAACGCATACCACTCAAGAAGTGACGCTAGTAAGTCAAGATGGACACCATGAGAAGATCGTGTTCGATGTGATCACGGCCCCTCAGTTTCAGATTATTCTAGGAATACCTTGGTTAGAGAAACACAATCCTCTGATCGATTGGCGAGCAAGAACGATCCAGTTTCCAGAATGTGTCTCTACTTGTCACCCTCCACCTGGTGTTGCACTGGCAGCAATTTCTTCAGAGACTCCCCAGTTACCTCCCGAATACCTAGAATACCAAGATGTTTTCCGGAAGGATCAGGCTAACTCTCTACCTCCTCATAGGTCTTATGACTGCCAGATCGACCTGATACCTGGATCTACTCCTCCTTGTAGTAGAATTTATGCCCTCACCGAGCCTGAGAACCTTCACCTTCGACAATACCTGGATCAATACCTGGAGCAAATGGGTTTATTCGTCCTTCCAAGTCCCCTGCTTCTTCAGCTTTGTTCTTCGTTACAAAAAAGGAAGGAGACCTTAGAACTTGTATAGATTATCGCTCCCTGAACCAGATCACCGTTAAGAATAGATATCCGTTACCTTTGATCCCTGAACTCCTGGACCAATTCAGAAAAGCATGCATATATACAAAGCTGGATCTTAGAGGAGCTTACCACTTGGTACGAGTAAAAGAGGGCGATGAATGGAAGACGGCCTTCCGCACCAAGTATGGGCTATTTGAATATCAGGTCATGCCCTTCGGACTTTGTAATGCCCCGGCCGCCTTTCAATATTTTATGAACGATGTCCTCAGAGAGCTCATAGATGTGTGTGTTGTTGTTTACATTGACGACATCCTCGTTTATTCTTCATCGGAATCTGAACATCGGAAACACGTGAAAATGGTCCTCGAAAGATTGCGTCAACACAAACTTTTCGCTAAGTTGGAAAAATGTGTTTTCAACGTGACTGAAGTTGAATTCTTGGGATTCATATTATCACCTGGCGGAGTGCGTATGGATTCAAAGAAGGTCGATGCAGTTCTCAAATGGCCATCACCATCCTCCGTAAAAGGTGTGCAAAGCATGTTAGGCTTTGCTAACTTTTACCGCAGGTTTATCCCCGAATTCGCTCGAATAGTCCAGCCCATCACTGCCTTGTTAAAGAAAAACAAACGTTTTGAATGGTCTACCGAGGCGGAACAAGCTTTCCAGGATTTGAAGACTAAATTTATCTCTGCACCAATCTTAAAACACCCTCGCCCCGAACTCCCCTACATCGTGGAAACTGATGCTTCAAGCCTTGCCATGGGGGCAGTTCTATCACAAAAGGACCCGGTAACCAATCAGTTGCATCCCGTGGCATTTTGGTCCCGCCAATTCTCGCCTCCTGAAATCAATTACACGATTACTGACAAGGAACTTCTGGCTATCAAGTCTGCCTTTAAGGCTTGGCGGCATTATCTGCTGGGGGCCCGACACACCGTTACTGTGATTACGGATCACCGAAACCTGCAATATTTGAAAACCGCAAAAGCCCAATCCTCTAGACAACTCCGTTGGGCATTATTCTTTGCCGAGTTTGACTTCATAATTACCTATCGACCTGGTACAAAAAACGGTAAAGCTGATGCCCTTTCTCGGATGGGAGTGGAAGAACACTTGATCAACCCTAAACCTGTACCAATCATTCCCGAACAAAGAATTCTGGGTGTAATCGCCACAGAATCCATAGAGGAAGTTAAGGATAAAGCCAGGCAACTTGTAACTCCAGCAGACATACAGAATTGGCATCTGCAGGGAAAGGACTTTGCAGTAAAGGACAACTTATTGTATTTCCAAGAACGATTATACCTACCCAGCACAGATTTACAGAAAAAAGTAATCTCTTGTTATCACGATTCTTTAATGGAAGGACATCCCGGTATGGCCAAGACCTCAGAAAAGATCAAACGCTACTTCTGGTGGCCGTCTTGGAAAAAAGATATCAGAGACTTTATAATGTCCTGTGGAGTATGCGCCCAAAACAAGAGTCAAAAGGAAAGACCAGCAGGCCTCTTACGCCCTATTGACATCCCACCTCGCCCTTGGCATACGCTTTCTATGGACTTCATCACCGATCTACCTCCATGCTCCGGATACAATACGATTCTAGTAATCGTGGACTTATTCTCCAAGATGGCGCATTTCATTCCGCTCAAAGGCTTGCCAACAGCAGCAACTCTGGCCCGAGAATTTCTCGAAAACATCGTCCGACTGCACGGTTTTCCTTCGGTTCTAATTTCGGATCGAGGTAGTCAATTTATTTCTCATTTTTGGCGAAGTTGCTGTCGGTCGGCTCAAATTGATGTGAGACTATCGACCAGTCACCACCCTCAGACCGACGGACAAACCGAGAGGACCAATCAAACTCTGGAACAGTATTTACGCTGCATGCTGCAACAAACTGAAAAAACTTGGAAAGACATCCTTTGGATAGCCGAATATGCCTACAATAACTCTGTCCATTCGGGAACTGGGAAAACCCCGTTTTTTCTTTTGTACGGCAGTCACCCTCGAACCTCGGAGTTGGATCCCCTCCAAGATCTTGAAACACCAGCAGTAGACTACCTGCATTCTACAATCACCCAAGCCTTTAAGGAAGCTGTTTCTCACCTTCAAAGGGCTAAAAACAATACAAGAAAGGAGCAGATCAACATCAGAAGGAAGCCCCTCAATATCAAGTAGGGGATCAAGTCTGGTTATCCACCAAATATCTACCTCTAAAAGGGCCACGCACATTCAACCCAAGATACCTTGGTCCCTATTCCATCACTACCATAGTAAACCCAGTAGCGGCCAAGTTGGACTTACCCCCGCACATGAAGATACATCCGGTCTTCCACGTCTCTATATTAAAACCCGTGCAACCTCAAACCCGACTAACCAAATCTCCAAAACCTATCCTAGTTCATGGAGAACTCGAGTTTGAAGTCAAAAGCATTCTGGACTCCAAGATCTCCAAATCTAAACTATTCTACCTAATTGACTGGAAAGGCTACGGCCCCCAAGAGAGATCCTGGGAACCTGCTGAATATGTCCACGCTCCTCGTCTAATCAAAAGATTTCACCGAACATTTCCTGACCAGCCAAAACCCCCGGAGAAGCCCGGTTTGGGAGGGGCCTTGAGGGGGAGTACTGTCATGATCTCTGCTTCCAAAAGGTCAGGGTTTTCCCCAACTCCCTTGGAAGCAGATCCATAACCCAGGTTCTGAGTGCCAACCAGTCCCAATTGGGACCTTTTGGACCCAGTCCTGGCGCCAGTGGCACCAGGCTCATAAATATGCCCAGTCCCAGCGCTGGAAGCGCCGGGCTCATAATGCTTGGGTGGACTTACCTGCAGCAGACCATGCTGCTTACTTGCCTGCCAGTTGAGTCTCTGATCCTCTTCTGTTTGGAACTACTTTTCCTGTTGGGTGGGGCAGGAGCCACTCCCTAGATTCAGAACACTGGAACTCTTCTGGAAAGCAGGAACTCTTTTCTTACCTAGGCGTGGCTGTGGAAGGAGACACCTAAGCACTACAGGAGGCTATTTAAACCACACCCGATGGATGAATCTTGCTTTGCGTTATTCTGCATCCTCAGCAGCAGAACGCTCATCGTGTCTTCTGCATCTGATCCTGGGCCTAAGGAAAAAGGCTTACCATTCTGAATCCAGTCTTCAGCAACACCTATAAAGACAAGAAAGAGCAGGTTAGCATTACGGTCTTCAGTGACAGCTCTTCACTTACCTGGTCCATTGGCTGTCACCAACGCCTCGCGCTGCATTCCGGCATCTGAAAGACAAAGGCTTACCTACTCTTCGTCCGCTCCGGAAGTCTTCACACTGCATTCCGGCATCTGAAAGACAAAAGCTTACCAACTCTTCGCACGCTCCGGAGGCCTTCGGCGCTGCATCCCGCATCTGAAAGACAAAACAAGGTGCGTTTAAAGACATTGGGGAACTTTAATACTCACGTGCCATTACTCCTTTCCACTAACCCAGTGGGTATTCCGGCACCCTGCAGCCGCCCCGAACTTGTACCTGCAAAATAAAAAGACAGTTAGAGCGCATCGTGAAGCAGGCAACAAGCGCTTACTTACGTGCTTCCAGGCGCTTCTATTCATCACACGGGCTCCATCTTCAACTTACTTCAGCCCGCCATCCGCCATCGCCGGAACCCTGCAAAACAAGAGACATCATTACTAAAGACTTTATAGACATTAGAATTACTCGAAACTTATCGTTCGTGCAGTAAACGACGGACAGCAGTCCTCTGAAGTCAAGAGGCCTGCTCCCCTTATCCAGTGAAGAAACTGGTTACAGCACCCTGCCTCGAGGCAGATGGAGAGCACGGCGTTCACTTACCTAAGGTGAGAGCGTTAACCTTTGGGGTTCTACAGGAGAAGAGAAAGGGAAGAAGAGAGAGACATTCAATAACCCAGTTCATTAATCCCACATTTTCTATCTGCAGACATCTTACCCTTCGAGCCAGACATACAGTGCACAGAGGTCGAGCCCAAAGAGCCAGCCGTGTGTTACACATCACCTTTGAAGATACGGTATACGCCCAGTCAAGACCGGCGCCTCTACGGGAATCAGGTGAGCGTTACAGTCCTTGATGGTTTTAGAGGAACAGGGATTGACCTGTTTTGACAAGGCTTTTATAGATCGGACCTGTCTAGCGGCATTAGTCAGGGAGAAAAGACGAAAGGATGAGAAAGAGGGAGGGGGTGGCTGAAGGAGGGTCACTGTTCACAGAGGTAGAAGGGAGAGGAGGGTAGGAGAGGGGAGGGTGGACAGTATGACCTGGGTTTTTGAGATGAAGTGAGAGGCAAGGTCATTGCAAAGTGCCTGTGAGGTGACAGGTGGGGTAGAGACTGCAGCAGGGTTGGCCAGCTTCTTGCAGATTTTAGAGAGTTCGCCTGAGTTATTAGATGCCGCAGACACACAGGCTTGGATGTGGCTCTCTTCTTGATGTGGACAGAGAGTTGGTATTGCCTTTGGAGCAGGCGACAGGTTAGTTTGTCAGAGGATGAACAAGAAGCCCTCCATTTCCTCTCAGCCGCCTTTCACCTACGTTTAAGTGTAGCTAGGTCAGAGTCATACCAAGAATTGCATTTGGCTTTGGACTTCAAGCGAATCCTCATGACAGGGGCAAGAGCATCAAGATTATCATAAAAAGAAGTGTAGAGCAGAGACCGGGCTGTGTCAGGATGTGAGTCAGCCAGAGGTGGAGGGGGGGGAGAGAAGGTGGTGGCAAAAAGCCTCCAATGACCCACGCTTCATAGGCCGGATGTCCAAAAAGGTAGGTGGCATTGTTGGGGTGGGCCTGGCCTGTGGGGAAGAGAGGGAGAGATGAGAGGAGGGAGTGATCGCTCCAGGAGAGGGGAGTGGTCAGAGCGGTGGAGAGGGGGAGGTCAGAGGAGATCAAGACATCCAGTGTGTGCCCTGCAGAGCGAGTTGGGCCAGGAGGGGGAGGATAGAAAGTGAGAGGGAGTCGCTGAGGCCACATAAGAGTAAGAGGATGAACAAGGAGTGTCGAGATGGATATTGACGTCACCAAGGAGGAGGAGTTCAGGCCAGGCGGGAGGATGAGAGGTCAGCCCACTCAGAAATTAGGTGATTTGACCAGGAGGCCGGTCGATGGCCACAGTAAGAGAATGGCAAGGAGAGGGAGAGAGCGCCTGCAGAGAAGGCATTCAACAGGGGAGTTAGTCTAAGTGGGAATGATAGAGGCATGAATCCATGTCTCGGTAAGACCAAGGACATCGAGGTCAAGTTCTTCAAGGAGGTGGCAGATGTCAGAGGAGTGTTTGACTGCAGAGCGAGAGTTGAGAGTTCTTAGGCAAGGTTTGTATGCAGTACCCTCTGGGAACACTACAAACAACTATGGCTACAGGTATAGCCAAACCAACCTTTGGTATAAGCTTGTACTACACAGTTTTGGTAGTTTGTTGAACAGCGAGGCTTATCTCACGAGGAAAAATGTGAGCTGTATTGGAGTTACACAAAGATTCACAGTTACAGGTCTTCAAGTAAACTCTTACACTCAAGGTTTCTTGCATAAACAATTATTTATCAGTCAGTTATAAAGCCTTATTCAGAAGGGAGCAATAAATTAGTAATACACAAATACACTTCAAAACTGTACACTTTGAGTTTCTGAATCAGACAAGACCTTTTTGGGGATGGCCCACGGACACAACCTACACCCACAAGTGACTTCAGTAACAAGGGTTCTGGGGACATTAATATCTTACTGTTGGCATTCAGAATACTCTTAGAAAGTTGGTAAAAGGCAAAGGTTATTAGAACACAAGACACCACAAATATTCTTAAGCAGTGCAGATACTTTTTGAATTCACTAGAAGAGTCATTCAATTCAATAGGCTAAGCCAAAGTCAATGGGCAAAAGTCTTTGGTAGGAAAAAGCACTTCTGATGAGTGAATGGAAAAGTCTTTGCACAAGTTCTTAGGAGTCTTTGATGAAAAGAAGAATCAAATATAGGGCCACAAGCTGAATAGACTTGTGAGTTGTGAAAATTACAAGCACTTCTACAGTAAGAGGTAAGTTCTCTTAGACTTATTTTACAGTACCTTGGTAAAGAAGAAAAGATGCATCTGATGACTTCTGTTCCTGGGCAGCTCTGCAGATCGCACTGTTCCTGGACCTCAGTCATGTGGACAAGAGGGTGTCATGATGCCTACCCCCGGGGACCCAGAACAAGTCCAGCAACCCCGGAAGCAGGCATCAAGTTACCCTAAGCAAGCCCAACAACCCCCGCTATGGGCTATTTGGTGCAGTCCTGGCGCCTATGGCACCAGGCTCCTATGGAGTCAGTCCTGGCGCCATAGGTGCCAGGCTCATAGATTAAAACCTACCTGATGCAGACCATGCTGCAAGAGCTCCAAGCCAAACGAGGCTGGGAAGGGACTATTTTACCTAGGGACTATTTTTTTACTCGGGTGGGGCTGGGGAGGAATACTTACCTGGGACTACTTTGGAGGCTATTTAAACCACGCTCGAAGAGCAGCACACGCTTCGCGTTTAACACTTACCGCGCCTGAAAGTCTGCATCCAGTCTTCTGCCATGCCCGCCTCGAGTTTGGAGCTCCTAGAAAAAAGGAGAAAGAAGGAGAAAAGGTTAGAACAAGAGCAATACCTTTGATCCTTACCTGAATTCCCAATCCATCGCGCCTTCGAGCTGGAAGAAAAGTTATTTAATGCGCTTCGCCTCGCCTGCTGCAGCGCCACGCTGAACTCACCGGCCTTCGCAGCATCTTCACATTTCACCGCATCCTCCTGCATGTTCCCGCCACACTCCGGCACCTAAGGAGAAGACGAGAACAGCAAGGTGAGCCAAGGGAATACACAGAGGAATACCCCCCATAGACTTACCTGATTTTACCACCTGGGGTACTATTCTTCTTCACGGGTCGGCGCAGCTTCCACTGCATCCTAGCCGAACCCCGGTCCCTACGGGGAAACAAAGGGACAGCAAGGTGAAACAAGGGACTAACGAGGGGAACCCTCCTCACCACAAAAGACTTACCTGATTTTACCGCCGGAGGCATTATTCCCCGAGACTTCATACTTTCAGCGCCTGAATAAGGGAGAAAGCAACAGGTTACTTATGGACATTATTTTATCGAACTGTGTTGGATAATACAAATCCTTACCAGAACATTACCGGTTGCCACGAGGAACTCTTCAGTAAGGTCCAGCTGCAACCTGCAAGGAATCGGACAAGAGTGAAAGTCAGGCATTTGAACTCTTACGAACTACATACTTACAGCGTCTTGCCGGGAATATCGGAGTCAATATTGTCCTGGAACTCACCAATTCCTTCGAGCCAGTGAAGCTACTGGTTATCTACGCGCCCAATGCAGGATGGAGAGCTCATCTTTTCAAATCATCAGGTGAGACTATAAGAGGGGACATCCAAGGTGATCAGTGGGGAGAACAGCGGGGTGGGGGGATTTATGCTCAACTCCACGGGTGGTTAATTCCCTTTCTCCATTTGCAGAAGAATATTCCAAGCAAACAAAGCTAGGTGGGCCAGTCCAGTCCGTCATCTCGGCCCTACGCATCACATTGGTGGAGACCGCAGCAGTCCAGTCCAGATTGACGCCTCTGTGGGAGCCAGGTGAGCGTAACAGAGGGAGGACGTTGGGGGACTCCTGCACTGGAACTGTCAAAACTGACAACTGGCAAACTTCACTTTCACCGTTTCAGCTTCTTGCGGTTACAGCAAATGACAACAAGTGCGGTTCCTGGCTGTCAAGGTGGACTGTCTTTGCTTCTGGGGTCCCGCACTCTGCTGAGAGGGTTCAGGCTTGGTCAGTCCTGCTTCGTGGGAGTCCGGAGGATCTTCCTAAAGCTTTAGGCCAGCTTTAAAGTAACGCACACAATCTGGTGTCCCTCTCCCGGGCTATACGGTTTCCTGCAGCAACTCTGAGGAAATTCAACCAGCTCCGAGATGGGTGTCCAGGTGGCTTACTTTAGAGTTGATTTGGTCCCACCAACTCAAAGGGAGAAGTCCTTGCAGGGGCTTCTCTGTCGATGTGAACTTGGCAAGTTGGCACTGCAGCAGGGCTTCACCGGGCAAACCAATGGTCCAAGAGTTGCAGCAGGCGTCCTCTTCAAGCTCTTCTTCAGTTCCTTCGTCCAGTGGTCGACTCTGCCTTCCAAGCCAAGAGACTCTCCTTTTATTCAGTTCTCTCCCTTTCACTCCACCGTAGCTGTCACTCACCCAGCAGGGTGGCTGTCCTTGCCAGACAGTCAGCCAGCCAATCACCACAGAGTGCATTTGGGTCTCCCTGGAGACTAAGCATAGGGAGTTTCAGGCACCTCCCTCACTTCCTGCCTACCCCAGACACTCAGGAGCCAGAGTCAGGTTTCTCTCCTGAAGCCCGCCAAAGGCGAATGAACAAAGAGACCAAATCTGGTTTGGCACAGAGAGAAAATCTCTAGAAAGACCTTTCCACAAAGACATGGTGAAAAAAGAAGACCGGGGACCATTTTATCAAAGATGGCTCAGCGCCATTTTGAAAAAGATGGATCCCGCGGTTAACGTTACTGGGACCGCGAACGGTTGCGGTAAATGCAAACCGTGGTAGTCCAAAACAAAATCAGTGCCACCAGCCAGTCAATTGAGGAAAGGGTAACATAAAAATGTTACATGAGCATTTAGGCACAGGGGGATACTAAGTAACCCCTCCGGCACTCTATTGTAAGATAGGGTGTGCTGGGTCTAGCAAGTACAATGCTAACTAAAGTCAATTTCACTTTACTGTTCTGGGAAACAGTAGTTTATCCCAGAGAAGGTATTTAAACCTTGGGCAATCTAAAAGACTTCCCTGTGCCACTTCACTGGGGGTACTGTGTGACACAATTGTAAAAGCTGATGCCTATGCAGTTTGTTAGACTCCATAACCAAAAGAAACAAAGGTAAAATTCACACACAAATACATGAGAGAGTGGGAAAAAGGATCACACACTCTCCAGGTAAAAAAAATCAAGTGCTCAAAATCCAGCATAGTTGCTAGGGGTCTCTAAGGTGGAGGGAATTAGCCCATTTTTGGGAATTCTCCCTAACAAGAGTGGTAAAATGAATAAGGTTGCCAGCATTAAAAGCCTTCTGGGGAGGGGTACAAATCCGAGGTAGGCCCTGCGGAGAAGGAGCCTGAGATAGGATAGGGGAGCAGGAAAGAGAGGGCAGGGTAGCCAAGGGGGTTAAGGGGACAACAGGGGATGAAAGTAAATTAATGAGGCGAGGGAAGCGCATGTCAAAGTGGAGGAGATTGGCTTGAGGGCCTTGGACCATGACGGTGCAATTAAGGTAGACTTTAGTGATGACTTTAGAGGAGTTGAAGGAAGCCATGAGCACTTTCCAGCGGGTGCCACCATTAATGGGAGGGGAGGAGACAGGGCAGAAGCCCATAGATCTGACAAAGGAACGTCAAAGAGGATGTCGGTGAGGGTCAGTCTGGAGGAAGCGCTGGAATAAGTATCAGGGATGGGGAGACCTGGGTTGGAGGCCAGGATATCCTTTTTGAACTTCTTCCTACCTGATTTAGTGAGAAGGGAAGGATAGTTGATGGAGAAGCAGTTTGAAAAGATAGGAGAAACAGAAAGCACCATGGAAGTGATAGCGAGGAAAGGAGGGAGAAGGGGGGGGGTGGCAGGTAGGAGTGGAAACAGAGAGAGAAATGAAGTCACTGGGCCGGCAAGTTACAGAGAAGCAACAGTTACAAGCAAAATGCAGAGCAAGTTAGCAAAAATAGCAAGATTCTACTTTTTAAAACAAAAGCAAAAATAGCAGGGTCCGACTTTTAAAGCAAAAACAGCAAGTGGCGGAGTCGGCGACAAATCTTGTTCAGTCTGTGGACTGTGCAGAGACTCTGATTTGCATCATTCATTTTGTTCCCTGCTGTGGCCGAGTTGCAGGAGTCGTTCTCCCGGTACGACGTAATTTCATCGCTGGTTGTTTTTTTTGTAGGGTTTTTTGGCACAGTTTTTTTTCGAAAAAAATCTCATTTTTGGGGGGGGGGTTAAAAAATTATATAAGTTAGGCGTGGGTGTACGGGGATATAAAAATAATGACAGTGGATGGTGGGTTGGGGGTAAGCCCCGCCCCAAAAAAACATTTGATTTTTTGCTAAAAGAAATCTGCGGTAAAAAACCCTGCGATTAAACAGCAGGCGATTAAATCACATGGAACCCTTTCTCCCAGCCCTATCGGAGGAGGTGGAGCTAAAACAACATAGACATTGCCCATACTGCGGAGCGGTGCAGAGTCGGCGACTAGTCTTGTTGATTCTTAGTGAGGAACTGGACAAACGACTTCAAGTAAGGTTCATTGTCCACAGAGCACTAGGCTTTGCATACTTTTTTGTTTCTGATTTCCTGATCACCCAATAGCAAAACAAACTTTGAATGCTAGTCCATATAATCCCGCTCAGGTTTTTTTTTTACTTGGTGTGTTAAATTTCTGAAATGACTACTCAATGCAGTTTGAGGAGTAGCCTTTTCGTTGACAACCCGAGGTCCCCAGAGTGGGAGGGCTCATACGTTTCAAAAACACAGGCAGAGCACACAGTTGCAACAGAGTATCCCCGCGGGCCAAGAAGTACTCGCATGCGCACAGGTCAATAATGCGGCGAGTGCTGAAGGGCTTTTGGAAATGGGCCATTGTCCCTGGACTCGATGCTGAAAACTGCATAAGATAGTACGTTAACAGCAACAAACATTAAGGGTACAATAAACCAGTTTTTTTTGTAAGCGGAGAAACAGGAGTATCAGTGGCCTCTACACTGGCCCGCACGCCCACTGTGACATCCATTTAGGAAACGTAGAGGAAATCAGATTAACAGGTTCTTTAAATTTCTGGTACCGACTTTTCACAGGGCCTCAACCTCTCCCCTATACCACCAAACAGTGCAATGAATCCCCTGACTATGCTGAATTCAGTGAAAGATACCAGGCGGTCAATTGTACAGATTGCATAAAGACAAGGACCAATTGAGGGCATAGCTCATACCCCACCTCAAAGCTCTAATCAAGATCTAGACTCAAATGATATTATCCTGGCAGCATTGAACTTTGCTCTTAGTTCGCTGGTCGGGGCGTTTGAAATACTGTAAGGCGATGTACAAATCCAAACTATTGGAGATGTCTAAGAATATTGAGCAGGGTGAGTTCTCTATTGTGGGCCTCAGCAATGCTACCAACTTTTGGTTTGTCCACCCTTAAAAACACTGGCTGAAACACTTGCCATACAAAATGCGGACATATCCGGAATCAAGGACTTACTCAGAGACTTGTGCTCAGACAGGAAAGAAATAAGAGCGTCACTAACAAATGTCACACAACTTCTAGAAAGAGCTCAAAATTGGAATCCCAAGGACAAAACATCATCTGAAGAGGATCATTTTCTACCTATCCTTTAAGATACTCCCCTCTCTGAATCTGTTCTCAAAGAATTCTGTCGTTTGGCACATGTTGCAGAAACTGAGTGTGTTGATAAAACGTCTTGCCCAGAAGCTTCTTCACTAGGACATGAGGAGAAAGAAGGGGAAGGCACATGGAAAGAAAGCTCGCAACAGTCCTACCGGGGGAGAAGGGCAAAGAGGAAGAAACAAAAAAAAGCTGCCATAACACTCCCTAAATCTGCCATACAGGAAAAGAAACCTAAGAATATGAAGCCAAAAAAGCTAAAAAAAAAGCTTTGCCACTGGCAGGTTCATAAACGGTCTGAGCGATCCTCTAAATAAAACTGATTTGAACGCAGGGACAGACCCTTCGGAACCACTCAATGGAGGCTGCAAAACGTGCCCGTCAGACTTTTCTTACCTTGAAAAAACTATAGGACAGTTAACTGAACCGATGGTCTCAGAAGACATAAAATTCACAATTGGTTTACAGACAGATACCGTGCAAGGCCCTAATCGAGAGGCCTTGTCTGTGCAATGAAATAGCCAAAAGGTCAGTTACTGGGAAGTCGATGAAACAGGCTCCGATTTCTTTTACCAAGGGTACAATCGAACAGGATCCAGCCAGAGGTCAGGGTTAAAATGGCACCAATATTTAGCATGGGGAAAAAGAAAGGGGATATGAATTCAGAAGAGTTCTCCTGCAGCCCTCCCTTTCCTGAGTTGGAGCAGGATAAAGGGCACAAAGAGATGTTATCACAAGAAGAGGAGGGAAACCAGCCGTCGGATGCTCAAAAAAACTGCAGAAGAAAACACCACCAAAGAAGACACTACTAGTTCCAACAGTAAAAACTCTGCCAACAGTCAAGTTTATCAGGCTCCCTTTGCGGTGCCGGGATTCTGGCTAACATGCCAAAAGCAGAAACTAAATACTAGATTTCTGAACAGAGGGGCCATTTTGACTTTTTTCAAAAAGATACCAGACCTGAATCTCTTTACATCTCTTGACCTTGAATATGTTATGTTCCCCGATCCACAAGCAACCAATTTTGTGGAAGTAGGATTTGCAACCAAAGTGGGGGCAAATGCAGTTCTGCCTGCAGCCGCCTCTCTAAAAGCCCAGGGTTTAGACGTTCACGAATCCCAGCCACAATGTTAGGGGGTGGGAGCAAATAAGGGTAAGCTGATACAAACCAAGGTGATGGAAGAGAATTAGCAGGAAATTCAAGATGGTGGTGAAACTGCGCTAAGGTCAATGTTGCCAGAGATCATAGTTCAGGTCTGTCAGAAACTAGGAGTGGCACAAATTCTGCTTTAGTTGGGTACGAATCAGGCTTGTAGGTTGGAACACGCGGGGCTCCAGTTCATTTAGAAACTCAAAAATGAGCAGAGGTTTTTGGCGGTAATGATTTGATCCTCCTCCAGAAGACCTGGTTACTTAATTCCCCCGATCTGGAGGGTTTTATAATAACAGAGCCAGCAACCACCATGGGCAGGGGGAAGACCCAAGGGTGGGTTGCTGTCGGCCTGCAGGTCTTCTTTCTTTAAGGAGTTGGTACCGATTCCTTGTAAACGAGATGGAATCTTAGTGGTAAATCTGACAGTACTGTCGGCAAATGGTGTTAAGAAATTAATAGCTGTAAACATATACTGGAACCCTGCATGTGCCAAACTTGTAGACTTCTTGGATTCCCTGTCTTTTCTTGACTCAGGTTAAATTGTTCCATCCAGAGGCTTATATCCTGGTTGCAGGAGATTTGAACTCAGTGTGTATCAAGTTATTCTGGAGGATCTTTATCTAGGTCTTAAACAGTAACTACTAATGGCAGAAAGTGGCTGTCCTTTTTTATGGAATGGGACTCGAGGATTGCAAACGGCTCCATTGAGGGGGATGTTCCCCCTGTAAGTACATGGTGCTGCGGGTCAACCGAGTCCACTTTAGACTATATTTTTCTATCAACAAGTCTATTTGAAAGGTGTGCTTATTTCTCACTAAGGGAGCGTAGAACAAGTGACCATAAGTGCATGGAAGCGGAAATATCTTGGAATTTCAAGAGACGTATAGATGTATGGACAGAAAAGATTGAGATTTATAGTAAAAAAAAAGACTAGTAAAGTACAGGAGAAATGGAGTTCACCTAAATGTTATGTTATGTTATGTTATTTTGCATTTATATAGCGCCTTATATACCATTGGTATGGTCTGAAGGCGCTGGTAGGTTGAACGCCCTTGGGAACCGAAGTTCAGGTCAGTAGAGAGAGTAGGGGGGAGTCAAAAAGTGCGTGTGCGCACCATGTATGTGTGCAGCTAGTGCGAAAACAAGTGGTAGCTGCTTCTTAGCTGTAGGTGTGGTGGTTGAGAGATCAGGAGTATGTGTTCGTTCTGGTCGGCTTTATCCGGAACGAGTTTGGCTGCGTTAGGCCTGAGAAGAACGCCTGGCTGGGTGGTGAGAAACCAGCAATGTTTACTTAGAGTGATGTGGAGTAAGCGGGAGATGTAGATATGGGAACAGTTATACCGAATGGTGTCATAGTATCTCTGCGTTCTAGATGAGTGGTGGTGTAAGGGAGAGGGTAAGCGTGGGGTGTGGCGTGATGTATGTTTTCAAGAGTTTCCTTCATTCCAAGGCATGTTAAGTATCGTCCGTTGCACATAATCGTCCGTTCCTCATACTTGACCGCTCCACACATTCGTCTAGTCCGCACCCTACGTTTGGTTCGCACCCTCGTCCAGACCGCACCCTCGTCCAGGCCGCACACTTCGTCGGGTCTAGACATTTGTCCAGACTATATGCTCGTGTAGTTTATCCACTCGTCCAGTCTACATACTGGACGAGGTAGGACATTCGTTCAGTCCATAATCAGTCGTGCGCTCCCCACACTCATGCGCTGCCCAGACTCATGTGTTCCCCACGCTTATCCGCTCTTAAAATCATCCGCTCTCAAAGTCATCCGCTCACAAAGTCACCCGCTCTCCACTCTCGTCCGCTCTCCATTCTCTCTCTCTTTGCTCTCCAAGTGCATGCAAGGATTTAAATATAATAATAAAAGCCCATTGGATTATTGACTAATACAATTCAGGAAAAATAAACAGGCTCATTACATTCAAAGGCACCCCAATGTTGCACAATAGTGTGACAGTTTTATGCATTTCCAGTAGAGACAACAAGCTTAACATTACCTGTGTGATGACTGCTGGGGACGATGCCTGGTGTACAGAATCTAGCTTCTTTATATCAGGACAGTGGAAATCTGAATGTCCCTAGTTTTGAACGAAATCTCAATCCACAAGATTTTCATGACTTTTTATGGGCAGTCAAACGCCCTCAACCCATGTTATCTCGTATAACTATAGTTCATAAACATACATTTGACGATTACATGGATTAAAAAACGCGAAATTCGTACTGTCATGAATACTATGAAGAGGGAAATACAAGATAAGGCACACCTTTTCGAAAGGCTAAAACCCATTAGTAACAACTATAAAAATTTGTCTAAACAGCGTAAGATGTCCCGTCTCCAGAACGATGGAGAATCCATGCTCAGAGCCTTGGGTAATAGCACATCCCGCAATTTTTGGGCAATAATGAATACATCAAATAACGTCCAAAAATCTGTCCAAATAAACAGCGATACAGAATCTGATTGGATAGCCACTTGGCAAGAAAATATCAAAGACCAAAGGGGCATCCTGCTTTCAAAATCTCCGACACACCATGGCTTTTGGAATTTGACGAACATGACGTTCTCGAGTTGATAAATCTTCATCCTCGAACAGCAGGTCTGAGTGGCTTAACCTATCAGGTTCTGAAGGGAAATTCCAAAATGTGGGCCCGTATTCTGTCCATACTTTTCAGGGAATATTGGGAAAAAAGAACGATCCCCTGCTCTTGGAAATCGGCTTTTGTTATCCCTGTTTTCAAGAAGGGGGACCACAAGAAACCACTAAATTACAGATCTATTACGCTGTTGGACGTGGAAAGTAAGCTATTTGCTAGCCTCTTGTTAAGAGATCTGGAGGGATGGGCTAAATCTAACCACATTATACCAAAACAGATGGGCTTTCAGAAGGGCCTTTCAACATCCCTTAACGGAATAGTCTTGGCCTCCCTTAGTGCGAGTAAGGAGGGTAAGAACACCTCAAGAGACTATGGCGCATTTATTGATCTATCCAGCGCTTTTGACTTGGTAAACAGAGACTGTTTATGGGCAAAGTTGAATAATAGGGGTGCCCCAAAATCACTTATATGCTCGCTTCTCTTCACAAGAGTAAAACAGTGAGAATAAGAATGAACTACGAAAGGCCATCTGTCTGAACATGTAGAAGTAGATAGAGGAGTTCGACAGAGTTGCATGGTTGTCCCCTTCCTTTTTAACTTCTATCTGTCTGACTTCGGAGGTGAAGTGGACTCAGAAGCGCTGGCAAGTCCCAACCTGGGCCCTAATTCAACCAAATGGCTATTTTATGCGCCAATCTTGTCCTGCTGGATATGACACCAGCGGGCCTCCAAAGCGCTTTGAACGCTCTGGATTCCTATATGAAGGCAAATGATTTGCTTGTTAATCCGGAGAAGTAAAAAACGTGATTTATTTGGCAAAGGGGGCCGCAAGTCGGTAGGTTCCCAAGGACGCTGGGAGGTCAGTCAATTCCAGTGGTAGAAAACATCTACTTGGGGTATAACTTGTATGCCTTTCCTAGATTGGGCCAAACCGTGTGTGATATTCTGTTCAAAGGTATGCAGTTGACATCTTAGCTGCAAAAGATTGTTGATCAATATTGTAAATATTCCTTGTTGCCTGCAATATAGTTTTATATGGCAAAAATCATTTCCATCCTCCTATTTGGACTGGAGGCTAAACCTTTGACTTGGACAATGGATTGGCAGAAAATCGAGGGCACGATCTGAAAGAAAGCCCTAGGTTTGCCAAATAGCCTGCAGATAGTGTGCCTGAGATATAAACTAGGTCTGAGATCACTCCATTCGCAAGTGGATTGGAATCTCCTGTCTTTATATAGGCTAATAATAGATCCCATAGGAAACACATTGTATGAGGACCTCCTCCGTTGTCTTAATCTGAATCAGTCCTCAGATTTGCAAGATCTAAAGAGGAGGGCCCTAGAAATCCTCATATACTGTGGTAGTTATGAGGAAGCATTAGTGCTTAATCCTATGAAGACTAAACAAGCCCATCTCACAATAGATTGGATTGGGACAATAGATGAGGGCATTGTCGGTTGCAGTCTCATTTTCTCCATGTGATAAGAGGCAGGGTTACCTTCCGAAATACTTGTTAGAATTCCCTGATGCCAAGAGGAGGCAGAACTTTTTGAGACTTTGACTACATTTTATTCAAACAGGTTCAGTTCTTGCCTGTGGGGGGTCTAAGGACAACATAAAATCCTTATGTCCTGAATGTGTGGACCTGAAAATACAGACAATCGAGGACTTGTTAAGATTCTGTAGAGGGAAGTGGGAGGCCAGACAAAAATATCTTGAACGTTTCACTGACTCAATTGATCGTTTGCCTTCTTTGATGTTTCGGGAAAGAATGATTGCCTGTCATGAAACGGCATTGACGATTAATGTGTTAAGAGTTCTCCAGGAGTAAGGGTTCTTTCCATTTGGATCCTGTTTAAGTTGTATTTTTGAAATTTGTTTAAGTGTAAACATGATCTAATTAATTTGAATAATTCTGTAAGAAAAATTGAATGTTTAAATTGAATGTTAATGGATTCTTTTTGTGAAAAACCAATATTTGGTTGGACCATATAAACAAAACAGCAAGGTTTGACTTTTAAACCAAAAGCAAAAATAGCAGAGTCTGACCTTTAAACCGAAAGCAAAAACAGCAAGATTCAACCTTACAATTTGGTTCAGATGCAAGATTATTCATCACAGATGGTTCAGAAACAAACGAAGCGTCAAAATAACAATGCAATTCATTGTGTGAACATGGTAGAAACAAGTAGAAAAGGGGGAAAGAAAGTCCAAAGGTGGTAGGAGTGTGTCCAGAAAGGAGAGTAATAACCGAAGGTTAAGGTGGTGTGGAAGTCAAAGCTGTTTAGAGATTCTTAAGAGATTGGTGGCTTCATAGTTGAAAGGTTGGTGCCCGGGTGCAGGAAGGACCCCTGTGGCATTCTGGTAGTGGACAGGGAGCAGACAGGGACCTTAGGAATTGGCCTTGGTTGCTGGTGCCAGCTCCCGCCTCCTGGGGACCCTGATTGGGCTGAAAAGGAGGTCTGTGCCCAATCTCAAGGACCCAGGCCTCAGGCAAACAAAGAAGCCACCAGGTGTAGAAATGGGGTAGCCATCTTAGAGGAAAGCATATTGCAGGCAAACAGTGCAAGAAAAATCATCAAAGGCAATGTGCAGCTCGTAAACCTTCAATTCGCGGGTGCAGTATGATGAAATAAATACAGCAGTGGGCAGCACAAAGAATATTGCAATTAAACGGCCCGTGTCGTATTTCCAAAATAAAATTCACAAATGTGCTCAAATTGAAATCCACGGGTCCTGTGCAGTAAGAGACTGTTATTGGAAAAGAGACTTTGGCAGAAGGCCATGATGTCTATGCTTTGAACTGTGTCCTTGTGGCACTGAAGCCAGAGTGTATGCGAAGCTTGAACCTGCTGCCTTGCCCCATTCTGAAAACTTGGGGAAGAGACGCCAACTGCTCAACAGAACGGACATATTATTTCTTGAACACTTTTCTTTGTTGCATACATTGTCACACAGCCTTTTGTATTTAGAAGTAAGGGTTGGCAATAGGTTTATTAGTATAGGCCCTTTTGATTTAACAGAGACTTGACTAGGACTGTTATTTGCTGGTCGTAGCTTGCTCCCATCCTTAGATTTAGGTTAGATCGTCGTTTAACCCATTGAAGTTCAATAAACACCCTTGAACTGAAGTCACTTGTTTCTGTCTTCACTGTTTGATACCATGCCTTCCTTACAGTACCTATTCTCGACTTGCTTTACTTGTGTGGCTTTCCTTTCTGATAGGCTTGGTTCACTCTGCTGCCAAGTACTATCGTGCAAATCAAGGTAAACTAACGCCTCTTCCCCTTGGTTAGGGTCCCAGACAGTATATACCGGACTTTATCTCCCCTTTTGGACTCTCCACCACCTTCTCGGGTCCCCAGCGCCTTCCCAGCGACATGTGTACCTTCTTGCCTGGTCCGTGGCTGTCCTGGGTCTTCCCTGTTGTCTGTGATCAGCTGTGGGTCTTCAGCGACCCTCATGGCTTCTCTCTGGGCTGCAGTGGCTCCGCAGCAGTACACTTCCCTCTGGTGGCACAGGTCTGCTTTCTCGTGCTGTCCCACTGTAAGAAACGCCTGGAGCTTCTCTTGGTGGGACTGCCGAGTGGTACTCCCACTCCTGACCAATCTTGTAGCTTCCTGCTCCCTTCTCGCCGTCCCGGTCTGCTTTCTTCTCTGCTGGGCTGTGCTGACTCTCGCAGCTCCTTCAGGGAGGATCCAACGTCTTTTGCAGTCCCCTTTTCCTTTTTATATGTTTAAAGTGTCCACATTGAATGGAGCACATACCTTGTGTTAAGGTGGCCCAAAAATCCAAGATAAGACCAGAGGAATCTGAGTCGATCCAAACCAGACTAAATGACGGAAGAGACAAAGGGCACATAAAAACCCAACTGTATTGACATCAAAACAAAGCCGGGACAGCATACAGCCATTCAAGTCTTGCTGCGCTCAACATATTTATACAAAAACAGTTGCCTAAGTATGTGAACTCATCATCAATGACATAACATAATCTCAGTTCACAAAACGGGGGATAGGTTAATAGGTTTGACTACATATAGATTCCATACAGGCTAAACAGTTAATTGGGTACAAATATCTGATGGCTCCACCTGGAACTACCTCGATATTGATACAGGTTAAACTACATCTTCTACACAGCAAGGGGTTGATAGGTTGGCACATTACTTACCAACCTTGGACCCTTGGCAGGTCATCAGACATAGAGTAGGGGGGAGAGAGGCCCATGGAACATTCTTCCTTCAATTAAAAGCTACCATCCCTCATTCTCCGGCCATGAGACTGGGCAATCCCTTTGTACTTAGCCTTGTGGAGCATCTTGCGTCTACATGAGCATTTAGGGAGTACAGCAGGTGTCATTTCTGTGTTTGTTTCTAATGAATGGCCAGTGTTCACCAGTTATGGGTCACGTGCGCTAGGACCGTGTTTGGAATAGATGTACCTCCTATTTGAGTTTTTAGCTAATATTAATGTGTGTTGTGTTTTCTGTTACCACTGTGTAATATCTTGGTACCTGAAGAACACCTGGACCAGCAGGTAAAATATAATGTAGCTTTATTTTAAGATAGTTTCCAGGAACAACATTGGCATGTCCCCTCAAGCCAGCATATCTCTAACTGTCACGCATAGAACCCAGCTTCAGAGAATAACACCCCCATACTCCACTCATACTGACCTCACCACATTCCATGCACAGTGATGTCATCACCTCACCCAAGATACAGATTACAACACTTCTCCCTCCTTTCCTTTGTTGAAATAAGAGAAATTCCACACAAAACCACCACTGGACAAACCCCTACATACACGTGTGGCCAGCACGTAATGCACCAACTTACCAACTCCACTGGCAACAAGAAACTGCCACCCAGAGAACACCTATAACCCTGAACACTCCAAGGACACTCCAGATCTATGAAACTAGGGAAGTGCTCAACCATAAAACCATGGAACGCAACAATACCTACATGGCATCCCCAGATTACTGTCTAACTGTGCCATAACTAATTGGACAACATAACAACCCGTGTCAACCAAAACACCCAACTCCAATTCCACTCCCCCTTCTATAAACAAACAGTGAGGAACCCAACGCAGTCTAATAAGGGGTAACGCCTCCCATAAACAGAACTGGACAACCCTCGAGAAACAAAAACAAAAAACTAAGCACTTGCACCTGTTCCAAGCTGCCCCTTGGAACCTAGGTCCTGCCACGAGCCAGCGTCCACACAGATAAACTACCTAACCCTCTGTGCACAAACATCCTTCCGCCCTAGTCTGCCCCCTAGGACATCAGGGCTGCCAACCCTGGGAATGAACCCAGCTCAACCAGAGCAACAACAAGCACAACAACGTAGCACAGTTCACCACAGCACTCCTACAGGGCACCCCAACACCACAAGAACACCTGAGAACCCAACCCAAAGGATTGCAGAAACATGACCACCCTAAACCAACACAAAAACTGTATCTCAACCTAGGACCCCAGGTCCAGCCCACTGCAACAACGCAGCACACACACCACTCACCTTGGACCCCAGGTCCAGCCAACTGCTCAACCGCAGCGCACCCAACACCACCATGGGCCCCTGGCCCAGCCTACTGCAAAAACACAGCACACACACACCACTCCTACACCTACACACCGCAATGTTCACCTTACACACCATATGCACACCAGCACACACGGCAGGCTGGCATACACGCAAGGCATTGCACAAATGCACAAAACAGTGACATAACGTGCAAAATCGCACCATTTCGTCAAAAATAACTGCAGAAATCAAATGAAAGATAACTGTGTGCAGCAATACATCACATCGAAATCCTATTGGCACAGAAGAATGCCGTCCATCATAACCATTTAACCCGCAAGCATCCCACCCACAAGTCCGTCCAACCCGTATGTGGGAAACCCGACCTGCAAAGAAACATCGTTGGAAATTAACAAATCACTTTAGACTCAAAGTCCAGACCAAAATCCACAGGTCTGTGCAGGCAAATACCCCCTCCCAAGAGTCCAGAAATACCAAAATGTCAGTCTCATCTGCAAGAGATAGGTTACACGAGAAAACGCATGCAATTTTGGCAATAAATGTAACAAAATCTCACTTGCACAAATTTGCACTTAGAACCACGACACAAACACACATCATCCAATTACACACATACACAACTTTCAGCGCGTGCACCCACTCTCACTAACACGGGCCCATGCAAAACACAAACACGTAACACAACCGGTAATATGACAAAATCTCATTAGTACAGCCAACTCCCATTACAGTAACGTCCTCTTCATGGCATCAAACTGCTGCGGTATAGGGCCTAACTCCTCCAAGGTCCACGCAGCACAACAACTCGGGCTGCAGGCAACTCCTCCCTAGCGCCCAGTCTGATGGAGATGCAGCACCTAGAATCCTCCTCGCTTCATCCTCCCGACCGAAGATCATAGTTCCTTGTGTAACCCGCATGGGAGACACCATATAGTTCCACATCACAACCTTGCAACCTCACCACTCTGCCTCAACTGTAGCGAAGACAACATCTCTGCAGCGCATTAATGGTCACTGTTTCTGCACAGTCCACTGCACCGGGGCACTTCTTTCCGGACGCCTTCTTCCTCAACACAGAGGGTGGGCCACCACACCATCCCGGGCGAGCAATCAGCTGGATTGTGGCAGTCATGTGCATCATCAGCACTACTCTCCTTACGCCGCACACCAAATCCTCACCCAGCCTCAGCCCAAAGGCGCTTTACTAGCACCTCCGCTCCCACATGCGGAACGTAAACAAAGGGTACAGCACACGAAACGGAGCCTGATGACATCGCCTACCAGCGAACTAGGCCCATGAAGCTGAAGGATGACACCAACTACTCCCCGGACGCTACGCACACTGACTTGTGTGCCGATGACTACCCCCAGCACCAACCGGTCAATGGGGTCAGGCGATCCTCGAGGTTGGTGTGCTCAAGTCAGCACTGCGCACTGTCTGTGTGCCGAAAAACTGCCCACAACACCACCCGGCCACCGGGTCCGGCGGCCCCCAGAGCAGCTGTGCCAACCAGCACTGACACCGAGCTGTGTGCCGACAGAGCTCCTCAACTCAGCACCGCCCGGCCTGCTGAAGAGGATGACAGGCCAGTCCAATCAACTCTGGCCTTAAACTTGCTGGCAACTAGTTCCTGAGACAATAATTCAATGGAGGGCAATGTTTCCTGGTTCTGGGCTGTCCCCTCCACGACAGGATCCCATCCTCGTCGCCAGTGTAATATCTTGGTACCTGAAGAACACCCGGACTAGCAGGTAAGATATAATGTAGGTTTATTGTAAGATAGTTTCCAGTAACAACATTGGCATGTCCCCTCAAGCCAGCATATCTCTGTCAAGCATAGAACCCAGCTTCAGAGAATAACACCCCAACACTCCACTCATACTGACCTCACCACATTCCATGCACAGTGATGTCATCACCTCACCCAAGATACAGATTACAACACACTGCGTTAGCTCGAGTTATTCCTCATGGAGTCTTTTGGCTTACTGTTGTATTTCACCTGACCAGCAAAGGTTGTTTGTGCTCTTCTTAAACTTTAATCAGGAAATATACTGCTTGTGTCTTGGGAACTGCCATCTCGTGCCTTCGTTTCGCATTCCAATCCCCCCTTATTTCACTTTAAACTTGGCACTAATTGCCAGCTACTGTCTGAGCTCTGCACATATATATATTTAGGTGGATTCAGCCTTTTGAGGCCTGTGCTCATTCAGAGACATGCTGTGGCTTCCTTTCTTAATAAAATGGCTGCTTTACTACACTCTTGTTTCTAAGTTAGCGAGCTATATCCGCATATCAATCATGTTGCATTCACCTTATAAATTGGTCCTGTTAGTGTTCTTTATGTCTGTGGATGCTACGTTAATTTTCTTCATGTCTAAACGAATATATTACCTATTGTATGTGTTCATGTGGAATGCATATTTTCTTTGCGTTTAGTGCATGCTCTGTTACAACGTTAATTTGAATGCGTTTGCCATCTTCAGCTAACATTGTCCCCAAACATTGCTGTACCTGCGGGGATAAGAGCAGAACGGCTGTCTCAATGAGTAACGTCTTTTACATTTGCAGTATGCGTGCGGGAGAGGGGCAGAAGCTATGGATGACATATTCATCTGCCTCCCCCAACAATTGGTTCCACAATAAGGTCCTTCTTTCTCTGCAGATGTTCTTCGTTCCATTGTTATCAGGATTACTCTCCACTGGGTTAGGGGAATTCTTTTTCTTCTCAGCTTCTTGATGTACTCCATCTGGGTAATCTCTAATTTTCCTCGTCTCAGTATGTCTTACGAGGATGGGATCCTCTACTTTACAGCAATACATAGAGGTATTGGTAAGTGCAGAGGTGGGTGTAGAGTAGGAGTATAAGGGAGGTAGGGGTGGAAAGTGAAAATACTGCGTTCTCCCATAATAGTTGTCACTGGTCCCATAGGGCGGTTTCCCTCCCCATCAGATCCTCACATAGAATACCACCCCCAGAAGGGCTATCACGTAGCGGACTCACCTCCCAGGCTTCATGGGAAGGGCTCCCCCGCACCCCCGGGGAGCAGTGACGAAACCCTGGGATTCGTCACAGGTTTCAGTGATGAATCTGATGTCATCACTCCTTTTTCTGAGTTAGCCTCTCCCTATGTTGCCAGGGGACCGCAGCCACTACCTGACTATGGGGGCGGCTATATGAGGGAGGACCACCTGGGAGGAGGTGACCCTCGGGGAGATAAGATGACATCATTGAGGAAAGTCTCATGTCCCCATTGCCTTCCAGGTATGTTTCCTCCATTCCCCACACCTTAATGGCATATTGTCACACTCTTGCCCAACCTCTTGGTACATCTACTTTGGTTACTCCCCAAACTCCCATTAGGGATAATATATTATCAACTAGGACGAGGAAGCGGCAAGGAGTAGTGAGGATCACGCCCAATGAAGTTTAGTGTCCACTTCCTCAACATTCAATAAATGGCCCCCTAACCACTGAGGGAGAACAGAGTAATGAAGATCACAAGAACCGGATGACCAACACAGGGGTCTAGTTGTTGGAAAAGGTACAATCAAGCCGGCAAGTTTAAATATGACCCGGCTCCAGCTATTGGAGAAGGAGAGGAGAGAACTGCAAATGCTGGTCTGCTTCGTGACCCGTAACGAAGCCGAACACCACATTGGAGGGAAACACACCGCGGAAGGCTATTTTATGGCAAACCAGAATCGGGGAAGAAACCGGCGAAATGCAGATGGTTCACCGCTCGAGGGGAGGGAGCAGTACTGAGAAAGAAGGCACAGTGAAAGGGCAACGCTTAACGGGGCACACGTGGAGCCAATACGCGGAAGCAGAGGGAAGCAAAGGAACTCTGGAGGTAACCGGTAAACCAAGAGAACACAAGTGGGTTACTTGGTTTCCGATGAGCATATGCTGCTTTGTAGAAATAGCCAGTGGTCGAAGTGCATGAAAATAAGTAGTGGAACTATGTTCCCTGCTGGCCTGCCCCGCCCCGCTCCCCACAAACCCCATCGCCAAGTCCCCTCCAACGGACAACACAAACCCCCAAACAAATGCAACCACTGCTTCCTACACTTTTATTTTAAAACAAAACCATTCCGGAACAGTTTCTGTTTCAAATAAAAGTATAGGAACAGTAAAACCTAATTATAAAAAGTAGAGGAGCACCACTCCCACCCACTTTTGACCACTGGGAATAACACAAAGTGAGAAAAAAAACAAAGCAAGTGGAAGCCAGAAACTATTGGTAAACTCAAAGAACGCAAATGGGTTACCGGCTTGTATGTTGTAAAAACGCAGCGAGAGACCAGAAATAAAGCCATTAAATAAGTGAAAGTATTTGTAGAACCATTTAGGAATGGGTTATTAAACCCCTACCTTAAAGAGGAGGTGTTTTGTACAATAAAGTCCTTCCCAGGAAGTATACCAGGTTAAGTGTTTCTGTAATAAAGTCCTGTCCGGGGAGTATACCGGGTGAAGACAAATATTGGTGCAAATTGTAATGTCGCTCAATGAAGGATCATGCCCTTGAGAGTATGAACGATTATGTGAACTGTTGAAATAAGGATCTTGAGGAAAGCCCTGCCCTTGAGTTTGTGAACGGTTATAAAAGTGTACAAAGGAAAGAGTCCTTAGGAAGAAAGATGCCCTTGGGATTTTGAAGTGAACAGAACGCTTGGGAAAGGGAGTGATTTCCCTGAAAGTGAATACACCAAGGGGAGAGAGTTATCCTGTTGGAAACCTGATTCTTCTTGAATTTGTTGCTTTGGTACAAAGAGTCTGGGGACGGCAGCTATTCCCTGGAACTGTGAACATTGTCTATTTGGAAACGTTTTTGTTGGATTTTGACTTTTGTGTTAAACTTGATCTGAGCACTGTGAGAAATCGAGAGACAATACCCTTTACACTTTAGTTATTTTAGAGTGAGGGCCAGAATAGTATTATGGGCACAGGACGTACTTTTGTTCGGATATCTTGACACAGGACAGAACCATTCATTTTGGTTGAGGTAGGGACCTTCCTCCTAGATTAGGGATAGTGGGGACTTTTGCAACCCCCATTTGCTTTAATGAAAGTTTGTAGCCACAAACATGTCTCGTCTCTCTCATTCCTGGCTCCTCACATTTCAAAGGGAAATACTGTATGTCCAGTCAAGTCATAAGCCTCGTGAGTTGAGTATTATACCTTTACTGAGCTAAAAAGGGTCATGAAGTAATTAGAATATCTGCAGTGTGTTAAGGACACTTGGCGTGTGTATAATAGCTGTGTTGGGATCCATAGCAGGATAAAGCTAGTTACCAAAATTATGTGATTGAAGCTACTATGCATATATTAAATCTGTTACATAACCGGCTTAATTTGAAGCTGGCAGAGGGGATCACTGTTTGGGTAGAGAAGCGGAATGGTAGGTGCGATAGGTCAGACTCAGGAGATGGACACAGCGTAATTTTATCTAAACGGTTTCTTTAACAAAAATAAGTTCTGAGCTATCCCTAAGCCTAAGATTCTGTGCCCTACTTTACAAAGAAAAGACGGACAAAGGGTGTTTATCAGCATGTCTTACATACATGAAGTCCACTGTTCATAATCGTATTCTATCCTGATTTCTGTCCCTACCACTACAAAGGAATAAAACAAATCCAACAAAGACCTACTTTGGGCCATTGCCCACATAAAGGGAAGTTGACTGGTTTCTGTCCCCCATCCTGGTGTCTTTGCTATAGGCTCCTCGCTTAGCTGCACAGTCCCAACCATGGACTGAGTGTCTTTTCAGTCTTTACTTCTCAACTTTGTTTTTCCAAAGGTTTTTCTTTCTTCTGGCCTGGGATTCTTTCAATTTCTCTTGGCCTGCTCTTTTGCTAGACCACGGTTATGTTTCTCTCCCACAATGTGGTTTGTCTTAGTGTCTTGTTCCCCACTCTAGGATTTGTTCTTTTCCTCTTTTCCCACTCTCGGATCTCTTGCTCATATACCTAATCTGGGCGGTGCTTTGCTCTCGTCCCACACTCTGGGGTTTTCTGTCTCTTGCCCCACTCTGGGGGTTTTCCTTGCACTCCCCACCTTATGGTCTCTTGGTATTCTCGCCGCCTTGGGGCTTCTTGGTTCTCACCCCACCTTCTGGGTCTCTTTGCACTCACCACACCTTAGGGTCCCGTTGAACTGATCCCACCTTGGGGCTTCTTGATATTCACCCTACTCTAGGACTGTCCTATGCTCACACCATCTTGGGGTTTCTCTGGGCTCATTCTGCCTCTGGGCCTCTCTGTATTCTCCTTGCTTTGTGTGATGGATCAGAAATGTGAGGTGAACAACTTTGTGAAGATTTTTCAAAAGATAACATTTTATTAACTCACAAGGTTGGATAAAGGCCTCACTATCTCTAACCTCACTAGGAGTTCCCGGCCTAAAATAAACTAAAGGAAACACTAACAAAAGGATTCTGTCCCTCACACTTGTACAAATAATAACTCAACAAGAAAATATATGGCAGTTCAAAAAACGTGTGTATATATATATCACTAAAAAAAAAAAACGTTAAGGGGACGTTATGGTTAAGTTGCCTTACCAAAAACCTGTACACTTCACTAAAAAAACTTTTCAAACGTCCCATTATGGTTCAAAGTAAAACCAATAAATCCCTGAAATTTGCCAGTTATGGTACGCTAAGCAACCACACCTGCCATCACCACTGTGCACTGCCAACACTACCACCCATAACATGAAAGATGGCATCACAAATGTAATTGATGACATCACTGACGACATCACATGTTTAGCCCCTTTGTTTCTGTTCACTGCTATATATATATATATATATATATATATATATATATATATATTCAGTAAAAAACGTTCTTAAAGGGACTTTATACTTCACAGTAAAACCGAAAAACACTTGACATTCCCTAATTATGGTAAGCTAAGCAACGATAACTCGCGCCACCTACATGCATTGCTAAGTCTAACACCCAGGATATCAAAAATGCCATCACAATGTCATTAATGACATCACTGATGACATCACCTGTCTATCTCCCTCTTTTTTTGTTCTAAGGCAGGTGCCTTTCTTCACTGTCAGTCAGGAATTAAAAAAGTAAAAAGTGCTATATTTGTAGTCCTAACCCTTCTCATATGGTCTTAGGGTACATTTATATCATATCATACATAGACATAGTAGAAGGAATCCTGAAACACAAGAATGTTTTCTGTGCATGAAGTTAATTAGGTCGATTATGAACACTTTCTGGTAATACTGCAGGTTTTTTTTTGCTTACTTTACGTTCCCTGTGTATGCTTTTATTTGTATGCATTGTGGTGTCTTTGTGTTTTGTGTGCAATAGTACAATTATGCAGTAAGGGAAGCATTCGTAGATGCTTATGTTTCACAGTATGCAAGATTATGTAATGGAAGCATATATAAATTTACTATCTAACATGGGGAGATGTAGAATATTGCAGCTCTATAGCGCATGCTGCAGACAAATTCCTACGTTTCTTCTTGAGGTCATTCATGTACAGAAAGAAATCATCATTTCAATGGCATTTTTTACCAATGCATTGCTTAATGAACTATTTGGCATATTATAGTTCTGCAATGATCTGACATTTTTCTGCCAATATTATAATGACAATCCCTTGTGGAGGCTCTGCATGAAAAATAAATGCACATGTGATGTCATCCGTGATGTCATCAATGACATTTGTGATGCCATCTTTGATATCCTGGGTTCCTGGGTGTTAGACTTAGCAATGCACGTAGGTGGCGCGAGTTATGGTTGCTTAGCTTACCATAATTAGGGAATGTTAAGTGTTTTTCGGTTTTACTGTGAAGTATAACGTCCCTTTAAGAAATTCTTTTTACTGAATATACATATATATATATATGGCAGTGAACAGAAATAAAGGGGCTAAATATATGATGTCATCAGTGATGTCATCAATGACATTTGTGATGCCATCTTTCTTGTTCTGGGTGGTAGTGTTAGCAGTGCACAGTGGTGATGGCAGGTATGGTTGCTTAGCGCACCATAACTGGCGAATTTCAGGGATTTTTCAGTTTTACTTTGAACCATAATGGGACGTTTGAAAAGTTTTTTTTTTAGTGAAGTGCACAGGTTTTTGGTAGGGCAGCTTAACCATAACGTCCCCTTAACAAAGATTTTTTTACTGAATTTCACAGGTTTTTTGAAGGGGAACTTAATCATAACATTGTTTTAATAACTTTTTTTGCTCACTATACACTATCGTCATGTGATCTTGGGACATATGTAGTATAATTTATTTACTTTATATACATGTAACATAGAACATACAGAACCCCCTCACTATTGGTATTTGAAAGGCACGGACTGAGCGCCTGTTTGCGGACGGGCGCGGACGAAGTCAACAGTATCCAAACAGTCAGGGGGGTATCTGAAATTGTACTATTGTCTTACACAAAAAATGCTCAACTTGGAAAAAGGAGACATAAGGACATTAGAAGTACTAATAAATAAATAGGTAAATCTAAGCGTGTGAAATAAAAACCCTGCATTTAATGACCATGTAGAATAAAATGGATTATACCATAACAAGGTATGGCTCCAACGTAATTACCTCGCAGAAACTCAGCATCCAGGACCAACAGTAAATGCACACGGTACAACGAAGGCAAATTTGAACAAAATAGTAAGTCAACTTCATTTTTATGTATGTGTGTGTGTGTAGTTTTTTTGGTATGTGGGGCAGAAAAAATAAATTCTTTCTGTTGTTTTGACACAGAAATTTGCAGTACTTTGGAGTGGCTGGAGGAGAATTTTCCGCATGGGGAAATGCCCGAAGATAGCAATAAGAATGGTACACACTGCTCTGCATAAGCGAAATAATGGTCAGTATTGTATGGGCATTTAACATATACATCTTTTTTTTTTAACAGACGAGGAAAAAAAAGATGAAAGGCCAACAAAAGACACAGAGGAAGACAGGCTGAAAAGGCTAGAACTGAAAATGGGCACATTAATGATAATTTTAAAAGTTTAAGGGAATTTGTGGAGGAGTTTGAGAGAAAAAATACGTTATCACTGTCCCACCTGTATCTGCCCCCCTTCTCCATTCTCTAGTGAACCGTCCCCAAATCTTCAAGAGGAAAATAGACATTTTGATGAAACATCCATCCCTTGTTCCCTGCACAAATCTTCCCCTCACAACTAGCCCGTATTGAACCCTAATTCTCCTGTATTCGTGTCAGTATCTGCTCTCACCCCCCGTGTTTCTGTTGATTGAAGTGTGTGTGTGTGTGCATTTGGAACGTTTTTTTATATTAGTTGTTCAAGAGTTTGAGGGATTTTTTTTTTTTAAAGATGTAAAATGTCCGCGAACAGCGCGCCTGTTCGAGCTATCCGCAAGCAATAGAGTATGGATGTTCTAAGGGCAATACACCTACCCGTAGCAATGGCAACCAAGATGGAAAAGATCTTAGAACGCACCATCTGTGCAAGTTGTGCGTAAATAAACAGAATGGGGCGTCCTAGGGACCTTATAGCTCTCCATACCGCTCATAAACGAGATAAAACATGTTCTTAGAACACACCAGTTGTCCGGGATGTCTGTAAATGAGGAAAATGGGAGTGTTTTAAGGACACTATACCTGTTTGTATCATCCGCATCCAAGATGGAAACGTCTGTAGAACAGGGGCGGTGGCCGGCGTGTTCGTAGTCAAGGAAAATGGAGGTGTCCTAAGGACACTGGACCTGTCTGTACAGTCATGAGATGATGCTTGCACATGCGCAGTACACCCATAAGTACAGCAAACATTGCGCCTGTCCCTAACTGTCCGTCTCACTTGTGTCGCACTTTTAATTAGTTGCAGGACCCGAACACTGTCCGTAGGACATTTGCGCACATGCGCACGTTTGTAACTCTGTATTTGCTGTCCAGCGGGCACTCATTTCCCTCGCGGATGTGTTCAGGATGTCATCATGTGACCGCACCCACGCTGAGCGTGTGGACTAATTTGCGCAGTTTGTGTGCTTCTGCAACATTACAAAAGAAGTTATATACAGAAAGGGAAATGATTTCACAGTATAAAATCATCATTTCACATTTGCCATACAATAGCTGTACCTGTGCACGTATTGGTCAAAGTTTTTGGAACGCTTTTGGGTGTTGAAGATGGTTGTGAGCCGCACCCCTACAAATGGCCACACCCCCGAGTGCATCTTCATTGTGCCTCTGGCTATAGCACATTGAGTTGTGTTGCCTTTACTGCTGTAGTGACCAATAGGAAAGTAATAGTTATGGCATCCATGGGTACTTTAGCTTCATTAGCCTCAGCACCACCCCCAAACCCTCCACCACAACCACCTCCCCAAGGGCCTGCAGAGGTATATACGGCTGAGGATGTAGAGATCGAGGAGGAAGAGGAAGAAGAGAATAGGTGGAGGAACTCCGCACTACAAGCACTCGCCGGGAGTCGTGGGTGTGGCGGTTGTTTTCCGTTTATGGGAACATACCAAAAGCATGCGCGAACCTGGTGAGGTGTAACCAGTGCCAGATGGTGCTGAGTCGCGGGAGACCTGGTGCGTACAGCTTTGGTACGACAACCATGAAGCGACATCTAACTTCGTTCCACAGTGCGGACATTCGCAAGGTGGTGCCATGTGAAGAACGTAGTAGGTTGAGTTCCTCCACAGCATCCTCCGAGTCCGATCCTCTCACCACAAGAGACACTCCTGTGGGGGAGCGCATCCCTCTAGCTGCCTCACAAGCCATTCGCGATGCTGTTGACCCATACCTTTCGAAGGTGACAATATTGTGTGTATTGCGATGCAGTACTCTGCAGCGGGGAGAGTTTTCAAAGTGCTTTTGAGGTTACGGTCACGGAGCACCAGAAGAAGTGCCTCCTACCCAAGTAAAGCTCACCCTATATCTTTCTCCACCTGCCCCTTCTTATCCCTGTGGTTGGTGTCCCTTCCTTACCCTCCTTTGCCCTCTCCTAGTGTGTCGTGTGCCCAAAAGCAGTGAAGTGGGAAAACTACCAACATTTTTAAAAAAGGACGCTTTTCAGAGTTGCCTTTCTTAGTTAAACAATAGAACTATCTAGTGACCGTTGTAAGCCCCCGCGCATTTTTGAAAAAGTCAGCGGACAGTCGTAGGACACACACAAATGGAGGGTGCAAGCGGAGCAAAACCAATGGACTGTACGATGGGAGTAAGTGGTGGCTCTGAAAAGGGCCTTTTGGTGGTGTTTTGTGTGCGCCGAAAATTGAACATTTGAAAAAACGGATTGTCAAATAGGTTACAGTGAATCCAAAAAAGGTTGCAATGCAGATTGCATTGTGAAGAAAAATCAGATTGCCAGCATATGTGAGATGGACTCCATCTCTGCGAAAAATGAAAGAGCTGCGCAACAAAATGTTTTCATTGTGGACTGAGGACATGCCAACATCTTAGAAAGGCACAAACAGCCTTATTAACATTGCGCCTCACTTTCTCGATTTGTGGACCAAATGCAGAAGAACGCAGCCATATTTGTCTTTGTGCAATACAGGAAAAAAGTATTTGGCAATTTGGAAACATTTCCATGACCTTCGCAAGTCCTTCCTTCATTGCAAATTGCAAAGAAATTCCTGACACATGGCCTAATTCCTCCACAATGAATGATAATTATATCAGGATGACGCTCTTTCTGTAAAGTAGCACAAAGAGGTACCAAGTCGAGCCACCTCATTCCACGCACGCCATGCCAGTGCACTTCCACATGAGGAAATCCAAGATCTGCAGATAGACCGCAACTTTCTGCATGCACCTTCAACCAATGTATCCAGGAGTCTACCAAAATCCAGATAATCTGTTTGCGCGCACACAGAGCCATGGCTGTCTGGTCTCCTATCAGGGAGAAGACGATGTCATTAAATCTTTCTGTTCTGAACACACCCACTGAACTTTACTAACCAATCCCTAGCACCGCTCATTCTCATTTGCATACGACTCCACCCCAGAATTTCCCATGTTAACATGCGCCGCCTGCAAACCACCACCATGTCCGCGGACACGTACAGGATCAGAGCGCGATGACTGTACATTTAAGTATTAATCCCCTTTTCCCCTTTAAGGTGGGCTATGAAGAGAGCCGTTTTTTGTTTTTGGACAGATGCCTTACAAACACCTGTTATTTTGTGTTTTTTTTTTCCAAAAAATGTTTCTTGCTTTGCTCCTACAACCATTCTAGAACCTTCTCTAAAGCAAGCCTTGCATTCCAAAAAACATGGCATTTCCCAAAGAAGATAACGCAACACCATCTGCTTCAAAATAATCTGCATTACTGGGATCAATGTTGTCGTGGCTGCAGAAAAACATACCAGCTCGTAACATGAATGCACGCATGCCCGATTGATGATACACCTCCCAGAACAGAACAGAAAACAGAACTGTTGTCCCATTTTCCTCTAGGGAGTAAACCAGAAAAAATTACTTTCGTAGTTGGAAAGATGTTCATGACAGCTTGAACCAACTGTTCCAAATCTTTCAACAAAGTACGAGAAGTCATGTAGCCCAAATGGCAAGCACTGTAGTGCAAAAGTACCACATGCGGAGTGGTTATCGTACGCATGTGTCGGCAAACTTCCCCAATTGCCTCAACTTTGCGATCACTCTCAGCACTCCACACCACCTCCACTCCTCTCACATCGAAATGGTGTGCCACATGCCTACTCTCGGCATAATGCTGTAAACCATGGACAAAAATATCTCCAAGCACCAAAACCCTGACCCTCTGCACCTCTGCCATCTTCAGTATACACACCGTCTTTCGGCACAAGAGCAATGTGAACATCTGATTGGCTGATGCCCACAGTCCCCTTTCCATGGTGGATTTGCTGTAGAAACCTCTATGTGACACACCCTACCCGCGGACAAGCGTTGTCTACGTGCGGCACGTAATTCTTACCCAGTCCTCCTACCCTTTCCACATCAGTCGTGAATCCATTCCCTCATTGGACAGAACTAAGCAGTTACACAGCCATCCACCGATCACAATCAACATCGCTAAATCTAACTCCGTCATCAACATTTCGCACTTCAAATGTACTATCGATGACTCTGAAGGGAAGTCCCATATCATTGCAAAGCACCTACTTCAAAAACTACTGTGCAAGTGTCGCGGATTTCTACGTACATCTCCATGCATGCGCACATGCATGAGTACAAAGTACAGGTATGCATATTTTAATCGGAGACCATGTGCAACCCTTATGATTTCATTTAAACAAATTAATGCCAATAAATCTGCAAAGGCAATACATGCCAACGCTCCACCTTTATGTGCAAGATATCCGATTTTTATTGACAAACCGCACTACTTTTTACTGTCTCCCGCATAACCTGTACAAACGTCACAACTATCCCTATTGACCGCAAAACTCTATTGTCCATTAGAAAATGTCTGAATTTTGTAATGTGTACCACCTACATTAATGCTACTTGCAATGCAATCGTATCAGGAAAAATAAACGCTCCCGATTGCTGTGGTGACATCTCCTGCTGAGGGTCTCCCGATTTTCCGGAATCTTACTTATAATATGAAAGTAGAACAATTTTTCCCATCTACTATAATGACCTATCGCTTATAAACCTCTCTGCTATAGATAATACAGCTTTAAAAAAACAAGGCATTTTCATAACCTAAAAATTGTACTAATTTCTGGAGCACGTGCAACTAAGATACTGCAAATAACATACAGAGGTAGCATATAGTGAAGTGAAATGTGCACATGCACTGTGTTGAAATATGAAAGGAGAATACTCTGATAAAAGATGCAAAAGTAACGTGTATAGTAACATCACTGCTTTAAGCACACAGTTAATATTTTTTTGTTTTTACAATCGCAGGGTAAACTACTCTCCTGAAAATCAACAGTATCTACACTGCAAACGACATATCCGAAGAAACCTGGTCATTCCGCAAATAAAAGTAAGTACAGAACTACCTTTATATTCTAATTATTACTCAAAGACACTGCGTGGGATATTTATTTAATTTGTGCACCAAAGCACACATTGATTTCTGAACCATTCTACCCACAAATCCCCATTTATTAAATTAAGAAGAACAGGCAGAATGGCTCATAAAGCCCTGTGTGTTTGGAACGCAAATAACATACCAAATCCTTAGAATGTTAGTACTAGAAAACAAATAGCTGTTTTAATTTTATGCCATTACTTTTACTGTTAGTGCTTGTCACCACTAGGCCACTTTGTACTCTCATCTGAAGCACATTGTAGTAGTATACAAACGGAGAAATAGCCTTCCCAAATCATTGTAAGAGGCCAATGCACATTGACACACAACCACAAAGGGTTTCCCCATCAAACGCATGCACACATACATTGTACAACAGACCAAACCATGCCTTCTTTTTTTGAACAGACACCAAAGCATGCCTACCAAAAAGCAAGTCCGTAGAAAGAAACGCAGAAGTAGAGCAAATAAAAATAAGTGTCCAACCTAAGCATCCATCTGTAGCAGAGTTTGTAGAGAACGTTGGAACAAAACAGCTAATAGTCGTTTTGGAAAACAAAGGTAGCTTCAACTACCGAAACCTTACCTCCTCCATCAAAATGTAGCATGAAACACAAAACTCTTCACAAAAAATCGGCTACCAGTACTGCTAACAATGCTCCTATTAATCCTCATATAGTAACAATAACCCATAGTAAAAAAAGTATTTTAGCAAATATGTTTCGCCACAGAGTCCTTCAGAATCTAATAAGAACAGGACCGAAATCATCCTCAACCCTTAAAACCTACCGTAGAAAATGTATCCTACAAGCTCTCGTGGACAGTGCAATCCTTCTCAAAAGGAAGCTGTTCATATTAGTGTTAAATAGGATGAAATCACTAACAAAACTAAGTACCAAACTACAAAAGAAACTTATCAATAAACGGAATGTGAACAAAAATAACTTCTTACATATTTGTGGAGGTGAATGGAGTCACACGACAACCACAGAACCATATTTTAATGAAGAAGCATACAAACAAAATCAAACAAACACAATTGCCATCCATAGCAGTGGACAAGGGTATGAAAAAATCAATAATACCATCATGGAACAAGAAACAGTGGTTAGAAAAGTATCCCCTGAAAACTCAGAATTACCTCTCGATTTGACTGAACCAGACCGTCCAGTATACAAATGGCTGTGCACATCAATGTGTGCCATTCCTAACACATCTTTCAAATCTTTACGTCAGTTCCTCAATCAGTATGTAAAAGGTAAAGACAAAATGAAAATGAAAGTGCTGCAAAATATGGATATCTGTCCAGTGCGCAAATACACAGGATTGCAAGGACATTCATTAGCCTGCATTTCTGGAGCTATTTGCAAAAGCACCTTCCATGATATCAAAAGGATACCAATACATCATTCAAATGTAAGCAATCGAGCATATAAAATATACTATGCTAAAAGTCCAGCTTCAGAATTAGCCAAATTAAATAACACTCTTCTGCATGGTACACCCAAATACCTACAAGAAGAAATTGACCGTATCCAGAGAAAATATTTTGGAAGTGAAAGCCACTTAAAAAATGCAATGGTTTTAGAACAGACTACCAACAATGCTGCACATAGTAACCTTCTATTACACACATACAAAAAAGAAATACTAACATTTAACAGTGCACCGGCTGAAGTACCAAACCATGTGTGTGTGTGTTGTTGCAGAACATTTATAAAAGGAACACAAAAAATGTAGACACAGCATACAAAATAGAAAACAATGAAGATTCTAAATGGTTTCAATTAGCTCTCTACCTTTTAGCAAAAAACAAATATGAAATAAGAGAACCCCTAATATGTTGCAGTTACTGCACAACAAAACTAGACAACAACCAAACTCCTTCACATACTATCACAAATAATTTGGAATTGTTCCCACTACCACAAACCCTACAACAACTCAATTTGTATGAGAGCATCATAATTCAAACAGTTCACCCATTCAAGCAATTATATGCCTTCACCCAAAAACAGCAAAATTACCACCCTCTGAATTGCTGAAAGGCATTCGTGGCAAAGTAGTTTATTTGCCATTAGATCTAATCGAAAATGTACACACTCTAGGAGTGCAACGATCAATAGAGCATTCTTTAATTGTCTTGGTAAATGGTGTACCAACAAAGAATAAAATAATTTGGCAACAACTGGTGGACTTACATAAAGTTAGACAAGCCTTGCAATATCTGAAAGATAATAACGAGTACTACAAGGAAATAAATATTGAAGAAAACTTAAGGGAAGCAACTGAAATAATTCAAGAGCCATCAGAAACTGGACAATTCGAACTTCTGGATCCTGCTGCAGTATGCACTCTTTTGGACCAGTGCACAATTAATCCATTGCATTCCAATGAAAGCATAGATGATGCACTAGAAACTTACCAAATGCGCAAACCAAAGGTTCACCAATGAGTATATTAGAAAAAAGTATAGAAGCATGTGCTTTTCCACTGCTATTTCCTACTGGCAAAGGTGGAAGATACGATGATAGACCCACTCAGATTACGGCATCTGAATACCGTTCATTACGAATGTATTCGCAAGATCCCAGATTTAGACAAAATGTGGAGTACGTATTCCACCTACTCTTTGAAAGTGAACTAGCAACGCTATGTTACGGAGTTGCACACATTTTGAAATCTGGAATCCACTTTCAAAATATGTCCGCTACGCAATTAATACAAAATGTACAGGAAAAAGATGAGGTTTTACAATCAAGTATAACAAATTTGTTTGCAAACATGCGTGGTACAAAAGAGTACTGGTTCCGACGGCACAGCGACGTACATTGTATGATCAGAAAACTTGGACCACCGACTTGGTTTGTGACACTAAGTTGTGCAGAATATGCATGGGAAGATTTACATGAGTTCTTACGCATAGATATGTTAACACCTGGAGAACATTGCTCTCTAGATCCAGTTAATGTATCAAGATATTTCCATCATAGTTTCATTGCTATGCTACACTTTATTTGCAATAAAACTGTTCCTCCCCTAGGAGAAGTGCAACACTTCTTTTGGAGAAAAGAATATCAAGCGAGAGGAGCACCACATATTCACATGCTTTTATGGCTCAAAGGTGCACTTAAATTAGGTTACGACAGTGATGCCACTGTTTTGCAGTTCATCCAAAAATATGGCACTTGGAAATCCCGTCACAGCGGACACATAGTGACCTGCATGGGCAGATTTTACAATTTCAAAGACACGAATGTGGCAAATATTGTCGTCGCAAATACAAAAACAAAGGTAAATACTTCACCAAATGCCGCTTTGGTTTCCCTAGGCCAGTTACAGAAACAGGTAAAGTGAATAACTTCATGTCTTCAGTTCGACATAGTGTTAAAGGTAAATCACCTAAGAACACGTATTACATAAAAAGAACAGAAGAATCAAAATATATCAATGATTACAATGCAATCATTGCCCTCTTATGGAATGCAAACATAGATGTGCAGTACATTGCAGACAATTCTACTGCTGTTGCACGATATGTTACAGCCTACTTAACAAAAGCAGAAAAAAACAGAGCTTCAAGACCTCTGGGATGACCTAGCATCAGACAAAACACTATCGCAGAAATTGTACAGCCTAGGCATAAAAATGCTCTCTCATAGAGAATGTGGCGCCTATGAAGCAGCAGGTCGTTTAACCGGTACTGCTTTGCATGGAAAATCAGACAACATAGTATGGCTAAGTCTTGGTCCTGCTAAAGCTAGAAAAATGGTTCTGAAATCGTATGAGGACATAGAAACAATTGCCAGAAATGATCCCAATAGCCAAGACATTTTAAAAAACAATTTACTGGACACATACTATCCGAACAGGAGTAGCACTTTGGAAAGCATGCGTCTATACCACATAGCTCAAAACTTTGCATACAAAAATAGTGTAAAACCCGATGAAAGCAAAGGTAGATATGGAGTAACCGATTGTGAAGGCAGCTTAGTGAAACTTACCAAACGAAGCTTGATTAATCATGTTAAATTGTCATTAAAAACTCCTCAACAAAAAGAACTATATTACATGTCTCTGTTCGAACTTTTTAAACCATTGAGAAAAGAGGAAGAGATACTAGATAACAATGACTGCTATGAAGATGCTTTCAAAGCAAATGAAAGCGCTATCACCAATGTGAACTTTACGCAGTACAAAACAGTGTTACACAATGAGCCGCAACACGAAGAACTACTTCAGGCCCAACTAGATAAGGACTCTTCCGACAGTAGTCCACCTTCTGTGACAGGAAGCCAAGAACTACTTGGACAGCCATTAATAGCAAATGAGGCAGAATTATCTATGACAGAAGTGGAAAACACCATGTGTCACTATCAAGAAAATATAGAAGACTTAACTGTACAACAAGCAAAACTTAATAAAGATCAGTGCACCATTTTTGAAGACGTAACAAAACAATTGTACTTTGTGTGCAGCACGAAAATAAAGAATGTACCTGCCAAAATTACAAACCTATACTGCTGTACGTCAGTGGTGAAGCTGGGTCAGGCAAAATATTCTTAATCAAAATCAGCAAGTTCCTTCAACAATTGACAAACAACAAACTGCCAGCTGTTGTAACTGCCCCCACAGGTTTAGCTGCCTACAACATAGGCGGTGCCACTTTACACCGATTACTACTCCTTCCAGTAGAGCACCAAAACAAATTAGACTATTACAAACTTTCTGCAGCAGCTGCAATGGAACTACGCAGAGTATTAAAACAAATTAAAATGCTACTAATAGATGAAGTGAGTATGGTCTCCAACCTAATGTTGGCCTTGATTCACCTCAGATTGCAAGAAGTCCTTAAAACAAACTACGAAGAACTCTTTGCAGGAAAACGCATTATCGTTTTCAGAGATCTTCTACAATTGACACCAGTGAAAGGTGAACCTATTTTTAAAACCTTAGGACACAAACTTTGCCGTAAAACTGTGGGCAGCATAGGAAATGTCAACCTTTGGCAACATTTCCAATACAGAGAATTAACAGAAAACATGCGGCAATCTGCAGATCTCACTTATGCCAATATCTTAAAGTGTTAGAGTTGGTGTACTATCGCAAGAAGCACAGGCAATATTGAAAAACCGACACATTCATGCACTTTATGGCGATAATGCATGTGTTACTGATGTTATAGGACAATTAGCACAAAAAAATGTCAATTGTATGGCCTTAATGTCAACTCTTGCAAGCTGTTTCAAATTCAATGAAACCATGTTAAATAAAGAAATGCGACCAATTATAGAAATTAGCACCACAGACAAACTAGACGTACATGGTATGACGCTACCCATGTGTGAGCAAGCTACAACAAGACTAAATAGCTTAGAAAAATCAATCTCCAACACAGCTGGGTTGGAAATAATATTAAAATTATCCTTAAATTGTAGAGTAATGCTTAAACGTACCTTGATGTGGAGAAAGGGCTAGTTAATGGGGCACTGGGTACAGTTGTTGGCTTTCAATCATACCCACGTGACAACAACATTCAGTTAGTCAATATTCGCTTTGACAAACTTTCAGAAGTGAAAAGGATAGGGCACTCAACTGCTCGATTCCTTCTCTTCAAAGACATGTATGTACGTAGAGAACAATTTTCTCTAACTCTTGCATATGCAGTCACCATTCATTAATCCCAAGGTCTTACCCTAGACAAAGCATTGATAGATATAGGAAACAGTCTTTAAAGAAGGCATGAGCTACGTAGCACTATCACGCTTACGTACACTTGACGGTCTATTTCTAATGAACTTTGATGCAAGTAAAGTGAACGCTGATATTCCTTGCATTTTAGAATACAATAGACTGCGTTCAATGTACACCCCACGTCTGAAACAATATCCTGTTCCAGAAAAAGTAAAACATGGTAAAAGAAAACTAAATCAAACAGAAATGCAACAGAATCTGACAGCAAATCCTTCAAAGAAAACAAAAGAAGCTAAAGCTTTATCAATTACCACAGGCAAAGAAGAACCTATTAGGGAAAGTTGATCTTCAAACAAGGAACAGAAAGGCAGAAAGTGCACTCAGATACAGAACTAGCTGGTCCATTCAAATTTTCAAATGAAACTGGTGTAAGTTGCTACGCAAATGTAGCAATGAATATTCTATTTCAATTGCCACCAATTGTTAACAATATTTACTTGCACAGTACAGACCAATTGTGTTTGCAAATGTTAGTTCTGCATAGAAATGCAACAAACAACCCTGACAACACATACAGTGTTCACGGAATAAGACAAGAATTGGACTACTGTGCTGGAATGGTGAGATTTACTATAAACGCACAAGATCCACAAGAATTTCTAATGTACTTACAACAAGTACTGGAAAACAAGAGCATACCTATAAATGAAATCTTCCAGATTTCATACATGTGGAAACATACATGCACTCTCTTTAGCAATGTGATACAGGAACAAATCCCAAATGAGCGATTTGTGTACGTATCCATACCTAATTGTGAATCCATTCCATTTTAGCAACTTGTACAGAATGCAAACCATGGCAGATTATGTACTAGGTGCAATTCAGACAATCGCTCCACCTTACTGATACAAACACATAGTAACTACTTAATACTTATGCTTCTAAGTTATAATGCAGATGGTACCAAAAACTGCAAGCTGAGTGGATTCACACACGGTCAAGTGTCACTTGGAAAGAAAACCTTTACAACAATAGGTATAATCTACCATGCAGGAGCTACAACCAATGCAGGTCACTACACTGCATATATAAAAAAGAAATGTGGATGGTTGGAATGTAATGATGGCACCATTACTGTAAAGCAGAGACAATAACTAATGTGTACTTCAACATTACCAAAAAAATAAGTGAAAGACTAAAAACAGTTAGAATACGCCAACAGGTATCTAACTGCCCAAGAGTGTATTACAATGACACAGATAAATGAATATCACAGATCCGTAACCACAAATGCACAGCTGGAATACACTAACAGGTATCTTAACTGTTGTTAAAAATCGGCAGCAAGGCAACAAAGATAACATTAATCAGAAAGAAGAAGGAACAGTCAAAGAAAAGAAAGAAATAGTGTGTAGCATAGCAAATAGTTTTTTTTTTTAATCCGACAAGGATTTTTTTCCCCCAGATCCAAGGATTTGAAAAACAAACACAAACTGAGCAAAATGCACAGTACACTGGTTTGTAAACTAAATATGAGGGTAAAAAAAAAGCTAAACTGTCTATTATACAGTGTAATAAGTCTTCTTAAAATGCAAAAACTAACATGCTTTTTTCTTTTGTCACAGAAATTGGAAAAGTATCGTTCCGCCAAGTGCCAAAGTCATGTAAGACATATATGGATTCTGAACAAAGTAAACAGTAAGTATAATTACAGTCATCTCATACATATGCGAATCTACACGTCTAATCTATGGCAATTCCTGGTCCTCCTTCCCCTCTCCCTTCCCGCCTCCCTTCCCGCCCACACCCCCCTCCCCTTCCTCTCCCCCTGCTTTTATATCCCACTCCCTCTGGGCAGCCCCCCTGCCCGGCAGCCCCCTAGGCCAAGGGCCCCTTAGGCAAAGGGCGGCTCCTACAGACTGCGGCTCCCTGTGTGTCTGCAGGTGTCCGCAGGGGACGCCAGGCGCCAGCTCCTCTGCTCTCCGGCCCACCCCTCCTCACCTTGCCCACCTCTTCCGCATGATGCCTCGCCCCCCCTTTTCCAATTTATTGGTAAACTAGGGTGTTTTTCTCCCCTCGCAGGGTTCTCAAACTTAGGTGGCCCTGACCTACTACGCATTACTGTTTGCTCTATATTGTGTTAAACTAGTGCCCTCCACTCAATTCCTGTCTGCATACTCGTGTCGTCCGCCTCCCTTCCTACTCCATGGTGCTCTCTATCTCACCTATCTACTCTAACTGCTTCTCTATTGACTATCCTGCTCTCCTCACTAAATCCGGTAGGAAAAAGTTTAAAAAGGACATCCTGGTCTCCAACCCAGGCCTCCCTATCGCTGACACCTACACGAGCGCCTGCTCCAAGGAAACTCTCACTGACATTCTCTTTTTCGTGCCTTCACCTGACCTATGGACCCTTCACATGGTCGCTGTGCTCTCTCCTTTCTCCTCCTCTCCCATTAATGGTGGCACCCGTTGGGATGTCCTCTTGGCCCCTTTCCACTCCTCTAAGGCCATCATTAATGTCTATGCTAACGGGACCGTCTTGGTCCAAGGCCCTCAGGCCAACCTTCACCTCTTTGATAGGCGCCTCCCACGCCTCATCAACTTCCTCTCCGCTCCCGCTGTCCCCCTTCCTCTGTCCTCGGCTACCTTGCCTCTCCCCTCCCTCCCTGCCCCTTCTCTTGCTCCCTCTTCAACTCCTTCTCTAACACCTCCGCAGGGCATACCTCTGATCTGTACCCCTCCCCGGAAGTATTTCAAAGGTGGCAACCTTCTCCACATTGCCACTCTAAATGCTCGCTCTGCCATCAAGCACTCCTCTGATATCTGTTGCCTTCTTGAGGAACTGGACCTCGACGTCCTCGGTCTCACTGAGACATGGTTCACAGCCAACTCTGCCACCAGCTTCGACACACTCCTACCAGACGGCTACAAGATCCTCTCCGTGCCCAGGCCTAACCGTTCAGGGGGTGGTGTTGCCCTTATCTTCCCTGAGTGGATTCCTGCCTCTGTCACTCCTACGCAGACCTACTCCTCTTTTGAATGCCTTGTCTGCCGACTCTCTCTCTCTCCTAGCCATTCCCTTACCGTGGCTACTATCTATCGGCCACCTGGTCAAATTTCCTCCTTCCTCTCTGAATGGGCTGACCTCTCCTCCTCACTCCTGTCCTCAACCACCCAACTCCTCTTTCTCTGTGACTTCAACATCCACCTCGATGCCTCCTGTCCCCCCACTGGTCTCTTTCGCGAACTCTGCAACTCTCTCTCACTCTCTATTCTCCCGTCTGGGCCTACTCACTCTGCAGGGCACACTCTTGATGCTCTGATCTCTTCTGACCTTCCCCTCTCCCTCCCTCTCTCCACTCCTCTCTCCTGGAGCGATCACTTTCTCCTATCCTCCCACCTCTCCCTCCCTACCCCACAGGCAAAGCCACCCTCTTCACTGCCACCCACCTTCTCGGTCATCCGACCCATGAAGCGCGTGTCAGTTGAGGCTTTCGCTGCTACCTTCTCGCCCCCTCCTCCCCCCTCGGCTGACTCCCACCCTGACACAGCCCTCTCCATGCTCTATTCCTCTATATCTGATACTCTCGATATCCTTGCCCCCGTCATGAGAATCCGCCTGAAGCCCAAAGCCAAATGTAACTCCTGGTATGACTCGGATCTCGTCACCCTAAAACGCAAGTGCAGGGTGGCAGAGAGGAAATGGCGTGCTTCATGTTCATCCTCTGACAAACTGGCCTGTCGCCTGCTCCAAAGGCAATACCGGCTCTCTGTTCTCACCAAGAAGAGAGCCCTTATCCAAGCCCGCATCTCTGAGGCATCTAACAACTCGGCCGAACTCTTTAAAATCTGCAAGGAGCTGGCCAACCCTGCTGCAGTCTCTACCTCTCCTGTCCCCTCCCAGGCCCTCTGCACTGCACTGGCCTCGCACTTCATCTCAAAAACTCAGGACATCCTGTCCTCGCTCTCCTCCTCTCTCCCCCCTCCCTCTCTTCCCGGCTCTTCCTCTTGCTCTCTTGCAGCCGCCCCTCCGCCCTCCTTCTCTGCTTTTCCACCTTTTTCTGCTGATGAGGTTTCCAGACAAGTCCGATCTATGAAAGCCTCGTCTAAACAGGTTCACCCCTGTTCCTCCAAAACCTTCAAGGACCACATCGACTCCCTGGCTCCTGCCCTGGCTGACTTTTGCAACCACTCATTCGCCTCTGGAGTCTTCCCATCCCCCCTCAAGCACTCCCTTGTGCACCCCCTCCTCAAGAAACCCTCTTCCGACCCCTCCTGCCCGGCCAATTATCGCCCAATCTCCATTACTCCCTTCCTGGGTAAGCTCCTGGAGAAACTGGCCATTTCCCAGCTTAACCTCCATGCTGAATTTGTTGGTAATCTTCATGACCATCAATCCGGCTTCAGAGCGGCCAGGAGCACGGAAACTGCTCTCCTGAACATCCGTGAGGACCTGCTCCTGAACCTCGATTCCAACACTCCCTGTGTTCTCATTCTGCTCGATCTCTCCTCTGCCTTTGACACTGTCAACCATGCCATCCTGCTCAACTGTCTCCGTGATAACCTGGGTATCACTGGTCAGGCTCTGGCATGGCTGACTTCTTTCCTTTCCGGTCGACCCTCCCAGGTCCAAATGGGCTCCTTCCTCTCTGACATCTTTTTCTCCACCTGTGGTGTCCCCCAGGGTTCCAACCTCTCTCCCTGGCTTTTCAACCAGTATCTGGCACTCCTTGCCCACCGCTCTCTGCCCCTACTTCCAGTGCTATGCAGACGATACCCAGCTCATTTTCAGGCTACCCTCGGCCTCCTCCTCTCCTTCCCTCATCTCCGACTGTCTGTCTGCTATCCAGGAATGGTGTGCCGCCAATGACCTCTGCCTCAACGCCAGTAAGACTGAGATTCTACTCATAGGCACACCCACTCCCTCCTTCCCTGCAGCTCTCTGGCCGGCCTCCCTTGGCCCCCTTCCTGCCCCTACCTGCAAGGCTAAAAACCTCGGGGTCATCTTCGACTCCACACTCTCCTTCTCTCCTCATATATCTGACGTCTCTAAGAAGTCACACTACCAGCTGCACCTCCTCAGAGGTATTATTCCCTTCCTCTCCTTCCCCCAGAAGCTCACTGTCTCCCGAGCCCTGGTTCTCTCAAGGCTGGACTACTGTAACAGCCTCTATCTTAATCTGCCTGCCTCCACTCTCCGCCCTCTGCAACTTATCCAGAACAGAACTGCGAGACTTGTCCTTGGCCTCAAGCCCAGGGACCGTATCTCTCCAGGACTGAAATCCCTTCACTGGCTCCCAGTGGCTGCGAGGATTAAGTTCAAAACCCTCTGCATTGTCCACAAGGCCTTCTGGGGCCTGGGACCTAAATACCTTCAACTCTCTCTTCCTAAATATCTTCCTTCACGAGCCCTTCGCTCATCCGTCTCCAACTCCCTCATGGTCAGGCGCTTCTCGAAGCAACGAGCTGGGGGTAGATCTCTCTCCGCAGCAGGGGCCTCCCTCTGGAACAGCCTTCCTGCCTCCCTGAAACTTGAGGAGAACCATCTCCGGTTCCGGAAGCACCTCAAAACCTTCCTCTTCGCTTCTGCCTTCTCTCTCCCTCTCCCCTGCTAAACCTGCTTAACTCCCCACTGAATTCAGCACTAAACCTGCATCTGGGCCACTCTCAGCAACCTCGGTCCAGGGCCCAGCCACTCTCCACTTGCACTGCCTCCCTGGCTCCCCCTGCACTGTGGGACTGTCACCGTACCCTACAGCCCCCTTCCCAGCACTTGCTCTGCACTTACCTCGCACTTGCCACCAGCTGGCCCTTTTTATTTATTATTTATTAATTATTATTTTTTACGCTACTTACCTTGTACTGCACTTTCCCCCCACCTCCTCCCCCTGCACTTCCTCCTTTTCCCCTTACCTCTGCACTTTCGCGATCTGAATGACACCTGGCCTAGTAGGATCGTTTGTCTGTCTTCCCCTTGTTTCCCTCCCTCCCTGCCTCGTCGCGCCTTGAAACACTTGTGTATAGGCGCGTTACAAATACCATATCATATCATATCACTAATATGCTGCAGTGGCTGTAGGCTGGACCTAGCATCTTCGTTGTATAACCTAACACCTACACCCTACGGCCAAGCAACCAAGATGATAGGTCCTACCCACAACCATCGCTGCATATCAAAACCATGGGGCTTGTAATTTGACTACTTATTAGTTTACTCTTGGGTGCATAGTCTGCAGCCATGCACCCAAGACGCTATGACATGCACACAATTACCACACCACACCCATGTTCACTTATAACCTCACTGCTTATGACTTCAGTCTTGGGTGCATAGCCTTTGGCCATGCACCCAAGACTCTGGGTCCTGGGAAGAACCACCACAGCATATCGCACCCATTGTGGCTTCTAACTTCACTACATATAAAGTTGGGTTTGGGAGCATGGCCTTTGGCCATGCACCCAAAACGCTAGGCCCTCCCCACAACCACCTGAATAATGTTTCATAGTACGAGTGTACCTATACCTGTGATATGCTGCAGTAGTTGTGGCCACAGGCTACAAACTTGGGTGTGAGGCCATAGATTTTTCAATGTATGGGTATGCAGTATATAAAATCCATAGTGGTGTACAACTGCAGTGCTTACAACTTTGTTCTCCGGTGCATGGACTTCAGCCATGCACCAAAAACTGTAAGACCTGGCCACGACTACACACCATATGACACCCATTGGGGCCTGTAATTACACTACGTACAAATGTGCTGTTGGGTGCATGGCCTTCGGTCATGCACCCATGACTGCTGCCCCTTCCCATAGCCACTTGAGTAATGTACCACCACATCATATCACACCCATTGTAGCTTGTAAGTACAGTATGTGCTGTTGGGTGCATGGCCTTCGGTCATGCACCCATGACTGCTGCCCCTCCCCACAACCAGTAGAGTGATGTAGTACCACACCATATCACACCCATTGAGGCGTGTAACTACACTACGTACAAATGTGCTGTTTGGTGCATGGCCTTCGGCCATGCACCCATAACTGCACACCCTCCCCACAGCCACCTGAGTGATGGGCTATACTACGGGTGTATCTATAGTTGTGGTATGCTACAGTGGATGAGGCCTTAGTATAGAGTCTTATTTGTTTGTCCATACATATTGCTATGTATGGGTGTGCAGTAGCTACGGCCATGCACCCAAGACTCTAGGCCCTGGCCATAACCAGCACAGCATATTACAACCATGGTCGCTTATACATCATTAACACACCCATACAATGAAACATTGTAAGTGGACCATGTACTCAATTCGTACTCAGGACTCTAGGCCCTGGTCACACCTACTAGATACATAATCGAATGTATGGCTGTGATGTATGAAAGTGATGTCCTCCAGTGCTTGTGGGCAGGGTCTACACTCTTCGGTGTGTGGCCTACAGCCTTCAGCCATGCACCCAAAAGGGTACGTCCTGCCCACAACCACTGCACTATATAAAATCCATGTTGGCTTATAAAGTTATAGCTTATAACTTTGTTCTCGGGTGCATGGCCTTTGGCCATGCGCCGAAGACTGCAGGTCCTCCCCACAACCACCTCAGTGATGGGACGGAGATACGGGTGTATCTATAGGTGTGGTATGCTTCAGTGCTTCTGGCCAGAGGCTGGACTCCTAGCTGTATGTGCATAGATAATGGAAGTTATGGCTGTGCAGTGGCTTAGACCTCCAGTGCTTATAACTGTGTTCTCCATGCACCCAAGACTGTACACACTCCCCACAATTAGCTAATCCATAATCAATACTACAGGTGTAGTCATGGGAGTGACATGCTGCGGTGGTTGTGGCCAGGGCCTAGAGTCTTGGAAGTATGGCCGTCGCCCTACGGCCATGCATCCAAGACTCTAGGCCCTGGCCACAACCACCGCAGCATGTCACACCCATGCCCTGGCCACAACCAGCATAGCATATTACATCCATGGTCGCTTATACATTATTAACACCCCCATACAATGAAACATTGTAAGTGGACCATGTACTCAATTCGTACTCAGGACTGTAGGCCCTGGTCACACCTACCAGATACATAAGCCAATGTGTGGCTGTGATGTATGAAGGTGATGTCCTGCAGTGCTTGTGGGCAGGGTCTACACTCATCGGTGTGTGGCCTACAGCCTTCAGCCATGCACCCAAAAGGGTACGTCCTGCCCACAACCACTGCACTATATAAAATCCATGTTGGCTTATAAAGTTATAGTTTATTACTTAGTTCTTGGGTGCATGGCCTTTGGCCAAGCACCCAAGACTGCAGGTCCTCCCCACAACCACCTCAGTGATGTGACGGAGATACGGGTGTGTCTATAGGTGTGGTATGCTTCAGTGCTTCTGGCCAGAGGCTGGACTCCTAGCTGTATGTGCATAGATATTGGAAGTTATGGCTGTGCAGTGGCTTAGACCTCCAGTGCTTATAACTGTGTTCTTGGGTGCATGGCCATACACCCAAGACTGAACACACTTCCCACAACAAGCTAATCCATAATCAATACTACAGGTGTAGCCATGGGTGTGACATGCTGCAGTGGTTGTGGCCAGGGCCTACAGTCTTGGAAGTATGGCTGTCAGCCGACGGTGTTCGAATGAATGGCGTACGCATAGGAAAAAGTAATGTAAATACGGCATGTACTCAATTTCAATGTTCACTAACAGCACGCGTGTCCTTAGAACAGTTTCAAGTTCCCTGTACACAGCATTGACTGAAATACTACCCTTATTAGACCCCTCATTCTCTGTACGTACAAACATCCCGAACAAGGCGGCCATAGAAAGTACATCAGGAACACCCACTGCCAGAACATAAGCAGTTTTTCACCCATCTCTTACTGTCTAAAACTCCCCAAGCACTTTGACACAGCAAAATAGGTTTCGAAATAGCTTGTTGCCGCTGGTACCCGCTCCGGGGTCGGCGGATCCATGATGTCGGGCGTATCCAAACAATTTGATGCTGAACACGTCTCGCTGAAGCCAATCGGCAGAGACGTCACGTGTCCGCGGTCATGACGCCAGCCCCTTAGCCAATCGGTGTCTTGTCCGTGGAGCGAACAGGGAAGTGTGACCGCGGAGCGGACATAGTTATCACTCATTTTTTAATACCTACTGTTTGGTCATTTTAAAAAAAGTACTACACGGAAAGTCACCAAATTTACAAAAGCACGCTTTCGGGACCAAGCCGCTCCTCGTGCTGCAAATTTTGTGAAAATCCGTTCAGCGGTTTGGCCTGTACCCGTGCGTAAAGGTTTTCCTCCATTCAGTCTATGGGAAAAACAGAAGTTTTGGGACCCCCTATAACTTTGCCCCCCCTGGACGAATCCTCACGAAACTTTGCATAATTCAGAGTGGCCTATTTACTTTTTTTGCAAACTTTGGCAAGGATTCGTCCAGGGGGAGCGAAGTTATAAGCGCCCAAAAAGTGCTCTTCCTATGGAAACCGCAACTTAACCATAACTACACGGCCACTAACGTGGCCGTGTAATATCAGTAAGGTTCACAACTTGATAAATCTCTTCTTACAATCTGGGTAAATTCCCCTTCCCCAGATTTCAGCAGAATCAATAGTTTCAAAAGATAAGAAAATCCTGTCTTGTAACGAAGTTCCATTTCAGTTCTTTTAGTTTCATTTTACACAACAAAAGTTCCAACTTGAATTCATCCAACAGTTGAAGATGATCCAACAAGGGTATCTTCCCTCCACTTGTAACCAAGGACTCAAAATAACTTCTTCACATCAACAAAGAACAAATGTCGGTCAGGATAATTCTGCAATAGTTCACAAAACCTTTGGTTCCATAATGTTAGCTGAATCTAACGGTTTTGAAAACGGAGGCGTAAAAACTGCACTGCCCTCTACCTGGTATTTGCCAAAAAGGAGACAACACAGAATGTATTGTGCCATGCAAAATGCAAGGTAACCCAGTTTATTCAAAGCATGCACAGCTCGGGGGGAGGGGGTGAACAGCAAAGCTCTCTTGTGAAACCAAATTCTGGTACTGCAAATAAAATAAGAACCATCAGTCACGAGTTATATATTAACAGTTTATTCACTTCAAGCGGACCCAGGAACATCAATGTCTGAGAACAGCCATAGAGAAATTGAGCAATTTACACTGTGGTTTGCTCGCCTTCATATACAGTTTTGGTTTGCTGAGGTTTTCAATTTCCACTCAATCTTTGGATAACCATGGATACGCTTGTTTCCCACAGACAAAGTAAACGGATCCCCCAATGTGCAAGGGCCTTGTCTAATTCACCAAAAGTTCAGTGTGCATACAGTTGTGATATGTACCCATATTCCAAGAGCCTTCCTTTCTTAAACTAAATGTTACTGTCAGGATTATTGTTTATGGTGTATGCTGAAGGAGTTGCTTCCTTACTTGTGACATTCGAAATGATATCATTGATTGCTATGGCCTAGAATTTCTTTTTTATTTTATTTTTTTATTTAATTGTATTACAATTTTTACAAAAAAGTTTTTAACCAATTCCATATGTTCCTTATGTTCTTTCCATCTTTGAGCTCATTTATTCACATTTGTTCATTGTTCATCGTGTTGATCTAACATCAGGGAACAGAAAAAAAGAGCTACCTCTATTGCCCATTTTGTGTTCGACCCACTTGCCAATGTATTCCACCATGTCTCTGCGTTGTAAGAGTCTCTGCTTGCCAAAAGTTTTGACAGGTGTTCTCTTTGTAAGTTGGTGCCTGGGCAAGCCAATAGCAAATGGCGAAGTTTCAATTATGTAGTTTCCTGCACAAAACCGGCAGTTATTTGTAACTGCTTGGTTCCTTCTTGCTTTTACTTAATTTGTCAGAATTTGATTTAGTCTGAACCTCAGAAATAATCTGGGTTAGTTTTTTATCTGGGAATTTAGCCAAAAAGTTTCTTACTGTGTTCACTTTTGCAGGGATGGTTGGAATGTCTCTTATAGTCTTGTTCTGCTCTGCCAGATCCAAGGTCGCAATCCAGTCAGTTTCCAGCAATTTCTTAGTGGCTTTGTTTGGGTTTGTAGATAATTCTTCGATTGAAATATCTATCAGCATTTGCTTGTTTTTTGTTGCCCATTTACTCATAACGACGTTCTTTCCACTCTCCATTTCTGCCTTGATAATTTGCATTATCTTTGTTTTTGGTTCAGTGAGCGTTTTCTTGAAAAGCATCAACCTATTTCGCGCCGCCATTGCCATTAATGATGATAAACACAGATCTCTCCAGATTAGTGTTATAGATGTGGTTTTTGATAGGCCAAGAATCTTCCTCCAAAAATAGCTCTCTATTCTAACCTAAATATGTTTTGGGAGTTGTGGCAGTGCATCGGTTCCATATAGTAAGCTTGTTGTTACTTTCGATTTGTAAAAATCAATCACTGGAATTAGAGAGAATCGGCCATATTTGTTATCAATGGCTTTTGCCTGCGATGTTAACGTTTGTACTTTTGAAAAAAGGACTTCATGCATTGGTTGTTCCAGAGCTCTGGTGCTTAGCGTCACGCCTAGGTATTTAAACACCAACTTTTTCTAGAGCTGTACCATTCAGAGTCCATCTCTGCTTATTTCCTTGTTTTTTGTTTTCCCCAAAGTCACAAATTTTGTTTTTTGTTTTGTTTATTTCTAGTTTGTTTCTCTCCAAGTAGTTTGTCAAGTTGTTTATTTGCCTTTGAAGGCCCACCGGTGTCATGTCAAGCAAAATAATATCATCAGCATAGATGATTCTAGAGACCTTTACACCGCCTACTGTTGGGGGAAAGATTCTCTTTCTCAGTATCTGCAAAGTCTGCAATATAAGCGTTATATAAAGCAGGGGCCAACGGGCAACCCTGCTTCACGCCCCTGACCGTTTTTATCTCTTCGGATTGTTCTCCTGCTTTGTTCAGTCTTACTTGCATTGTGATGTTATGATACAATGCTTGTATTGGTCCTGCAATTGCTTCTGGGCAGTTATTTTCCTGTTTTTTTCATAGCCTTTCTCGGCATACTCGGTTAAATGCTTGCACCAGATCTATTAGTGCTAAATAAACAATAACAACCGGACCTTTCTGGTGTGTTTTTGCTTTTATGGCACTCACCAGCAAAATATTTGTCCCTGTGTTTTTTGTGAAGCCAGATTGAAAAGGGTCGGCCAAATTGGCTGCTTTTAGCCAAGTCTGAAAAGCGTCAAGAGCCAGAGACCCAAGCACCTTGCCAAATACATCCAATAGTGCGATCGGCCGATATTGGGCTGGGTCGTCCCTTCACCTCTTTTGAAGAAAGGAATTACCGTGGCTTCTCTCCAAGAGGCTGAATTTCTCTTGTGGTGTTGCATTTTTTAAAGATTTTGCTCATTAAATTTGCCCAATCTTCCAGATTTTTCTTCAGTTCTAAATTAGATAGCCCGTCAGGGCCAGGTGCTCTCTAGTTCGACAGTTTCTTGATTTTTGATAGAATTGTTTCGAAATCCTCAGAGATCCCCCACTTTGCCTTACTACGTGTCGAAGTTTCCTCTGTTCTAGGCGCTGGAGTTTTGTATAGACTGGTGAAGTGTGCGACCCATTTTGATTGGTGTTTCTAATAAGCGACCAGAAAGCTTTTGCATTTTTTCCATGTATTGCCATGAGCATTTCCTCAGCATCTTTTTGATAGCATGTTTTTGTTGCATCAGCCAGTGTCTATACTGTATCTTGGCCTGCTTAAGCCTTACATGATTTTCCAGCGTCAGAGATTTTTTATTAATTCTGGTTAATCGCAGCAGAAGTTTTCTTTTCTCTACCAGCTGTATATCGTAGCTATGATGATGATGCTTCCTTCTTTCAGGATGATTTCCTCTTTTTATCGTGTGGATTTGAAGGAGGGCAGTGTAGTCAATGACTTTATTTACTTCATTATTTTTGATTGTGCTTACTGAATTTTCAAGATACTTGCTTGTTATGGACTGAATTGCTCTCTCGGAGAGCTTGACTCTATTGCCTTGGTTTGCCGGTTCTATTTCATGTTGCATTTTTACTTTCCTGTCTCTTAAGGTTCTCCAGCTTGTTTTTAGGATATTGTGATCACTATTGGAATTTCTAATAACTATGAAATTTTCTAAAAGCCCCAAGATTTCTGTAGACATGCAAGTATGGTCTATTGTGCTGATTTGCGTATTACGTTCCCAAGTAGGTGTATTCATGTTCGATCTGTGACGAGTCCAATGAAGATTATGAAGATCTTTTCCAGCCATCCATTGTTCTAACAATTTACCTCTTTCCAGGATTGGAGCGGTTCTTACAAGGTGCTTTTTTTGGTCTCCTATATCTGCACAAATTGCATTGAAATCCCCAGTGACAGTAATATGATCCAAATGGAAATTTGCAGAGGCTTCATCTAGGGTATCAGTTAATGTGGTTAGGTATTCTTTCTTTGATGGCCTCCGGGTTCCAATATGTGTTTGTTAGGACAATAATTTCCTTGGCCATAGGTTCTTCCATATTCTTTCTTCTATTCCATGACAGTACTGTGGCTTGGATAAATGGCGAAAGTGATATCTTCGCGCAAATTTCAAGGCCTGATCATGAACGAACTGCAATTAAAAGACCTGCCATTGGCCGGCCCGTCAAGCCTTTTTTTGCTGGAATAAAAATTGTGATATAGCCATCCATAAAGGGGCCTTGTCATGAGCCACGTTTCCTGTAGACAGATAATATCATTTAAGCCCAAATCTACATCTTTCTTGGTTGTCAGATGGCTAAATCCTCTTGTATTCCAAGATGTAATTTGGATGACTGCGGGGATTCCCTGTTCAGCTGTGCTTACTGCGCCCTCCTCCAAGATTTCTCTGTCATTTTCTGATGGCTAATTGCCAGAGTTGGTTCTTATTGGGGGTGCGGTCCATGTCCATTTTTTTGGGTCAATCTCTTTTGAAAGGGGTCTGTTTTCCCTTTCCCCTTCTACCTCGCGTTCCTTGTGTTTCCTGAATTGTAAGCCGCCTTTTTCTTGTCTTGAAGGCCCTAGTATTTCCGAGCGGTTTCTACTGAGCCTTCTTAAGTTGTTTCTATTTTGTTTTCCTATAGGCTCTTGTTTTTCTTCCGTCAACTCATATCCCAAGATGTGCAGCCTCTGTTCTTCCTCTTTTAATTGATTTTGTATAATTTTTGATTTAATGTGAAGATAGGAGTAGTCTCTTCTACCTGTCTGGCATGGTTCGACTATCCAAATAGCCTTGTTTTTCAGTTGCTGAAGATTTGGTACTTGTTGGAATAAGCCCAGAATTGTCTTTCTATTCAGTCAACTTGTCGTCCGATTTTATTTATTTATTTATTTTTTTTTGTTCGCTGCATCTTAAAGATGCAGTTGCTCTGTATTTTCTTCAACGTTTCGGCTTTTGGATTATGACCCCTTTCTTGCCAGTCTCTTTGTTTTTAAGGTGAAATGCTTCTCTCTTTAGTAGTTGGCCATTTACTTCTTGCTCTCTCATCACGAGTGGAGTCGCCTGGGGATCTTCTTAATAATTTGGTTGTCTCCCATATCTGTCTTTTTCTAGCCGTTGTGAATTAACTATCACTGGTTATGTCTTTACTTCTGGCTGTTTTTTGGATTTCTTTTGGCGGTCTTGGAAATGGGGCCGCCACCTTTCACGGGCTCCTTCTAATCTCTTAAGCACTTTTTGCTTTATTTGGCTGCTTCGCTTCTTTTTCTGATGGGACCGGTTCAATTATAAAAACTTTCTTTTTTGGTTCTTCATATACATGAGTTTTTCCATTGGGGTTTGCTTTTGTTTTCAGTTCCGAGATTTGATTTTGTTTGGATTCGACCTTTGAGACTGTATACGTACTTAAATTCAACAAGTCTGTTATGGATGATGAGGAATCATCCACCAGGACTGCTGAGTGATTTTCTTGTGATTGTGATTTTCTTGTATCTTGTGATTTTTTGCAATTGTGCCCAATCCTTTGGCCATTTAGTTCGACTGAAGATACCGTAGGAAAATGGATTCTGCATGTTTGGTGCTTTATTTTTTGTCTGGTCTTCTGAAGTTTCTTTTGTTATTTTGAAGACCGAGTCTTCTCCCCTCGAGATACATCCATTTCCTTTTCCTATTTTTGTGATAGTTTGATTTTTGGTCCCCACCTTAGAGGGGCATTTTTGCTGGTTTATTAGTCCGGCCGTGCTCGCTATTATGGAGGCTAAGTTATTCTCATTTCTTCCCGAGCTTTCCGGTATCGCACTCAAATTAGGTAGCGTATCTTGTGTGCTCATCAGATTTGTTTGCGTTGCAACTTCGTTATAATCCTTAGTTGCCTTTCCTGATGCATTCCGAGGGATATTCTGTGGCACTTTTTCATTGCCAAATTGTATATGATTTTGGTTTAGTATTTCAGTAGTGCCCCACCCTTTTGCCATAATGTAACCCTAAAGGAAATGCATTTTGGTATGCATCAAAGCAATCATCGTTGTTTGGTCTTTTAATGTATCGTTGCTTTCATACAATTTACTGAATGGCGCCAATGCGATTGTAACTGTGGCCATTATGTTAAGGAGATCTGTTTTTTTTTTTCCTGGGGTATCTTTTAGTTGAGAGGACTCACTTTGTCCACATTGTTTCCTTTGAGGCGAGAAGAGATCTTCTTGTCTATGCAAGACTTGTTGCATGTTTCCCCCTGGTGGTTTTTGACTTAAAGGTGCAATTTGAGGGGCATCCAATATTTTCTCTTTGGACCCAGGCCCTTTTGCCCTTACCTCCGCTTGGTGTCCTCTTTCCCGTTATTATTGCCGTGCCTCTGGCACCAACATGACCGTTCGTTCCCACAGTGTCCAGCGGTTCTTGCCCTGTCATTTGATTACAAGGTGTTTCTAATTGATCTTTTTGCAGAACATAGTCATCTGCCGCTGTTCCCTGTTTTTCATTCGAAGGTGTTAATAATTCAGTTTGATTTGTAGTATTTGGATGGACCGAATGCTTTGGATTTTGTCCAAAGTGCCATCTTATCGGTGTTGATGTTGGGTGCAGTTGGTAATCCTTTCTGGATTCTGCTGCTGATTTTATAGCCGAAATGTCCTGCTGGCTCCGATTATTTTCGTCTGACAGGATTCGCTGATATGGTGTATTAACGCTCTCCAGCATATCACTATCCGAAATATCATTGAGCATTTTGTTTGACTCCGAGATTTTCTTCTTAAAGAATTTCTCCAACATATCATGATTTGATGGTTTTGATATGATATTTTTCCTTGTGCTGCTTTGTTTTCTAGGGTTCCTATTGTTTGGCAAAAATGTCCGGCCCATCTCCACCTTCTTTTTCTGTCAATGTGTTTTCCCAGATCTTTCCTTGCCTTGGTATTAGACTGGGTTTCATTCCATTTCCTTTTTAACGGCGAAGTCCGCAAATTTGGAGTCAACTGGTCACAATCAACCAATGATAGGTATTCCATGTCGGACCGTTTCTTAGATCTGGGTGCATTCCACACTATCTTGTAAGGAGAAAAGCCTGTTTTTACTTGAGCTGTGGTTCTCCTGGACAATAGGGGTAGGGCATCGGGCCATTTTGGTTTACTGTGGGCGCACACCTTTGCTAGCTTGTTAAGTATTCCATTGTGACGTTCCACCAGAGGGTGTCTGGACGGGTGAAATTTCTTTTTGATCTGTAACCCATCACACACCTGTTGTATTATTGTGGCAATGAAATGAGGCCCGTTGTCAGACCATATTACTCTAGGTAACCCAAATCTAGGGAAGTACTCTTTGATCATGGCTTTTGCTGTTGACATAGCAGTATTATCCTTCAGAGGGAAGGCCTCGACCCATTTGCTAAATGCACATATTACTTTGTAATTTTGGCATCGTTCAATTTCAATAAAACCGAAATGCATTACTTCAAATGGCATGGAAGGTGGTCCAAAACTACCCTTAGGTGCTGGCGTTCCCTTACCAATGTTATGCTGCAGACAGATCATACCATTCTGAACTAGTAGTTCTGCAATTTTGGGGATGTTGTCATTCCTCCGTACTGGGTCTAAATGTTTACAAATGCCTTTCGCCCTAATGTGAGCTGGCCCATGTGCCATAGCAACTACAGCTGGTACATATGCGTTGGGCAGCAACCATCTTTATTTGTCATGATCAACACAACATCCTTCATCCAAACTTGCTGGTCCAGAACCCCATTGTTCAATTTCCTCTGCTGTGGCCTCAGTCTGAATTTCTTTCACACTTCTAATGGCCTCTTGCATTATCTTACTCTCAGCGACCCACCTGGCAGGTCCTAATACGTACATTCCTTATTGTGGATCTGTGGCAATTTGTTTAGCTATTTTATCTGCAAATGCATTCCCTTTCCCAATATCGTCAGTAGTTTTCTGGTGTGCTGCGCATTTCATTATGGCCAGTTGTTTAGGAAGAGCCAATGCTGACAATAGTTGCACTATCAAGGGACCGTGTTGAATCTTAGTGCCATGGGATGTTAAAAATCCCCCCTCAGCCCACAGTCTCCCAAAGTTGTGAGCTACTCCAAAGGCGTACTGACTGTCAGTATAAATATTTACTTTATGCCCTTGGGATATCTCACACGCTCTAGTCAAAGCGATTATTTCTGCAGCCTTGGCAGAATTATGAGGAATTATCCTGCTTTCAACAATGATGTCTAAGGTGGTGATTGCATAGGCAGTGGTAGAAGTGCTGTCTGGAAGTTTAAAACAAGAACCGTCACAAAATACTTCCCCATCCGGGGACAGCAAGGGTGTGTCACTCAAATCAATCCTCCCTTTTGTGTCTTGTTCAGTGACATAGAGACAATCATGACTGGTGTCATTAGTACTGTCCTCGTCTAGAGGAGGTAAAGTTTGGCCGGATTCAAAGAATTGCATCTCTTAATTTTTATGTGGGGTGCAAATAGACTGAGCTCTTATCTTGTGAGCCGGGCAGATGTGAGATGCTGAGTTTGCGTTCTATTCAGTAGTACATCTACTGAGTGAGGCAACATGACGGTTAAGAAGTGACCCAAAATCATGCCTTCACTTTGTTTTACTGAGGCAGCAGCAGCAGCAGTCGCCGCCTTGAGACATTTTGGCAAAGCGCATGCAACAGGGTCTAACATGGACGAACAATGGCTGCATGGAATGTTCTTTCCTCCATTTTCCTGTGTCACAACAGCCAAGGCACAACCATCCTTTTCATGCACAAATAACATTTCTTTAGCATAATTTGGTGTTCCCAATACTGGGGTGGAACATAGAGCAGTTTTGAGCAGGTCAAAAGCATCCTGACAAACTGCATCCCGAGGTAGAGCTACATCGCTCTTTGTTAGTGCTAAGAAAGGTTTAATTAAAAGGGAAAATTCTGGAATCCATTGCCTGCAATAGGAAGCCATCCCGATAAAAGCCCCAACCTCTTTGGTACCGCCATGTCAGAGATAGTTTGTATCTTTTCAGGAGCAAGGCACCTACCGTCCTTCGACAGGCGGTAACCTAAATAGGCAACCTCCTGTTGACAATACTAGAATTTCTTTAAAGATGCCATATGTCCGTTGTCAGCTAGATGTTTCAGTAACAAAATGGTACCCTCCTTACAAGCGCTCTCCAAACCTGCACCGACAAGTAGGTCATCTATGTATTGTATTAGCGTACAAGAGGAACGTAATTCAAGCGTATCTAGTTGTTCCTTGAGGGCCCTACTGTAAATGCTAGGACTTTCTGTGTACCCCTGTGGTATTCGAGTGAAAGTAAAGGAACATCCGCCAAGAGTAAAGGCAAACAAATATCTGCTATCCAGGTGTATCGGTATACTAAAAATGCATTTTTCAAGTCAATCACTGAGAAATGCATAGCACTGAGACTTGTGCAGGTTACAAAAGTGTATAGTGCCTAAAGCAGTGACTAAATGTAGGTCACATTTTGGAAATTAAAGTGTTGTGCGACAAAGTGCAGCAGCAAATGTTTGAAACGGTTATGAAAACCAAGCAAACACAACAACTGTCCTACCTTCCCGGGTTCCAACAGGTGTCCCGACGAAAACTGTACCTCACATGTGTGGGTGCACCTACCTGGGGGCAAAGGGAAAAGGTGAAACCACTGGGTAACCAAGTCTTTCTGCAGAGCAGATTCTGCAGGATTTTGCTCTTGTGGACAACCTATAGATTTGGGCCTTGGGTGTCGAAGCCACCAAGCAAAACCGGGAACCCCATGCGTTTCTGAAAAAAAGACACCTGTGGGAATCCACAGAGGTCTGAATTATGTGAATCGCCCCAGTGCACCCACATGGTAAACGGGTGCCCAAGGCCGGGGACATCACCTTCAACCGTCCTGGAGTTCTGGCTGGGCTGCGTTACAGCTTCCCTTTGGGGAGATATTGGCACACTGCCGGGGTGCCCTGGTGGGGAAAAGCTGTAACACGGGCCAGCAAGAACTCCAGGACTGTTGGAGGTGATGTCCCCGGCCGTGGGCATCATTTTCCCGTGTGGGTGTACTGTCGCCATGCACGGCGGCAGCTCCAGGGAGCCCCAGCAGGGTCCCCTTCCCTCCCCCCGAGGGAAATTCTGAAACGTAGCCCAGCCAACGCTCCAGGATGGTCAGGGGTGATGTCCCTGGCCTTGGGCGGTGGTCTCCCATGTTGTTTGACCACCCCCAAGCCGAGCAGCGGTTCCAGGGAGCCCCAGAAGGGTCCCCGACCTTTCCCGGAGGGTGAAGCTGTAACGCAGGCCAGCCGGAGCTCCAGGATAGTCAGGGGGTACAGTGCGTGGCCTTGGGCAGCTGACTCCCATGTGGGTTGAATGTCCCCAAGCCCAGCAGTGGTTCCAGAGAGGCCCGGGACATTCCCCATCTTTTCCCGGAGGGAGAAGCTGTAACACAGCCCAGCCAGAACCAAGGACAGTTAGGGGTGATGTCCCTGTCCTTAGGCATGTGTTTCCCATGTGGGTCTACCGTCCCCAAGTCCAGCAGCAGTCCCAGGAACCCCCGGCAGGTTCTGCCTACGATCCCAAAGGGAGAAGCCAGAACACAGGGCAGCCACAGCTCCAGGATGGTGGGGGGTGATGTCCCTGGCCTTGGGCGGCTGTCTCCCATGTGGGTCGACCATCCCAAAGTCCAGCGGCAGTTCCGGGGTAGCCCCAACAGGATCCCCATTCCTCCCCGCCGGTGACATCTGTAACACAGCACAGCTAGAGGTGCACCCTGGACTTGCCGACAGTCAACCCACATGGGAGACAGCCGCTGGCATGGGGGCCTATTTGTGGGCTGACCCTACAATTGTGTCAGAGTCCACCAAAATACCACTGCAGATGGCCCACTCCCGCCCACACCACCAACAATCCAGCCCCAGTCCCACCCACCCAACTGGCAATGGGCCCTAACTGTACAATAATAAAAAACAGTACTCCCATAACGTTGCAGCTGCTCGTGTACAAAAAGCTGTAAAGGAAACAAAAAACATTTTTTACCTATGGTCAGCCCAGCAAAAACAAATCATAACTACTACTCTCCGATCACGGCCCCCCTTTCAAGCCATCCCTCGTGGTCTACTGACCCTCACCCCCCAGTAAAAACACATGTGCCCCTTCCTAGGGGCAGATTTCCAGATTGCACTACCAATCTTCCCCAGGGAGGGATACATGAGATGCCCCCAACCGTTTGGGGTGGGAGAGGGCCACCCCCCTTTTGACTAAAAGCATCTGTGGTGGTTTAGTGTCCCCCAACTAACTCATGAATATTTTTATACATTTTTTTCAGTTTTGCCTTTTCCGTTGGGGCAGATGGGAACATTAGTGTGCCCATCTGCCCCCAGGGTGGGCAAAACTTACTGCCCCATGCTTTGGTGGGGCCATTCCAATGTTTTCTGGTGCCCCCCCGCCCCAAATGGATGGGCGAGCATCTCATGTACACCTTCCTAGGGGCAGATTGCGCTAGCAAGCTTCCCCCAGGGAGGGATACATGAGATGCCCCCCATCCATTTGGTGTGGGGGGGATGGGCCACCCCCCTTCATTATAAAAAAAAGTCTGCTAGTCTAGTGGCCCCCCACCCAAATCTAAATGTATTTTTTTTAATTTTTTTGGCCCCTTCCCTAGGGGCACATGGGCACCCATCTGCCCCCAAGGGGGGGGGGGGGATACGTGTTGCCCCATGCTTTGTGGGCTGGGCGGGGGAGGGCCGCTTGCATAGTAAGCAGCCCCTTCACAAACAGATCCCTGGTGGTCTAGTGGCATTGGTGGGCGCAGATCGAGCGCTCTGCACCCAGCAAATGAGTCTCCCATTTCCAACGATGCCTCCCTCGATCTGAACAGCACAATAGTGCCACAGATCGAGGGAGAGGAAGGTGGACACGCACCTATTTTCACTGCAGCTGCCGCAGTGAAAATTACTTTCAATTTCATATCTTTTCTAGGGCTGGAGCCCTGCAACTTCGAGCAGCCGCCGCGCTGATGCACCGTCTGCTAACGAAGTCTGCATGCTGCAAGGGCAGCTAGACTTCCAGCCGTGCTCCGCAGGCCCGATCGATACTGCCTGCCACCATCCAGCCAACTGATACCTGCCTTCCTGCCCACTGGGGCATTCTAAGAAGGCCCTCTATGCTGTGGCTAAGGCACAAAGTGCCCATTCACCCCCACGAGGAGCTGTTCTGCTTGTTGTATACTCTGGTTGCCTAGCAACCATCCACACAACGAGCCCTTAGGCCACAAGGCGAACCGTAGGCGGAAGCCGGCCCACCTTGCCTAAGGCCCACCAAATCCAGGTCCGCACCAGCAGCACGGCGCGTGACTGCTCTCACAGCCCCACCTGACTCGACTGAACTGCATCATTGGGCCCCGCCTGATTACCCCACATCACTGCCGAGATACTGATGAATTAACATTCCTCGAAGCAAACCATCGATTGGACACCTATATTGCTGCTCTCTGTCACGTATAAACAGGTATCAATACACCAGATTGTGATGACTTATTATACCTTTGGTAGTAACCGCATAGTACCCGACTCAAATCTTAGTAAGGCCCCAGCCATTGTATAGTGCTCTCCTCTACATAGTTGAGCTACCTAAACATCATACTGCACACCCTAATTGCAGCAACCACTCACTGCGAACATCCGACCACCCCGGCACCTCCTCATTGCCGGTCTCAACGGAACATATGCCTTCCTATCCCACTCCCATAACCACCACTATTAACTGCATTGAAATGCCTTGGCATACTAGCCACTTGTTAGCACTAAATGCATAGTTTATGCCTCCACGGCTATTGAACACCTGCTCTAAACCTGCCAACTGCGTGTTTTTTCATATGCCATTTCGTATGTTCCACCATATGTATGCCTAAATGTATATATACCTAGCCATTTCTAAGGGTTCCTTAACAGTCAGTACTGATCAACTGCCCCCTCCAACCTCGGGCTCACCCCATCCACTCATTTTGGGATTGCCTGGGATAAAATGAATTCCTGATACTCCTCTCCTAGTGAATAAGACCTGTGTTCCCTAGTCTCTATAACACAACCAACCTAGATGCACAAGATATTTCTTTTACCTGCTCCCCCGACAGCCTCAACTACCTATCTATGGTCCTGCAGCCTACCAACACTGTCTGGTTACTACTCTGCCTAATGACCTACGCTCTATCACCTAAGTGCATGTAAATGTTCCCAAAATATTAGGGACGACCATGCTTACAACAGCCCCCTAAGGGAATATGTCAAAGACAACTGCCCATCGAAGGAAACAGAAGGCAACCTTAACTTAACTATGGCCACTACTTTGCCTTACCCAACCTACGTTAAACCCATTGTCTTCCTACCAGCCATCGAACAAACTATTACAAAACCCAGAACTAACACCTTCTGCCAAGGACAAAACCTCAAACCTGAACAATGGATAAACATATTCACGCGGAAACCCACACCTAATATGCCATGCCCTACCTCCACCATAAACGCCAGACTAGGTTACAGATTTAATAAAAAACATCTCAAATCTACGCCCAATCTCTCGGCAACAAATCTCCACAAAACAGACCTGAATAAGCCCATTACTGCAAATAACCTTCACCCCTTCCCTAGCACTCCAGCCAAAAATACCAACCTACAGTCATTACAGACTAATACTGCTTCCACACTGAAAGGATGTCTCATCAACGCTAGGTCACTGCCCACGCGCTCGATATCAATGACCTCATAATATCCAATGACCTAGACCTCCTAGCCATCACTGAGACGTGGCTCCACCCCACCTCAGGTCCCCTCCTATCACTGGCCATCCCAGACCAATACACAATTATTAGGCAAGATAGAACCTCCTCCAAAGGTGGCGGTGTCGCTATCATCGCTAAATCCGCCATCGGCATCGGGCCGATCCCAAGCCAAACATTCCTATCCGCCGAACACCTGTCATTCAAACTGCCCCTATCACCCTCACAAACCATCACAGCCCACGTGATCTACAGACCCCCTGGCCCACTCTCCTCCTCCTTCGAAGAAGATTTCACTTCTGCTTTCCAATGAGACCAAACCTAGCACACAAACCCTCCTCCTCAGAGACTTTAACCTTGGGCTTCATGACATCAAAGACGAGAACGCAATTGAGATCAGCAACAGCATATCCAATCTAGGCTTCACCCAACGACTTGCACAATCCGCGCACTCCAAAGGGCGACAACTAGACTGGATAGCTGATTGCAACTGCAATACCTCTATCACGTCTAACTAATCTCTCGCCTGGACCGACCATCATGCCATTCGCTTCTCCATTCCTAGAATCAACCTCAACCAGGAGAAAATCATAGCCCCCCCAAGATTAGCAAGAAATACACGAAACATAACAGCCCTCAACCTACTCCCACTTCTACAACTGCTCCTGCAGGCGGACATTGCCCACGAGCCTAATGAGGACCCTACTCATCTGGTTAACCTCTATAATACCACCCTGCTTAATGCCATTAACAAATAGCACCTCAAAAGCTTTGTAAAGCCAAACACATCGCCCACCTAAATGCCTGGTTCACCCCACAACTGAAAACACTGCGCAAAAACAAAAAAGCAGCTGAAACCAGCTGGAAAATATCCCATCAGCTCCTAATAAAGAAAACCTAGCAGCCTCTGCGACCTATAAATCTGCAATTTTCCTAGCCCAATCCAACTCCTATAACGACCATATTCAAAATGTCAAATCAAATACCAAATTATTGTTCAATATTCTCAGAGAATTAGAATCACCCACACCGCCCCAACTACCTGTTCTAAGGATGCTACCTGGTGTCAGAACATCCAAAAGGCGTTGTCAGACAAAATTGCGCTCCTACAAAGGAAAATTTAAACCAAAAAAGCAAATCTATCAAACAACCCTCCTGCACCTACAAGAAGCACACCACTCCCTGGTGAACACAACTTATTCAAATTCACCCCACTCAGTGTCAAAGAAGTCGAAGAAATACTAAGCCTAAAACCCTCCAGATGCATGGGAGACATCTGCCCTGCACCTATCATAAAAGAAACAGCAAAGGAGATCGCCCCGTTTATCACTTCCATAATCAATGCCTCCAAGTCCAATACCAACCCTACGAACCTCAAGGATGCATGGGTTAAACCATCCCTTGATCCCAATAACCCTTCCAACTACAGACCCATCACCAACGTACCTTTCCTCCTGAAGATCATCGATAGAGCAGCCTACCTGCAGATCCAGCACCACCTAGAAAGCAAGAACCTCCTAGGGCTATGCCAATCCAGTTGCCACCCAGACACGGCACCGAAACAGCCCTGAAAGATCCAGTAACCCAAATTGAGAATATCGAGGACTCCGGCAACCTTGCCATCCTTCTATTAGATTTATCAGCAGCATTTGACTTGGTCGACCACAAAACCCTCTGTAACCACCTCATGTCAGCAGCCCACTTTTCAAATGACGCCACCTCCTGGATCCAGTCATTTCAGAACAACAGAACAACCAGAGTGTTTTCAACCTCAGTATCTGCACCACCAGAGACACACCTGTGGGGTCCCTCAAGGCTCCTGTATCCCCCCCCACACTATACAACTGTAGAGAAGGTCCCAAGCACAACCCGTACTCCAACTGTCCATTTTGAATTACCGGGAACGTTCACACCGAAATATGTGACATATGATGAGCAAATAAACCAGCAGAGAGTCGCATTTGGGCTCTCTCCAGTACCTATCAGAAGAACCACACCTACTGAAGTACCGACACCCAAGAAAACCTAGACAGTAAGGTATCCATTGAGAAAGCCATATCAACAAATGAAACAGAATGAAGATTCTCAGAGCACACTCTGTGAAGAAGCTAAAAAAAGATACTGAAGGAAGACGAATGGTGACGTCACAAGAGCCCGGACTGACTCACATATAGAAGATATGACGACCTGGGAATGACGAAAAGAGATGAAACATCATGGATAAGGGACATCATGAACCTAAAGTGAAATAACAATGTCCAATGTAAGAAGCATATGCCATGAACACGAAGATATTCGACCAGTTTACATGTGTACATATGCTTGGAACCGCAAGAAAGCTAAGAAAATCGTACAGCTTGCTATGCTTAGTAGTAAGATAGATTGACATATCTACCTCAAAAAGGAGCATTTTATATAAGTATACTTCCTCTATGCACAAGAGCAGAATCTACCAAAGATTACTAAAGGTCTCAGGAGAGGAGTCCCTCAGCACGTAAATCAAAAACTAAAGACCGAGAGAAACTCAGACGCATGCAAAATCGTGCCAAAAAAGCCAAGGTCGTATCGGCTGAAATAGACCAACAGTAGCTACAATTAATGAAGCAAAGAACAGAATATTGTTACGCTCACCTGGTATCCACGGGGGCGCCACACAATACTAGATGGAGGTCTAAGCGCTATCCCGGACCCCTCTCGGCTTGGTTATGTGCCTGACATTGGGTAGCGCCTTAGGTTTTTGTGCATTGAACTCTCCGTCCTTCGTCTCTGTGCAGGGGTGCGTGGTTGGTGCGGGCGTTCCGTGGACCTAGTTGCTTCACTGGTCCATGTGCCCTTTTGTCGGGTCCAGACCGGCTGTGACTCCGACTCTGCTTGCTGTCTTCCAGGTGAGTTATAATGTCTTTTCTGTCTTTATTCTGTCTCTTTCTTTCCCTCTGTTTTCTGTCTTCTCGGTGTCTTGCCCCACTACGCTGTTCCCTAACAATGTCTCTTTTTGTTTTCACCGGAATGGTTGCAATCTCGGAGTTGCAGCGCCGATGGCGAAGACCACAGTGGATTATTGATGCGCGGAGCGCTGCGCTCTTTATTGGTGTTAATTGCTATCCTGTGTTCTCTTCTCTTTGTACAGGTTGCAGTGATGTTCAGGAGTGATGAGCGATCGAAACGCTGCTTGCCTAGGTAAGCGCTTTGTGAATGCTGACCTTGTTCCTTCTCCCTTGCAGGTTGCAGTGAAACACAGAGATGGACGAGGTAAGAGAAGCGCAGGGTGCTGCCAGGACTCGCTGCTTGCCCAGGTAAGAATGGTTATTAATGCTGTCCTTGTTTCTTTACCTTTGCAGGTTGCAGCAAACTCCAGAGATGGGCGAGGTAAGAGAAGCGCAGGATAGATTCAAGAACGGTTACTTCACAGGTAAGTGTTCTTGCTCGCTAATGCTGTTCTTGTTCTTCCAAGTTATTAATGGAATCCGGATCTAGGGCTTCAGGGTCGGGCCGCCGTAGAAGCAGATGAGCAGAAGCTGGACACGGTGAGCGTTACCCTGCAGGAGTGCAGAATAACACGAACCGTGTTCTGCTGTTTGGGTGTGGTTAAAATAGCCCAGGCCAAGTAGTTCCAGGCCCAGCCACACTCAAAACACTAGACCGCATGGCTTGGTTCTAAAAACTGAACTGTGTAAAAGGCCTCCATGTTAGATTAAGGTCAAAAACTGGTATTACTTTATTCCTGATAATGAGCCTGGCGCCTTTGACTCCAAAGGCGCCAGGACTGACTCTGTGTATGTTTCTGATGGAGGTTTAAGGCCCTTGGGGCCAGTGTGAAGGGCTTTAGCCTGACTGCTGCCAGGGGCCTATTATACTTGAGGGGGTCAGGGGCATGGATCGTGACCGCATCCTTTTCAGAGAGGTCAAGATAAGCCACAGAAGGCAGGTATTGGGCAGAAAACAAATCAAATACATAAATTGCATGGAGAAGGAGACGATTTCACGGTGTCTGAATCACGTGACCAGCCAAGCGAGAAGAGTTGAAGCTTTCACACCTACGCGTGGCCTTGTGCCATGCACAGATATCTGAACTTTTCCAGACAGAGATGCAGTCTTGAGGCCAACCACAAAGAAATAATTGACACATGACCACTGAGGTGATGATTGATTGTAGCAATAATTGGAGAAAGGCTGGGGGAGCAGACGAGCACCCTGCACCTGGCCAGTTATTCTGCACGCTGCTAAGCTAGTGGAAAAGTATAAGTGGGGTTGGTGCCAACCCAATCATAGTGGACCAAGTAATCTAGGGTCCTATAGTTAGTAGAACCAATGAGACGTCATACTTTTGATGACGTCCACAGTAGCCATTTTGAAGGAAGGGCTTAGATGCTCCACCTGACACTATTTATCCAATCCCCTCACTCCGTTACCATATACAGATATAGTACCTATATTAAAGTTGCCTTCCTAGAACCAATAGAAATGCATGCAACATTTTAAGCGTTACACATCAGTGATTTGTATTTTTGTATAAATTATGTGTTTTTTATGAAGTTCGTCAGTTGTTGAAGCGAGAAGGAAGGTCAAGCAATAGCTGATGTTCATGAACTCCCTGTTTTTTGGACTTGTCATTAAATGGACTCCCTTTGCCAAACCATTGAGTTGTCATTGATTTGATGCTAGAGTATTAATCTGCATCCCCATCCATCTCACGGGTGCTGCTACTCATCTTAAAGTGCTATTGGGCAACCCCCAGCTTTATGGGCTGGTTGGGGTCCTAGTGCACACTTGGTAGCAGATATATGATGGTTTATCGATTAGATAAGACACCCATTGCCCGTCGACATAAAGTAACTCTAGGTCCTCACCAATGTCACTAGTCCTTTGCCATCTGGCTACGTAGACCGAGAAGCTCCCTGTAGATAGTGGCTAGATTATATTGCAAAACCTACAGGTTGAGGTCTGAAGGAACCTGTGTTTCACCCAAGAACCCCTTCCCACTTCTACGAGCAGCCGATCGTGTGAAAGGCAGGAGAGGCAGTGATGAAGGCTGTGATCCCGAGCATCCACAGAGGAAAACATGCGAACGGTGAGTGAAAAAGACTTAGAACAAGTAAGAGAAGGTAACGGGGGAGACAGGACAAAAATAAAGTTATAGATGGAGTAGAATGTACATATATATAAGGGGAAGGAAATAGTGACTCGAGGGTGACCAAGCAATCCATAGAGGATACCTGGAGGATACCCGAGCATAGAGGAGGATACCCAAGCAGAGAGAGGATACGCCCAAATACCTACGCTTTAATATAGCGGTTAGAAAAAACCTGCATTAAAAGTCCTGAATAAAATAGCACAAAATAGGAGACCAAAACGGTTAAGGACGTTTTTGAAAGGAATGGGCTTACACTCCATGTCGGGGTAAATCATAGGGGCAGGAGATCTGTGTAGCCGGCTGGAGTCTGTCACGTCTGTCTTGTGTTTTTCTCTTCTTTTTTCTCTCTGATGTCATAAAGAATAAGAAAATTTGGGAGGAATTAGCATGAAAATTACGTGATTGTTTAGCTAAGACACTGTATAATATGAATCGATGATTATTGTTTGAAAAAGGAAAAATAATTTGTAGTGGAAAAACGGGATTGGAGCTTGCGACGATTGGTGCTCGCTCATATTGTTGGAGTTGGTTAAGATACGTAAAAGCATAACAAAGTGTTATTTAAAGAGAAGGTGAACAGATTTAAGCATGGAAGACGTTACACCATTAATACACTTGTGCAAGCAGTTGCCAAAACATGCACCTAAGCTGAAAAAAGTACATTCCAGAATGGGTTAAATGAATCGCCAACAAAATGTTTATGCCATGGCCCCAGGGTGGATCGCTGTCTAAAACGGTCCTGCAACATATGATGCCACGTACACTGGCAAAAAGTTAGACAAGCGCCTAGCTAGTTTAGAACTTTGGAAGATGTACCAAGAGGATAAGGAGGAGGAGCCATCCTTAGATTGGATACTTAACGTATGCACAGAGGGGTGTGAGACGCCGTCCACGCCACCCGACCCGTCTAAAACGAAAAGTGAAGTCAGTAAAGACCAAGGATTATACCCGCTAAGGGAACTTGAAGACGCCACGGGATATAGCAACCCGGCTTATGAGTCACCTACGCAAAGTAATAACGAAAACCCAGACAAAGACAGAGAGAGAGATATCACCGCCAAAGTCCTGAGGGACAAGGAGAGGCGCGAGAAAGAAAAAGGAGATCAAGCGCCAGCAAGTACATCTCCAGATACGAATAGAGAGGGCAAAAGATGGAAAGGAGATGAGGATAGAACTGATGAGATAGCATTCACACAGAACGAATGGATGGGAGATCAGATTCTATTAAAACTCAATGGTAAAGGCATTGAGGACGTCAGAAAAAAGGGAGAGCCAGACGATTTACAAAGAAAAGAGAAGGAAAAGGAAAAAGATCGAGAGACGAAAGGATCAGGAAAAAAGATAGGCAGAGATGAGAGCAGTGTATCGCGAGGAGCAAGAAAGGAAACTCGGTCATAAGCAGAGAGCAGCTAACGATCCGAGCAGGCAGGAACAGCGGAGAATAGAAGAACAAAAAAAGACAAGGGAGAAGAGAATAGAGACGAAGGGGTGAGGAAATAAGAAGGCCAAATGAACGTAGAGATGCAAAGAAACGGGAAGAAGATAAGGTCAGGGAGGAAGCGCAGAGAATTTGATGACGACATAGAACGTGAACGAAGACAAAGAGTGTGCGATCTTGAATACCTGGAAAGAGAGGTTAAAAAAAACAGATCCAGTAGTAGATTGGGAAGACATAGAAGAATTATTTCCTGAGTACGATTCAGTACCAGGCACGTCTAGGGCAAATATCAAGGATGACTTTGACACCAGAAGCATCAGAGAAATGATCGATAGAATATATGATGAAATGGGGCTAGAACAAGCACCCCAAGGGAGATGAGAGGATGAGCGTCTTGATAGCACTCAGCTGTATGATACTGAGGACGCCTCTCGAAGTAGTAGAAATAGAGAGCTGTCCCTAGATAAATAGGAATGAGGAAGAAGACAGGAGTTGCACGAGTTGGGCACAGACAATATCAGATGCCGAAAGAGAGGAATATGAGGAAAAGGAAGAAGAGAGAAGATGCAAAAAACACTTCTCCGGAGGAAAAGTGATAAGATGGTCAGATTCTAGCAAGTCTGCACCTAAGACATCAGAGTCAGCCACACAGTCAGACCGACACAAAGGAGTATCTTACGGTCAGAGGGGGGTGTCTCCACCACTGTATGTAAGCTAACATTGCCAGGTAGACAGCGATGAGGGATTATCATCCCTGCAGTGGACAGAAAAATGATGAGAGAGGAAAAGGAGTGCCACATATTACAATTCCCGCTACTCGAGAAAGGAGGAACGAGGCCACAGTATATTCCATGGCCACACATGGATCGAGAAAACCTGAAAAAAAAGCTTCCAATGTTAACATCAGGAGCCGGAAAATGGATACATGAGCTAGAAAAAATGACGGGAAGTAACACGTTGGCTATTGGGGATATTAAGGGTGTTTTACTCACCATACTTGGTGATCGAGCTGACGATGTGTGGACACGTGCGGGTTACCCTGGCGTGACTACAATTAATACTGCACATGATGGAGCTCCATTTAACAATTGCAGAGCCGCGGTATGGAAAGCATTACGATTGCTATTCCCGGATACATCTGACATGGGAGCCATAATGACACGAAAAAAGGAGGAGTCAGAGGATCCTTTGCTGTACATTCAGAATTTCCAAGATGCTTGGGTATTGGAAACATGTGAATCTTGGGGGAAATCCATACCCGTGTTTTACCATATATTATGCCAAGGGCTGCCAGATCAGGTACAGAAGCAGCTCAAGAAATTGGTAGGAATTGAAGCCAAACCGTGGTCTGAAATACAGTTGACCATAGCTCACTATTGCAGATTGCTGCAGGAAAAGAATTGCAAAAAAAGAGGCTGCACGAAAAGCCGATGAGGCAAAATTAGTGCAGAAAAAATTGTCAAAGTATGCCATAGAAGGGGCAATGATAACTAGCACAGATGGATCAAAAATACAGCAGGTCAATGATCAACAGCAGGTTAATCAGGGCAGTAATGGGTTTTACCCCAGAGGAAATGGCAATCAGGATATTTCAAATGGGCAAATAATCAGACCACCGCCAATATGTTGGACATGTGGGATGACAGGGCATCTAGCACGCACATGCAGAAGTCAAGGCATAGTGCAAAACGACCAAGGAACAAGAGCAGGTATGGTGAATCCACCTGTGTTTTTACAGCAGGGAGGAAATGGAGTTGCATCGAATCACACGGTGAACAGCAAGCGCCAGGAGCACAGCAAAGCTTGCAACCTCAGAACTTGATAAGTTTTCCACAAGGACAGTCCCAACAGTCACTGATGCAACTGTCACAGACAACAAGTGCAGGACAGGCATTGAACTCTGGAATAAGAGCTAACACTGGGGATGGAGGAAGTCCAGTCACGCAAAACAGAACAAAATTATATATGTATTAGGACAGCTCACTGGGAAACCTGATGTGTTCTATCCTATCAGTGACACCTAACCCTCATGAGGAACCAAGGGTGGATGTCATTATAGGGGATAGGGAATATTTCTTCCTATTAGACATGGGGGCAACACGCTCGTGTATACGTGAAGGCAAGTTTTCCTTGTCCGGCAATTCTATAAATACTCAGGGCTTCACAGGAGCAACAAGTTGTGTTCCTTTTACAAATGAACTTCCAGTCTCTATAGGAGAATGTGATATGAATGTGCCACTGCTATATTCAAGACAAACCCCAGTAAATATCTTGGGACGAGACCTAATGATGAAGTTAAACATGACAATCTCGTTCACGGAGAAGGGCACAGTATGTTCGACTCCAGGAATGCATTATTTGAACGTATGCAATATGATTAGAGCATACGTGGGACACACGGCAATGAGAGCTATCCCATTGGGGCCAGAAATATTCACGTATGGAATACGTGTGCTCATGGCAGGACTACCAGGCCTTGCAGACAAAACCATGAGGACCCCAGATGAATTTCTATTTAGGCCAAGAATACCAATGCACGAGGAAAAGACAAGTATTTCCCTTGGCAATGCACACAACCGTAGTGCGAGGGGAAAATGGCACTGATCGATGGTTGCGATGATGGAGGCCGACAATGGGGCACAGTAATCGCCATTGAGGAGGGGTACAGATTGACTGATGACGATCTTTTTGATGAAAAAACAAATGGAGAGGAAACAGTTGAGGTAAATCTCATTTTTTTGGGTGAGGATGATCAAGAGAAGTGCCCCAGAGAATGATGCTGGCACAAAAACGTCCTGAATATTTTGATGACGACATGGCAGAGGTGCCTGTCTCAGTATGGACCACAGGCCCCTATGACGTAGGCTTGCTGAAAGGAGTCGGATAAGTAAAGATTAAATTGAAGCCAGGAGCAATTTTACAGAAAGCACAACAGTAACCCATGTCTAGGGAAGCAGATGAAGGAATTTTCAAGACAATTTCTGCTATGATGGAACAGGGCATATTAGTGACGTCAGAGTCGTCATGCAACACCGCGGTTTATCCGATAAAAAAAAATCAAAGGGAGGATCGTGGAGACTAATTCAAGATTTATACCCGATAAATGATATTGTAGAGGCTGAGTTCCCTCTAGTCCATAACCCAGCCACAATCCTATGTAATATACCTGTTGAGGCACAATATTTCACGGTGATTGACTTGAAAAATGCATTTTCTCAATCCCATTGCACCAAGACTCAAAAGATTTGACATTTACATTCAAATCGATGCGTCTAAAAAGCACGAGGTTACCCCAGGGGTACTGTGAGTCTCCTTCAATTTTCAACAGCTTTCTGCAGATGGACTTGAGCAATGTTGCATTAGAGAGTGTTGTCTTGCAATATGTAGATGACATCTTAATTTGCAGCATGACAGGGGAAAGATGCAGACATGATTCTATTCAGCTATTGACTATATTGGCTGTGAAAGGATATAAAGTTGACAGAGAAGTTACAATATTGTCAGCAAGAAGTGCTGTACGTAGTCCAGCTGATCTCGCATGAGGGAAAAAGGGTTACCCCTGAAAGGGCTGAAGCCATATTGACACAGACAAGCCACACATGATAAAACAGATGCAGAGTTTCCTAGGTCTTTGAAATTATGTCAGGGCATGGGCCTTTGACTACAGCTCGTATACCAAGCCCTTGTTACAGGCCCTAAAGAAGGCACAGGTGACGAAAGAAAAAATTGAATGGTCTGAGACCATGGAAGAGGGGTTTACTGAACTCAAGAGAACCATTTGCACCACACCAGTTTTAGGGATTCCCAATTATGCAGAGGAATTCTACTTGTTTTCACACACGAATGGCAGCGTTATGACGGCAGTACTCCCACAGCGAACCACATTGGGGTACAAGCCCCTGGCATACTGCAGTGGGAATTTGGACCCAGTGATGAGGCCGCTGTCATGATTCCTGCCCCTCATGTCCCCAGCCCTCCAAGATGTCAGGCTGGAGCCAGGCCACAATCACCTACATTGCCCTCAAGGGCCTCTCCATCCCTCCAAAGACCCACTTGGAGTCAGACTTGGTGCTTGTGGCACTAGACTCACTCACTCCCATAGGATAACATTGGGGATTGGACTTGTAGTGCATTGATGGGGACAAGATGGATGCCCCCACATATTTCGGTTCCCAGAACTGCATGTGCAGTCTAGTCTTTTGGGTGTGGTTCAGCCCAGAGACACCTGAGATACCCAGAGACTATTTAAGCCACGCCCAGGCTGAGAAACATGCTTTGCGTTTTCTGCACCTGCAGCGTGACACTCACCGTGTTCGGATCGGTCTCCAGTAGCCCTGCATCTTTCTTCTGCGCACAGCTCCTGCAAGAACAAGAACACCGTTAGGAACAGCCTTACCTTGCAGCGCTTCTGCCCATCATTCATCGCTCCTTCTGTTCTGCAGGCATCTTTGCGGTGTCATTCCCATCCCGGCACGCCACTTCCTAAGGAAAAGGGAAACAGAAAAAAGGCATTAGTAAGCATTCTGTAAATCTTCGCTTATTTTTAAATACTGTACAAGCTTCAAACGCTTACCTGAATCCCAGCCGCTCTGGGGGAACTCTGTCTCTGGAACTTCTCATCCATCTGCAAGAGGGAAAAGACACTCCAGGTTAGCGTGGAAACATCTAGATGCGCCGCATACCGCGCTTACTCACTGCATTTGTTCTTCATAACCGGCATCCACGCTGAAAACGTTGCAGCACCTAAAAGACACAGAAAAAGAACTCGGTTCAATACAAATACGAAAGGGGTGCATCACGCATCGCACTCTCACTCACCTTCAGCGCTACTTATCTCAGCAGCACGCCGCCATCCCCGGATGCCGGCCATCATCTAAGGAAGGAAAGGAACGAAGTTAGAAAACTGTTCAAAAGACTCATTATACTTACCTGTCGGACTCTTGCCAGTGAAGTAACTAGGCAGCAACGAGCCTGCATCAATCAACGCGCTGCTGCGCTGAAAGCAGGATGAAGAGCACACTATCCAAGAAAACAAGGTGAGCTGTGGATCATAGGGAAGGGTTGGACCCCGGGGAAGAAGGGGTTCAAGCACACAGAGATGATAGGGAGTTAAACTCTACCAATCCTGTGTTTCAGGCCCAGTCTCCAGTCGAATAGCCTCCAGGGAAGGGTTCAAGGTTGTAAGAGGTCAGAAACAGGCTCAGTGACGTCCCCGTGGATACCAGGTGAGCGTTACAGCCACTTCCTGTGTGAACAAAGTTTAGCTGCCTCAGCGTCCGCCATAGAGAAAGCTACAACCATTGTGATGGGATGCTCCATGACATTGTACGTCGAGCACTCGCTATTTGCCATTCTAGAGAAACCAAAGATCACATTGACATCTCAGAGAGCTTCTGCTTATGAAGTGATCATATCGAATCCATCGATTAAGATAGCTGGGCTTACTATCTTACATCAAACTATGTTCATAGCAGAGCCAGTCACTGAAGGAGAGCCAATAGATGACTGTGCGGATTATGAAGAATTTTATGAGATTCCCAGAGTGAAAGAAAATGCATTTGCAGAAGGATAAATCATCTTTGTTGACGGTTCTTCGAGAATCGATCAAAATGATGGGCAGAGATATACAGGAACTGCTGTGGTAAAGCACATGGCAAATAGAGAATTTCGAGTACTCGTTAGTGCACGATTACCATCTCACTATTCAGCACAGGCTGCAGAATTATTGGTGTTGATACTCGCTATTGAGAATCACGCAGACCAGGAAGTGACGGTGTACAGTGACTCCGCCTATGTGACTTCTACAGTGCACGCAGGCCTAGCGCACTGGAAAAGGAGGGGCTACCTCCGAGCGGATGGCACACCAGTGCAGCATGCATCCCTATTGGATAGGCTCATTAAGGCACTACAGCTCCCAGTGGGCATAGCGGTCGTGAAATGCGCCGCCCATGCGAAGGGGACAGATTTTATCTCATGAGGAAATCAAGCAGCAGACACAGAGGCCAAGCGGATGGCATCCAAGGACGAAACCATAATGAATGAGGAAATAACTGATGTAAATGAAAAAATGATTTTTGCACAAAGTGAACCTGATGGCTATAGTAACATGGGGCAAACCCAGTTAATGGAACTCCAAGGGGAAGCACCACAGGAGAACAACCGCTGGAAGGGGCAAGGGTGTTCTTTAAACCCCTCAGAAAGCTTGTGGCGACAAGACAGCACTGGTAAATCAGTAAAGCCTTTAGCCCTATTAAAATTAACATTGGATCAATTGCATTATCCAGCGCACATGACAAAAGAGAATCTAGCAGCAACAATCGCTGTAGACTGGTTTATACTGAACTTAGCAGAGCACGTCGCATTTTTTATGGTGAACTGTATAATCTGCCAACAGTTCACGGCTGGGCATATACTAAGAGTAATTCGAGGAGTCATCCCAAGGCCCAATGGACCTTTTCAGCACTTTCATGTCGATATGATTCAAGTATGTAACGGGAACAGGTATCTAATTGTTGTGGTGTGTCCATTCTCTAGATGGATAGAAGCAGCTCCGTGCACACACCCAGACTCTACCTGTGCGGCCACATTTCTGGTGAGAGAGGTATTTTCCAGGTGGGAGTATGTGAGGTCATGAGGTCAGATAATGGGGCTCACTTTGTTAACAAAGTCTTTGAACGGATTAGCTTGCTATAAAACGCAAGTTCTCGTTGGCGTATCAACCGCAAGGTAATGGGATATGTGAGCAGCCCAATGGCTTGTTAAAGGAAAGGATAGTCAAGTTGAAGCTTACTCTAAAGAAGGGATGGCTACACTGCCTTCCATTGGCACTGTACACACTCAGAAACCAGCCTGGTTCTCGCCATCATCTTACACCGCACGAAATAGCAACAGGCAGAAGGATGCATACTCCACGGACACCCCGAGATCCAGATGTGTTGCCCTGCCAACAGGAGAAATCTTAGGGTCTGAAATGCAAAATTACTTGAATTGCATGACATCCTGTCTTACTGTAATTTCAGGACAGCTGCAGCAACGACAAAAAGGGTGCAAGGCAGCACAGAACACAGGAGATACTACTGCAAACTCAGCTGAGAGTTTGTGTACATGAATCTTCCCTGGAGACACGGTCCTGGTGAAAAATCACACGAGAAAGAAGTGGGACGAGCCAAGGTTCAACTGACCCTTCAAATTGGAAGACGTCGCTCCCTCTGCAGTCAAGCTACAAGGAAGAAGAGCTTGGATCTTCCTGGGTGACCTCAGGCCATACATCGGAGAAGGCCCCCTGCCCGCACCCCAACACATAGAGACTACAGACAACGGGGAAGAACTGCAGCACGTGCAGATGAGATCCATGGCTAGGATGGACACATTACCAGCAAAACAAAGACAGAAAGTTTGCAAGGTTGTAGCTTAATTTTGGACATTTCCTCTATGCAAAAAAGGGGCTAAGGACATAAAAACGCACACTCTGTGCATCCTCGTTGCAGGGTGAAGAAGAGAACTGCATGCATAAGCCACAACATAGGTTATTAACTTTGAACTTTGGACTGATGTACACTGAAGCCTTGATAAGAAAGGGATATGCCAAATTTTGATCGCAGACACACGAATTGGAAGAAAAAGTATCCAGGCTCATTTCAAACGGGAGCATTGTTTGGACCTACTTATGGTGTCCCACAGCAGCGACATCACTAAAGACGTTCTGAACTATTTTGACCTAGTCTTGAGGTCATACCCGTCACTAGTGGGAAGGCTCACTAACATCACTGAATTTCTTCAAGACCCTGAAAACAAAAAGACAATAAGGAGGCTTCTCACTGTGATCGCCGAGCAGTTCCTCCTGTTTCTGGAATACAGAGAGGAAAACAACAAATGTCCCGAGCAGAAGAAGTGAAATAGGCTGATCAACATGCTTTTCTTTCGCTTAATTGAAAACTGTCCAGATCTTGTCGGGAGACACACTGACGTCTTGATATTTCTTTGAGATCCAGCAAACACAGAACGTTATAGTTCTATAAAGTATAATCATGAATGGAATCATCATACAAGTTGCTCTCCACACACATCGAGATTACAGAAGCTGCTCACAGTGAGTGAGGGCCAAACAGTTCCAAACTTCAGCAAGGGCAGGACAAATGTCCCTGTCACCAGAAGATAGCAGATTGGCGAGCAACGTTTTCTTTCGCTGACTTTTCAGAACATGTGGGGGAGGACTGCCGGTGCTGACGTCCCCACATTCATCAGAGATCCAGCTAATTCTACACAGATGAGCATGCTCTTGGATGGTATTGTGATGCAAGTTGAACTTTTTTAACCATCAACAGAATTATCTGAGAAGATTTTAAACTTTCCGCCAAGGGACAGATCGAGAAGGTATTGCCAGAGACTTCACCCTTGTTTATACAATCAAGAACACATGTCTTCCGGAGTGCAACAGATAAGAGGGAAAGACTGGGATCTTGTCTATTTTGAACACCTGCAGTGAAAAAGGACTTGCTGAAATTAATGCCTTAATTGGCATTTTTCGAATACAGAAAAGAGAACTGTATCCAGAGACAATAAGACAATCAATTTTCCAAGCAAAGGAGGACAATGGTTCCAGTACCTGCAACCGACAAGCGGAGACATCAGAATCCAGATATATTGTTGCATAGAATATATATTAACATTAGTCTTTTTCCTTGGATGATAGAGATGGGAAATCAAAACAGCAGCATCATCATCCCTCAGGAGGAGAGGCGTACTTATTGTTCCAGAACTAAGTGCTGCCGCCTAACCGACAGGGGCAAAATGTATTTATGCATTGTATTCATCGTTGTTTTATTATCTCTGACGATTCGAATTGCATTTTTCATAGGTGTACAAAGAGTTCCGATTCCAGTGCACCCACCTATTAATGTACGCATGACACCCACAAAAGCACCCAGACCCTTTATAGTGATCCCAGTTCCTAGAAGGTCTGATAAAGGAGTGGGTGAACTTGAAATGGATGTGATTAGCAATGACATACATGCAGTGACAAGCAAGTTGAGAAGCCGGAGACAGGGTCGGCAGAGTAAGAATGAAAGAAGGTTACTGACAACCACACGCATGCAAACGATGAGTGCGCACACACACCATGTCTAGTGTCAATAATTGCAGAACCACAGGCCAAAGAAGGGGAGAAGGTTGGACAACCAACGATGACAAGCTATCCTACAAGTGAAATGAAAAGACAAATGGAGAAAGTTGAACTATTAAAGAGACAAAAGGAGTTGGAGAAGAAGCCAACTGAGACAGCATTGATAAGCACCCCTGATCCAACACTGAAAAGGGCAAGTGCAAGCTCAGCCAAAATCTCACGAGGACAGATGATAGCAGAATCAATATGGCCGTCCAGAGCCAGGAAAAGGCAAGAGGAAAAAGAAAGATTTGCCATACTTTTGCCTACTCAATTGGTGCAGATGAAGAGGCCCGCACCATGGATTGAGGTACCTGAGAATCCTCCAGCAAGAAGAAGCCATACGGATGTGTTTAATGACATAGTTATAGCAAACTATATGAAAACCTTGAAAATCAGGAGAAGCATACAAGGAGATGACAGTGAGCTAAACGACTACTTGGACAGCATAGCACACTTGGGAAATAACATATGGTGCCAGCATATGAAAGAAGTTGGAAGACGGAATTCAGGGGAGGAATGCTTTGTTTGTGCACTTCTACCTTACAGCATGGGAAAGTCAAAAATCTTTGTAGCTGTGGAATTGATGTCCAGACAGCACACTGTCTATTACACGTAGCAATGTGCAAGGCCAGAAGCCAGTTAATGGGAAGTGATGCCTCACTGAAATGGGCAACTGAAGCACCCGATCCAAATGAAGACAATTATGTCCAGGACATAAAAACAAGGAACAATGGAAAGACAAAGCCTGGAGTTAAAGGAGCAGAGATCAGAAGAGAGGCAAATCAAAAACTAAACATTCAAGGACAAACTCCAGAAAAAGCTTAGAAATGGAAGAACAGAGGCCAAATGCAAATTTGGGGAACAGTACTCACCAGACGGATGGGGAAAAGGAGTAGTGATTTGCAGAGCATGGATGGTCATTGGAGCCTGCAAAGAAGCAATTGAAAATACACAAAAGATATGCAAGCCATTATGGCCGAAGCTTGCGCACCTATTGACATGGGTCGAAGATAGAGGAGGACCCTTACAGATAGTGCCATTGGAGAGTTCCAAATTGTGCTTGAGGAATAATGGCACAAGGAAAATGGGGGAGAATCAAAACTGTGGACAAGTTTTTGACGCTCCAGGAATGGTACATGGTACAGAAGTGATCATAGATCATTATTGGGCGTGTGGATCCAATGCATATATCAGACTGCCAAGAAACTTTGGAGGTATATGCACAATAGTGAATATCCATGTTCCAGCATTGGTGATTCCAAAAAGTGATCTGAATATTGACAGTTTCCTGAAAGCAGATGCTCACCTGAGGAAAAAGAGATCTGTGGAACCGATTAATAGAATAAAGAGAGAGAATTACTTTTCAACTAAATCAGAAGAGGCTTTTCATGCAATCCCGTATCAACATACTGTTCAGCCTGACCTCATCAGTGTTCATGACAATTTTTATGCCACAAGTTCAAGTTGGAGCAAATACTAAATGGTTGCAGATAACCAGATGGGAGTTACTGCAAACCATCAACACAACCATAAAAGGATTCAACGCAATCAAAGAAGAGTTAAGGGCAATCCGACTAATGACTCTCCAGAACAGATATGTCCTTAACATGATCACAGCTATGGATGGAGGTGTTTGTGCAAAAATTGGAGAATCATGTTGCACATTTATACCTTCTCACGACGAAGCAAATGGAACTCTAACAGAGGTCATATGTATGCTGACAAAACTACAGAATCAAATGATTAACGACGACAGTTGGTTTGGATCACTATTCCCATGGGACCCGCAATGGATGACAGATGCATTCAAATTCCTAGGAGCCCTGCTAGTGATGATACTGCTCAGATTCTGTGTTATCAAGATAATAATCTCTCAGTGCCAGAAAACTGTGAAAAAGGCCATAGGGATGAAGATCATGATTGATGTCGAACCAGGATGGAAGCCCAAAGACCTGACTGATGAAGAATTGAGAGACTTTGTGAAAGCTAGCATTCATGCGCCAGAAGGAACAAAGTTTCGGTATCCAGGGAAACACAGAAACTATGTAGGAAGATGGATCTTTTGCAGCCCAAATAGACAATGTCAACTAATGACTTGGAACAAGGATGAACACGTGAGAACAGCAGTAAGCTTGAAGGGTGTCATAAAAATATGGACACCAAAGAGACATTTCTTCGAGGAAGTAAAGGTGGATACCAAGGAAAAAGTGAAAGTGGTCGATAAATCACCCAGAGTGGGGAGTGTAGAGGAGGTCCCAAGCACAACCCGCACTCCAACCATCCATTTTGAAGTACCAGGAGCGTTCATGCCAAAATATGTGACGTATGATGAGCAAATAAACCACCAGCAGAGAGCCGCAGTTGAGCTCTGTCCAGTACCTATCAGAAGAACCGCTCCTATTGAAGTACCGACACCTAAGAAAACCTGGACAGTAAGGTATCCATTGAGAAAGCCATATCAAAAAATGAAACAGAATGAAGATTGCCGGAGCACAGTCCCTGAAGAAGCTAAAAAGATGCTGAAGGAAGATGAATAGTGACGTCACAAGAGCCCGGATCGACTCATATATAGAAGATATGATGACCTGCGAATGACGAAAAGAGACGAAACATCATGGATAAGGGACATTGTGAACCTAAAGTGAAATAACGATGTTAAATGTAAGAAGCTTAAGCCAACACGACGAAGATATTCGACCAGTTTACACGTGTACATATGCTTGGAACCGCAAGAAAACTAAGAAAATCGTGCAGCTTGCTATGCTTAGTAGTAAGATAGATTGCGGCAAGTGCCACCTATACATATGTACCTTTTTATATAAGTATGAACTTGAAAAAAGAACAGGGCTTATCAGTACAGCTGGTCTATTTGGCAACTCGTTATTCACAGTAAAAACTCAGATAGTTCAGTTAATTGTGGTATGTCAGACTAATGTGGAATGGGAACAGAAAACCTCTAATTCCACATGCCTAAAAATTAAATGCCATCGCAGGTCACTGGATTGACAGTAAGCCAAGAGAAACCTGTCATAAACTGTAGTACGGATATGCAAAAGCATACAAAGACATCCAGTACATTGCGCCCATTTAGGTTAGAAGTATTTTATTCTTATCAGTCTTCAGGTTCGCCCTTTACTGATAACACGTGCTTCGGCCCTTGCTGGCCTTTCTTAAATCAGGGCTTGACATAGTATTTGTAAATTCATACTACTCCACGTAGGGGGTCATTACTTCCTCTTATGTAGGTTGTATTGTATTGGGTGAAATCCCATTTATATATGATAGAAACTCCAGTCATACGCGTTGGCCTCCTCCGAGTACCGACACCCAAGAAAACCTAGACAGTAAGGTATCCATTGAGAAAGCCATATCAACAAATGAAACAGAATGAAGATTCTCAGAGCACACTCTGTGAAGAAGCTAAAAAAAGATACTGAAGGAAGACGAATGGTGACGTCACAAGAGCCCGGACTGACTCACATATAGAAGATATGACGACCTGGGAATGACGAAAAGAGATGAAACATCATGGATAAGGGACATCATGAACCTAAAGTGAAATAACAATGTCCAATGTAAGAAGCATATGCCATGAACACGAAGATATTCGACCAGTTTACATGTGTACATATGCTTGGAACCGCAAGAAAGCTAAGAAAATCGTACAGCTTGCTATGCTTTGTAGTAAGATAGATTGACATATCTACCTCAAAAAGGAGCATTTTATATAAGTATACTTCAACTATGCACAAGAGCAGAATCTACCAAAGGTTACTAAAGATCTCAGGAGAGGAGCCCTTCAGCACGTAAATCGAAAACTAAAGACAGAGAGAAACTCAGACGAATGCATCGTGCCAAAAAAGCCAAGGTCGTATCGGCTAAAATAGACCAACAGTAGCTACAATTAATGAAGCAAAGAACAGAGTATCCTGTTCAGAGAGGTCAAGATAAGCCACAGAAGGCAGGTGGTGGGCAAAAACCTAATCAAATACACAAATTGCATGGAGAAGGAGACAATTTCACAGTGTCTGAATTACGTGACCAGCCAAGCGGGAAGAGTTGAAGCTTTCACACCTATGCATGGACTTGTGCCATGCACAGATATTTGAACTTTTCCAGACAGAGATGCAGTCTCGAGGCCAACCACAAAGTAATAATTGACACATGACCCCTGAGGTGATGATTGATTGTAGCAATAATTGGAAAAAGGCTGGGCGAGCTGACGGACACCCTGCACCTGGCCGGCTATTCTGCACGCTGCTAAGCTAGTGGAAAAGTATGAGTGGGGTTGGTGCCAAACCAATCATAGTGGACCAAGTAATCTAGGGTCATATAGTTAGTAGAACCAATGAGACGTCGCACTTTTGGTGAAGTCCACAGTAGCCATTTTGAAGGAAGGGCTTAGATGCCCCACCTGACACTGTTTATCCAATCCCCTTACTCCGTTACCATATACAGATATAGTACCTATATTAAAGTTACCTTCCCAGAACCAATAGAATTGCATTCAACATTTTAAGCGTTAAACATCAGTGATGAGTTTTTTAGTATAAATGATGTGTTTTTTATGAAGTTCGTCAGAGTTGTTGAAGCGAGAAGGAAGATCAAGCAATAGCTGATGTTCATGAACTCCCAGTTTTTTGTACTTGTCATTAAACGGACTCCCTTTGCCAAACCATTGAGTTGTCATTATTGATTTGATGCTAGAGTATTAATCTGCACCCCCATCCATCTGACGGGTGCTGCTACTCATCTTAAAGTGCTATTGGGCAACCCCCAGCTTTATGGGCAAGTTGGGGTCCTAGTGTGCACAACATATTCACAAAACCTCTTTTTGACAAACTTGACCAATTGGGCATCTCTTACACTAACTACGCCGATGACACACAAATTCTCATACACCTTACAGGCAACCACAACACAGACTCACAACGACTCAACAACATTTACCTTCTCATCCAAGCGTGGATGGCACAACACAGACTCTGCCTCAATGACGACAAGACTGAGCTTCTTCTACTTTGAACCCAAGCCAGACTTAATAAATTGGACAATAAATTCAACACTTTCAACATTGACGGTAACAACATCAAAATCTCAAAAGACATCAAAACACTAGGTATGTACATTGACTCCACCATCTCGCTAGACAAACAGATAAATGCTATAGCTTCCACCACTGCTTACACATGTAAGCTCATCAATGCATGCAGACCTTTCCTGACCAATGAAAATTGCATCACCCTGGCCAGGGCGCTTGTACTATCCAAGCTAGACTACAGCAACAGGCACAATACGACCCACTGGAGGGGGCCAGCGGCCCGGTGAGTGCAGTGAACTAATGAACAAATGGAATCCGCTCACATGGCTGGGTAGAACAAGAGACGACCAGTGAAGAGCTTGGCATCGATGCTCACCTGGGCAGTATAACAGCCAGAATGGTGCAGCCTCCAACTTAACCCTGTGGACCCCAGAAAATACGAGCGCATGAGGAACACCTCCACATATCCGCACAAACCAAGATACCGGAAGACCCAACAGGACGTCAGGACGAAAGCAGAGCGAGGAGTCACACAGTAGCGACAGGAATGGAAGTGCTCCAACAAAGGTGAGGGGGACCATAGCCAGAGTGCAAACAACAGGGGAGATGGCATCTAAAACTGGCAAGCCCAAGGCGAAAACAACCTTCGATTGACATTTTCACTAAACCAACCCAAACGCCAGAAGCTGCCACACATGCAGGCGGAGATACACTTGAGACAGCGAATCCAGCACACACTGATCAACAGATTCTGGAAGCCATTGCAGAATTGAAATCCTCATGGGAGAGTAAGATTGCCGCCATGGCAGAACTAAAGTCCTCGGTGGAATTCAAGATAGACGCTGTCAGCGTGGATGTTAACCTTCTAAGGCAAGATGTTAGGGCGCTGGCAGAGCGTACGAGCGGACTCAAAAGTAAAGTGAAGGCCAACACACATACAGGCATGGCTAATACCAAGGAGGTTACTATATTGCAGCAACAGGTGCATAATCTGGAGAACCGGGTGGAGGAATCGGAAGGGCGAGCTTGACGGAATAACATACGCGTGGTGGGACTTCCAGATGGAGAAGAAGGCACGGACCCAACAAACTACATAGAGAACATGTTGATGCACGAGATAGGCGCAGGCGCGCTTACCCAGGGGTTCACAGAGGAAAGAGCGCATCGTGCCCTAGCCAGGAGGCCTCCACCGGGGGCCCCTCCCCGGCCGATTATCGGCAAGATATTGAACTATAAGGACAGGGAAAAGATTTTGAAACACTTCTGCAAAGGTGGGATGATCAGCAAAGCGTCAGCGACCATCACAGCGTATCAGGATTACACCTTTCTGGTACAGAAACAGCGGCTGCACTACGTAACAGTCAAGAGGCGGCTGCGTGAAGCAGGCTTCAAATACATGCTGCTGTACCCGGCGAAATTGAAGGTCATACACAAGAAGAAGGTGTTTTTCTTCGAGACCCCCGAGGATGCGACGGCCTGGTTGGACACAGTGGGCTGCCCAGCAGAGTCAGAAAGCCAGTCGCTAAGAGCAGAGGATAAGTGAACCTGCATTCCTCCTGTAAAGTACTGTTGACTAGAATAGCTGATGACAGATAGCGGTTGTGACATTGACATTGGGGAGGCAACAACCCAGTGGGAATCATGATGCATACAAGTTGCTGAGGCAGTGAGTGGGGATACTGAACTATGGTGCAGAATATTGGTGGCTAAAGGCAGGAGACGTAGGTGTGGTATCAGCCCATTGGGTAGTTTTGTTGCGATACTGGTAGTGCAGTATCCTCTTGCAGCACTTCGAGTACCAGGTGACCGGGAAAGAGGCGAGATGCGGGGAAGCCGGAGCTGGGCAACAGTTGGGGGCAGTTGGGGTAACGAGGGAGGGGGGATTTGGGGTAATGCAAAGAGGGGGAGGGTGCTTGGGGTGCTAAGGGGGGTGAGCCTACAATCACATGCCACAAAGTATGAAAAGGAGAGGGGGGCGGAAACGGATAGGATGGGAGACCTTAGGATAGTGACCTGGAATGTGAGGGGGCTAAACAATTACATTAAACGGAATACAGTCATGATGTACCTGAAGAGACAGAAAATAGACATTGCACTGTAACAGGAAACTCACCTGAACAAAGCGGTAGTAGCAAGGAAATGGAAAGGCACAACCCTAGGGGCAACGTTCTCTGCGTATGCCAGAGTAGTTTTTACATGGATATCGCCAGATGTCCGGTTCAAGTTATTACAGTCCACCATAGATAAAGATGGGAGGATGGTACTAATAAGAGGGATGGTAGAAAATGAAGAAGTGAACATCATCAATGTTTATGCCCTGAATCAAGATACCACTGTTTATTTTAGGAACCTATATACCATGATAAGCCCATATATGGACGGGCAGTTATATGGGGCGGGGGCTTTAACTGCCGAGGCTAGACTGGTCCGATGAGAAGGTCGGGAGGCTGGCCCCGGGGGAAAATGCCTTGAGCACCCTGCTAAAAGATTTTCGGTTAGCGGAAGTGTGGAGAATGCACCACCCACAGGGTAGGGGATACTCGCACTATTCTCCCCCACAAAACCTGTATACCAGATTAGATAATATATTTATTGGACCGGAGTTAATGGAAGAAATTACACAGGCAGAATACAAGGCTATAGTCCTCACGGACCACGCGCCGCTGATAGTAACATGGCAGAACTTACCACCCAGGGCGAAAATCCCAACATGGAGACTCAGGGCCGAGGCGCTGAAAGATAGTGTTCCGGGAAGACCTGAGAAAAGACATAAAGGCGTATTTTGAACATAATTCCGGCAGTCTAGAATGGGCTAGGATGCTGTGGGAGGCATTTAAGGTGGTGGCGAGGAGAGCGGCAATATCAAAATCACAAGGATTGCAAGGCGGCATAATACAGGAATTGCATAACGCAGAGAGAAAGTTGGAAACAAAAATGTGAGAGGGCACGAGATCCCCAGAGGAGACTAAGACTATATATCAATTACAGCAAGAATGCAGGTACCACTGGGAGAGACTATGCAACTTAAACTATAAAAAATATGTAGAGAGACAGTATGCAGAAGGGGACAAGCCAGGCAGGTTGCTAGCCTGGTTATATAAAAGTGAGACCGCTCGATAAGCAATTGGAGCAATCAAGGGGTAGACGGGCATACACGGGATACCCAAGAAAGAGTAAACTAATGTTTTTTTTTAATACTATAAGAAATTGTATTCAGACATTACCGAGGGGGAAGAAATAGATGTGCATGAAGCATTAACGGAGATCGCTTTACCCAAACTTGAGACGCCAGAAAGAGAGAACCTAGAGGCCCCAATAACGTTAGAAGAGCTAGAACAAGTGATTAAGATGTTACCTACTAACAAGGCCCAAGGGGCAGATGGACTCCCAAGTGAGTTTTACAAGGTGTACAGGACGGAATTGCTCCCTCCGATGCGGGCAATGTTCCACGAAGCATTTAACACAAGCACACAGCCAGGGTTCCTTTTGGGAAACGATCATCTTTCCGCTCCTCAAAACTAACAAACCAGACATGGACTGCGGGTCCTACAGGTCGCTCTCAATGCTCAATCAAGACAGCAGAATACTCACGGCAGTGATGGCGAATAGGCTGTGACCAGTCATAAACAAAGTCGTACATCCTGACCAAATGGGGTATGTCCCGCGCATGAACATATCCGACAACCTTGGAAGACTCCATCACGTCATAGAGCAGACAGAGGGTAGCTCCCAAGAGGTGGCTATAATCTTTCTGGATGCGGTGAAAGCCTTCGACACAGTCAAGTGTCCCTGGCTATTGGCTGTTTTAGAAGAATATGGTATTGGGCCTGTGTATTTGAAGTGGGTCCAGTTGTTATACAACAAACCATTGGCTTGAGTCAGTCGGGAGCGACCATATCAGAACAGTGGCATTTGAGCAGAGGCACTAGACACGGATGTCCGTGGTCCCTGATGCTTTTTATTTTAGCACTAGAACCCCCTAGCGGTGTACTTGAGGCAGCAATATGGCAAAGTAGGAATCAGTACTAGGGGAGGGCAACACCTGATATCGATGTGCACGGATGACATGTTGCTGTACCTGAGGTACCCACGTGGAGAACCTACAGTGTATTCTGGAGGTTATGGAGAAATACGTGATGCTGTCTGGCATAACAGTCAACCCTAAAATGTCTAGCATATTCCCCCTGGGTAGATATGTGGGAACACCAAGACACACATTGCTGGTATTACAGATAATGTGGGAAACCGAGACGTTCAGATATCTGGGAATAGATGTATATAACAATGTTGAAGTTGAACACAAGCAGAACACTGAGAAAGCAGTGTCTAAAATTGAAAGCAGTATGGCATATTGGGCCAAGCTACCCATTGACCATGATGGGGACAGTGGCACTGCTAAAGATGGTGGTGCTGGCCAGGTTATTACACTACTTTGCGAACACTCCCAAGCGATTTCTGCCTTTCATTGCTAAATCGAATCTATGTGACCCTATTTATGCATTTGATTGCTGTGCCTCTCTGCCTTTCATTGCTAAATCGAATCTAGGTGACCCTATTTATGCATTTGATTGCTGTGCCTTTCTGCCTTTCATTGCTAAATTGAATCTAGGTGACCCCTATTTATGCATGTGATTGCAGTGCCCTCCTGGCTTTCTCCCTCCTACGCAGGCAACTAGGACTACCATCATGTACATCAGTGCTCTCCTTTCACTTTATTACACTCTAGCCCTACGACTTGCCCAAGTCACCCAGCTACATACGGTAACCATCCTACCACTCCGCCCTAAACCTCATCAGACTCCTCTCAGTCTTGCCTCCCCACGACTTATGTTGTCTCCCAGAATTAGCCCGGCAGTCTTTGCTGGAGGACAGTTCAACTAATACCTTAATGACCCTGCACTATGGCTGGAACACTTCGCTAGGAAACCCACACCTAACCAACCTTGCCCCTTCCTTCTCAGAAATAAGAGACTAGGCACCAGATTCCACCTACGTCACTCCCGTAACAACGCCTCGAAGCAAACCCTACTACCTCCACTTGGTTCACCGCCAATCACTACCACTCGCAAATCTACAACCACAGAGGTTAAACTGCCCATGTTTAAGGGCGCCCTTATTAATGGCAGATCCCTCACCGCACATGCACTAGACATAGCTGACCTCATCACCACGTCTGACCTTGACTTCCTAGCTATATCGGAATCCTGGCGTCATGCTGCTTCAGGCCCCTTACTAGCGTTGGCTCTACTGCCTGACTACGGCATCACATGATGTGACCGCCCCACTGCCCACTCTAGAGGTGGGGGTGTAGCCTTCATCCACAAAAATGCGCTTGACCTAAGAGTGATACCTGATGCCAAACTCGCTTCAGCTGAGCTGCAGTCAGTCAAATTAGCACTCACCCCCAATCAAACGGCCACCTTGCACCTTATCTACAGGCCTCCGGGACGGGCACCGTCCTTTGCCAGTGAAATCTCCACCCTCCTCCTGGACAATACTAAAAATAAATCGCAAACAATCATCCTAGGCGACCTGAACTTAGGTCTTGGTGACCTAAAGGATCCTGTGGCAACCGACCTGGAGAACATACTAACTGATTTCGGCCTCACCTTGTACATTCAAGAACCTACCCATATCAAAGGTAGAACACTTGATTGGTTAGCTGGCTCCAATTGCAACATCAAGGTTCTCAGCAACACCCCCTGTTTATGGTCTGACCATCACGTCATAACCTTTAACATTGAAGCTACCCCACGCATCCCGACTCCAATAGCCCCAGCATTCCCGACTAGAAGCAAAAAAGACATAACGAAGGAGAAACTCCTCCCACTGTTACTCCCAACCCTTGATGCAGCCACCAACACCTGCTCTGACCCTACGTTCTTAGCAGACACGTACAACCAAACAATGCTAACGGCTATTGACTCTATAGCACCCATCAAACTTAGGAAGGCCAAATTACAAGCTCATCTTAACTCATGGTTCACCCCACAGTTAAGAACGCTCCGCAAAGCGAAACGTTGTGCCGAAAAGCCATCCCTCTGACGAGCACAAAGATGGTTTCCTTCTTGCCTCACTCTTATAAAGATGCCATCATCACTGCAAAAAAGGAATCTTTTAACAACCGCATTATGCAAGCTGACTCGAACACTAAGGAACTCTTCAAAATCCTAAAAGAGCTTGAAACTCCAGTCGCCCCCCCTAGCACTTGCTTGAAAGATAGTAAATGGTGTGCTAACATCCAAGCAGCCTTACTAAATAAAATCTCCACACTACAAGCGAAAATTAAAGATAAGCAGGACAGCCTGAAGCGCGACAACCACGCTCTTTCCCCTGCCAAGGCCCCCACTCCAGACGCTGCTAACACCACACCATTTACATTCTCACCGCTCACCGTCGTTGAGGTAGAAAACATAATTCTCAGAATTAAACCCTCCAACTGCCAAGGTGATCCTTGCCCAGCCCCTATTATTAAGGACTCGGCGCATGAGCTGGCCCCATACATCACGGCCTTCATTAACTCGTCCTTCAAAACCGGTATTGTCCCGGATAACCTGAAGGACGCTTGGGTGATCCCTCTGCTTAAAAAGCCATCCCTCGACCCAAGTATTCCTACCAATTTCCGACCTATCACAATAGTACCATTTCTGCTTAAGATTTTAGACCGTGCTGTATACCTTCAGATTCAAAATTATATGGAATCCAGTATCATGCTAGGTCTTCGACAATCTGGATTCCGCCCCAGACACGGGACGGAGACTGCGTTAATAGACCTCAAAACCCAAATCGAGGTCCTAAAGGATCAGGGCAAGCTAGCTATGCTATTACTGCTCGACCTTTCGGCCGCTTTTGATTTGGTCAATCACCAAATCCTTTGCAAGCACCTCCACTCCGCTGCTAACTTCCCATCCTAGGCTGCAGCCTGGATCAAATCCTTTTTGAGCAACAGATCCATGAGAGTCTTTGCCCCATCCGCAGCCGCCGACCCCTCTCCAATTCACTGTGGCGTACCTCAGGGTTCTTGTGTGTCACCTACACTCTATAACATCTTCACAAAACCACTCTTTGATGTGCTTGACTATCTGGGTGTCTCCTACACTAATTATGCGGATGACACCCAGATACTCATTCCCATCACTGGTGACTATCTAGCTGACACCAAGGCCCTCAATGATGTCTACTTGGTCATCCAAGCTTGGATGGCCCAACACCAGCTTTGCCTAAACGACGACAAAATGGAGCTTCTGATCTTGGGCACTGCACAACGCCTGAGCAGACTAGAACCGGCATATCAGTCATTCTCCATAGACGGCAATAACATTCGAGTCTCAAAAGACACTAAAACATTAGGGTTCTACCTAGACGCTACTTTATCATTAACCCGACAAACGAATGCTGTCAGATCTGCATCTGCCTACACATGCAAACTCATTGCAGCCTGCAGACCTTTCCTTACTACCTCCAACAGTGTCACACTAGCGAGAACCCTCATCATGGCTAAAATCGACTACTGCAGTGCCCTCTACCTAGGCACCAGCCAAGAGAACCTAAATAAACTCCAAACTACCCAAAACAATGCCATTTGTGCCGCCTTAAACATCCCTTGTAACCACCATATTACAGAAACTAGAACAAAGTTAAAGTGTTTACCTGTCAAGCAAAGAATCTCACTCAAAGCACTCGCCATTACGCACAAATGCCTGGTTAATAAGGCCCCCATCTACCTCGGCAGTCGACTGTCGCGACACTCGACCTCCCGTCCACTAAGAACTGCCCAGTCCCACTGTCTAGCCATCCCTAGATTTAAACTGAAAAAAGCAGGGGGTTCAAGCTTCCCGGTCCTAGCGTCCAAGCTCTGGAACTCCCTCCCTGCTACAATCCGAGCTGAAGAGTCTTTTTACACTTTCAAAGCCAATACTAGATCCTGGCTTTTCGACCAGCTTTAAGTGCCGCACAGCGCCTCTGTCTTACTTACTCTGACCTGCCGACCCCGGTTATTACCTAGCTATTACCTAGCGGCTCCGGTACCACTGTATTATTTGTACCTAATGTCCTGTTCATATCATGTAATGTTATTCCTTTTGTAAATTCTTGCATTGCTATTCCTGTATATATGCATTTTTGTAACCTTGTATAAATTTGCGCCCTGATGCCTTCGGGCCTGCGGGTTGCGCGTTATAAATAAAATAAATACAAAATACAAATACAAGAGTTTAAACTAGCAAATAATGGATGCTGTTTCACACACACACTCAAATTCTCCAACGTTTGAATAGAAAACCCAGCTGATATAATACAAATGAGTCATTCCGATGTCATTATCACTGAGTTATGGAAACATATCTATACTGCTAATTGGTTCTTATTTCTAAGCTACAAATAGTATCTATATGTCCCACCCTACTGATTGGGTAACTCTCTATCTAATGTCCCACCCATAAAACATCCCATTTCATGTGCTACATCACCAGTCTTGAACATTATTAGTTAGCCAAAAAACTGCTGCTGGAGTGAAAAAGGTACATGTTTATCGGTTAGCATGCGGTCACACTATCCTTGAACTGGCGGCATGATGACATGTATATGTAGATGGGAGGAGAGGACAAGCATATCGACATATTAATTAAATAAAATAGCCCATGTTGTCCTAGCCATGTCATCTTCGAGTTTCTAAGAGTTTTGTCCTGGCCCAAATCTCAGTTTTCCGGCCCTCCCTGTCTTGCAACAGTAAACGAGCCATCCTGTTCTTGACACATTATGAATAACTATTGTTGACAGTCATGCTGCTTCCACTGTATTAATTTTTCATTGCACCAATTATTTTGTCTTTTTCGCCGCACTTGCTACTCTATAACTCCTAGCCGATTGCTGAGACATTAATCTGTCAACTACTAGGACATTTCCTGAGTTGCTTAGTTCGTCCCATGGACTTCAAATAGTCTGCTGTGTTGTCGTAACTGATTTACCTTAATGGTTGAACGCTCGCTGCCCAGGCACTGGTATCTTGTTCCGTTATGTAAATGTTCCCTCCGGTGTCCTCAGCTTTTGACATTCCTTTGAGGCAGATGTGTCTAGTCATTGCAGCATTTTTCCTGAATTAAATGTATTTGTTTCAAATAGCGTGCTTAGCTGCAAAGCCTTCTTAAAGCTACAGACTTATTCTCGGCTGTGCTTATGCAGTTTGAAATGGCAACTGCTTGTTACGTTTTTATCCTCTGCAGGACACATTTGATTTGCTATCTACCGATGTCCTGTCACATTATTTCCCTCCCTATGTGTATCCAGCAACCTTATCTACCTACAAGTTTCTGCCCTACTTATGTGGTGAGTCCCTATCTTGTGTACACGCCTTCCTGTCACCTAATCTATTCTATTTAAAATGCACTAATTGTGCAAGCTAATGCCTTATCTTGTCTCTACTTGTGTAGCGCAAAATAACTATTGTTTGTGACAGCTGCATTTCCAGGAGAATTCAAAGTGCAGTTTCAAATGTGTCCTTTCTTATCTTATAATTAAATTTCTTCTGAGGAAGGCAGGGCGGCACTTGAACATGCTCTCTAGTCAATAACTACCCCACTACATTCCCCCCTCTGGTTGAGTCATCAACCACTCTTTCATTTTGTGTCATATTACAGCCTTCCTTGGGCAGCCACACTCTGGTGACCCCCCCCTCAAGTTACCTCATTGTGCTACGCAATCTGCTGGACTGCATGTCATAAGCCAGCACTCCCCATTCTTGTCACATTTCATCCAGTGCTCATTGTAGTTATGGGTATCTTTTGGGCATGTAAATGCCGCAGGTTGTCTAACTGGCTGACCCGATGGGTACATGGGACCGTGCACTTTGTCATCAGTTTGACGGTATTGATGTACAGTGTAGCCCACATTAACCATTACTGTAATTTGGAGTGCCTTCTTGCCAGTCATTTTACATTGGCTTATTGCTATTCTCAAGATGCAAAAATCCATTAGTGACCACTGCCAAAATTGCCAACAGAAATTTGAATGCATCTGTCAGCAAGGTAGGCATCTAGGAGAATAGATAACTGAACCAGCTATCATTCTCAATGTCATCCACATCCTCCTCCATTTTATTGTGCAGCTCTTTCAAGGAGTATATGGCCTCTGCCAAGGTCCCATTCTCCTTGTCGTGTGTGGGTACAAATGTACAGCACCTTGGCCCTATCCTTGCACACACTCCTCCCCCCATGGCTGTGAGGAGGTCCAGAACATATCTGTTTTGTAGAGTCATCAATCTGACCGCACCTAACTCCTCCTTTCTGGCATTGAAGCCTTTTATTGTGGCATTAATAGTTTGTAACAGTTCCCACCAAGTTATCTGGATCCAGTGTGCATTTGCTGGTACTTGCAGGCCAGGCATTAGAAGGGATGTGAAGAACGTTGTTGTTTTACCAAATAACTTTTGACTCTCTGGGATTTCATTGAATGCAGCATTGGCCTCCTTGGAAAAATAGTTGGTTCTTTTTTTATGTTTTAGGCCTAGGGATCTTTTCTTCCTGGTGTATGCCATTGAAGGAAAAGTCCCAATGCCAAAGTCACTTTGTGGTATTACCAATGCTGGTATATTTAGTTGCACTATTGTACATATCCCACCCCAGTTGGGTGGAAGCTGCATATAAGTTCTTGTGCCGCAGGTCAATTAGTACAGCTCTGCCAACTTTCATGCCTGGTAAATCCATAATGCCTTTGCCCTTTGCACCCTTCATTGTTGCCAAGCTTTACTGTACCATTATTTCTTAAGCATCCTGCTTCATCTTCCACCCATGTTAGAAATTTGGCAGTTTCTTTACATTCCTCATGGCACACTCTGAGTTTTTTTTATCACTTCTATTGGCGCAGTTCATACTGCCTCTGCATTGCATCCCATTATTCCATCAACGAATCCTCCTGAGGAATATACTTTCCCTTTTATTTGCAATTGTGGTCTGTCGGCACAATAAGGTATCAAATTAAACTGGGCATCTGTTCATCTTAATATTTGGTGATCCACTACTTTGACATCTCCTGTATTTGGACCTGATAGTATGTACTTGAGCACTTTATTTTTCATTATTCTACTCTCCATCATGTGTGCCTCTTTTACATAGTTGTCTACGTATGGTAATTCTGAATCTGTGAGATACTTCATCATGGCCAATTGTCCCTGAAATTGTTCTCTTGTCTGGCATACTGCGAGATGTACCAAGCAGTGTGTTCTGCACTCAGGTACTTCTTGAGGTATAAGTACTCGAGAGGCTGGCATGGCATAGGGGATAGTGAGCAAACAAAGCAGCTTTCCCTTGATTTCTCTCTTCCCACCTTCTCCATTGACCTATGCCATGAGTTTCGTTCAATATATATGGAATTGTCAAAATACCTCTCATGTAATATTCATCATCTGCAATACTTGTCCTTGCCCTTAATGTCTCCACAACTGGGGGGGAATACCATTTCCTTCTCTAACTGGAAATCTACTTGTTTTTTTAACTTCTTCACTAACATTATGCAATAGGGACACATTTATCTCATCATAATCAGTCAAATGCAGTGTGAGATAAAATAAGAAATAAAAAAAAGAGAAAGGAAAACGGAAGGACCACAATAGCCATAACGTCAGTCGTTTGTAAATGTGTCCTGCAGCGTATTGATTTGGGGTATTATGAAGAGTTTGGGAACATAAGGATATGAAAACATTTGTACAGTTTACTTAGTACTGGGCAATAGTAGGTTACTATTTTTCAATGGTGAGTGAGGTGAGCTGTATAAACCTTTTTAAAAGCATTTGCAACCAATGATAGTAATAAAAGATTTGATTTTGTTTTTTTTTCTTTTTCAAGTCAATCCCACTATTATGTGGTTCATTGATAAAGAACTTAAACATATGAAAATAATCCTGCTAAAAAACGTAAAAATATAAAAATGTGGAAGATAAAAAATAGTCCAAATAAAAATGTAAAGATAGACAAATAGAAAATATGGTCCGTTTATAGATGTATTCTCTTGTGAAAAAAAGTCCTTAATACTGTGCTGGTGATATATTCAAAAAGTCCTCAGCATCAACTCCTTTCTTACTGTTCCAGTGATAGTTCAGTGTCTATGTTCGTCAAGTGGTGCAACCTAATTTATATTTCTTGCATTCTCGAGTTCCTTTTTCTCTTCAATTTCTTGTTCAGCACGCACTTGGGCTCTGGTCCTGGGTCTGTTTTCGTTCTCTTCTCCCTCGGGATCCTGGTAGCTGGACAGAGAGGCGGCACTCTTGTATCGTCTTATGTTGGCTATGTTGACCCACGTAAAAAAGTTGACAACTGCAGTAGTATTCAATTCTATGTCGTTCTTTTCTGTGCCTTTAGCGATACCTCCCTGCCTTTCTTTTACCTGTCGAGAAATGAAAGAGAGGTATTTAGCCATGGACATCAAATAGTCATGCAACTCATTCCCTAACACAGTCGCAGTGCTTTGGGCATCTGTGTGCGTGGGTGGGGTAATGGGCACATGCATCCTGTGACCTGACACCAATTCATGAGGAGTCAGGTGAGGGTCTGAGCCTGGCTGATTGCGTAGGGCAAAAAGAGCCAGCGGAAGGCAATACAGCCAGTCCTTATGCAACGTGTCGCACAATCTTGCTAACCCGTGATGCCGGAGAGTTTTGTGCGCTTTATAAATGTAAAATAAATAAATAAATCTCCACGACCCTCCCTGAGATATTTTCACTATGTATACATCAGTGTTGTAAGGAGATTCTGATGGCACTATCACTCCCTGCTTCATGAGCGCTTTTATTGTTTCATAAATACCCTCATCTGCTTCTTTGGACATTGCCCCTTTAATGTTATTTTTACTGCTACAATCCCTTTTAACAACTCCACATCACATGGACTGGTCGTCCATAGTGTGCTGGCTACCCATGCCAAACCTTCTTCCATAAATGATAGTACTTTTTTAGCTAGCATTATTTGTTGTCGAATCTCTCTATACTCTAGTCTCAATTGACATGATATACCTATCTAAAACAATACCTCATCATTATAGTCAAACAACTCCTATGTCAACTGGGTCAGTCTGTGCGATGCTTCTAGTGCTATTACTGTGCGCCAACACACCCCTTCCTCATCAGTGCCTTGTAAAATCACTCCATACTCCTTCTCTACAGCCATCTCTAGGTCAATTGTAACCCATTCCCCTTCACTTACATCTGTAGATATCTGTGTTCTGAATAAAAGGTCTTTGGGTAGTCTCAATAGCTGTCCCATAATGCGGGAAGCCATGCTAACATCACTTGTACTCCATAGAAAAATATTTCAGGATCCACTGGTACTCCCCTCTGTACTTTATTCCCATGAAAGACTTGTATGTATTTCTTTGCTGTCTGGAAATGTATGCCTCGCGTAGAGCATATTATGCCATCCTCTAGCAATGAGATTAACATATTGAGTTTGGTCGTAAGATCTCTTCCCAATATGTTAACAGGTGTCTTTCTGGAATACAGGGATGGGATAGCTACTGTCTGCTCTCCTACTGTCACAGGCAAGCTACCAGTGAAAGGAACCGTATTTGTAGCCACAGAAAATCCTTGAGTGCCCATGAATAGAATATTCCTGACATTTGAAATCTGCCCTCTGAGACATAGGATTTTGTCGCTCCAGTGTCAACTAAGAAGGAAAGAGCCTGGTCGCCTATAGATACCTCCACCCTCGGTTCTTGTTCAGGGTCTGTGGCTACTGATAGGATAGGGCACATCAAGCTATCTATTCTGTGGGCTATCCTATTGGGGATACATGTTCAGTCCTGTCCATGTAAAAGTGTCCCCCCTCCCCAACTGCTGTTATTCCTCCTATCCAGGGTGTATGTGGCAAAATGTTTGTATCCCACTGTGTCACTGCTTGTTGTGATTGCGCTGCATTCTGTGGTGGTTGTGTCAATGTCTGCTGTGGTTGTTATGGCGCTATCTGTGGATGTATCTGTGGCCCTTTTGGTTTCTGCACCTGCTGATCTTGTGTCTGATCTGGTGAATATTGTGTGTAGTCATAATAACCATAGTCTTGCTCTGGTGTACCTTTGTGGTGCTGGATATGCCATCCCCCCTCTTGGCCCATACTGCATTGCACCTTGCTGCATTGCTCCCCTACTTCTACAAACTAGTGAAATGTGTCCTACTTTCCCACATGTCTAACATAGCACCTTGGTGGCACCAGGTCCTCTGAAGCGGGTCTGTCCCCCACCAAACCCTCGTTGTGACGCTCCAAACCCAAATCCACTCCCTCTGTGAAGAAATCCTCTTCCTCCTCTGGGGTAAAAACTACTCTTCCTACAAAATAACCACCCCATGCTCTGCTGTGGCATGACAGCTCCCTGTCCATTATTCCCGTCTCCTGTATTTATCAATACCGCTCCTTCTACCACCATTTTGGATAATTTCTTCTGCTCCAATATTGCTTCTTCCTTTTGCCTTTCCTCTATTTTCTTTTGCTCCTTCTCCAACCTACAGTGATGGACAATAGTCAATTGTATCTTTAGTCAAGGTCTCATTTCAATCCCCAAATTTTCTTTATTTTTTTATTTAAGTTTTTGACACTTGCGTAACACATTTTAACTTGTAGCCACATCGCTACTAAACCTTTAGTGATGCATAAAAGAATTTCCATTTATAAATCTTCTCCCACCCTCACACACTTCATCCTTCAAGTCCATTGTTCAGCTTGTCTCCGTCATTAAACAGTTCATCTTTGTGGCTCTCTCGAATCGAGTCCGTGTCCATACTTTTCAAAAAACAAAAGCCATGTCCCCTCAATGTTTGTTTTGGTCTCATCCAACATGTGTCAAATACTCCATATCGTAAATGGCACAGGCTTTCACAACCCATTCCCTTTCCGTGGGGACTGCCATTCACTTCCTGCCCTGGGCTATGCAGCTTCTTGCGGCCACCAACAGGGTACGTATCATGTGCCCCTCCCCTTCCTTTCCTTCATCCTCCACTCCAAACAGTAGTTTCAGGCCCTGCCCAGGTAAGGCCTGCCTCATACCAGGATTGAAACTGCCCGGGGTCAGTAATTTGGTCTCTCGGGGGGAGCCCAGATTCAACTAAGTGGAGAGGGCCACGATGTGAGCCAGTGCGTGGCGTTGCCTTCCTTCCATACTGCCCAGAACCCCTCCAACATGGGGTGTTTCAGCCCTCGCTCTGGTATCTCTCTTTGCAGGACCCACATCCATTCCCCCAGTGTCACTGGCGGCAGTATCGAGTTATCCATTTGTACCCACTGCTTTCGCGTTCCTGGGTCAAGGTGGTCACCATTATTCGCAACTGTGCTGCCTTGTATGTTTGGCGATCTGGGAATCACCCCCCTCCCTACCCTCCCGTTCTCCTGTGCTAGGAGTAGGGTGCTATAAGCCACCCTTGAAGTGCAACAGAGCGCTACGCACCATCCTAAAATATGAGATCGGGACTATGGTTGGGAGCATTTGAAAAAGATACATAAACTTGTGGAGTATTGTCATTTTGATGCAATTGAGGTGTGCCATCCAGGAAATTGTACCCCAATGTCGCAAATCAGCCTGCACTCTTCTTCACAGTGAGAGATAATGTTCTGCAAAAAGGTCCTTGGCATCCCTTGGGCCATTGATCTGCAAGTACCGGAACCCCTTTTGTTGCATCTGCAGGCCTATGCCTTTAATATTCCCCTTTATGTGTTGGTCCCACTCCCCCATCGGGAACACCACAGATTTTTCTATATTAATTTTAAAACCTGACACTGCTCTGTACTCCTTCAATGTCTGTAGGAGGTGGGGGAGCGACTCCTAGGGATTCGTGATATAGAGCAGGGTGTCGTCCATGAATAGTAATTTTGTAGCTCCTAGTCCCAATCTGAACTCTTCTAATACCATCGTCCCCCCCGCACCACCAGTGCCCATGGTTCCATGAGCAGGGCGTACAGTAGGGGTGATATGGGTCATCCCTGTCTGGTACACCTTTGTAGTTCCAAGCCCCTTGACAGTCCCCCATTAGCCGCTATTCTTGCCCTGGGCGCAGAGTATAGGGCTGCGATCTGTAAGTGACTTCAATGCGGTACTCCAACTAAGTCAATGCCTAGTTTCGGATGCCCAATGGAAGCCCTTATTTATATATTTTTATGTCAAAGTTCTTAAATCTGGACGATGAACCCTTATATCACGCCCCTCTCTTTGAATCCCCCTGACCTCACTGAGCCAAGAAGTAGGTTTGTTTTGCAATTTAAAAGATTTATTTGAAGAATTAAACAATATATATATCACACTTTCATGAATAAAATAATATTTGAAAGCACACTTATGAGTATAGTAGTGATCAACAATGAGTAATATTACAATAGCACACTCTCTTTAATCACTGAGCAGTTGGAATAGGAAGGATAAGGTAGCAGAGAATACTTTTATGGTTCAAGGAAATGCAATAGTGGGAAAGAATGCAAGACAGAAATAAACTTGATATGGTTTCAACAAGAGATAATATGATCACTTTTTCCCTTGTGACAACTCACTCCCCCCCTATGCAATATGAAGAGATGGAAAGGAGAGCACACAGGTTTCAGGAATACAATCACAAATGCAGTTCAATTCCAGTTCCCCTTAGCAAGCTTAGAGAAAACCGGTATGATTTTAAACAAGCAAAAATACTTTTGAAGGTGGTTGCAGGGAATGTGAAAAATATGCTAAAATGATTTTAATTCACTAAAGAAGATTCAGGATGAGTAATAGTTACTTTAGATTGGTTCAGGTCAACACTAGCAATGATTCATGAATGATTATCAGATTGAAAACGAATTTCAGCAGCGGAAAGCAAGAAGCAGCGAATTTTAACATGTGGTGAGATTGAGCTAAATTGCAATTCGCAGCACATTTTCTGCGTGCGTGAATCGCGATTATGGAAGAACTATAATGTTTGTTGGAAAGCTGAGTATCCTAGCTTGAAAATGACAGTTAAATCTCGCTTCTAGGACATACGGTTCAAAAGATACGGACGTTTTTGGTAGATTTACAGAAATAAAGTCAAGATTTCAAATGACAAATGCGCGTTACAGATTTGAAATCACCAGGATGGACACAAAATTGAAGGGATAAGATTACTTTAGACTAAGAGATGACTATGCACCGTTCTAGACTAAATACTCACTCCTAGTTTTGTAATGGAATGGAAATGGGCCTCGTCACCGATCTGGTCAGGTTTGGACTTCACTCGCCACCGGACGGTCTCAGGCACTGGTTCTGCTCATAGCACGGCACGGCGGTCTGGTCTGGCCTCTTGGACTGGATCAAGCGGGTTCTGGATACAGCGCTGCTTTCTGGGTCTGGATCTGGTTCTGGCACAGGGTTCTTAGCTAGAAGCAAACAGCACGGCAAGGCTGTTGAATAGTTTGGGTAGGTTGCTAGATTCTGAAGCCTGCTGAGAAGAGTTCAGCTTGTGGATTAGGCTTCTGCTTCTCCAAGGTTCTAGAGTTTGGGTTCTAGAGTTTGGTTCTGGAGTCTATCTGGAGTCTGGAGTTTTCCGGCAGAGCGCTTCGCAAGAAATCGGTGAGTAGTGGATAGAAGTGTGTCCCTGCCTGTCCAAAGCAGTCTCTTTTTATGTGTTTTCAAAGTGGGTGTGGAGGCTGACTCTTCATGCCCAACCCACTAAGGATTTGATAGGTTAGAGGATTCCCTGTGACCTGACTGGAGAAAGGATTAGTGTGTCAGAGTGATGCTGTGTTTATGGCTTAGCTGTAATCCCTCCCCTCTGTTTTCTCATGGAAAATCAATTTTTCATAACAACACATTTCCCAGATACACAAGTTGTTGAGAATACATGTACACATCATAGATTACTTAAGGTACATTATGTTCCAACTCTGATTTTCCTAAGAGCTTTAGTTCAGAAATGACAACTTATTCGCGATTTCGGTGTGTTTCGCAATATTGGTTCTGCACCAAATCTTACACAGACATACACACCCTCTCTGAGCATATTACTGTAAATTGTTATGTTTCTAGCATAAACACTGCAGCTACAATATTAATAATTACGGGGTTTGGTCTCAGAACATCCCCAGGCGTCCAGTTTAGTCTTGAACTGTGAGTGAATGTGTCATTTTAAGAATCTCAAAGTTGTACATTTTTGTCCGCTTGGTAGAATTAGTTATCAGTATTCTTATAAAACATATAAATTTGCCTTCAATTCCGTTCACCCAATGGTTTGTCTTCGCCCCTAGAATCTGGCTTGACTCAGAGGTCACATGTCTTGTTTCTCCCAGAGCAGTTGTGACCAGGAACACCCAAAATCAGCATATTCTATTCAGTTGAAAGAATCTATTGTCTCTTTCCTCCAGCCAGCAGAGGGATCTCCTCCCTTTTGATTAACATGACCAAGCGATATCCTGCCTTCTGGTGTGGAGTTCTGAGGTGTGAAGGATTCCCAGGGACAGCAAGCCCTTTGAAGTTTTGACTGCATCAAGTTACTTCCTGATCAATTGTACATACTTCCTTGTGAACAAAAATATAACATTATAAACTGAAAATAAGCAACATATCTTTAAATCAAGTCATCTGTTTCAGAATATAGCTTTAAATTGTATCCACCTCTTAACATGTTTTCTTTGGCATAGTTTGAGTTCATTTGTTTAACCTTACAAAGAATCTGGTTTAAAACGCTAGCTTCTGGTAGTGGTGAGTACCAGTATTTCACCCATTTTTGACAGCTGTTTTTTCGATTAAATGTCTTTAACATGGGATTTTGTCCTAATAACATATGATTCTTGCTGACATTGTATTGAGGTGGATTCTTGCAGTAGAGTAATGTGGAACACCCAACAAGAAGGTTGGATCTTTATGGTGAATTTGTGAGCCATGATTCTAGCAATTTTTGACACCAAATAAAACAGATTTTTGAACAGCTCTGTATTCCTTTGCACTGATTTTGCTCTGTGTGCAGCCAAAGGATGGGGTCTGGCAATGGTCTCCTGTATTAATACTGACAGAGGCAAAAGTGGAATGGTGGCCTATCTGTCAGGTTTTCACTGCGCTTTTTCTGGTGATTTCTGGCGAGCAGCATGCTTTCCAGTGGCCATTCTGATGTTTCTGCTACCAGTAATTCACAGTACTGTTGTAGGGCTTGGATGCGTGGGTGAAAACATCCCACAGATCCAATCCAGCCATTTGGTTCCCATACCCATTTTCCAGGACCCTCGTCATGAAGAGCCAGCTTACTTGATCGAAGGCCTTCTCTGCGTCGAGTGCCAACATCAGGGCCCATTTACGTCGCACCTTGGTTCCGCCATGACATGTAAAGTTTTCCTCCTGTTGTCTGATCCTTGCCTGTTACGGACAAAGCCTGCTTGATCCGGGTGAACCAATTTGGGGAGGTATGCTTCCAGTCTGGATGCCAAGATTCTCGCGGGGATCTTGGCGCCTGTGTTTAGTAGTAAGATGGGGCGATAAGAGGAACATTGCTCCCTGTCCTTTCCTGGTTTGGGGATGACTGCAATCAATGCCTCCAGGAATGTGGGTGGCAAGCTTCCGGGACCCTCGATAGAGTTAAATACCTGGGCCAGAGGCTCGGCCAGGAGTTACTGAATCTGCTTGTAAAGGTCAGAGATGTACCCGTCTTCATCTGGGGCCCAGCCCGACTTGAGGCAGGCTATTGCCTGCCTCACTTATTTAGGTGAGATATCCCTCTATAGCACCAACCTCTCCTCACCAGAGAGCCGGGTTATGGGGAGACATCCCAGATATTGCCACATCTTCGTGTCATCCTCTGTACAGGGTTGTATGTAAAGGTTGCCATAATATTCTACAAAGCACTCATGTATGGCCCTCGCTGTATGGATCTGACCTCCCCAGTCTCTGATACTTTCTAGCTTCCTCTCCACCTTCGCCTCCCATATCCTATTTGCTAGGAGTGTCCCGACCCGGTCACCTCTCTCATAGTACCTCTGCTTTGCGTAGCGTAACCTCTTGAGTACCTCCCCTATCAAAAGCAAGGGCAACTCCTGTCTTTTATCCCTCATATCCCTTAGGAGCCCCTCCCTGTCTGCTCCTGGGCTTGTAAGGCAGGCCTGCATACTCCGCAGTTCCCCCGTAGCCGCTGCTCTATCAACGCCCTCTTCCTTTTCTTCCACACACCTTCCGCTATCAAGAATCCCCTAAAAGTGGCTTTTGCTGCCTCCCACACATACTTTGTGTGTTTCACCGTTGTTATTCATGTCAAAAAAGCAGCAAATTTCCCCCTCCATAAATTCCGTAAAGGTCGGATCTCGCAGGAGATTGTCATTGCAGCGCCATCTGGGTGTCCTCTTATCCCTCCCTATATTCCATTCCACCACAACTATTTAATGATCGGACCATATTACGGTCTCAACCCTAGGATGTGTGGTTGGGTCTCTCTGCTCCTGTGGTGCCAGCAAGAGATCGATTCTGCTGTTGTTTGGTGTGGCGGGGAGAAGGTATACCCTCCCACTGCAGATGGTGTGTTCTCCCTATATATGCCCAAAAATAGTCTTGCAACAACTGTGCGAAATCTCTGTGGGCCCTATCCCTCATCTTTTCCATGTCCCATTGGGCAGACCACCAGTCACGACTTGGGTCCAGGATCATATTAAAATCTCCCCCAACCATTATAGTTCCTGCCCCCCAATCCTCCAACACTGCACGTACCTTTCGCACAAATTTCACTTGATTTGCATTTGGTGCATAGGTTGAGGCTAGGGTGACCATTTCCCCCTCCAATTTTCCCTTAACTGCAACGAATCTGGCCCCAAAGCTCCTCTTAACTTGCACCTCCTTTACGTGTTTGCCCTTTGCCAGCATTCTCCCTACTCCCTCCTTCTTTGACACTGCATGCAAGGCCCAGTACATTTTCCCTACTTCTGACCCCCTCAGGGCCCTCTCCTCCCCTTTACGATAGTTAGTCTCTTGGAGAAATAGCACTGCTCGATTGGTTTTACGGATTGCATTTGCTGTAAGGGACCTCTTGTTCCGGGAGTTAAGCCCTTTTACATTTAGTGCCGCTACCTTCATGCTAGCCATGGCCTTGCCTGGCAAATTCCGTACCTGTCACTGCCCCTTCAAGTGAGCCATGGTTCAAACCCCTGAACATATGGTGTGTGTGATTCTCCCTCCCACCGCTCCCCCTTCCCAACCTTCCCCAAATATGAAATGTCCTCACAAATGGCCTGTGAAAGACCAGCCTGGCTTGGGCTAGAAACCCAGCCTCCCTGAGACCCCGAGCATTTCCGGGCTACCAGGACGATGTGGGATTCCCCACCCCACCTGAACAAAACTTTTTATCATAACATTGCCCCATCTTTTCTTCCCTTGCTCTGAAAAACATACCAACCGGAGGGCAGAGCCTTATTTCATCCGTGTCCCTTGGGCATTGATGATGGTGGTTTTCTGGACTTTCTTGCACTGCCATCTCGTATGCGACCTCTCGGTTGAGCAAAGGCCCTGTTGAAACGCTCCTGCAGCCTACGCTGGCCCTTGTGGTCTTGCTGCGCACCCCCCTTTTGCAATTCTTGTAGAAGCGGGCCTACAGCGTCTCCCTGTAGTAGTTCATAATGCTCCCCATCATAATCAAAGGACAGCGCGAAGGAGAATCGCCACCGATACCAAACTCCCACAAAGTTATCGAGTGAGGTACCTGCATTTCCTCCTGTAGCTCAGGGCTCAAGGCCTTTCTGCTGGCCCGATCTCCCCTATCAGGCCACACTGCACGGGTGAGCCCTCTTCCTCCAGGAGGGGCCAGCGGGGTCTCCGCGAACCTTCCATTTCATTGCTGCCTTGCTGCACTGTTTGGCCCGGCGCCTCCACTGCCTCCGGCCAATGGCCACCTGGTGTTGACTCCCTTCAGGCAAGTGCACAGCCTCCGGTACGCTCCTCCTATGTCCAGGGAACCGTTTCTGCGTGCCTCCCTTTTCCAGCGCGACAGGTCCCTCAGTTGCGGCCTCCCGATCCACCTGTCGGGAGCGCAGCTCGTCGCTCCTAAATTCTTTTGCCGTTTCTCTGCGCCTTTATTGTCACAGCACTGCCCTCCAGAAGGTTCTACAGTTTGGTTTCTTCCTCACATACGGTGTTCATGTCTGATAAGGTGACAAGCTCCTGGCTCACACGGCCATCTTGGTCTCCTCCCCCCACCCCCTCCTAGCGGTTTCTCCCCACAATCTTTTTTTAACGGTCTCTGTACTTCAAGTAGGCCCTGACATAAAATATGATAGAACACTGGTGTATTTGTATCCCAATGGTCCTTAGTTTCCAAACGCCAATGTTCTTTAATGTCTTGAAAATAGGCAGCGCGGTCTTCAGAAGGCCCCATCTTCCTAGTCATTGTGGCGCTCATGTCGGATTGGTCTGGAAATAGCACCCTTAGTGCCTCCCATACATTAGTTCTACAATTATTGAATGGTGACCCGTCATATTTAGTAGTGTTAGGTACTGTCACTGCAAAATAACCTGCTCGCTTCCACACGTCCTCTGCCTGGTCACCCAATATGGATGCAAATAGGCTTTGCATGTCACCTATAGTTAATGCTATCCCAGATGTCTCTAACTTGTAGATCCAGCCTTCCCACCCCTGCTGTGAGTGATGGCAGCGTATCCATTAAGCTATTTGTCTGTCTGATTCCATGGAGTATAGTGGGGCTGCCCTAATCCCTTGTGGATCAGTGGGAATTGTTATCTCTTTCTTGCGCAAAAGTGATGCTGCGCAAGTTCTCTTTTTCAATGTCTCTGCTACACTGTGTCGCTGGCATTCTGGCAAGTTTTGTAAGAAATATGGTGATCTATGGTCTTCATTTAATGGGATTAATTATGTGAGGGGTGGATATAGGCTAAGGTTTGCCCCCAGCAAATCTGCTCTCTCTCCTATTTTTGGTCCTGTGGTATCCATTTGTGGGGTTTGCGCCACCTCCTCTCCGCCCTCTTCATCATCAATGTCTACCCAATCTGTCTCTGTCACTTTCTCCACTCTCGTCATCCTCAAGTATGAGATCAAAACTCACTCCCTTAACGGGCTCCCTTACATATGTTCCACTAATTATCTCTGGCAACACAACTCTGACCCTGGTTTCTAGGGTTATTGTACCACTCCCTTCTCCCCACATCTCTGGTATCATATTTCTGCTCACCTTTTGGCTCCTCTCCTTCCTCATTTTTTCAATGTCTTCCTTTTCTCTTGCTATTCTCCTGATCTTCTCATCTAGCCTCTTTACATACTCATCTCTTTCACCTACTATCATGATGCCTACCTCCAAGGAGCCAGGTCCGACCCAGCAACCCCAGAGGCAGGCATCATTCCCCCCAGGGAAGTGCCAGCGGGCCCAAGCTGGGGCCCTTTGGACACAGTCCTGGCGCCTTAGGCGCCAGGCTCATGTTGGACCCCTGTCCTGGCGCCTTAGGCTCATAAAGCTAGACATGTGTTCAAGTGTTTTAATGTGCACTTACCTGATGCAGACCATGCTGCTACTTCCAGGCCCTCTTGAGGCCTGAATGGAACTACTTTACCTGTGGGACTACTTTCCACCTGGGTGTGGTCGGGGAAGGATACATACCTGATCGGTGGAAGGATACATGCCTGGAACTTCTTCCAAAGCTATTTAAACCACGCCCGATCAGCAACTCACGCTTCGCGTTGTTCTGCTCCTCGCAGCTGGACGCTCACCGTGTCAGCTCCTGCATCTGGACTTCAGCCACGCCTGTCAGCATCCTGAGTCGCCTGCAAAGGGAGATAAGAGAGAATTGGAGAGAAAGAAGACCTTACCTGCTAAAGCTGCATCATGGAGACATCACACCAACGATCCTGAAAGGGAAGACATCATTTTAAAAGCATTTCGCTTCGATCGCTGCAGCGCTGCATTTCACTCACCTTTCCTGGGTGCCTCCATCTTCAGCAGCGATCATCCGGATCCGCACCCACTTCCCAGAGCCTAGAGAGAAAAAGACAAGAAAACAAGGTGAGAGAAGGAAGGGAAAAAGGAAAAGCTCAGTTTCCTTCTAAGACTTACCTGTTGGGTCATTCCCATTTCATTTCGGGTCCTGCCGCTTCCGGGCATTCCGGACCCCGGCCCCTATGGGGAAAAAAGACAAAGGCATTGAATGAGCGAATGCAAAGACATTACCTGAACGCTCATCCCGAACTTGCACTTCGGGTCGGCGCCATATCTCTGGCATTCCGAACCCCGGCCCCTAAGGGGAAAAAGACATAAGCATTAGCGCTTGCTGCAATAAGACAATGAATATTATTATTAAGCTTGAACTTTTGAACTTGCAACAGAACTCTTACAGCGCCTCACCTGAATAGTCAAGCTTATTTTGAACTCCCATCAAACCTCAATCCAGTGAAGTAACTGGGTTTCAACGCGCCCCTGCATCAGAAGCAGGATGGAGAACTCATCCTTCCAGACCCTAAGGTGAGACTTCACAGGGAATCGTGGAAGGGAATTGTGCAGGGTTGGAAGGGAGTGGGAGGCTTGAGCATTATTCCGTCAGTAGGTAATACTCCCTTTTCACGCACAGGGGAATATTCCTGCGAGCCAGAAAAGCCAGAGTAGAGGGGCCCTTCCTGTCCATCATCAGAGTCCTGCGCTTCACCATTGAAGAAGCCTCAGCACTCGAAGCCAGACCAGCGCCTCCGTGGGAATCAGGTGAGCGTGACAGAACGCGAAGCCTACCCACAATTTCCCACCCGGGCGCTATGGAGACTTCCGAGACAGATCAGTTGGCCCAGCTTTTAGGGGAATTACAGGCAGAAGTGCACTCAACCCGCCAGGAGACTAACGCTCTCAAAAGAGAACTGATCCTATCCAAGGAAAGAACTGATAACCTGGCCAAAGGGTTATTGCAGGCCCAGGCAGGGCACACTCCTTTACCTAATACCGGAGGTACTTTCACATCAATGGGTTTGAATAACCCGGTACAAATCAATCTACCTGGACACATGCCTTTGGCCCCGCCTGAACGTTTTGCGGGGGATCCCAAGAAATATGCCGTCTTTATGAACCAATGTCGTTTACACTTTCTATGCAGACTCGGGGCCTTCCCTAACAACCAGACCAAGGTTGCCTTTATACTATCTTACCTCAGTGGCAGTGCTGCCGATTGGTCTATTCCATTGGTAAATCAGGATGATCCCATTCTCCAGGATTTTCAGGGCTTCCAGGCTAGCATGGAAAGATTGTTTGCTCGACATCTCAAGGACAGGCCCTTGATAACGAACTGCTGTCCTTATGACAAGGTAATCAGGATCTCGTGTCCTACGTTGCCACCTTTAATAGACTGGTTGTGGAAACTGGATGGCCAGAAAACAAAAGGATCGCATTGTTTCATCGAGGCCTGTGCGGAGAGCTTAAGGATGTTCTAGCTCAGATAGTAGATCCACCCCAGGTCTGCGCAGACTACATAGACTTGGTGGTTCAACTTGATCACAGACTTCAAAATAGAAAAGCAGATCGGTTCAAGTACGAAACCCGAGTACCGATCAAAACCCACACTAACTCCAAGAGTACCGACGTATCCGAACCTATGCAAATCGGCGGTGTTAAAGGACCATTAACGCAGAAGGAACGAGAGAGAAGGCGGCAAATGCAACATTGTCTGTATTGCGGGACTTCCGGTCACTTTCTTCGAAATTGTCCGGTAAAACCACCTAAAAAGGTGGTTGGAGCCACTGATAACGATTTATTGACACCTGATTCGGGAAACGACCTAGCCTGACAAGCGTAGGGGTCCGCTTGCCGAGCTTGATAACAAACTCTTTGACCTCGCATTTTGTCATGCCAATGGTGCTCGTGGACCCAAAACAGCCTCAGCAGTTGCATGCTGTAAAAGCATACATCGACAGTGGAGCTATTGGAAACTACACAGACCGTGAATTGGCTTCCAGGATTAAGCTCCCTCTCCGCCCGAAAGTAACCCAAGATGTCATTACTACAGTAGATGGAACCGAAATAGCCTCAGGGCCTGTAAAGCATTCCACTGTTGAAATGACACTGGTGGGTCAGGATGGACATTGGGAAGCAATCGTGTTTGATGTGATCAAGGCCCCACAATTTCAAGTAATTCTTGGAATTCCTTGGTTAGAAACACATAATCCCAGAATTGACTGGCGAGCAAAGAAGATAAGTTTTCCTGATTGTGAACCAACTTGTTATCCAAGAAATCCAGTCATGGGTCTAGCCTCAGCAACTTCCACCCCTGTACAGCTACCGTCAGAATACCAAGAATTCCAAGACGTTTTTCAGAAGGCACAGGCTAACACGTTACCTCCCCATCGGTCTTATGATTGCCAAATCGATCTGGTACCCAATGCTCAACTACCTTGTAGTAGGATTTATGCTCTTACGGAACCTGAGAACCTGCATTTGCGTCAGTATTTAGATCAATACCTAGCCAATGGTTTTATTTGCCCATCCAAGTCTCCTGTCTCCTCAGCTCTGTTCTTCGTACCGAAAAAAGAGGGCGACCTTAGAACATGTATAGACTATCGCGCCCTAAATCAAATAACGATTAAGAATCGTTATCCTCTGCCCCTAATCCCTGAGCTTATCGACCAGGTGAAAGACGCTTGTGTGTACACCAAGTTAGATCTCCGAGGAGCTTATCACCTGGTGCGTATAAAAGAAGGCGACGAATGGAAGACTGCATTCCGCACCAAATTTGGGCTCTTCGAATATCAGGTGATGCCCTTCGGTTTGTGCAATGCACCTGCCGCCTTTCAGTACTTTATGAATGATGTTCTTCGAGAACTTATCGATGTCTGTGTCATTGTTTATATTGACGACATCCTGGTGTACTCTTCTTCAGAATCCGATCACAGAAAACATGTTAGGGCAGTTCTTGAGAAATTGCGCCAGCACAGACTATTTGCAAAGCTCGAAAAATGCGTTTTTCATACCACAGAAGTTGAGTTTCTCGGATTCATCCTGACACCTCAAGGAGTCCGAATGGACTCGCGAAAGGTGGACGCCATCCTCAAATGGCCATCTCCTAGCTCGGTGAAGGGAGTTCAGAGCATGCTCAGCTTCGCCAATTTCTATCGAAGATTCATTCCGGAATTTTCCCGAACAGTCCAACCCATCACAGCTCTCCTAAAGAAAATCAAACGCTGTGAATGGACTCTTGAGGCCGAACAAGCCTTTCAGGACCTGAAAACCAATTTCACCTCTGCACCTGTATTGAAGCACCCGCACCCAGATCTCCCTTACATTGTGGAAACCGACGCATCCAGTTCGGCCATGGGAGCTGTCCTGTCGCAAAGAGACCCAGAAAACAACCAACTACACCCTGTGGCCTTTTGGTCCAGGAAATTTTCTCCTCCTGAAATCAACTACGCAATTACCGACAAGGAGTTACTGGCTATTAAATCTGCTTTCAAGGCTTGGCGTCACTACCTTATCAGGGCAAGACACACCATCACCGTAATTACGGACCACAGAAATTTACAATATTTAAAGACGGCCAAAGCTCAATCTTCACGACAACTCCGATGGGCTCTGTTCTTTGCGGAATTTGATTTCGTAATTACCTATCGCCCTGGCTGCAAGAATGGTAAAGCGGACGCCTTATCCCGGATTGGCATGGAAGAACACAATTCGAGTTTAGAACCTGTGCCAATCATACCTGAACAAAGAATCTTAGGCCTAACTTCATTGCAAACTATTGAGGACATCCAAACGCAAGTAAAACAACTTCTAGACTCTTCAGCCTTACTGGAATGGAGTCAAAAGGGTCCTCATTACAACATTAAGGATGATTTACCCTACTTCCAGGAGCGGTTGTTTCTGCCAAGTAAAGAATTGCAAGAACTTGTTATTGCCCATCATCATGAATCATTAATGGAAGGACACCCTGGTATCGCTAAAACGGAGGAAAAAATCAAACGCCACTTCTGGTGGCCTTCTTGGAGAAAAGACATAAAGTCTTTTGTATTGTCTTGCGGAATTTGCGCCCAAAACAAGGGTCAAAAGAAAAGGCCAGCCAGCCTACTTCAACCCTTGGATATTCCACCGGCACCATGGCACACCTTGTCAATGGACATTATAACAGACCTGCCTCCTTGTGCTGGTTACAACACTATCCTTGTAATTGTGGATCTATTCTCCAAAATGTCCCACTTTATCCCTTTAAAAGGTTTGCCTTCAGCTTCCACCTTGGCCAAGGAATTTCTGGAGAATATAGTTTGCATACATGGTTTTCCTTCCATATTAGTCTCGGATCGTGGAAGTCAATTTATCTCCCATTTTTGGAAGAAGTGTTGCCAACTAGCACAAATAGATGTGCGGTTATCCACCAGCCACCACCCCCAGACCGACGGACAAACCGAGAGAACCAATCAGACTCTCGAGCAATATCTTCGGTGCATGTTACACCAATCCGAGTTAAATTGGAAAGACATCCTTTGGATCGCAGAATATGCATACAACAATTCAGTGCATTCTGGAACCGGACAAACTCCTTTTTATACTTTGTATGGTCACCATCCTCGGACCTCTGACCTAGATCCACCTCTGACCCTGGAAATGCCCGCAGTAAATCATCTGCATTCCACAATAACCCGAGCCTTCAAAGAAGCTGCAACTCATTTACAGCAAGCCAAGAAAAAGTATAACGAAAACGCTGATTTGCACCGAAGTAAAACTCCTCCTTACCAAGTAGGAGACCAGGTATGGCTAGCAACGAAACATTTACCCCTCAAGGGCCCGCGAACCTTCAATCCCAGATTCATAGGACCTTATCCCATCAAGGCTATAATCAATCCCGTGGCCTTTAAACTGGATTTACCGTCTAACATGCGTATTCATCCAGTTTTTCATGCATCACTTTTGAAGCCAGTACAACCAGGGACCCGACTGTCCAAGCCTCCGGACCCAGTTCAAATTGAAGGGGAATTAGAATTCGAAGTTAAAGACATTTTAGACTCCAAGGTGTTAAAGTCAAAACTCTTCTATCTTGTTGACTGGAAGGGATATGGACCTCAGGAGAGATCGTGGGAGCCTACTAACCATCTTCACGCACCTCGATTAATACAAAGGTTCCACCGGAGATTTCCGAACAAGCCAAAACCCCCGGAGGGAACAACATTGTGAGGGGCCTTGAGGGGGGGTACTGTCATGATGCCTACCTCCAAGGAGCCAGGTCCGACCCAGCAACCCCAGAGGCAGGCAGGCATTCCCCCCAGGGAAGTGTCAGCGGGCCCAAGCTGGGGCCCTTTGGACACAGTCCTGGCACCTTAGGCGCCAGGCTCATGTTGGACCCCTGTCCTGGCACCTTAGGCGCCAGGCTCATAAAGCTAGACATGTGTTCAAGTGTTTTAATGTGCACTTACCTGATGCAGACCATGCTGCTACATCCAGGCCCTCTTGAGGCCTGAATGGAACTACTTTACCTGTGGGACTACTTTCCACCTGGGTGTGGTCGGGGAAGGATACATACCTGATCGGTGGAAGGATACATGCCTGGAACTTTTTCTTTTTCCAAAGCTATTTAAACCACGCCCGATCAGCAACTCGCGCTTCGCGTTGTTCTGCTCCTCGCAGCTGGATGCTCACCGTGTCAGCTCCTGCATCTGGACTTCAGCCACGCCTGTCAGCATCCTGGGTCGCCTGCAAAGGGAGATAAGAGAGAATTGGTGAGAAAGAAGACCTTACCTGCTAAAGCTGCATCATGGAGACATCACACCGACGATCCTGAAAGGGAAGACATCATTTTAAAAGCATTTCGCTTCGATCGCTGCAGCGCTGCATTTCACTCACCTTTCCTGGGCGCCTCCATCTTCAGCAGCGATCATCCGGACCCGCACCCACTTCCCAGAGCCTAGAGAGAAAAGACAAGAAAACAAGGTGAGAGAAGGAAGGGAAATAGGAAAAGCTCAGTTTCCTTCTAAGACTTACCTGTTGGGTCATTCCCATTTCATTTCGGGTCCTGCCGCTTCCTGGCATTCCGGACCCCGGCCCCTATGGGGAAAAAAGACAAAGACATTGAATGAGCGACTGCAAAGACATTACCTGAACGCTCATCCTAACTTACACTTCGGGTCGGTGCCATATCTCTGGCATTCCGAACCCCGGCCCCTAAGGGGAAAAAGACATAAGCATTAGCGCTTGCTGCAATAAGACAATGAACATTAATATTAAGCTTGAACTTTTGAACTTGCAACAGAACTCTTACAGCGCCTCCTGAATAGTCAAGCTTATTTTGAACTCCCATCAAACCTCAATCCAGTGAAGTAACTGGGTTTCAACGCGCCCCTGCATCAAAAGCAGGATGGAGAACTCATCCTTCCAGACCCTAAGGTGAGACTTCACGGGGAATCGTGGAAGGGAATTGTGCAGGGTTGGAAGGGAGTGGGAGGCTTGAGCATTATTCCGTCAGTAGGTAATACTCCCTTTTCACGCACAGGGGAATATTCCTGCGAGCCAGAAAAGCCAGAGTAGAGGGGCCCTTCCTGTCCATCATCAGAGTCCTGCGCTTCACCATTGAAGAAGCATCAGCACTCGAAGCCAGACCTGCGCCTCTGTGGGAATCAGGTGAGCGTGACACCTACCTCCCTTTCCTCTCTCTGCATCTTCTCTGCTGCTTCTCTCTGTTCTCTCTTTCTCCCTCTGTGCACTTAGCTCTATCTCTTTCTGTTTCCCTCCTTAAATCCTCCCTGGCTGCTTCCTTCATTTCTTCATACTCCACTACCTCCACATAATTATTTTCTGTGCCTTTCCCATTGATTTTCAACAATATCTTTCCTCCTACCCATTTCTCTGGTTCCATCATGGTGTCTCCAGTATCTCCATTACCTATGGGTACGCTTCTCACCCTGTGACCATCTATCTGCATGCCTCTCACTCTCCAGAGCTCTTTCTTTGCTGCTCTTAACTGCTTTTCTAAGCTATGTAGCCCTCTATACTCTTCCTCATCCCTTAACTGTCGCTGAACTGCACCATGCTTCATTCTCCATTGGCACTAATGGCTCCTTCCCTTTTACCAATTTTGCTGTCCTCCTAATATCATCAAGGAATTCATATCTTGGATTGTTATACTCTACAGCTACTGCTTGTAGCGGGTATATCCCTGGGATGGTCGGGCTGTTGTGCTCTCCTCATATGGAGGAGGTACTGTAGATTATGTGTAGACGCGTGTCTCGGCTGGTGATGGTGGGGCTGTTGGTTTTGTGTGAGCGCTCTCCTCAGTGGGAGGAGGCGGCAGTGCTGTGGGCTGCTTGCGGTCTCCCTCACACATATTAAGCATCCATTCCTTCTTAGGCCCCTCTGTCTCTTCCTCAAAGGCCTTCCAGAGCTCTAATATAACTAGCCTGTTCTTAAGCTTCCTGCCCTTAGTGTGTAAGTATGTGCACATATGTTGGAGTACATCTTTCAAGGGAGTGCCTTCTTGTGGCCATGACACACACTTCTTCCCAGCAGTCCCTTTCACCCACTCAGCATGATACTTAATGATTTTAGTACTATTTCTAGGGAACGCTTTGCATAGGGGGATTATTGGGGTATCTGACATGGTGACAACTATTAAGCAGTGCGCAGCTTGGCACTTACACAGAATAAACAATACAAATTCTTCACAATTCTCTCACACTTTTCCCTTACTCACACCTCCTCCCCTGTTAAAATATACACCACCATTAAATCAATGTTCATTGTCTGGGCCCACGCCCGAATGTCCAAAACAAAAAAAATCTGCTCATAATCTAAATGTTCATACTTACCCCATCAACCTCTATCACACAATACTATCTGATACGCTCTCAACACACAAGGAAAACACCTCTACAGGACCTACCTTACAACACAATGCCGGCAATCAACAATTTAATCAATTAAAACACAGTATGACACAATAAAATACAGCTGTCTTCTGTTTTTTTCCCCAGGATATCCTTATCTCTCTATCTCTTTTACTGTACCTCAGAAGACGTTCGGGCCCTCAGGGGCCCTACTGCGCAGCCTTCCAAGACCTTGCCAAGGGATGTCCTTTATCAACTTCACTGTTTCATAAATATCATACAATAAATGTCCCAACCCCCCAAACGTTACTATGCACATAGCATACTCGCTTACATCTGTGGATCTTTGAGGATTCTGGGCATTGGGGTCCCCTCAATCTGCCAGCTCCTCCTTTGCTTCCAGCGGGCGGTGGAAGACCAGGCAGGATTCCACTCCAAAGCCGGCTCCTGCTGACCTCCTGTTAATTTGTGCACAAAAAATACTGCTCTCCTGACTGATCCGCTGTCCAAAAAGGAGGGATCGCGGGGCCCCCCAAAGTCCACAAAAATCCAAACCGTACTCTGCTACCAGATGAAAACAGAGCCCAAAAAACAGCACAACCCTCTACCTGGTATTTGCCAAAAAAGAGACAACACATAGTGGATTGTGGTATGCAAAATGCAAGGTAACCCAGCTTTATTGAAAGCATGCACAGCTGGGGGAAAAACACAAAAATAACAGCCAAGCTCTCTCTCAAATTCTCCAATGTTTGAACAGAAAACACAGTTTATATAATACAATGAGTCATTCTGATGTCATCATTATCACTGAGACCTAGCTCTACTGCTCATTGGTTCTCATTGCTAAGCTACATATAGTATCTATATGTCGCACCCTAATGATTGGGTAACTCTCGATCTAAGATCCCACCCATAAAACATCACCATTCTTGAACATTATTGCTTAGCTGCTGCAGTGAAAAGGGTACATGTTTATCGGTTAGCATGTGGTCACGCTATCCTTGAACTGTCGGCATTATGACATGTATATATAGATTGAGGAGAGGACAATCATATTGCACCTTGTTATTAATGAAATAAAATGGCCCATGTTGTCCCAGCCATGTCGTCTCCAATTTTCTAAGAGTTTTGTCCTTGCCCAAATTTCAGTTTTCCGGCCCTACCTGTCTTGCAACAGTGAACACACCATCCTGTTCTTGACACTATTGTTATGAGCCATGCTGCTTCCACCATATTAATATTATGTTGCAGCACATATTTTGTCTTTTTAGCCGCACTTGCTTCTCCATCACGCCTTGCCGATTGTTGAGACAGTAATCTGTCAACTACTAGGACATTTAGTGAGATGCTCCGTTCGTTCCATGGACTTCAAATATTCTGCTATGTTGTCGAAACTGATTTACTTTAATGGTTGAATGCTTGCTGCCCAGACATTAGTATCTTGTTGTGTTATGTAAACTTTCCCTCTGGTGTCCTCGGCTTTTGACCTTCCTTTGAGGCAGCTATGTCCAGCCACTGCAGCATTTTTGCTGAATTAAATGTATTTGTTTCAGATAGCGTGCTTCGCTGCGGGGCCTTCCTAAAGTTACAGACTTTATTCTCTGCTGTGCTTGTGCAGTTTAAAATGGCAACTGCTTGTTACGTTTTTATCCTCTGCAGGACACATTTGCTTTGCTATCTACTGGTTTCCTGGTGCAAGCCTGTCACATTTCCCTCCCTATGTGTACGAAGCAACCTGATCTACCTAAAGGTTTCTGCCCTACTTATGTAATGAGTCCCTTTCATGCCCTATCTTGTGTACACGCCTTCCTGTCACCTGATATATTCTATTTGAAAACCCACTAATTGTGCAAGCTAATGCCTTATCGTGTCTCTACTTGTGGAGCTCAACTATTCTTTGAGACAGCTGCATTTCCAGGAAAATTCAAAGTGTAGTTTCAAATGTGTCCCTACAATTTTGTTTCTTCTGAAGAAGGCAGGGCGCAGAGCTTGAACATGCTCTCTAGTCAATAACTGCCCCACTACTGTTCATATAACACTTGCTTTACAATTAACACAAATGTCTTAGTTAGGATTATTCTGCAGCTGCTCACAACTCGTTGGTTCCACAATGTTAGGTGAATCTGCAACAGTTTATACAACACTTGCTTCAGTGATATACATTTTGTCAGGCTGCTTCAATAACAACAGTTGAACAAAATATTCCATTGGTTCTGCAGTACTTATTCTGCCTGGTCTACTCACCTGCCAGGCCTATACTACAGGGTCCTTTGTCCTGGTGTACTCTCTTGCCAGGACTAGTAAAACTACTACTGCTACAAGTACTCTTGTGGTTAGTTTAATCTTCATCCAATTTAAGACTTTGATTTGTTCAACAACTTCTACAAACTTCTTTGGGGAAAACATGTAACACGTTGGTGCTGTTTGTTTCACACTCTTGTTTACCACATGCAATGCAGGTTATGCTACTCTCCTCTACACCTTTTGTAAGAAGGGCAGGCTTCCTGCCACTCTGGTGTTCCCCCTCTTGCATTCACCAAGTTCTCATAATGGCCCCTTCTCACTTCTGCTCTTTGTTGGCTTAAGCAATGTTTATTTAGGTCAGCTCCCTCTATTGCCTGTTTCCTCTAACAATGGAGTTTACAAAAGAGCAGGGTCTTCAATGTTCCCTTGTGGCTTGGGCAATGGTGGTTTATGTCCTTTCCTAGCAAGGTTACACCTTTGCGGTGTTGGTAGTCATTATCTTCTTTTACTCACAATTACAGGTGGCTGGTTGGTTTGCCAAACTCTTATTCTGCCTGCTTTTGCCACTTCACCTTCTCTTTGTATGCAAAAGAGTTTGCTTTACATTTTTCATCATTTCGATATGCTTCCTATTGAAGTTTGTGCCACTCTTCTGCTTCCGTCGTCTGGTAAAACAGCCTTGCTTGGTTTTCCGCAGCCTGGGTTGAGCAGTGCAGGAGCATTCTCTGCTCCATGGGCGCTCCAATGCTCACCTGCAGACTCTGTCTCGCTGGGGGCTTCGGGGGAAGGCTTCTTCGCTTCACACTTCCTGCTGCACTACCTCTGCAACCATGGTCTTTAGGGGGAAATCTTGTATTGGCAACATTTCCTGCTGCATGTGCTCTGCACTGCAGGTCTCCAAAGGAAAATACCCTCTCAGAGCCGGGATCCGTACACCGCGGGAGTTCCGATGTGTCTGTGTTCATTCAGCTGCAACCCCTGCACTGTGGAGTTTCTGTTCACTCCACCTGCTACTTCTCATGGACTGCACCTGAGGGAGGCCTTTTATGTCTTTCAGTCACCCTCCGTTCTGGGTTATTACTATTAATAGGCTGAAACTTGCAGTTTCTTACCTCTGCAGCTTTGTCCCAGTACTTTTTGGAATTATGGGACTTGGAGTCCATTATATGAACATTAGACTTTCTAATGGAAACTGCAATGCCATGTTCATTTCTGTCCTTAATTATATTCCCCAAAAGAATATTAGAAAGGTTCCAAGAAGAATTTGACTTTACCAGGGAATAAGGGTCTTCAAGATCTGAATTGGTAATATTTACAGACTCATCTTTATTATTCCCCTGGAAGTTATAGGAGTCTTCGTCTTTAAAAATGTCAGTGGCTTGAAAAGGGATTTTCTTACCCCCGAGGTAATGATGGTTTTTACCCACAATCAGTTGGCTTGGGAACATCAAAGCTCTCTCTGACAAACCGTTACATATACTGGTATGAATAATCGTTTCTTCCTTGAGGAAGCCAAATACTGCGTCTCATCCCACAAAGTCCTCCTGTTCCCCTGTGGTCCTTCTCCTCCCAGGTGATCCTCCCAGCTAATACCGCCCCCAGGGTCAGGAACCGGAAGCGTCTGCCTTTCACGGGCCACCTGGGAGGAGACTAAGGTTTCTGTGAGGGAGGACTCCACAGGATTCATCACACTTGGCTTTGCTGTCCGGATCCGCAGAGCCACTGCCGACTTTCTTCTTTTCGGTGGTCCCCTCACCCCACCCCCGTAAGGGTCGTTATCTCTGAAGCGGAGCTGCTTACCAGACTGATTAATTGGCATCTGAATAGGCTTCCGTGGAACTCTGGCAGTGGCTTCCCTGCACACCTGTCTCACTCTCCTTCGGGCGGGGCCCTTCCTGCTCGTTAGGCACCGCAACTTCTCTGTGCTGTGGCCCCTGACCACGTCTGATTGGCTCTCTCAGGCCCTCCTCCAGAGGGCTGGCTCATTCACTGTTTTCCTCTTTCAGGTGAAGACTGTGCATACTTGAAGTCATAAAACAAACCAGTTGTTATAAAAGGAAGTTGTATATTACTACATGTTTCAGCTTCCACATAGCCAACAGAGGTATTAGAGTTTATGGGGTGACCACCAGTGGAATACCACTTAACCTGCCTCTGTGGGGTGTTAAGCGTAGAAGGCTCACTTCCCTGGTCCCAAAGGGGGTGGCTCCCCCTTGAGGAGCAGGGACAGACTCCTTGCATTGGTTAAACAGGATTGCCTAGTTCCAGATGGTACTAGAGAACAGCAGTGTTGTGCAGAAGTCCATTATTTTTTGGGGCAGTAGACCGATTGCTATTATCACTGTACACCCACCAGCTCCATAGCAAGGACGATTTATGGTGAATGGCGCTGATAATGTCTGGAGGTTAAAGCTGTAAACGAAATTGGGTTGTCGCAGTATTGAGCTGTACTCTAGAATCGCAAGACCAAACCTTGATATGCGACTACAGATTAGTGGGCAGAGTCCAGGCACTTATCAGACTCTTAATATGATCTAGTCTAAAAACATAGGAATCCTCACGACAGCAGTGAGATGAGTCAAAAACTGCCCTCTTTTGCTTTTCTCCCGCCGATTTACCAAGTTTTCCCGATCGGTCCTAATCCAAGGACTCTGAGGAGCAAATACCTATGTGCGGTGGCAGGGCTGTCTATGGTCTTGTCACCTGAGGAGATAAGTTTCAATGTATCTATTTATAGATATACATAAAATGTCAGATGTGAGGAACTTGAGGCAATGATGCAACATACACGTTCAAAATGTGTTTTAAACAGTATCATTGTCGGATATTTTAAAGCAGAATGGGCTGGGATAACGCCTATTTCGGAATAAGGGAAAAACAAAAATGAAGGAGTGATTTTTATCTAGAACAGTGTCATGATGGGCTAAATTAGATGGTGATCCCATTGTGCCCCCTGTGTTTTCTGCTCGTGATGAAGCATGAGATCTGAAGCCCATTCTAACAAGTCCATGCCCTAATCTACAAAGAAATGTCCAAATGATGTAGACAAAAGAAAAGTCCTAATCTGAAGCTTAATGGGTATTTAGCCTGCCAGCTGCCCTGAGCTAGTAACACAAAGGTTCCAAGGGGTTGGCCAAAGTAAAGGTTGATAAACCTACACTTTCAAGTGCATTCCTGGTCTTTTTTTTAATTTATTGTATATGGTTTACAAAAGAAACCTTTACAAATACATTGAATAAGAAAAAGGAGCATTAACATAGAAAAAAAGGAAAAAAAAGAGCATGGAGAAAACATGCATTACAAATAGATTTCATTACAGATACATTAAAAGATACATAAAGACCCAAATATCCTTTTTCTAACAATGAGAAACATAAAGCAAATCAATTTAAAATTCAGTGGAGAGTTAAAATTCGATACAATGTTTAGTGATTAAAAAGCGGCTTCCATTTACGTATAAACAAATTTTAACAAAAATGTCAGTAAAATTTCAGATTTGTATATACATGCTTAGTGTAGTCGATGATATAGGAAGTTAAAATTCATCATACAAATTGATCAAAGGGAAGGGGCATACAAATCTAATGATTTGATAAAACCCGCCACAGCAAGTCCATCTATGGTTTTAGAGATGGAAAGACACTGAGACCAAATAAAATGTTCTGCCCCCAATAGTCCCAGAGTGTTGAATCTGCCTAAATAGATGTCCCTAGGACCTTTCAGAGCAACATAATCTAAAAAGAAATGACGTGCAGATTCAATTACCCCAGCAGTGTGACAGAAACGGCATGAAAGGTCCAAATCGCTAATCTCCTTCCTTCTATAGAGGACTTCCTTAGTAGGAAGAAGATTCCATCTAAGTTTCAGGAGAAGTGAACGATAGTGGCGGTTAGGGAATTGAGTCAAAATAAAAGACAAGCAGCCTCTCTTCTTATGGTCAAATTGTAGGTCACAGAGAGATGACTAAGCATGCAATTTTTCCAGCGTATTACTCCAATCACAACTGAAAAGACACTCTTTAACATTATTAAGGTTAGTCAACAGGGTATCCCTATCAGTGGAAAGATCTAATAGTGTCTTATCGCAGAGGTCCCTAAATCTTGAAAGATATAGATTTTGATCTGGGGATCCCTGCGAGAAGAGCGTCTTACCCACATCAACATAGAGGGTGTCCTGTTTTGGAGAGAGCAGGGCAGAAAAAAGTGTGAGAGCTCTCCAAAGAATTCTGGCTCGCAAAGAAACTAAACCCAGTTCATACCTTATGGCCGCTATTGGGACACAATTAGGCATTTTCATGACTTTTCTCCAATAGATACCCTCAAGGGTATCCCAAAAGGTCAAGAGAACTATATAATGCAGTTCCATTCCATATATTAGTTTTGGAATCACGTTTCCCTTGAAGAAATCTACAATGGCTTTAAAGGAAAACATGCCATATTTGTTAACTAACTTAATAGATTGAGAAATAAGTTGGAGTATTTTATGTCTAAGGGAACGTCTTAATTCGACGGCCGATGGTTGGGCCAGAATAAGGAATCCCAAATAGACAATTTTATGTGCTCTGATAATGTTTTCACCACCAATTTTCCACATTTTTTTGTTCCCTTTTCTCCCCCTAGAGAAGACCATTGTACGGGTTTTGCTCGGGTTGATTTATAACCCGTTAAGAATGGCGTTTTCTTCAAATTTGCAAATAAGCCTCTGCAAGCCAACTTTGGTCTGATCAAAGAGAAGAAAATCGTCAGCATATGCCAACCAAGAGAGCCTGAGATCCCCCAATTTTGCATTCACCATGCCTGTGTTTAAATGAAATTCCCCTACATCTGCCAAATGGAGGATAAAAAGGCATGGGGCTAAGGAACAGGCCTGGCTGACCCCAATAGTCCTTATCATTTCAGAGAGCGTTCCTTCAAGATTGATCCTAATATGGACCCCCGAGTTCTCATACATTGCCATAATTAGATTGAGAAGACTTGCCGGGATCCCCCACTTAGATAATTTTCCCCAAAGTCTCAACCTAATTACCAAATCAAATGCATTTGACAGATCGATTATAACAACATAGAGAGAACCACCATATTTTCCCCATGTTGTACTTTGTAGGGCAGTTAAAATAATGCCGTTGAGATTGGTTGAATGGCCGACCCTGAAGCCTGTTTGTTGCTTCGGGAGGATATGATTTTCCTTAATCTAGACATTAAGGTGAGAGAGAAGCATGGGGGCAAAAAGCTCACAGCCTGCATCGATGAGAGAGATTGGTCTATAATTCTTGACCAGAGTTCGTTGGCCTCTCTTAAAGATGGGAACAATGTGGGCAGTCTGCCAACTGGTTGGGACATTACCAGAATTAACTACGTCTTGGAATAGCAGACACAAGAGTCTAGCCCAAATTTCTGGTTCCGCTTTCAATGTATTATTTGTTAAGCCATTAGGGCCGGGGGGCCTTGATTTCTTAGCTTTGGCAATAAGGCCAAGTATTGTCTCATAGTCAATGACGGGCTCCCAAGTATCATTTAGAGCATTCTCCCCCATTGTACAGAGTTCTAGCCCCTCTCCTTCTGTACCGAAAAGTTTGGTGTAGTGCTCTACCCATTGAACCTCTGGGATAGCACTCAACTGGTCGACCACCGCAGCGTCCTCTTGGCTAGAAAAAATAGCCCAAAATGCCCTAAGATCTCTTTTGACCAGGACTATAAGCATAAGCTCCGCGTCATTTTGTAGCAAACTAGATTTTCTTGATTTGCAGTAATCTTTATATTTTTGACAGATGGCTTTGATTTTTGTTCTTTTGTTATCCCAGTCAGTATCGAGAACTTGAACCTCTCTGATAAGTTTCCGAGTATAGGCCTTTTCTTTGGCCAACTCCTGATCAAACCTATGAGCATGGGATTCTTTAGGGATACCCTTCCTAAGTAAGCCAGAGATACTGCTGTGGAGAGCATTAAGAAAGCTATCAAAGTATAAGGTGTTGAAAACGGCTTGTTTCCACGAGAAGGAAGTATGGTTAAATGAAGAAATAAGTTTACAGGAGATTAATATTGGCCGGCGACCAACGTACCCCTGACCCTTGTCCCACAGTTTTAAGATGGCGTGGTCCTCCAGCGGGCAAAAGCATCATGGGAAAAGGAGAAAGAAATGTAACCCCACAGTGAACCATGGTCACTCCATGGGTTGAAGGAGACCTCAACCTCAGACGAAAGAGAATACAAAGAGTGATCTACAAATACATAGTCTATGGTAGACATTGATAGACCTCTATGACATGTAGGGTAGAGAGGGAGAGTTGCATCATAAGAACCGTTGAGACATGTTAGGCCAACCGAGTCCAAAGCAAGATTCCAAAGTCTACCCCAAACATATTTCTGGCCTCGCCGATTGTCATCCTCCAAAGCCAAACCCAGGTCGTCATAGTTGGCCTCGGATGAAATAGAACAGTCGGAGTTAAGGTCACCAGCCAAGATCAATTCCCCCCTGGGATGTAAAGATCTCCATGCAAGTACCATATCCGTTAAACTTTCCAAGAAAGGCTCAAGGGCAGCAATGCCGTTGTGCCAATATACATTAATCAAACGAAGGTTAACCAGTCGATCGAGGGAAGTGACCGCCAGAGCCAAAATACCAAATGGCGTGTCCGCAAGGACCTTATTCCTAAAGCCAAAAGAAGCTCTAATTCCAATGAGAAGGCCCCCAGAGGCCCTCCCTCCCAAACTAGATTTAGCATTTTGAGAATGGATATCAAATCCATTAACAGCGGGAGGTTAGAGCAACCAGGTTTACTGTAGAAAAAAACAGTTTGAAGCACTGATCCTAAGTACTGTGTGAGTATTCGTGAAGAGATGTGAATTTCCCCTGGAATTCCAGGAAAGAAAAATGAATTTATTCGGGACCATGACATTAATGGGTGTAGCAGAGCACTTAGGAGAGTGCTCATTTCCACAGACCTGAGGTAACCTGGGCCCAGTTTCTGGCGTTACCATTGAATCTAGGTGTAAATTGCCTCCGTTGGTGCTGTGGAGCTCTTTCCGGGTGATACACCATTGTAAGGTTTCCCCTATACTCTTCACACCCTCCATAGTTACCGGGAGGCTGATTGGATTGTAGCAGATTTGCTTCAGAACCAAGCTGCATTAGACCTTCCTTTTGGCCCATTATTAGTTTTAATACCACTCTTGATTTCAGAACAATATTGCTCATGTCTACGCGTCCTCGAATAGGAAAGAAAATCCTTTCCATATCGTAACTAGAAATGAGTGAAAGAGAAGGAAGTTGATGAAAGATTTTTAGTATATTTCCGCGATTGAGACAAATTGGCGTGTCTTGACCCCAAAGGCTAGTAAGCTACAGGATTTCCAAAGAGTCTTTAGCCTCAAATGATTGAGGTAATGAATCAGTTATATGTTTTGTAAATTGACTTATAGAGTCAACTTCCAGATCAGTAACCCTTGCACCCCTTAGTATAGTCCTATTTTGGGATACATGGGGTCCCACAGGAAATCTTTCATACAGATAGGGAGAGTTCCTATTTTGGGAAGTGTCAGGCACGGTGGAAAAACCTTCATGACCATTTGCCGGCTTTGAGTGAACAGAGTTAAGAGAGTTGGGAACATAGAGACCCCCCACTGGTCTAAATCCCGTAACACGTTCCCCCGTTATAGACTCTGTGTTGGTCAAATGACCATCAAGGTGGCAAGGTGGGTGACCATCTATAGAGGAAGAAGTAGTTATGGGGGCCCTATCCTGAGATAAGCCTGAAATCGGATTGACATCCACCCCAGAAAGTACATTTGTGCTAAGGAGCTCCTGAAATAGTTGTTTCACCCTGTCGAGGTTAAACAGATTCGCCGATATTAGAGTGGTAGTATACTCAGGGGTGGTAGGATTTAAACCAGATGAGGAATTGCACAGGATAGTTGAAGGTTCTGCGTCCAAAGAGGATGCCATCGAATTACATACGATTTGGGTGTTCGATATAACTGGAACAATGTTATTAATAGGCTCCAGTTGAGTTGAGATTATTTTTGGATGGCAGGTGACATGAGTTTCCTCAGCCTGCACAATATTGCCCACCACCACAGGGGGAATATTATCCTTTGGCATAGGACTAACTGCCAAAGGTTCGAACTGACTGGGTACAGTTGGAATAGTAGGTGATGAGGTTAAGCCGACAGAAGCAGGACCCGCGTTGGGGATAGCGGTCACAGGTACCGCTGATTCCATCGGAATCTTAACCCCCTTAGGAGGGGCAAGGGTTGTTACACACACAGGAGCACTTGCCCAAAACTAGTTTTTAAAGAATTGATTAGTAAAAGATTTTTCTTTTCATATTTTTCTGGTTTTTAGTTTTCTTTATTTGTTGATCTGCTTTTTTTTAACCTATATGAACAAAGCCTTTTAAGTGTACCGTTTCTTTTGTAAGGTCAATGAAGTCAAGCAGCTTCTCCAAAATAAGATCAGATTTAAAATCAAGAGAGGGGGCAACATTGTCTCCCGTATGTGATTTAGCTATTTCTAATGTAATAGGTTCACAGGATGGTCCCTGGGAAGTGGAGCCAAGAGAATTGATGGGCAACCCCTCTTGGACTTTTCCCACTAGGGGGTTAATAATTGCTTTTATGGAAGTAATAGGGAGTTTTACATCCGGGACATGGTCCACATGGACGCCCTCATCGTTCATGGGGGGAATCAGAGAGGGTTGATCACAAGTACCCCTGTCCGGACAATGAGGGACAATAATAACTGGGACCATATTAAAAACGTCCCCCGGGATATTGTCCCTTTCCACATTAGGGGCTTTTTTAACAGGAGGCCCTTCCATAATAGGTTGGCTTGGGAAAATAGAGTCTGGACACTGTTTTGTTATTGAGGGATTATCTTCCTTAATAATTTTAACCAACTCTTCAAATCTGTCTAGTCCTTCCAGCCTAGTATAGATTTCAGAGAGTAAAAGAGAGTGTGATCTAACCTTGGACCATATATTGTCATACAGACTCACAAAGGAACTTAGAACCATATTCAATGCAGAGAGTGTAGGTTGAGTTCGTTTTATTCTATCATCCGCCTCTTTAAGGGTATGATGCAGAATAGACTCACTTGCATGTTCCTTTTTTATATCTGGGAGTAAACCCCTTTCTCTTAGCCAATTTTGCATCTCTGTATACTCATCAATGAAATTAGTGAATTCAGAGGGAGAACCCACGTAAGAGGCATCACAAGTTTGCTGGGTTACATTGTTTGTATTAGTAGAATTAGGATCCAACTGACTCTCAGCTATTGCCTTATCTGCACATTCTATAATACTAATATTGTCAATATCATTATCTGCAGGATCTTCAGTCTCTAATTTCTTTGCTACAACTGCCACATGCGTATGGTCCAAGGTAGCCACTGTTATAGCTGAATGCGGAGGTTTGATAAGGGTACTGGTGGCAGTCGTTTTTCCAAAATAGTTGGTATTTTTTCCCTTGGATAGGTTTACCCTGGGTACCCATGTTAGATTTTATTTTAGGGGTATAGATTGGGGGTTTTGTGAGTGGAGTTTTAAAAACTATGGATTTCACTATAGGAGTGATGGCAGTACCAACAGAAGTAGCAGAGAGGTTGACATGAATAGAGGAAGTATGGTTAACCCCCCTACCAGAGGAAGATACCTCCGGTGATAGATTGATGGGGGAAATACCATAGTTCCTGTTGCCCTCTGATGGGGGAAGTTGTAAGACAATAACCTCCTTAGACACAACAGGAGGTTCTATAGAAATCGCATCAGAGTCATCCAGCATAGAGACAGGTAGAAGCAGCCTAGGTTGTGGCAGGATGGGGGTTGGGTGAGTAAAGTTCACTGTACTATTATTCAGGTGATCAATGCCCGCCCTTGCCCTTAGTAAACTACCACTTTCCTCCAAATTCAAAGCTATAGTAGCTGCTAGGCGTTCTTCCTGTGCATCTATGGAAATATCTTGTTTTCCAATGAAGATGCAGCTATTATTAGCTGGAGTGTGTGGGATAATGCCCATCATATTAAGTACCTCAGTCCTATCTTGGCAGTGGATTTGGGCATGGGCCATACTTTTTTGAAGAGAGGAATCCAAGGAGCTATCTACTAGTGTATTTCGTGGCTTACCCACAGAAATAGGGATGGGGTTCACTGATGGGGTACGGTGTTTCAGAGCAGGAGAAAGAGCCACCACAGCAGGAAAAATAGAATCAAAAGAAGCCTCCATAGCTGCCTGGCTCCTGAGTCCCCTACGTGTTATCCAAATGGGGACAGAGCCCGCAGGAGCGAGTGCCAGGGAACAGGAGGGTTAAGAGTAGGGTAGCTCAATGGGTGATAAAGTACGAAAACTCCTAGGCTTAAAATTAAAATAGATATCACAAGCAGGAACAATCACAGATATTAAGACCTTTGGAGCAACAAACAATATTTTAAAAATGCACTGAATAAAAGGAGTAGCTAAAACACATCGAACACTACCCCAAATACACTTCAAAATAGAATACAAATAGATATGGATCCCTTCCTAAAATCGGGGGAATAAGGAACAAATTTATCATAAAGTATGTCCTTTAATTATTGCGATGAAGCGCTCATAAAGTGAGTAAATCCCATAAGTCAGCATAAGACTGAAGGAGCACCCAGTCTCAGGGTAAGGAACGCACGACTATTTAAGGAGCTGCCACAGTCCAACTCTCCCCACTTACCCTAAAGACTGGTTAAGATTGAGGCAAGTGAAGAAGCAGTGTAGAACCTCGGTCTGAGGTACTCACAGAGCCGTTGCACAGAGACAGGTCACAGCCAAACAGCAAAAACAGCGGCTCCAGCCCTTACTGCCTCCAGGGCTTAACGCTGCAAGGGTGGTTGGGCCAGCAATTAGTAGCGGCGAGCAGTCACGTGATGCGTCATGTGTCCTTATAGGCCCCGCCTCCTCCAGGAAGCAGGTGAAGCAGCAAGAGCTTGGCTCGCAGTGCTGCTCAGTTCCGAGTAATTGCAGGCAGATTAGAACATTAGGGCGTCAGGACGTTCAAAACACACAGCGCTCTCACACAAGGAGCATCCCTGTTCTAATTCAAAAGGAGCAAACATGTTCCTTATGTCTTTCACGATTTTAACCAGGCCCTTGGCTTCAGGATTCTTTATAGGTCCCGCCTGCATCTTCAGTCCTGACACCCCTCAAATCAGGGTTCTTTCTTCCCCTATCTGCTTTTGTACTATTCAGAGTAGGCCTTTGGGTGCAGGATTTGCGGTAGCCCTAGCGCATAACCTCTCACCTAGGCAAGTCTCCCATTGTATCAGGGTTCTTATCCCCTGTGCTCTGTAGCAAGACCCCAGGATTGTGTATCTGCCTCGCATAGACGATTGGGTGCAGAGTTTTCAGCAGGCCTCTTCTAGGCCTGGGGGTTACACGATAGCATTCACAGCAGGCCCTACTTAGTCCTTGGATTACAGAACTCACAATAGGCCTCTCTCCTATGCCTGGGTCCCTCCTTCCAGGACATGGAACCTCCTAGTATCTTTCGCAGGGGGTCACAGATGAGTCCCCAGGCTTTGACTTTGCAGTTTCCCCAAGAAGTGGAGAGGGGCTGGGAGGCCTTTCAGCTCAGCCTTCCTCTTCCACTGCTTCCAGGACTTATTACCTCTTGCCCTCTCTGTCCAGCCTTTCCTGGCTGGCACTGCCTTCTTCCTGGCAGCTGTCACACCTTCTTGGAGTCCTTCCTCCAGCAGCCGTCCCTTGCATCAAGAGAGCTTCCACAGGGCATATATGCTTCTGCCAGGTCCAAGATATTGACTGGCTTAAACCAGACACCTGTATACCTATTGGGCTCTGTTGCAATGGGCTCTGATTGGTTACCTCCCAGCCGCCTTGGACTATCTCCCTGGGATTGGTTAGACACAGTGATGACCTTGTTTTCTCTTACCGTCTCGTTTATGACTGGTTCTTGGTGCTGGACAATAGTTTTGATTTCCTACCCACTAACCTGCAACTTATTGGTTTTTATGGAGTCTGTTGCATGCAGTGTCGTCTACAAAGTCCCTGCATTGTGTTTGGTGATTCAACGGCATTCTGGTGCCTTCCTGACTTGGGATGTTTGTTGTTCTAGTTGGTGACACATTTTGTTTCTGTATGAGATGTTCTGGGAACTAAAGTCCTACAGTTCAGTGCAGGCTGGGCTACCTGTAAAGAATGTTACTGCCTCTCTCTAGGACTGCTGCTGCTGCATGTACGCTATCCTGTGATCCAGGTGTTAAGCAACCACACCTACTGTCCACAGTCGGTGAGCTGCTGGGCAGTGTAGTACACCGTAACAGCAGTTGCCAAATACAGCAACAGAGGCTTGGGAAACTAATTGAGCACACTGTATCTCAGAAGAGGGACAGCTAGGGCCCATGATGCCCCCTCCAATCTTTCTGTGGGTCCACATTCAGCAGTGGCTAGGTCAACCCTGCCAACTGTGTTTGTCTTGCTCCTCTCATAGCGGATTGTAAGGCGTTCTTACAGCACACCATACCACACAGGAGGGGATACTGTTAAGTTATAGCTAAAAATGTCAGCACGATTCCAAGATGGCACCCGGGCTAACAAGGTCATGAGGGTTAAAGCACGCTCGTAGAGCCACAGATTAAATAAAAAAGATAAATCCTCTTAAACTGACCAGAAAGCCTAGATTTGTATAGGCATTGCTGCCCTGAACATAAGGGATCCCATTCTCGCCCCACTGGCTCCCCCAGCAATGTAGAAACCAAAGGGATTAAGGGCTCAGAATCGGCAGGGGCTATGCCCAAACGAGCACCAAGGAGACGCGGCGCTGAGCAGAGGCGGAGAGCTGTCTGCTCCAAGCCGTGGTGCGGAGGCTGCCCCTCGGCCGAAGGGCATACAAGATCGAAGGAGACAGCCCGGAGAGGGCGGCAGTGCAGCTTTGGAGCGGTATGGGAGCCCGGTGATGTGATTGCAGAGGTGTGCGACAGCGGAGCAGCCCCCGATGAGAAGGTCATCCTTGGACAAAACATACACAGTGGGGCACCAGGCCAAGCGGGAGCCAGCTGTCTGTCTTCTTCTTACTGATAGATTTTATCCATCAGCTGTGATTTTTGGATACCGAGTCTTAAGCCTCATTACTCCATCTTCTCGGGTTGAGTATGTCGTCGTGGGTTAGTATTCCTCTTGGTCTGTGTATACTTGTCACAGTAAGGCTTGTTTCACAGGGTCTTCGCCGTGATGGGCCGCTGGTAGCAGTCTAAAGGGTATGCAGTGGTGGCAGTGAGTCTTCTGATCCAGTCCTTGGCAGAAGTTCTTACTCAGCTTCGCTAGATGTTCATCCAACAACTCAATATCCAGTTCTTTGTGAAGGTCAGCTATCCTTGTGTAGACTGGAGCTCAAGACGATATCCGCAGGGCCTTGTTCTGGACTATCTGAAGACTCTTCCGGTGTCTCTCATGGCAGGTCATCCATGCTTGGGAGGCATATGTCAAGGTAGGTCTGATGATTGCCTTGTAGATGTTGATCTTTGTCTGGAGTGGCATGGACTTGGTCTTCAGGAGTGGGTCCAGTGCTGGCATCTTTCCTGTTGACTTCTGCTGAGTATTCGCAATATTGCGTCCCCAGTCATGGAGAAACTGGCTGTCTCTCAGCTGACCCTACACACTGAATCTATTGATTGCTTCCATGACCACCAATCTGGCTTTAGAGCATCCAAATGCTCTTCTGAACACCCATGAAGACCTGCCCTCAAATCTTGACACTAATACCCCATCTATCCTCATTCTCCTTTACCTCTCCTCTGCCTTCGACACAGTTAACCACAACATCCTGATCGCACGTCTCCGTGACACCCTGGGAATCACAGGTCAGGCTCTGGCATGGTTAACCTCCTTTCTCTCTGACCGCCCATCCCATGTGGAATTCCGAGCCTTTCACTCGACTATCACTTTCTCAACCTGTGGCGTTCCCCAGGGATCTAACCTATCCCCCTGGTTCTTCAACATCTATATGGCTGCCCTGCCACGGGTGATTGCCACCTTCACCTCTAATTTACAGTGCTATGCGGATGACATGCAACTATCTGACTGTCTATCCGCTGTTCAGTTATGGTGTGCTGCAAACAACCTCTGCCTCAACGTCACTAAGACTGAAATCATTTGTATTGGGACCCCTACTCCTGCTTTCCCACTTTCACTCTGGTCGGCCTCCCTTGGGCCTGCACCACAGCTGCGAAGCAAGAAAGCTTGGGGTCATCTTTGATTCCACTCTCTCCTTCTCCTCTCACATTTCAGACATCTCTAAACAGTCTAGCTATCAGCTACACCTCCTCAGAGGTCCTCTACCATTTCTCACTTTCCCCAGATGCTCGCTGTCTACAGAGCCCTGGTCCTCTCCAGGCTGGACTATTGCAACAGCCTCTTCCTCAACCTCCCTTCATCTGCCCTGCGCCCTCTGCAACTCATCCAGAAAAGAACTGCAAGATTTATTCTTGGCCTCAAGCCCAGGGACCACATCTCTCCAGTGCTGACATCCTGGCACTGCCTCCCCATGGCTGCAAGGATCAAATTCAAGACCCTTTGCATTTTTCACAAGGCTTTCTGGGGCCTGGCACCCACCTACCTTCACCGCTGCCTACCTAAATCCTGTCTCTCACGAGCCCTCCGCTCATCTACCTCCAACCTTCTGCGAGTGGGCCAGTTCTCCAAGAAGAGATTTGGTGGGAGATCCTTGTCCTCAGCAGATGCCTCCCTCTGGAATAGACTCCCTGCTGCTCTACGTCCTGAGCTGGATCTCCTGAAATTCCGGAAACTCAAGACCTTCCTCTTCTCTTCCTTCTCTCCTTCCACCCTGCTAACCTAGTTCTGTCCTTTCCCTCTCTCCTTCCTATTCCTTAGAGCATTCTGACTGGCCGACTGGTGTACCTCAGAGTCTCACTGGCGCCTGGAACCCCCGCCAGTCCTCTCTCGCACTTGCATCAGGGCCCTACACCTTACCCACACTCAATGCACTGAGAAATTAACCAAAGAGAGTGGCTCTCTCTGCGCTTACCCCAGTCTCAACCGACAGGGTGCACTTGATCCTCCCCTCCCTGTGACCACGATGCACTTTCACAATCCGTACGCATCATTCCTGAAGATCATCGGTCTGTTTTTCCCTTGCCTTTACCCCTAATTGTACTGTTAAAATTGCAGAATCGCTGTCAGTCCTCTTTGCTATATCCCATCCAGTTAAATGTATTTTATGCACTTACTCTGCCTGTGCAGACCATTATCGTGTCAGATCTTCAAGGGCTCTGAGTGGCTGTTGTTTTTTCCCCGTGTTCCCACCCACCTTGAGCGCTATATAAATAAACAATACCATACCAGTTGAGTTTGCTGTCCATGGTGACACTGAGGTAGCGGCTGCTGCTCTCCCACTTGATGGTCTCTTTTATTTTTTTTGTAACTTCTTTTTATTGATTTTACAACACAGAAAATATGCATTCCCTAACTCCTCAAAACCCTCCCTCCCCCCAAAGGCAGCTGTTTTATGTCCATAGCCCATTGGCGCCATGGACCAGGCACTCCAAGTTGTCAATGACATAACAAACAAATAGTACCTCCCAATGACCCCCCCCCTCTCTCCTTCCCCTGAAGCGGCCCCTCCTTGTCCATGATCCATTAACTTCATGGGTCATTTGACATTGCTCAGCACAAGTCCAGTAATTGCAGGCGCTGAAGGCGCCACCCAATCCAAAAGTCATCTTTAAGAAAGACCAAAGTTTCCTCCCAATCCCTTGCAAAGGACTGTACATTATTGTCCTTCGCATATGTTGCCCATTCAAGTGCCACGATTTCCGCGAGTTTTCGCAGCAAGTCCTGGAGAAGAGGAACCTCCTTGCTCTTCCATCTTTGTGCTATTACTGTCATAGATGCAATTGTAAGGATCACCCTTGCTTTACCCCGAGACTTAGGCTCCCCCGTGCTGCTAGCCCAGTCAACTCCCAAGAGGACCTCCTCAGGGGGTCTGCTACTGTCTGATCCATATGCTTGCTCCTGAACCTTCCGAACCTCTAACCAAAAAGGCCTAATTTTTGGACTTGTCCACCAGATGTGCTGAGTCGTGCCCTCCATACCACATCCCCGCCAACAGTTCCCAGAGGTAGTAGGATATATCTCCCGAAGACGGGCTGGTGTATAATGCCACCCGAATAAGATTTTATACCACATTTCCTGCAGCTGAGATGCTTTGACCAGCTTGGAGATTTTCCTCCATAATCTCTCCCACTCTTTTCGCTCGATTGCCCTTCCCAAGAGCTGTTCCCACCGCCGCATATACGACCACTGACTTCTGGCAGTTGCGTCATCCAAAAACTTATATAAATTAGATATTAGACCCTTGGACCCATCATTAGACAGAAGCAATCTCTCAAACTGTGTTGTTTCCCTTGTTGCGGCCTGTTTGTTCACAGGATTCAGGACCCAGTGGCGTAGCTGTGCGTATCTGAGTCTTTTTCCCTCCTTCACCCCGTACTCCCTCTTACACTCCTCGAAGGAGAGGATCCTCCCACCCCCGAAACATATTGCCCAACCGCTTACAGCCCCCCTTTTGCCATTGCTTAAATGCCCCTCCCTCCATCCCTGGGGTGAAGTGTCCATTGCGAAACAGGGGTGTGAAGGGGGAGGGAAAGGTCGTGATTCCTTTGTTCCTCACCAATTTATCCCAGTTCTCTGCCATCAATTTCGTAATAGTGCTTTCATATACATGCTTGGGCCTATGCTGTTTTGGGAGCCATAACATTTTCGCCAGACTTCGATGTGCCACTGCTCTATCCATTGCCACCAATTTCTTATCCTGTGTGGCCTCTCCCTCCCAGAGCCAATCTCTAATTACCCGTAACTGCGTTGCCTCATAATACTGTTGGAAATTCGGTAATGCCAGACCCCCCTCCCGCCTGGGCGCCATCAACAGACGCTTACTGACCTGCGCTTTTTTCCCCTCCCCACAAAAAGTCTCTAGTCAAAGATCCCAGTTCCTTAAAGAAGCTCGTAGGAATTGTCTGAGGTATTGCCTGGAAGAGATACAACAACCGCGGGAGGGTTGCCATTTTAACCGCAGCCACCCTGCCTAGCCACGAGATCCGAAGCCCCCTCCACTTGTGGAAGTACCGTGTGATATTTTTCAATAACGGTGGGTAATTAGCTCGGTACCAGCCTGCCAAGGTCTGTAATTTTTACCCCTAGGTATCTAAGTTCCCCCGGGCTCCATATGAATGGGGTAGCCTCCCTCAGGGATTCCCGATCCTCCACCCTTAGAGTTAAATTCAGGAGCTCCGATTTGCCAAAGTTGATCTTAAGGCCAGAGGCCTCCCTGAATTCTGCCAATAATTTCCTGCTTAGGCGAATGGATTCCATTGGCGCTGTTCGGGTTAACAACATATCATCGGCAAAGGCAGCTACTTTTTGTTCTACTCCCCCAAATGGGATACCTTTTATCCCTTCCGCCTCCCTAATCGCCTGCAATAAAGGCTCAAGATAGATTGCGTAAAGCATGGGAGACAGGGGGAACCCCTGCTTAGTCCCCCTACTCACACTGAAGGATCTAGACATGGCCCCGTTCACTGCTATCCTCATAGTGGGTGTTTGGTAGTTGGCCTGTACCATACGTAAAAAGTCCAAACCAATGCCCATCTTCCGCATTACCTTAAACAGAAATGACCACTCCACGCGGTCAAACGCTTTTTCTGCGTCCAAAGATAGGACCGCGGGAGTGTTCTTTCTGTGAATCTTCTCCACCAAGTGGGCCACCCTCCTTATGTTGTCCGCTGTCTGTCGGCATTTTATGAACCCCGCCTGATTCGGGTGGATCAGTTCCGGAAGAAGACCCTCCAGCCTGTTTACCAATATTTTTGTGAAAATCTTGGCATCGATGTTAATCAGCGCTATTGGTCTATAAGATGATCTTTCCTCAGGGTTCTTATTGGGCTTCAGGACAAGGGTCAATCTAGCCTCTTCCATAGACTGGGATATTTTCCCTGTCATCCTAAATACATTATAAAGGTAAGTTAGGTGTGGAACCAGCACTGTCGCAAAAGTTTTATAGAAGGCCGCTGTATAACCATTGGGGCCTGGCGCCTTATTCAAAGGTAGCCCTCTAATCACCGTCATTACTTCCTCCTCTTTGATCTCCCCATTTAGGGATTCTGATGCCTCCTTCCCAATCCTTTCCAGCTCCACCTTGTTTAGAAACTCTACCTGCGAGCAGTCCCGGGGGTCCTGTGACATGTATAGAGATTCATAGAAAGCCACCAACAACTCCTGTATTTCACCTGTCTCTGTTACCCTTTCCCCCGAACCTATTTTTAGAGTCGTGATCGCATTTCTGGATTTCGCTCCCCTTAATAGGCATGCAAGGAGAGTATCTGCCTTGTTCGCTTTAGCGTAAAATTGCTGTTGAACCCTCAACAGGGCCCCCTCGGCTCTTTTAGTACAAAGGTCTTCCAACTGTCCTAGTGCTCCGCGATACTCCCTCATAGAGGCCCTTGTCGGGGTCACCCCCGCCTTTCGCCTTGCTATTTCAACTTCCTCTTCCAACCGCACTTCCAGCCCTTTCAATTGCTTCTTCCTATGAGTTGCTGCCGCTATCAGTTCACCCCTCAACGTAGCCTTGAAGGCATCCCATCTTATCTCTTCCCTCGTGTCTCCCTTTTGGTTAATTACAAAGAAGTTCCTAATCTTATCTTCTATTTCCTGCCTAATGATCGGATCTCTGAGGAGGTGTCCTGGATACCTCCACGCCCACACCCCTCTTTCCCTATGACCTAGGTCCATTGTCATAGACACCCCTTTGTGATCCGCTATACCAATGGAGCCCGTTACTACCTCGCGAACCCGGCCCACTAGACTCGAGGTTACCCAGATATAATCGATTCTGGATTGGGATCCATGGACCCCAGATAAGAAAGTGTACCTTTCTTCCTCCCCCTTGACCTCCCGCCACACATCTCTCAGCCCTGCACCGCGAATTCTGTCTTTTAACTCTGTCGACATCACTGCTCCCCCTCCTCCTACTGGGTGCCCTGACCTATCGCATTCCCTTTCCCAGGCTATGTTAAGATCACCCAATGATTTGCCCCCGGGCTCTGTCCTCCAATTTTTCCAGGATACGTATCAGAAATTGCTCCTGACCTGCGTTTGGTGCATACACTACTGCCAAAGTGTACGGACTGTTCTGGTGCATCCCGATGACTATTATGTACCTACCCTCATTGTCTTTTATAATTTCAGAAGTCCTAAAATCCACTGAGTTTTTAATAGCTAGGGCCACCTGCTCCCCCCCGATGCGTGTAAAATCTGATCAAACCCCCGTAACTTGAGGTGCCCCTGGTCTTTGGGTCTAAGATGCGTTTCTTGCAATCCCAGAATGTCCGGGTTCTTTTTTCTTGTGAATTGCTCTAATTTTTTCCTCTTGAGGGGGGTGTTCAAGCCTCTCACAATATGCGTTAGCCACTTAAGAGTGGGTTAATATACCTCCACTTCCATGGCGCCTTGCATCCCCCCAGGGCTTCCTCTTCTGTGGGTGCCCAAACGGCGGAGCGTTCTGGTTGTTCCCCCCGATCCCTCCCCACCTCTACTGGCGCTGGATAAAGTCTCTGCTCTCTGTACTTTGACCCTTGCGTGAAGCCTCTGCTGCCTTCCCCACCCCCCCATTGTCCTCGCTCCCCCTCCCCTAACGCCAGAAGGGCGACCCTTCCCGCCTCCCAATCCCCCCACTCCTCGGATATACCCATCCTTTCCGATTCATAGATGGATGCTCTCCCCCTGCCAATTGCTTCCTTTAGTTGCCAACCACCCTTATTGCATTACTTGATTTAGGTCTCCTCTTGTGCATCCCCTCCCACCTCCCCAGAGCATTTCTTGTTGGTTTCCTTGATGGTCTTTTCGCTCGACTTCACCCGCCTTCTCTTTTCTCCCACTGTTGTCCAGGCCCATGGCCTCGATTCTGACGTGGGATGTGTGTGTTTTGGTCAGACGCAATTTTTACGTGCTATGTCTAATCATTTTTAGCATTGCTATTGGGTGACACTGCCATACAGAGCATATCTGTGACTTGTTAGCCAGAGAGGGACAGCAAGTTAGAATATGTGCCTATCTAGCTCTGTGACATAAAATCCTGGTGGTGTCATCTGTGTTTTTATGACTATACATGAAATTGCTAATAGATGCATTGTATATATTTTCTACATTGATACATGTCTTTGTGTGGTGTTTTTTATGATTGGTGCACGTAGGACCTATGGCCTACGTAATAAAACTATGAAAACATTTTCTATTAAATGGAAAAAAATTTTTGGTACTCCGTGTAATTTTCGTTCTGTGGGGTGATGTATACAACTCATGGAATACGACCCAGTTTAAATTGGAGCTAGGTCTTTAAATTTGGTTCAAAATGGTTCATCTGGGGGACTCCCCGTTGTGTGCTCGATTCTGACCCTGCGGTTGTGGTCTGCTTTCTAGATCCCATGGGGGTATTGTCCAGGTGCAGACGCAGAATGCTCGCCCCTTCCTGTACTGTAGTTATTCGCCTCTGAGACCCCTCCCATTCAACCAATAATCCAAATGGGAAGGTCCACTTGTATTTAATCCCCCTCTTGTTTAGCACCTTAAGAACCAGTCCCATTTGGCACCTCTTCATGAGGGTACTGCTTGCTAAGTCCTGAAACAGCACAATGCGGTATTCATGAAACATAATTGGCTCTTGCTTTCTTGCCTCCCGCAGGACTGCTTCCTTTTGGGCGTACCTGGTGAACGCTACCAGGACATCTCTGGGCCTTGACTGTGTTCCTGTGCCCCTTCGGCCCACTCTGTGGACCCAATCAAGCTCAATCTTTTCCAGAGGCGAGACTCCCAGGATCTCTGCGAAGATAGATTGGGTCACCCCTTTTAGGTCTTTGTCTTGGACGGTTTCCGGTAGCATTTTAACTCTTATGTTGATTCGACGGGTCCTGTTTTCCATGTCCTCCAAATGAATCTCCAGGTTGTGTGTGGCCGCGTCAAGCCTTTCTATTGCCTTGCTGTTGGCCGTCAGCTCCTTGTCCATTTCTTGCAAACCTCTCTCCAGCAAGTCCGTCCGCTCGCCCTGCTGCCGCAGCTCCTGTTTTATTTCCCCTAGGGCTGAGTTGAGGTCGGCACGAAGGAGCCGGAATTGATCCTGAAAAGTCTTTGTTAAGCTGGTCTGAAGGGTGTGCATCTCCCCCCTTACGTCCTGCCGTGACATCGTGGCTGTACTCTCCCCTTCGGATAATGAGACACTTCTCATTGAGTCCTCCTTTGTGGCCTTAGTTGTCTCCCTCGCCTCCTGCATCGGCCAATTGTTAGGGAGGGTGCCCGGGACCTCCCCCGAGGCTGGCAATGCCCTCACACTCTTCCCCTTAGCTTTCGCAGCCATGTCCGTGCCGGGTCCGACCATGTGGTCACTCCTCGTCCCACCCGGGCCCCACCTCTGGTAGGGAAGCCCTGCTCACTCTCCAGGGGGTTACCAAAGCACTTTTCCTTTCTGACCCTCCTTCAGTGTTTCGTTCCTCTGGCCGCCCAATTCAATGTTCAGTAGCTCCTCGGGCTGCGCGGGGGCATGCTCAACCGCGGCGACTGTCCGATAGGCACCCCTCCGTGAAGGGCGGACCACCCTCACTTGACTTTCCTCCTAGTGTGGTCCGAGGAGGCTAACAGTGTCCGGGGGAGCCCGGGGCAATGCTTCACCTTTGCGCCGCTTGGGTGCCTCTCTTCTTGAACCTGGACCCTTTGCAGCCTCCCGGGCCGACGCTTCCCCAGTCACCCGATACCAATATTCCCCTTCTCCAGGGGGCGACCACTCCAACGCCGCCAATGGGAGCTTCTGCAAGCCCCCCCAACTGGGTCGCGCTCTGCCGCTCTGCGTTGTTGGGCTGACGCTGCTCCTCTGTCCTACTATGCTGGCCTGTCAAGTTTGGGCCCCCACGATGCTAGCCCCGCCGGGCCAGGCGACAACGCTGCCCAGTAACTTGTGCGGCCCTCAATGGGGCCGCCTTGCTGCCTTCCACACCTCGTTGGTGCCGGCTTCTCCACTCCCCACTGCGCTCACGGCATCCAGCGCGGGGGACACACCGCCGGGCCCCTTCTCAGCTCCGCCGGGAAGGGCACCCCACCTCCTTCGAGGGCACCCCGCCTCCTTCATGTCGCGGCCAGCCGACACCTTCCTAAGGTCTCCCCGGGCACCAGCACTGCCGCGCAACGCCACGCCTCCTCTTGGGCTCGATTGATCCGGGTCCGGCCCCCTCACCGCAGGCTCCACAATTCGGCAGCTGGCCACAACTCGCTCCTCCGCTTCACAGCCAGGCTCTCCCCGGCCTCCCCGGCGGCTCCTCCTCCCTCGGCACCGGCGCTCAGCAAGACGCCGCGTACCAGGGTCACAGCAGCCTCCTCGAATCGCGAATTCTCCGGCCCGCCTCAACTGCTCCTGCGCCGCGTCAGCCGCCAGAGACAAACCGCTGCACTGCTCCTCGCTCACCCCGTGCTACTAGGTGAACGCACAATGTTTGCCCCTCTACTCCACTGCTACAATTTTCGGTCTCAGTGACTGGGTGGTGGGCATTCCCCAGTGTCGGGACCCGGGAGCTCCGCCGGCACGTCTATCCCCTGCAGGCGTCCATCTTGGAATCAATGGTCTCTCTTTTGATCTTAATGTGTATAAATCCCATTTAAAAACTTCAAACATCATCAGAAATGAAACCTCTTCTGAGATGTATAAAGTTCGAAATCAACCCAACTTCCCAAGGTACGGTGAAAGGAAATCTGGGAATACTTACTTAAATTAACTGTCTTCCCCTTTTCAAGTATATTCTTGTGATGTTCTTTTAATTACACCTAGAAAGAATGACCTTGAGTTTAAAATCAGAAATCAAACTTCAAAACATTACTTTGCTGTTGGGGACTTCAAGTCCCATAATTCCTTAAGTACTGGGACTAAGAAGAGGGCTCAAGAGCAAGGTTGCAGGAGTGGTCAGCTTCTTAAGGCAAATGACCCACACCTCAGGGAAGCAGAGACGCTTAAAAGGCCCCCTCTGGTGTAGCTCATAAGGAGTAGGAAAAAGCAGCAGCAGGAGAAGTAGTTGTGGCAGAAGCAGGCACATTGTTTCAGTAGGCAGTCCAGACAGAAGTTGGAGGAAAGAGAGGATGCAGAGCCCACTGCAGGGCAGATTCCAGCTGCCGATCCTGAGAGGGTCCTTTTCCCCAGAAATCTGGGGTGCAGAAGTGTGCAGCGGGAAGCACGAAGAAGAAAGGCTTTTCCCACTGTGAACCGATCTGCAGAGGCTGTGCCACAGGAAGCGTGCCAAAGGCTGTGTTGGGTGACTGGCTGCACCTGTGAGCCTTGAGACCCTTGATGGTAGCTGGCGTGCACCAGTAGGTCTCTGGAGCGAGGGACGCTCCATATAGAAGTGGCGTGAATGAGGAGAAACTCTTAGAGGAGGTTTGCCTGTTCGTGAAGAGCCAGAACCATTGAAGTCCTGCGAAACGCGAAGGGATCAGAGGCAGAGCTCAAGCCTGTGAGCAGTCCGGAGTGCTCTATCCCCGTTTGCACGTGGAAGGCAGTCAACAGAACAGAGAAAATATGAGTGAAACTGCTTTACAATCTACTTTTGAATGCTGAACTAATGATATCAGCAACTGCAACATTTGCGTATTAATGAAAATGGTTAAAAGGGAAATTTAAAAGCCAAACCATTTATAAAGCAGCAGAAAACGTTCTTATAAGCAAACCAATTGACTCTAATTGTGTGCATTTGAAGAATACATTGTTGCAAAGTAAGATACACAATTATTGCCAAAGCCAAGAGATGGAGATAGACAAGCATGGCCTAAGCCAAAAGTGACTAACATCAAGGCCAATAAAATTCAATGGAGATTGCCATCAGAAATACAAGGGCAAATTAAATGTTCCTACGGATGAAACTTGTAAATGAATGATGGTTCTATAAAACTAAAGCTGGTAAAAACTCACATTGCCAAAGTGAAGAGGGGATAGTCTTTTCTTATTTATATTTTGTTGTTGGCGCAGCAGATGGACAAGAGTGGCAGGGGCTGCCCTTCTGGAGGGGAATGTTCAGAAGGAAATAAGCATTGCTTGCAGGAAAGTGTTAAAAAGCACTCATTTGAATCTTGTTATTTCTGAAAAACTGAATTATAAAGCTGCAAACTGCTGAAGCTGGTGTGAACGTCTGATTGTCAGTCGATCAGAACTTCAGAAGAACTATTAATTGAGGAAAAGTTGTCGGACAGGCGAGTAAACCGGTACAGCGAATCTTGGTAGAAGTAGACCTGCCATGAGAACAAATCAGGTGGAGGTTGTAGTTTTATTTATTTATTTGAACATTTGTATAGTGCTCTGCCGGACCCTACGTTTGCTGTGGAAGTCTGTCTGCAGTGTTTACTGCTACAAGGGCTTAAAAACCCATTTTGGCCGCGGAGCGGCCGCGGAGAGCTGCGAGGAGGTGCAGTCTAGCAGTCTGGCCGCTGGCCACTGGAGCACTAAATAAAGTCAACGTACAGCAACTTTGAAAAGGATTAAAACAAAGTGTTGGTACCCTTATTTAGGAATGGACCAAAAAACGGACCAAAAAAAAACCGACCAAAAAACGGGTACCCACCCTACCGCGCCTCCCCCACTACAACACATCTCAATCGACTCACTGTTGAAGAAACAAACAAAAAAATCATCTAGGGGAGAGTTTTGCGGCAGCATGGAGGACACCACTGGGGGTAACAACCCACTGCCAAAAGAATATAAAGAAACGGGCCGCGTGTTAAGGAGCAGCGCACAAAATACAAAAGAAACAGTGTTGAGTGAAACACGAAAAAAACCGTTAAATATAACAACTGAAACCGCAACCTCGAAAACCAGCACAGCCTCTCCTCCAATCCCCCCCCTCAGATCCCCCCACCAACACGACTCACCTTGGAGAGAGGAGATGAATTTGGAGTCTGGCTGCGAGGGACGTGAGCGGCCGCGGAGTTGGGAGAGACATGTACCCCAGTCTCGGTCTCTGCGAGGCGAAGCCGGCGATGATGAAGGGGAGGTTTTCGCAGAGGGACCGGGGCGGGTTCCGCCGTCTCCCGCACAGGAAGAACGGGAAAATGGTGAGGCGGGCAGCGGTAGTGATGTGAGAGACCGTTGTGGGGAAAGGGAGAGGGAGAGAGGAATCGAGACAAACCCGAAACGAGCGGCTCCAGGGCCCAGTGCGGAGCCCGCGGGGAGCGGAGACAGCGAGTCCACCACTGTGCGGGGAGAGATGGTGCCTGCCGAGGGCGGGGCGAAGGAGTGCAAAGTCACAGATAGGAGCAAGGTGGCTGCACGAGTGGTTTTAGGGCTGAGCGCGGAACTCTTGGGGAACGGAGCCCGCGGGCCCGCCACTGTGCAGAAGAAGGTAGAGACACCACCAGAGGACTTGCTGAGAGGGCACAGAGAAACTGTTAGGGGATAAGAGCCCGCACGAGCGGTTTTAGGGCTGAGCGTGGAGCTCTTGGGGAGCGGAGCCCACGGGCCTACCGCCGTGTGGATTGAGGAGACGCTACCTGATGGTACACCAAAGAAGTGCAAAGCTACAAATGTAATGAGTACAAATGAAAACATACAAAAGAATATAAAGGGCTCGGCAGAGCCCACAGAGATCGAGGTGATAAAGATAAATAAGAGACCAGATCCACAAGATCTTCAAACATGCGAAAGCAACCTTCATCCAGTGACAGTGAGATCTGACCTGCCCAGCCCGGAATGGAATCAATCAGAGCTTAGAGATGCTAGCTGTCAGAACATTACCCTATCATACTCAGATGAATTGGAAGGAGATGACATGGACGAAGTAAACATCCTGAGAGAACATAACTGGGCAAAAACACATACTTATCTACAACTAGAGAAGCAAGAAGAAGAGTCTCATCAATCAGCAACAAAACAGTTACTTGAGGACAATCTAAGAAGAAAAGAAACACAAATACTTTCTAGTCATAAAGAAAATGAGCTTTTAATGGAACAACAAACAAAAAGCTTAGGAGGGGAAAAATACAATCCCACTGAGGCATCGACTCCGAAAAATAGATTCCCACCAAAGCCGCAAACGAAAAAAATGGGAAAACCGCTAACACCGTCTAACAACCCGATTGGAAGATTCTTTGAAAAACTGGGGAAGCCTCCGATTGTAAATCGTTTTGAGCTTTCCGATTTAGAAATCTTGGCAGGAATTCCACCATCCCCCCAAAAAAATAAAATAAACCCACTGAAGACAGAAAAATCGACAGAGGGAGGAGTCTTACTATCACACATACGTTGGCACCCAAGCCAACCTCCTGTATGCCAAAGGACAGAAACAACTAAAACGGGCATAGACAAGACAACTACAGAGAACAGACCTCAGGAGCACGAGGAAGATAAAAACAAATCAACACTGAAACTAATAACGTCAGAAAAGGACATTGAAAAAAAACAGGAAGTCATATCAAACTCTATTCAGACAGAAGGAAACAATAAAGCCAGGGAATCACCAGAGGTAACAAATAACAAAAACCAAAAATTGGGATACATACAGCCAGACAAACCAGTGGAAAAAACCATTGAGATTATACACAACGAAAACAAAAACAAGAAAGAGGACAAGAAAGTGGATGACTTGGTCAAACCAAAATCAAGCCATATGTGGAATCCAGAAGAAATAAAATTGGCAGAGGCAATATTGAACTATAAAAAAATGCTAAAACAAAGAGAGAATACTATAGGTGAGAAGTGCTCGCCGCAACATAAAAAATTAGACATCTCGACAGATGCCTTACGAGTTCTATTATCCACACCACATAAAGCGAAAAACGAAACTGGAACTCCATTGAAAAAAAAAGAAGAAAAAAAATCACCAGTCAAAAACTTGGACATTTTACCTGTAATGTCAGCTATGACCATTGCTCTGGCACCCTTTGGGAAACTGTACGAAACAATAAATGAAACACTTAAAGAGCACACTTCAGTACTAGCAGCATGCAACATGAAGCTAATTCATTTGGAAGGATACATAACAACGTTAGAGACCTGGAAGGCCTCCACAAAGGAACAAGGCACCATGACGGATAAAATTGAGGTGTTCCAGTTCAAAAAACAAGCAGTATCCTCTTACTCTCAAACTAACCAGAGGGAGACCAGACAAAACAGCTACGAAGAGGAACTAATAGAAACCACAGCAGATACCAATTATGAACTGACACCAACCAAAGAAAACGACATGAAATTAAAGAAAACGGAAAAAAAACTAAAAGAGGGACACAAAGAAATTCAGCAAATGAGGGACCAAAATGAAATTACCCCGCAACCCCAGAGACAGAAGATCTCAAAAACCAGTTCAAGTCATAAAGATAAACTAAGCTCTATAGGGTCAACAGTACAAGAGAAACAAACTACAGAAAAAAACGCAAATTTGAGCATTTCCAAATGGATAGCTGGCATAGCCCAAAAAACCAAAAATATAGAAAGCGAACTACAAGAGACAAACATGAAAGCTAATCGCAAACGGGTGGAGGAGAGCTCGCCAAACTTGTTGGACCTGAGTACATATTCGATTGAAAACTCAAAACCAGAAATCCCTCGTCCAATTAATAAAAAAAGAAAGGTGTCATTTGCGGAAGACAGCATGCCAATAGTAGAACAAAGGGTCAAACACAAGCAGCTACAAGCAAAAGTATCTGGAAAAGAAATAAATAAAACGGACGACTTAAGCTATAGAAGAAGTCGGATAACCCCAGAAAGGAAAACGTTGTTCCGAGTGGCCAACACAAAGATAAACAAAATTGAACACGAAAAAGTCAGGGATTGCCCTGCACAGAACACAAAGGAAAAGCATGTGAGAGAATGGGCCGGAAACACGTCCAATAGCGGAACACGTCACAAACAACACTCTCAATACTACAAAAATGCACGACAACACAAACCAGAAACCTCTCCTTATGGAAAAAGGATAAAAACACCAGAGAATCGAAATAAAAGAAGAGAAAAAACGGGCTCAAGTGAGAGACACTCAGAAAGAAATAAGAGATCAAACAGAAGGCCTGCGGCTTACCAGACACAATCCAATCCCACCCGGACATCAACAATTTTTACTCATAAGAGTAACTCATCACGTACCTTGAAATTAGAAAAAAGTGACAAAAAGGGAGAAAAGCTTTTATTAAACAGGAGAGAAACCATGAGATTAATACAAAAAGTACCAAATGGAGACCAAATCAAAAGTGTCGACCTAAATATAGTGGAGTTCGCACATAAAGCTCGAACGGATAGTATCTTCCTCCACATCACATCTCATACAGTGAAGAAACTGCTGTTATCCGTGGCAGGAGATTTAGCCAAAAGAGGGTACACCCTAAGAGAAACAACTGCAGAAGAAAGAGGGCACAGAAGAGAGGATGACCACGACACAAAAGAAAAACGTAAACATACGACAAACGCTAAAGAACCAGGGAAGACAACGCCTGTAACTGAAAGACGAACTAGAACAAAGAGAAAACACAACTACACACCGGAAAGAGAAGAGCAAAAGGAAGAAGATGAACGTCGAAAATCACGAGAAACATTAGATCAAAGTGGTTCAAGAAAGAAAAAGGATAAAGAAAGAGACAAGAGCAAAGAAAATTCTTCCTCTCAAGACAACTGGACACAAAACGATAAGAAACCACAAAGACTATCCCCAAGATACCCGAAAGGGCCGTTTCTGACACAGTCCCGCAGAGAAAAAGATAAACGTATCACATGTAGAAACATATCAACACAGATCCAGACGCAAGAAACAGAAAAAAACACCAATAAATGGGCATGGATTTCTACAGCACTAACAAAATATGTGAGGAAATAGCAATCAAATCGTCAATCTGACAATTGCGTTGGAGAGACGTTAAAGGAGTTACACGTGGCCCAAGAACCGGATCAAAACATTATTCTTGGCTCCTGGAATACAAGAGGCCACATTCACCTGACTCATCCAGGAGATGTCAACCTTGGTCTTTTCGACCTCATAACTTTGCAGGAGACCTGGTTGTTATCTCAACCGAGCCTGGATGGTTTTGAAGTATCACTCTCGCCGGCACAAAAAGGAACACGAGGACGTCCTACCTCAGGCTTGCTGACAGCTGTAAAAACTGGCAGAGTTCTTAGAATAGTTCATAACCTGATATCATCTCTGACAATTCAGGCGACATTGCTGGAATGGAATAAAGAGGACCCCCGGCAAAAAAAAAAACTAAAGCGAGATCTTATCCTGGTGCTAAACATCTACTGGAACCCGTCGATAACGAAGACAAAAAACTTTCTAAATAAGGTGGAGAAAATCCTTACAGATACAACAGAGATGTATGATATGGACCACATCTTGATATGTGGCGATTTAAACGCCTCTTGCCCGGTATCGGAGAAGGAAAGATCAACGTACAATATGAGCAACACTCAATCAACAACGAGAGGTGCGGCATGGGCCAAACTGATGGATTCCAGGGACTTGTACAATCTAAACTCCCTAGACTTAGCCAAATCCAGAATTCCAACATGGGAAAGCGCGGGTAAAAGAAGTACAATTGACCACATCTTTGCCTCTAAAGAGTTGTATCGCCTAATCACAAGCTTCAAGGTAGTGAAGACTACGGCCAGTGACCATAATTTACTAACCGTAATATGGCCAGCAAAAAAAAAGATGTTGGTGACAATGTCGAAAAATCTGGAACTAAACCATCAAGGAAATCGATTAAAAATCACAACAGAAGGCATAACTTCGATCACGGAAGCCTATAATGGACAAGCGACCTTAAATACAGAGAAAGCAAGCTTGGATTATACGCCTCTCTTGATCCCTTATCTCCATCCACGACGTAAAAGAGTAGATGACAAAATTCATTTACATACTCACAATGAGGAATTGAGAACAAAGAAATCAAATCTAAGAAAGGCTATTCGGCTTGCACGAACAAATCCAACGCAAACAAATGTAGACCTGGCATGTAAAACTAAAAAGTTGTATAAATCCTGGCTACAAGCGACACGATGGAAACTATATCAGATGGACGCAGAGAATATGCTGAGAGCAGTTTGTAAAAAGAACTCAAGAGATTTTTGGACTATTATAAAACACAAAATCTCGCCCACGGACACAAGAATTACAAACAGTGTCGCAGAAGAAAAATGGAGTGACCACTTCACCGAGTTATACAATGACCCCACTCCAGGGGAAGTAACAACGATTATCCAAGAAGAGGCTAACTGGACAGAATGCTCAGAGAAGGACATTTTGTCTAAGATCAAGAAACTAAATAACTCCAGGGCCCCCGGACCTGACGGCATTTCCAACGCCATTCTGAAGCAGGATGCTGAAAATTGGGCCCCACTAATAGCAGAAATCTTTAGAAGATCTAGGATTTCGAGAACCATTCCGGAGACATGGAAGACTGCAAACATCGTCCCAATTTATAAGAAGGGCCCAAGGGACGATCCGAGAAACTATAGGCCAATTGCACTACTAGATGTGCTTGGCAAACTTTACGGATCAATGTTGTTGGATGAACTGCAGACATGGCAAAAAGAGGCAAAAACAACTGACCCCTTTCAATCAGGATTCGAGAAGAACCTCGGTACGTCAGTAAACATTATGCTGATTAGCATACTAAAATCAAAGGTCTTCGAGGGGCAACCATCAACATTCATAGCGTCAATTGACCTGGTGCAAGCCTTTGATCGCGTGAACAGAAAAAAACTATGGAAAAAACTGGAGAAACAAAAATGTCCATCAGCCATTCTCGCGCAAGTGAAAGCGCTATATAGCGGAACATCGATTAAAATTCGACTCAATGAAGCTGGCTTATTGTCGGAAAACATAAAAACAGACAGAGGCGTGAAACAAGGCTGCCCCCTGGCACCGGCACTATATAAGGCCTACATGGCCGACATCGCAGATCCCGAAAACGACACCAGATCATTTCCTCCTCAAATAGGCGACTCAAAAGTGACAGGATTGCTGTATGCAGACGACATCTTATTGCTAGATCAAACAGCAATCGGTCTACAGAGACAAATAGACAGCCTCACAGCCTATCTGACGAAAAATGACTTGGAACTTAATATATCTAAAACAAAAATCCTGATCTTAGAAAAACCAGCGAGAACAAAAAAAAGAAAGAAATGGTTCGCGAACTCGGAGCCATTAGAAATAGTGAAAAGCTGCACCTACCTAGGGGTAAAACTATCGTCGAGCAAAATTGAAATAACGATGCAAGAGCATCTTATCTCCAAAACAAAAACGCTAGCAGACCAGGCAAGATCTCTGGACAGAAAATTTGGGAAATTTTCAATCCTCCCATTAATAAACTTTTACAGAGCAAAGGTCTGTCCAACTTTGACTTATGGAGCCGAGGCCATGCTATACCTGCCAAAGTCACTGTGGGCTAAATTAGAAGGTATATTTTGGCGGAGAGTACTACAACTTCCAAATTCCACTTCTGCGACAATCATTCGATGTGAATTGAGTCTCCAATCTTTAGAATCGTTGGTAATAAGAAACAGTCTCTTATTCCTGGGTAAAATCATAAGGCAGCCGCGGCCTAAAATACTGGAGATAATATATCAAGAGATGAAGAGTGGATCAAACCCAATGCTATCAAGTTGGTACAGCAGATTATTGGAACAAGCAGAAAAAATTGGATGTTCTGAATGGGAAATAGAAAGGATCCCGGGAAAAGTAAAGAAAAAACTGAAAACACAAGACTGGATTGAGACTTTAGATAAAACAGAAGAGCTCACAACCAATACACATCATACTATGAACACCCAAAAAGTAGACGAAGTCAGAAATTACCTAAAAAAGTTTCCAGACAAGCGACTGAGAACAACTTTCTTGAGAGCAAGGTTAAACTTATTGAAAACCAATGAGATCCTCTTTCGAAGAAAACAGTCGACAACTAAAAACTGTAGATATTGTGAGCAGAGGGAAAGTGAAACACTACGCCATCTTCTTATCCACTGCGCAGGAACGGCATCCATGCGAACTATTTATCTTAAACCACACAAAGTTCGGTACCAAACGGCAAGTGAAGAAACTTGGTGGAATATGCTAATGTGTGGCAATTCCACATCTTTGACGGTGGCCACAGCGACCTTCTTGGAAAAATTGAAACTGGACGAAAAAGAAATAACAACAGAAAGCTCTCAAACATCCCATTGACCAGAAAATCCCAGGATAGTCACAAAGGAAAACAGGAAGCAAGGACACAAAAATTTGGACAGAATTTGTAAAAATTGTAATACAATTATATACAAAAAAAAAAAAAAAAAAAAAAAAAAAAAAAAATAGTGCACAAAATCAAACCCATAGGTATCTAGGAGTTGAAGACTTAAGAGATTGGTTACAGGCAACAACAACAAAAATGAACATCAATCAAAAAGTTTACAGATCAAGGTCCAGTGCGGACATGTGGGAATCCACTGGCTTGCAGCCATGACATACAGTATACATTATTGGTAGGGTTTGCACTTATTTACACAGAGTATACAGGCAGTGATGTATTTTTGCTAGATTAGCAGGCATCTTCTTTGAACGAAGTTTTTAGATCTTGATGGAAGTACCATAGGGACGTGTCCATTTTTAGTGGTGGAGGCAGGGAATTCCAAAGTTGGGCAGCAACTACCAGGGAGCTAGCTGCACTGGCTTTCTGTCTCCTAAAACTCAGTGTGGAGATTAGGCTAGTGTGGGAAGAGCGAGTAGGTCTGTTGGATTGGGATTTTGCAATTTGATTGCAGTGGTATGCTGGGGCATAGTTCAAGAGGCATTTATGGCTCAGTGAGAGTACTTTGAATTTAATTCTGTCTCTTACTGGGGGCCAGTGAATGTTGCATCTTGTAGATGAGATGTGTTCGTGCTTGAGTATGTCTAGCGCAGCTCTGATAGCATTGTTTAGCACAACTTGAAGTTTACTAATGTTTCTGGCATTGGATCCTGCAAAGAGTGCGTTGCAGTAGTCTATCCTCGAGAGGATGAGTGTTCTTGCCAGAGTAATGCAATTGTCAGATGAGCAGAAAGGTCTGGTAGCTCTAATTAATTTGGACGTATATGCTGAAGAGGAAACAATGGCATTGACCTGTCTAGTTAAGGACAGAATTGAATCAATATAGACCCCTAATGTTTTTTATTTCTTTGGCAATGCTAATGGTATTGCCATCAATGGCGAAGGATTTATATTGTTGTGGTAGGTTGTTTAGTTTTGACTTGCTACCTCTGACGAGTAATTCAGTCTTCTCATCATTCAGACATAGTTCTTTGTGCTGTGAAGTTATCCTGATGACTATAAATATGCTGTTTATGATGTTGAAAGAAGAGCAGAGAAAAGCTGAATTTCTTTGAACTTTTAAATTTGTGACAAATCATCCTGACTAAAATCATCATTGATGCTAATGAGGAACTGAGGATATTGTTTCAGGGAATAAGACTACGTTTCTTTATTGCATATTGTATTGGAACTTTCTGTTGACAAATTGAAGTTGTAAACAGCTGTGTTGGAACTTTGCTATAAACAAGGATTTCCTTGTTTCTTTTTGTTGAACATTGAAATTGAAGTCCACTTAAAAACCTGAGGAAGGGATTCCAAAATGGCAGCTGTCAGAGGAGGACATGCTTTGGAGTCTCTCCCTGCCGGGCCGCATCAAGTAGCACACCAAGCAAGCTTTCCAGGCGATGTAAGGCCCCAACAGCATGGGAATCAAGAGCTCTGCAAGCAGCGGAGAAGAAGGACCTAACCGTCAGAATTCCCGTGCAGACACGTCGCCATGCAGCCAGGTACCCAAGGGTCCCCAGAGAGGCGCCACGAGCCTGAGCAAACAGTGAATCAGCGGAAAACTGCCGGAGCATGAAACACCCAGGGTAACGCTGCACTGGGACGAGCAAGGGGGCTAGGACCAGTTCAGGCAAACAACCAGAGCTGCAAAATCGTATAAGGGCAAGAAAGGAGGAACGACGGGAGGGCCAGAGAAGGCATCCGTACATTTCCCCCCACGCACCCCCACTGCTTCCCTCAAGCTGCACAAATAACATGTGCATTGTGTGAGCACAGCAAAAGACAACTGCCAACCTGCGGCGGGGAAGATCAGAGGGCAGGCTGGAGGCCCCTCTACCTCCCAGACAGCAACTGGAGGGAAGAGTACTGTATCGTGGTACCCATGGAGAGGACACAGTGAACTGCTCCGACCATCGTGGACCCGACGTGAATCAACCCACCACTAGAGACTGATCATAGCCCCGGAGGGCTGGCAAATGAGGGATGGATCAGACAGGGAAAGAAAAGAACGCAAGCAGACACAGTGGCCATTAAAGATCATCGGTACAACGCAGTGAGTACACCGTGCACTAAGGATGTCCCCCCGCGCCAACCCCAGATAAACGTGCCAGCTAGTAGCAATCCCCAACGACGAACAAACGAAAACAAATGGAAAGTTAAAGGGGAAATATCCCATATAAACACAGGGGCAAGATAAATATGACATGCAGGCCCACACATCCGCTATACACTCTGAGGCAAAGAACCTCTACGCAAAAGGGGATAGAGCATAGGCCCACCCACGGGGCCACAGCCATCGGCACCAGCGACCGCTCCCAACTAAAGGGGACCCAACAAGAGCACGCAAAGCAGAGCACCGGGGCAGAAAGCGGCAAAGCCAGGACAACATCAATGTGATAACGCATAGAGTCCCAGGGCAAAGGAGACTACACAAGGAGGGGACTAGTGCATGGGGCTACAAGGATGCCCAGCACGCCCGCAACCAGGCCTCAGAAGCCAAGAGGTAATCTAAAACCCTGCAATGGCCAAAGGAAAATACCCACTAGTGGGGCAAATAACCCACATGGTGGTCTCCAAGGGAAGAAGACACAATCCAGAAGAGGCCTACCAGGCGGGACATAACATACCAGCGTCAGGACCCTACGGTACAGAATCCAGAAGGGAACCCACCCCACACAGTCAGAAAGGGGCAGATACTAATCCTGCCCAAAGAGATATATAAAACCCACGACAACAAAGAGACAATACACTGACCCAACGGGGTCTCGCCACACACCGGGGGAACAAAGGAAGGGAGACCCACCGGGCGCATCACAGTAGCAACCATTTATGTAAACAAGGACCCGAGTGTAATAGAAGAACAGTGAGAGGACCATCACACCAGCATTCATGTCAAAATCTAGAGCAGAAACCATGACCCCAGCGCAGTCCCCTCACCAAAGAAAACAGAAAAGAAGCTTGAAACAACTCTGGGGTGTCGCCAATACAACCACGTTGAGGAAAGGGGAATCAGCAGGAGAAACGCACGAGGTGGAACAGAAAGACATGGGGGATAACTCAATGACCAAGGCAGACATGCAAAACTGCTTTAAGGAACTGCAGAGCCAATTTTTACTCTCCATCCAGGAACAATTTCAGATGCTAAAGGAAGACATGAAACAGTCCCTTCACGAAGTAAAGACAGATATTGCAAAGCTCGAAGAGAGGACTGACACACTTGAAGAAGTAGTACAACAGGTGGAAGAGGACACACAGAAATAAGATGAGATGCTCGAACAGCTGGCTCGCATCACCAATAATCTTGAACTCCAATGTGAGGACTTGGAGAATAGATCGAGAAGAGCAAAGATCAGGATGAAAAACTTACCAGAATCAATTGAGGATAAGGACCTGCAGGGAACAGTAATCTAACACTTTGTGGAAATACTAGCGGATGACATGGAACCGCAGATAAAAGTAGACAGATTGCATTTTGTGGGACCAAAAAGAGCAACTGAACCAGGAACTAGACCATGCGATGTGCTGGCAGCCATATCCTCTTACACTCAGAAAGAGAAAATACTGCGAAAAAGCAATATATGCAGGTCCGATGCGAATAAATGGTCAGGAAGTACAGTTACCAGGATCTAGTGCAGTCTACATTACTAGAGAGATGGAAAATGGGTCCCGTGGTCCAACACTTGATGCCTAATCAAGTAAAATATAAATGGACCTTCCTGATTACTATTCACTTGGGAAGGTAAGCACTGCATAACAACACGTGAAGAAGGGAACAGATTCTGGGATTACAACAGGACAACAGAGACGGCCAGGATCGACCACAGGGATGAATAAAAGGCCCCAACAACCTGGAAGGTTGGAAAACAGTAACGAGGAAAAGCAGAGGAGGGAGGAAAAGATATGACCCATCGAATCTCCAACACAGTATTAGGGTAACCGGACATAAATAGAGCATTAGGACAAGCTAAGGGGCGATAACTCGCTCGGAAATCCAAAACGCAGGCCTAAGGAGGCAGAGGGAAGGGTGTGTATGGAATCTGAAGTGGGTTTAGGATCCCCCACAACCTAAGCCTGAGGTGGATAGGGGGCCAGGCGCATGAGGCACCTTGCCCACACGCTCATAGGAACCTAACCCCACCCCCCACCCCTCGGGGGGGAAGGGAAGTTTGGATAGAGAGAGGGGAGGGAAATTGGGACGGGGAGAGGGAGCAAGGGTGGAAAAGATAGCGGGGAAGGTAAGGGGCAGAAAAACACAACAGTCAGGAGAGGCACCAGAGGAGCAAAGGACAGGAAATAGAGGACTATGGATAGCGGGACATCGAGACCGATAAAGATCCTGACACACAATGTCAGGGGGATGAACATCCCGATCAAAAGGAAAAAACTAGAACGACGGGCCTGGAGGATGAGGGCAGACCTTATTATGTACCAGGAAACCCATATGATATGGCATTTATTACGCGCCTATACACAAGTGTTTCAAGGCGTGACATGGCAAAGGGGGGGAGCAGAGGGAGGACCGAGACAACAATCCTACTAGGCCAGGTGACATTGAGATCGTGCAAGTGCAGTGGAGGGGGGGAAGGGGAAAAGTGCAGGGGGGAAGGGAAGTGGTCAGTGCAGTACATAGGATAAAGTAAGTAAATATAGACAGTAAATATAGACCATAAATAAATACAAATGTGGCCTGCTGGTGGCAAGTGCAAGGATAAGTGCAGACATCAGGTGTCAAGTGCTGGTAGGGGCTGTAGGGATACAGAGACAGTCCCCGAGTGAAAGGATTGCTAGGGCGGCAGTGCAAGTGTGCAACTAGCGGGGAGGGGACCTGGGCCCGAGATCAGACGGCAGCCAGGTAACCAGTGCAATTTCAGGTTCAGCCAGGAGATCAGCAGGGGAGAGGAGAGGAGAAAGCAGAAGCAAAGAGGAAGGTCTTGTGGTGCTTCTGGAACTGTGGATGGATGACCTCAAATTTCAGAGAGGCAGAGAGGCTGTTCCAGAGGGGGCCACAGCAGAAGAACGAGATCTACCATCAACTCGTTGCTTGGAGAAGCGAATAACCCTGAGGGAGTTGGAGGCGGATGAGCGAAGAGATCGAGAAGGAAGATATTTAGAAAGAGAGAGTTGAAGGTATTGGGGGTCCTAGGCCCCAGAAGGCCTCGTGGACAATGCAGAGGGAGACACTATAAAGAAGGGAGATGAAAAACAGGTCAAGATAAGGTGTAGCCTCTCAAACAGATCAGGCCAACGTGGACTGAAAGAGGGCGGGAGTTCTAATAGCTATACAAGACAGACTTAAGGCATACGTCCTGAACTCGTTGGCGGACAAGGAGGGACGCTACCTATTTCTAAATGTACAAATAAAAGGCAGACACATCACCCTAGCATCAATATAGGCACCCAACACAGGGCAAGATGGATTCCTGAGAGGGACCCTCATGACCCCATTCGAAACTGTACATGACAACGGACACGGCTCCCACAAACTGATCTCTAACCTATACAAACTTCTAAATGAACAAGGAGAAGAAATCTGATGGAAATACATGAAGCCTATCGCAGCCGGCGTAGCTTAGATAATCAGGAGAGGGGATAAAGTACCTGCAGTCCAACTCTTGAGCTTCGTCCGAGCCACCGAAGACCGCCTAAGAGGAAGCGCCGACTTTGCGACGCTCTGGCTTATAGCTCATGCTATTTGAAGATTGCTCGATTTAGAGGATGGACTAGCATCTTGCGAGCATCCTGGTGTTTTGACTTTACTATGACTTGGTAACTCCAAAAGGCTGTGATGTGCCCATTGTAGGCGTTTGTGAGAGAGCAGCAAATTGTGTGTTAATATGAAAGTACTCCCTTTATTTTCAAGCACCTGCTTTGAAAGTGACAAGGTTATATGCTCTACAATTGTGGTTAATATGCTGTGAAATGTTCCAATTGAATTAGAAAGGATTCTTTATCTTGTGGCAATGTTCTTAGAGTAGGCTGAGAAGTGGCTTTTATTTTCATAATACTGTATATTAAATACAGTGTTAATAGTCAGCACAATTAATGAGTCCATACTCATTTCTTGTTCTGCTAAATGACAAATTGTAATGCCATTTTAGCTGTAATTTGCTGATTTGTCTTACTCAATGCACTGCGCAGTAATCAAGGTACCACATCCAGAGGCCTGTCATAAACTGACAGTGCTCATTTAGGGTTGGATATGATTAAGGTGGGATGAGGGATGAAAGATCATCTTTACTAGGAGTCATATGAGATAAAATGCTGACTGGGCTCACATATTCACAATATAAATAATCTGTTGTAAGCATAGAAAGGGTTCTGGTCACAGGCCGGTATATTTCCCAGGGAAGGAAACCAAGACAGCTTATCTCCTTATTAAAATATGAGCCGAAACAATCCATCTGTATCAATAGAATTCAGAGTGGGACCACGACGAGTGGAAACGAAGTCCATGCCAAGAGATGTTTTAACAGCAGGAACATCTTATAACCAGAAGGTAGATATATTAAAAGCAGCACAGACAACCGCCCCCACAAGAATTAATGGAGCGGAATCTCAGCTATACCAGGATTTGGCCCAACCTACCCTATTGAAATGGTCAATTATGAGCCCAATGGTGAGTCTTTATTCAAAAACAAATTAGATACAAATGGACTTTCCCCTTCGAGCTGCTCTTTATGTGGAGGACAAGCGGCGGAAGATCACTACGCCCAGCGAAGGACTGAGCATCCTACACATCTGTGAAGAACCTGCTGAAACCGATGCCTCTAGGAATTAATCTCACAGAAGAACAGTTTGTGGGAATGGGGGAAGAGGGGAAGACACCCAGTGGGAGTCCAACGAGCTCTAGGGAAAGAGACAAAGTGATGAAGAGTGCCGGATGTACATACGACTGCTTAATTATGTCGTCTCACTGTACATTAGAGGATAAGGTAGCTCCCGGCCATGGAAGGTTGCAGCAGTGCAAAGGTTAATTGTGATTGGATAAGGCCAGGTTTCATTTGAAGGGGAATATGAGGGAGGCCCAAGAGGTGGCATGTTAGCCTGTGGTGCTTATGGGGAGTCATGGAGTACTCCAGACAGTTTTATGCTCAGGTAATGTTCTCGGCCAGCACCATTTGGTTGTTTGGAAACAACCAATTTGGGTAATCACTACCAAACATGGGGAACGGGGGTGTCCCCCGCTCCCCATGTTTTGAAAGTGATGGCCTTTGGGGGTAGCAGGGGTGTCCCCTGCTGCTTTCGGAGATCTGGAGGTGGGAGACGGAAAACAAAATGAAAAGCAGACCCTGCAGCGTCAGATCCGACCCACGTAGAAGGGACGGATCCGACGCAGCAGGGTCAGAAACTAAGCGGACGGTGAAAAGGTAAGTAGGGGGCGTGTGGGGATTTTAGTTTGGGTGGAATTGGCCGCTGCAAAATTGGCTTCGCGGCCGAACAGTCAATTCGGCCGTGAACAATTGTGCCACAGCCAAACCGTCTACATCCGGAATCACTAGGCACTTTGATTCGACCGTGCTTCATATTAAGCGATTTTGGGTTAGGGAGGGACAAAGGGGGAAGAGGGGCATGGGAAGAGGGGTTTGGTGAATTCTGGATCAAAGTCATTAGACGGGGGAATTAGCGACTGTCATTTGCTGTCATAAGCTCGCACCTACAGGGGGAGTATAGCAAACCGTGAGGCAAATCACAAAGGTTTTAAATCAAGGGTATGTGAGACAGGCATGATATCAAGAGAGACACAGACTCAAAGATGTTGGTTTCAAACCTTTATTTACTAAGCTTCCTGGGTTGGTGTTAATGCCCTAACTCTAAAGGCATGGGTCTCTTAACTGATGTTTCCAAGGGCCATCGATATACAATAATCCGTCTGTGTCTAAACCTATGCTTGCCCTCACTCTTTACAAAAATGTGTTAGGAAGTCTTTAAAAAGGAAAAATAGTGGTTCAACAGAAAATTGGAAACCAAGGTTGGTTTCAGGTGGTCTTCTCACCAGGAGTTCACTCAAAAAGGGCTGTTCGTAAGACCACCCCATCAGGGCCCTTGCAATATTCTCAAATACTTTCAATGTCTTTGGTTCCTTGGGATTTCCTTCCCTGAGCTTCAACTTGTCCAAGTTAAACAGAACAAAAGAAATATATAACATTTCCTCTTTCAACCTCTCAGGGTTCTCTTCCCAAAGCTTCAATGTCTTCAATATCAAAATTGTTAGGCCTCTCAGGGTTCCCTTCCCCAAGCTCAGAGCCGTTCAGTTTCAAACACAAGTTCAGTTTAACAACACATTGGGCCTCATTACGACCCTGGCGGTAGCCGTGCTGGTAAAAAGGGCACAGCTGCCGCCAGGGTCATTTTTTTTCTGCCGCCTGGCAATGGGGAATTACCGGGGCATCACAGCCCCGGTGGTCCCGGTAATTCTCCATTGCCAGGCACCGGTAAAAATTACTCCCCAGTGTCCTATGGGACTCAATGGGAATGGGGAGGACTGTAGCACCGGCACCATTCCAAGGGAACGAGCATTCCTCTGAACGCTGCCAGCAGGATGAAGGCAGCCTCACTCCGGCTCCTTGGAAACGCGGCTCCCTTGCCACGCTGCAGTCCCTCAGACTCTTAGCCAGCGTATCGGCACACGTTCTCCTCCAGCCTTTAGCTCCTGCCACTCTCTGCTCATTGGCTTCTCTGGTCCAGTCAACATCCCCAGCTCGCTCTCTGCTTCTGACAAAAATTGGACTGAGAAGGCATCCCTTGCTGGACTCCCTTCTGTTCTCCCAACTGCTGCTCTCTCAGTGGTCTCCTTTTATACACCTGTGTTCTATCAATTGGCTGCAGGTGTGTTGTCAGCGCTGGGTCTGCCTGACCTACAATACTCCAATTAACAGAACATGCCTGCCCTTCACTCCGGAGTAAGTGAGTTCTTAAAGCTGCAGTGTACCTTTTACTTCCCTGCTCTTTCTTTCTGATAATCTGTAGGGAGAGTCAATTAGTTGGGCGTCCACGGTTGTAGTCAAGGCCTGAACTTGCCTGACTCTTTTAATGGGACAGCCTAATGGTGGTATGTAATAGGCCTCTTTTTGCATCTCCATGTTGTTCCTATGGGTAATCTGCATTTCTCCTGATAGCCTCTTCCTCGTCCCAGTACATGTTGGAAATGGGGAGGGGAGAACGGGATGAGATTGAAAGTACCCCCTAAAGGCTGAGGGAGAGTGTGATGATGTATGGTATTGAATGAGAGGTGTTTCTAATTTCTTCTGATTGGGACTATTGGGGTAGTTGTAATGAATGGGTGTTTGTTCCAGTTTCCCTAGTCTTAGAGTCTTATTAGAGAAATAAGACAGGGAAGGAGGAAGTTGAGTTACAGAATACCCTTTAGTTTTTGATGGAAGAGAAAAAAGGTTAGTGTCATGTTTTGGAAAAAGGTTTAGTTTACCTTTTAGATCTGGGTTTCTCTATCTTCCTTCCGAGGGAAAGTCATGGGGTAAATTGGGGTCTAGATGACAATATCCCATGAAAGTAGAGGGAGGGAGGGTAGGATGGATTGGGGCAAGGTATGTGGGAATACCATGTCTGGCCTTCAGGCACTCTCCCCTCAGTCCCCAAGAACTTCCTGCCCAGGTGATCCTGCCTCGCTAGTCCACCCCCAGGGTTGGGATCCAAGAGTGATGACCCTTCCCTGGCCACCTGAACAAAGGATCCTCTGGTATTATTTGTGAGAACACCCTTCAGGTTTCTCACAGGGGACATTGGAGGCCACTTTCATGGAGGTCCATTCAAGGTTTTAACCTATAACATCAGGAGTTTGAATTCCCCTACTAAACTACACAAAGTCAAACACTTCCTAAATAGGGAGAACCTGGAAATTGTCACAATGCAAGCTTGACAAAATTAGGGTCCGCTTCCGCTCCTGCACTCACTTGTTTCAGGTCAACATCGATGACAAAGTGGGGGTGGAGGGACTGGGGAAGTACTACTAGCTATCAAGAATATTCCAAACTTAGCAATTCTGGGTTCACAAGGAGACAAACGGGGGCGATATTTGCTAGTAAAGTTTCAGCTTGGCAGACATAAGTATATGTTCGCTATGGTCTATGCGCCGAACACTGGACAGGACGGGTTCTTGAGGTCTGTCTTGGCACAGCTGGAAATGGTAGCATTCTAACGAGGGACTTTAATGTAGAATGATCACCAGACGTGGATTGTAGCAGGAAACCGTTTCAGGGCCCATTGGCACCATCCAAAGGCCTTAAATTAAGTTTTGATCACATCACCCTAAAAGATACTTGGCGAGGGGGGTTTTATGTTTTATTCCCATGTTCACCAATCATTTTCACGTATCTGGGTTTCGGCCCAATTAGGCTTATAGATTGTAATTCTACTGCCTCGAGTTTCCCCACTATCGGATCATGCCCCTATCACTGCATCTTTAAAAATCACGAATAGCAGTAACTGGCTGTGGTAATGGTCCTTTCTGAACGATATACTCAAAGATGTGGTCTTAACAAAATGGTTACAGATAAAATGAATGCATATTTTGAAGATAAACAAGTACCGGAGACATCACCAGGGATCTGGTATGATGCATTTAAAGCGGTGATCAGGGGAGAACTAATAGCGGTTGAAGCTCGCAAAGATAATCAGATGTATAGTCTAGAACAGGAATTGGAATATTAATTGAAGGATATAATGCATAAATGGCGGTACAATCTAGCAGAGCCAATATGATAGACTACAGAAATATAAGAGGACCGCTTGATCTTTTGCGAACTAAATGGGCAGAAAAGAGCCTGCTGAATGTGAGACAGCTTTATATATAAAAGGCTAATAAGGCCGACCATTTATTGGCTAGACAACTTAGGAAAAAGACCTCTAAACAGACCATCCTTAAACTCAAAAAAGAAAGGGGTGGGGGCATTATTACTGAGAATGGGCAAATGGCGGAGCTGTTTGTAGACTTTTACGCGACTCTGTACTCCAACCATCCGATGGAAGGACCCCAAAAAGCATATGTAGAAACTGTTTCATTGCAAGTATTGTCAAATGAGGAGGGAGCTTCTATGGATAGGGACATTACAGAGGACGAACTAAACCAATCGATTAAGAAGCTTCCACTGAACAAAGCATCTGGACCGGGTGTGCAGTCATAATGTCGACATCAATAATGTCGACAGTCAAAATGTCGACAAATTAATGTCGAAAAACAATAATGTCGACAAACAAAAATGTCGACATTTTTCTATATTTTTTCTAAATTTAATTTATTGTATGAATAAATAAATAAATATATATATATATATATATGATGTGTTGAGTATGAGGGGTGGTTGGGGGGGTGTGGGGGGGGTGGCAGGGGGGTGTTGGGTGAGGGGGTGGCAGGGGGGTGTTGGGTGAGGGGGGGTTGGGGGGGACCCCCCATAGTAAATACTATTTTTATTTATTTAATTATTGACTAAATAAATAAATATATAATTGTTATGTGTTGAGTATGAGGGGTGAAAGGGTGGTTGGGGGGGTGTGGCGGGGTGGCAGGGGGGTGTTGGGTGAGGGGGGGTTGGGGGGGGACCCCCCCATAGTAAATGATCCTTTTTTAGGTTATTTATTTATTGAATAAATAAATAAATAAATAATTGGTATGTGTTGAGTATGAGGGGTGAAAGGGTGGTTGGGGGGTGTGGGGGGGGGGGTGGCAGGGGGGTGTTGGGTGAGGTGTTGATAGTTTTAAGGGTTTATAGTCATAATGTCAAAAAAAAAAAATGTCGACATTTTTTTTTCGAAAAAATGACTTTTTACATTATAAGTATAGGATGTCGACATTATTATTTTCGACATTTCTTTTCGAAATTTTTGTCTGTCGACATTTTTTTTTCGACATTATGACTATAAACCTCTGGACCGTAGGGCTTCCCGGACGTTTTCTATAAAACATTTTGGTCGTTGCTTGCCCCGGAGCTAACATTATTGTATAATACCTTTGGGACACCCGACCAGTCAGGTTTCATTAAACACAGCCAGACATTTGATGACACCTGTAAAGACTGGAGGGGGTATCTCTATATGGTAGGGTAAAGGCACAGTACACCACAGCAAGGCTCTCAATTTTGTAGCACTGGACGAGCAGCCAGGCTTAAGCTTTCAGGTGTGATGCAGGTTCTCAAGTACATTGTTTCCCCAAAGCCCCTACAAAGGAATGTCCACACACTGTTAGGTGATAACACAGCTCTTTTATATAAAATAAGGGTTCAGCAATATACACACATATAAATAATAACACTTTGTACATGGATTACTTATTCAAAGAATGGCATATATATACACTCTATGTGGTACCAAACTTTACTTAAATTCAGTAATAACTGCACTAACTACAGACAGTTTTAAATGATCGTTGAATTCTTAATGATAATGATGTTTTATTTATATAGCGCCTTAATCCAAAGCGCTTCAGTGAGGTGTACCAGCATAGAATAGGGAAGAAAGGCAGGTTGAGTATGGCAATTTGGAAGATCAATAGACATGTTCATAAATTAAACATGACCATAGTCTAGAATAAATGACTATACCATAACAGGATTAATATGAAATAATATCCTGATCTATGCTCTTAATAGTAGGAATTGTTCCACTATGCTAATCAGATAGTTTTGTTAGAGGAATGTTATGATTACTCCATTTGTTTTATTTTTGTTTTTTAAGAATCTTGTTTTTTTCACAAATTCTGCTTTTGAATGGGTTTACTGATTCTATTTATCTTTCATTTTATTTAGGATCAGTTCTGTATACATGTATGTTTCAATTATACATGTACTTTTAACAAACCTTGATGTATGATTTTGTTCCTTTGTTAACTAATTGTATTTATAATAAACTTTGATTCAACTGTGGAGTGCTCCCGCTGTGTTGTTCCCTTAGTGACTCATTGAGCACAAAAAAGCCCTTTTCCTGAAATGTATTTAAAAGTAACAATGAAATGAAAATTGTTCCCAAAAGTGGACTTCCTTTGTTGTAAGTTAATCAGTATTTTCTACCCCCAAACCACATTAGCTCCAAGGGGTACCCCTACTGTTTGTACTTTGGGTATGAACAGTTGCAGAATGCTTTCTTTAGACAAGTAATTCTGAGTGATGATCCCCCCACCTATGCAACCTATAAGAGAAAGGTTAGGGAGTAACGTATATTGCCTTTTACAGCCCAGTCCAATAATGTTCAATAAACTTGTACTTTTTCTTTTAAAAGTTTCTAACACCCCCAATGTACCTGAGAGGCCACAGGAGAACAGGATGCAAGACGAATCTCGGACTCCTTAGGCTAGAAGATGCTCTTCCTCATCACAGTACCTTTGGTGCCTTGGCAAGCGAAGTGGCAGAGTTTCTCGTTTTCACTTGACTATTCCCTCCGAGGATGGACCCCTCTTGGAAGAAGGAGCCACTGGGATGTTGAGTCTGCAAGAAGAATGGAACCAAAGTCTTTGTGAAGTGCAGTAGTTTGGCTCTTCGTTGTGCTCTCCCTTGGTCGACGATTTCTCCGACTGTAGAAGTCCTGGGAAGATGAAACTTGTTGTGAGCTCCTTAAAGATGAGTAAGACCACTGGGACCTTTCGATGACTTCTGGCGGCGACGGATGCATAGGTCAATTTTGGTGTCAGTTTCAGAATATTGCGGTTTTCCTCCTTTCAGTTCTTCTGTGCTGCAGCCACAGCACAGACCTCTGGTTGGCTTCTAGTGACCTGGACTCGACCACTGGAGTGGACTTCGGACCCTCACCAAGTCCAGACCCTTGGAATGTCTTTCTTTGCTTCTGGTGGTGGGAAACCCACCAGCGGACCTTCCTCTGCTTCCAGCGGCTCTGGACTCTCTTCGGTGGGAAAATGTGGTCAGGGATGATGGCAAGGATTTCCTTTGAAATGTTCTTAGGCAGTTTGGAACTTTCACAGCTCAGGGTGTCCTGCAGCACTATGCCAAGGTGCCCACTCTTCTGGGTGGTAGAAATGCAACTCCAGAACCTGGGCAACACCAAGGGACTTCTCTGACTCAAGATGTCTGTTCACTTCTCTGCAGGAAGACCCCTTCTCCAGACATCAGGCACAAATGACTGGTTTCCAGAGCACTTCGGATGAAGAACAGCAGTTTGCACGATGGTCCCTCATAGCTCGGGGAGAGGTCTTCTTTGAAGGTCCTCTCTGGATCAGTCCTTGGGAGACATGACAACTTTTGGATTACAGTGAAGAAATGCAGCAGCAGACTTCTCCAGCTGGGCTTGAAAGAACAGCTTCTTCTTGCTTCAGCTTTGACTTCAGCTTCTGAACCAATTGTTTAGTGAGAGGTCCCCAGATATACACATCTGTTCCCCATTAGGCTGTCAGACAATCACGTAGAAGGGCTTTCATGCAGGCAGGAAGCCAATCGGGCTCTCATGCATTCAGGCCATTTACTCCATGTGGACACCCATATCAAAGAATGTGGATTGGGGCTAGTGCCCAGCCTTTCAGCACACTACACTGCATTCATGTCAGTTTCAGTCAGAGCTGTCTCATTCATTGTGCCACACACACAGAAACCAGACACCCACAACCAAGAATTTGTCATGACCCTCGCCCAAAACCCCCTCTGGCAAACCCATTGGCCAGGTGGAGTCAGGACTCGGGCCTCTAGAGCCAGGCATCCGTTTCCAAAGCCCTCTTGGGGCCACTCCTGGTGCCTATGGCGCCAGGCTCATGCACCACGAGAAACATGTGCTTAGGAACTACTTATTGTGTTGCCAGCCAACATGGAGGCATCCACATAGCTTGGTTCCCAGGAACCAAGCTATGCGGTCTAGTGTTTTGGGTGTGGTAGCCTAGGGACTACTTTACCTGGACTATTTTGTTGGGGCTATTTAAACCACACCCGAGCAAGACAACACGCTTTGCGTTACTTTGCAGCTTGCAGCGTGATGCTCACCGTGTCCAGCTATTCCCTCAAACGTTGGAGAAGCAGAACCTGCAAGGAGACACAAGGAATATCATTAGCAGCAGCATCTTACTTGCAGTCTTCATCTTTAACCACTCGCAGCTTCTGAGAACAGCTTCCTTGAATTGGCACGCCTCCTGGACAGTACGACCTGAAAGAGGAAGACAGAGGCAACATTAAGGAAAGCAATAGAGACATTGGTAAATTACGAACTGCTCAACAGGCTTACCTGGCTGGTCGCCTCACGGCTTGCACCATTCCGGACATTCTACTCGCGCTGAAGAACACTGCAATCCTATAAGGAAGGAAAACACAGGTTAGCAAATGCAAGACTTCGCAGCACTGCGCATAGAGCTTATTTACCGCATCATAGCGCTCTTAATGCGTCATCATTTACCAAATACCTAAGGGAGGAAAAAGAGACATTCTAAACAAAGAAAGGCATTCAGGATAGCAACAAAAGAACAGCAATAAGACCTACCTGAACAATATCAAACGGGCCGGCGTCAGTGAAGTAACTGGACCGCACACGCCCATAAAAGCCCACGCACCCCTGCAAAGAAGGCAGGACAGAGAGCACGCCTAATTCTACCACCAGGTGAGGAGAGGGCCCAGAGGGGCTGAAATCATACGGGGGTGGAGGGAGGATACTTACTCCGGTCAGTCAGTCTTGAACACAGTCCTACTGTATTTTCAGGCAGAACCTTCCCCGCAGACCACATCTGGGCAAAGCTGAGAAGCATACCAGCGAGTAACCCGGCTGGGTGGCGTCCCTGTGGATACCAGGAGAGCGTAACGGAACGCAAAGCCTACCATAACAAATCCACCTGGGCGCAATGGAGACATCAGAAATGGACCAATTGGCCCAATTACTAGGAGAGCTTTGTGCTGAGGTTCATTCTGCCCGACAAGAGACTTATGCCCTCCGGAGAGACCTAATAGTGACCAAAGAACACACTGAATAGATTAGCAGGCAATACTTGCAATCACAGGCAGGACAGACGCCTCTACCTGGAAACAATCCAATGATGCAAAACCCCGCCATATCATCCACTCCGGTACAGATCACGTTACCTGGAACAGTTCCCTTGGCACCACCAGAAAGGTTCTCAGGCGACCCACGGAAGTATGCGGCATTCATCAATCAGTGTCGCCTTCATTTTCTTTGTAGGCCTGGAGCACTTCCAAACGACCAAGCTCGGGTAGCTTTTGTCTTATCATACCTGAGTGGTAGTGCAGCAGATTGGTCGGGGCCGTTGGTAACCCTTGACGATCCTCTATTACATGACTTTGGGAGCTTCCAGAGAGAAATGGAAAAACTTTTTGCTCGCCATACCCAGGAACAAGCAGTAGACAATGAACTCTTGTCCCTCCGACAGGGGAATCAGGACTTGTTAACGTACATTGCTACCTTCAACAGAATGGTTGCCGAAGCTAGGTGGCCAGAAAACGAAAGAACCATGTTATTCCATCGAGGCTTACGAGGCGAATTAAAGGACGTCTTAGCCCAGGTGGGTGATCCACCCAGAGACTGTTCCGAATTCATAAATCTGGTCGTGCAGTTAGACCACCAGTTGCAGGACTGAAAAGCAGACCGGTCTAAGACGGACCCTCGGACCGTGTATGTTCGACCAAGGGAAAACACACCCCGTGTACCTGAAAATGCTGTAGAACCCATGCAGATTGGAGGGATACGGCCTCCATTAACAAAACAAGAGCGGGACAAAAGAAGACAACAACAACTTTGTTTGTATTGTGGGAAACCAGGACATTTCCTGAAGGACTGTCCAGTAAAACCCCCAGGAAGAATAGTCGGGGCCACAGAGAAGGATGAAGCTAAGGAATCGGAAAACTACCAAGCTCGACAAATGTAGAGGTCAGTTTGTCGACTGAGAAGAAAGAGTTGCTGACCTCGCACTTTGCAATACCAGTGATCTTAATTAACCACCAACAGTCGTCAAGAATGCATCCCGTTGAAGCATACATGGATAGCGGAGCAGTTGGAAATTATATTGATCAAAAACTGGCAGCAGAGATGGGGCTTCCTTTGTGTTCTAAGCCAACTATGGACAAGGTAACCACCGTGGATGGGACAGAAATCGCTTCCGGACCAGTAACCCAGTGCACAGCCAGGGTAACCTTGCTGTGCCAGGATGGACATCGGGAGTCTATTTCATTTGATCTCATCAGGGAACCTCAGTTCAGGCTAATACTAGGGATGCCATGGTTGGTTGCTCACAACCCTTTGATAGACTGGCGGGCACGAAAATGAACCATCCCAAGTGACTGCTCCCCTGCCTGCTATTACCAAGAAGAGAAACCCAACGTCTGTATCCCCATGACTCCTGGAGCGACAGTATCAACCCTGGGAGCAACTAATACCTTGCCAAGTGAATACCATGATTTTCCAGGATGTTTTCCGAAAGCATCAAGCCAATACATTGCCGCTGCACAGGCCCTATGACTGTCAGATCGACCTTGTTCCTGGTGCACAAATCCCTTGCGGCAGGATCTACGCTCTCACAGAACCGGAAAACCTTCATTTCAAATCCTATTTGGCCCAGTACCTTGCAAACAGATTTATCCGTCCTTCGAAGTCCCCCGCAACCAGTCCTTTGTTCTTCGTACCGAAAAAGGAAGGAGACTTGAGAACCTGTATTGACTACCGCGCATTGAACCAGATCACCGTGAAGAAACGCTACCCCTTGCCACTTATCCCTGAGATGCTAGACCAAGTTAAAGAGGCTCAGATTTATACCAAATTGGACCTTCGAGGAGCGTACCACCTGGTCCGAGTCAGAAAAGGAGATGAATGGAAAACCGCCGTCCGTACTAAGTACGGCTTGTTTGAATATCAAGTCATGCCCTTCAGGTTATGCAACGCTCCTGCGGCATTCCAATATTTCATGAATTACGTCTTAAGGGAGTTCATTGATGTGTGCGCCTTAGTGTACATAGATGACATCCTAGTATACTCAGCCTCGAAACAAGATCATGTCAGGCACGTTCGTTCAGTCCTCACCAAGCTCCGTCAACATCGCTTGTTTGCAAAGCTTGAAAAATGCTTTTTCAAGTCACCGAAGTAGAGTTTCTTTGTTTTATCTTTACTCCAGGAGGCATCAGAATGGACGTGCACAAGGTAGATGCCATTCTGAAATGGCCTTCACTGACGTCTCTAAAAGGGGTACAAAGCATGCTGGGCTTTGCGAACATCTACCGCCGTTTCATCCCAGACTTCTCTCAGGTTGTGCACCCAATCACAGTACTAATTACGAAAACACAATAAAAAGTTTGCTTGGACCGAAGAAGCAGAAGAAGCCTTTCAGGAACTTAAACAAAGGTTTACCTCTGCTCCAATCCTGCGACATCCTCGTCCAGACCTCCCTTATGTCGTTGAAACTGATGCGTCCAGTCTCGCAATGGGGGCTGTTCTTTCACAGAGGGACCCGGAAACCGGCCAGCTACATCCTGTGGCCTTTTGGCCGAAAAAGTTCTCGCCTCCAGAGATTAATTATGCCATCACGGACAAGGAACTCCTGGCTATCAAATCCACCTTTAATGCCTGGAGGCAGTACCTTCTGGGGGCCAGGCACACCATTACAGTCATCACAGACCACCGAAACCTGCAATATCTCAAAACAGCCAAGGCCCATTCCTCGCGCCAATTACGGTGGGCCCTTTTCTTTACTGAATATGATTATGTAATCACATTTCGACCAGGAGTCGGGAACGGAAAGGCAGATGCCTTATCTCACATGGGCATAGATGAAATGGTATATAGAACTCCAGACCCAGTACCAATTATACCTGAAGACAAACTCTTGGGTATCACAACAGCCTTAACACAAGCAGAACTACGAAAAGAAATCCAACAGACAATGAATCCTGATGCCTTCCTCTCATGGCAAACTCAAGGAGAACAATATACCATCAAGGACCATCTACCCTTTTTTAGGGATCGCCTATATGTACCCAAGAAGGAATTAAAACAGCATATTATTTTGAACTATCACAAATCACTGATCGAAGGGCATCCTGGGATCGCCAAAACCCTAGCTAAAGTGAAAGAGAACTTTTGGTGGCCTACCCGGCGTAAGGACATCATTCAGTATATTCAGTCCTGCGGTGTCTGCGCACAAAATAAATCACAGAAACAAAAACCATCTGGTCTCCTACAACCATTGGACGTTCCTCCAGTTCCATGGCACACTCTTTCCCTTGACTTCATCACTGATCTACCTCCAAGCCAAGGGTTCAACACCATCCTTGTAGTTGTGGACTTATTCTCGAACATGGTCCATTTTATTCCTCTCAAAGGCCTCCCAGAAACAGCCACTTTAGCGAAAGTGTTCCTGGAGGGCGTGGTTAAGGTACATGGCTTCCCTTCGGTTCTGGTCTCTGATCGAGGCAGCCAGTTTGTTTCAAACTTCTGGAAAAAATGTCGTGCAATGGCGCAGATTGACATTCGGCTATCTGCCAGTCACCATCCTCAAACGGACGGCCAAACCGAGAGAACCAAGAAGACACTCGAGCAATATTTACGGTGCATGCTGCACCACAAACAAAGGAATTGGAAAGACCTACTATGGATAGCTGAATATGTATATAACAATTCTTTGCATTCAAGCACGGGACAAACGCCCTTCCATACCCTTTATGGCAGACATCCACGTACCTCTGAACTAGACCTTCCAGCCAGCTTGGAAATGCCAGCGGTAAAGACTCTACACACAACCATTACCCAAGCTTTCAAAAGGGCAAAGGAACACCTTATTCATGCCAAAGAAAAACAAAAGAGATTTGCTGACCGACACTGGAAAAAGGCCCCTGATTATCAAGTAGGAGACAAAGTTTGGTTAGCCGCTAAATTCATACCCATCAAGGGAACCCGGACCTTTCATCCAGATTCTTAGGGCCCTATACCATTAAGGCAATTATCAACCCAGTAGCCCTGAAACTGGATTTACCACCTAATCTACTTATCCACCGGGTATTTCATGTGTCCCTCCTGAAACCAATGCAACCCGGCACACGAATTGGGACACCACCTAAACCCATACTTGTTGACGGAGAACCAGAATTCGAAGTCAAAGATATCTTGGACTCTAAATATTCTAGGACCAAACTATATTATCTCATCGATTGGAAAGGATTTGGACCACAAGATAGATCCTGGGAGCCCAGTGAGAATATCCACGCACCACGTCTAATCAGGAAATCCCATCGGAACTTCCCAACCAAACCTGGGCCAGACGGAAGGAACACCATGGGAGGGGCCTTAGTGGGGAGTGCTGTCATGACCCTCGCCCAAAACCCCCTCTGGCAAACCCATTGGCCAGGTGGAGTCAGGACTCGGGCCTCTAGAGCCAGGCATCCTTTTCCAAAGCCCTCTTGGGGCCACTCCTCGCGCCTATGGCGCCAGGCTCATGCACCATGAGAAACATGTGCTTGGGAACTACTTATTGTGTTGCCAGCCAACATGGAGGCATCCACATAGCTTGGTTCCCAATATTGTTTGTTATTTACGTGGAACCCTTTCTTACAAGATTGAGGGGATCAGCACAGATCAAGGTATTTTGTTTGGAGTGTAGGAGCATAAAATAATGGCATTTGCTGGGGAAATGGGGAGCAGGTGAAAGTGGATCTAGGTCACCTGGACTAAGCCCCGCCCACCTGGCACCTTCCAGGTTGTTGATCTTTTGCCCCACTTAGCAAGCCCCGCCCACCTGGTGCCTTCCTCGTTGCTGCTCTTTTCCCCTACTTAAGGAGCCCTCCAGCCCCTTTTCCTTTGCAGATGGGGAACAGGCGCAAGTGGAACTAGGTCACCTGGACTAAGCCCCACCCACCTTACGCCTTCCAGGTTGCCACTCTTTTTCCCCACTTAGCAAGCCCTGCACACATGGCGCCTTCCTGGTTGCCGCTCTTTTTCTCTACTCAAGGAGCCCTGCAGCCTCTTTTCCTTTGCAGATAAGGAGAGGGTGCAAGTAAATCTAGATCACCCGGCCTAAGCCCCGCCCACCTTCTTAGCCCTGCCTCCTCCTTCCTGCTCTTAACTCTTAGATGAAGGCCATCTCTCGCATGGGGCGTTCCGAAGCAAAGGGCTGATGAAGAAAAGGGCAATTCCTGTTAGGACCAGGAGGACCCAGGGCCCGACCCTCTGCTCAGACAGCAGGTAAGCATGCACCAACATGTGTTTACTCCCTCTGTCCCCACAGGCCCTTCCCCTCCCTCTCTGGTCCCCCGTGATGTTCCCTTGTGCCCCCCTTCTCACACACAGGTGTTGCCTGTTTTGCTTGATTCTTTTAAACTTCTGCCCATCTCCTCCTACCCCCCTCCAGCCTAGTTCTGCAGGAGTCTGTCCTGATACATTCTGGTTTCACCATCACCGTCTTGTGGCTAATGCTGGATTTGACTTTTATGGACTTCATTGATTCACAGTACGTCACCCTTTCTAAACTCTCATGCTGGACTTCCTTTGCATCCTGTACTCATGGTGACCCTGAATCATGCTGTTCCCATCTTCATCTTGTATCCTGGCTTGCAATTGTGTTCGCTCTCACCTCCTACTTCCCACTCCTTTTGACTGCTTACTCTATATATATATATATATATATATATATATATATATATATTGTCACTGGACCTAGCATGATAGCAACCTTGTCTGTCTACTCCCCACTCCCCTTACTTGTCCCCCCTCCCCCCAGCACTATCTGAAACGTCATCAGGCCTAGTACGATAGTCACTTGTTTTGTTCCTCCCCTCCCTATCTGCACCCCTCTCCCTCGCCTTTTGTTTTTCTCTGGCTCTTCCAGAAATGTCATCAGGCCTAGTACGGTAGTCGTCTGTCTGTTTACATTTCCTTCCCACTGTCCCCCTCCCTTCCTTATCTATGTCTTAACTCTTGCACTATCTGAAATATAGTTAATTTCACATCCTTACTGTTCATGGCCTGTAAGAATGTCTTTGTATTTTCCCATGTTCCCTCCCTTGCCTTGAAGCGCTTTGAAACACATTGGCCCTCATTGTGGCGGAAAGGGGTTTACGCCGGCGTAAACCATGGCGTACCTTACCGCCTGAGTTTTAACGCCTGCTTTTAGCAGGCGTTAAAATCCATGGCGCTAAGGGACCTTGTTGTTAATTACGCCACCGTAATTTACGGTGGCGTAATTAACGCCTTCCCCACTCCCATTATGCCCTATGGGGCCAGGAATGGGAATGGGGAAGGGTAAATGGGGATTGGGGACTTACCGCCCCGCCAACCTCGGAATGGGGCGGTAAGTCCGCCAACCCCCATGGCGGAGTTGGCAGCTTAGCGCCATGGACCATGGTGCAAATTGCACCATGGTCCTCCGCCAAGGTCGTAATGAGGGCCATTGTGTATAGGCGCTATATATATAAACATATCATATCTATCACATCAGATGCTACTGAATCTGAAAGACCCGACTTGCTTGCTGGAAGAGGTAGCTCACTAAATTGAGGTGTTTGGCGCCGTGGCCAGACTCGAGATGAACCTAATAAATCTGAAATTCTCAATTTATCAATAGAAGGAGATAGGCTAGAGAATTCTCAAATGTGCTCACATTTTAAATGGACTCAAGAGGGAATTACTTACCTGTGGGTAACTATTACAAAGATGCTGGATTCACTATGCAAGACTTTATTAAAAAAACACAACAGCAGATCACTGTAACAGAGGCCCCTCAATATCTTCTGGTTGGGCAGGTTGGCCACTATGAAAATGGTAATCCTGCCTACGTTTCTTTACTTTTACAGGCGCAGCCCATACCTCTCCCCAAGACCTTTTTATAACTTAAAATAAAATGTTAACAGCCTTTATATGGAATAACAAAAAACATGAGTAGCCCTACCATAATTGATTGCTCCCAGGTCCAAGGGGGTTCCTGCCCCTTAAATATTGCAAAGCTGCGCAAATGAGGGTCATCAAGGATTGGTTCTCAGGGGATACAAAGAAAATCAGGGCTAGAATGGACAGGGCAGTGGTAGGAGCCCAGCTGGCAGAGGTTCTCTTGCTTAATAAGGCAGATAGACCTAGAAGTATGCATGCTAGCCAGATTACAGGGCTGCTTGAGAACACGTGGGACAACTTGATAGATCAGAGTGGAATCGCTTCGATTCCAGCCCCGTTCATGCCATTATTTCAGAATCTGCAGAGGTGGGGTGTCTAAGCATGAGAGACATGATAGACTCTGTTAGGCAGAATTGCATGTAGTACCCTCTGGGAACACCACATGCAACTAGGACTACAGGTGTAAGCAAAACCAACCTTTGGTATAAGTCTGTACTACACAGTTTGTGGTAGCGAGCTGAGCATCCAGGCTTATCTCAAGAGGGAATGTGAGCAGTGAAAGGAGGTTACACAGAGGTCTACAATCACAGTGGTTCAAGTAGACACTCTCAAGGTTTCTTGGTAAAACACACACTTATTAATTTATTACACAGTCATTTAGAAAACATTCACTAGAAGGAGGCAACTTAATATCATACACAAATATACTTCAATAAATTAAATTAAATTAGAGTAAATTAGGCTCCCCTGAAATAGGAGCAAATTGGCATTTCAGTCACTTTAAATAGGAGTACAAAGGCACAAGTTAATTTTTTTTTTTTTTTTTTTTTTATTGGTTGGTTGATAATCAACCTTTCAATTTAATATATAACATAATTGATCACAGGCACAAGTTAATAGAATAGATCACAAATACTTTCTTAGGCAGTGCAAATAGTTTTAGTTCACTAGAGCACTCAATTAATTTTAATAGGCCTAGGCCAAAGTCAATGGGCTAGTGTCTTGGATCGGAAAGAGCAGTTCTTGTAGTAAACGGTAAAGTCTTTGCGAAAGTTCTCAGCAGTCATTTGTACGAAAAAGAATCCTATGTTGGGTCACAGGCTGATTAGGCCTGCAAGTTGGGAAAGTTTCACAAACTTTCACTGCGAGAGGTAAGTTCTCTCAATCGGGTTGGCACAGTACCTTAATACGAAGAAAAGATGCAGCTGAAGACATTGGTTCCTGGCAGTTCCTGCAGATCTCACTGTTCCTGTGCCTCAGTCGTGGGGACAAGAGGGAGGACGTCGGGACTCCTGCACTGCACGGGGACGGGTCAAACAAGCTGGCAAATGGAAGATCTTCGGTTCGAGTATTCAAGTACAAGAGCTGGTGTCCTTGCCCCTGGTTAATCCTAACCAGCTCTGAGAATGGTATCCAGGTTGCTTACGAGTTGATTGGTCCCACCAACTCAAAGGAAGAAGTCGTCCTTGAAGGGGATTCTCTGTTGAGGTGAATGTGGCAATTCGGACCTGCAGCAGGGCTTCACTGGGCAAACCAACGGTCCAGGAGTTGCAGCAGTCATCCTCTTCCAGCTCGTCTTCGGGTCTTTCGTTCCAGTGGTCGACTCTGCTTTCCAGTCCAAGAGACTCACCTTTTAAACAGTTCTTTCCCTTTCATTCCAGCCTACCTGTCACTCACCCAGCAGGGTGGCTGTCCTTTCCGACAGTCACCCAGCTTATCACGCCAGAGTGCATTTGGGTCTCCTAGGAGGTAAAGCACAGGGAGGTTCGGGCACCTCCCTCAGTACCTGCCCACCCCAGACACTCAGACCCCAGAGGCGGTCTTCAGTCCTGAAGCCCGCCAAAGGCATAGAAACAAAGGGACCAAACATAGGTGGGCGCGCAGATACCTGCAGATGCGCAGAAGGATCTTTCCAAAAAAGAAATGGCGAAAAAAGATTGGGCCTGTTTAAACAAAGGGGCTTAAGGCGCCATCTTGAAAAACATGGCTCCCGCGATTTTTAGCTGTTGGTGTTCGCGGTCGAGGAAAATCATGGTAGTTCATTGTAAAACCACTGCCACCAGCCATTTCAATAGGAAAAGGTAGCATTTGACTGCTACATGAGTTTCTTGTGATGAAGTTTGCACTCTGGTCCCTTCCTCCCCTACTAACACACTCTCCTCACCTGAGCTGCTGGAGTTGTCGGTCTCTTGTAGGCGCCGCCGTGCAAGGTAGTTTCTCCCCTTATTCAGATGAACATGCTTGTCACGGAGGGAAGCCACCGTGACCGCTGGAAAAATAGCTGACGGATGACGAGACGGACCGCTGGCTGGAGGGCTATGTTGGAGATGTAATCAACAGGAAGGTGCCAAGTAGAATGTTCAAAAGAGCGGATGTGAAGGAGCCGCAGTCTTCGTAGGAAGTCAAAAACAACCTTGCAAGTGGAGACGAAGCAATTCATAGGCGGGTGCTGAATCCAAGGCGACCAGGAGGAGGCAGAAGGTAAGCAGGGTCACGGACCCGGAAGATTACAGAGGGAAAAGAAGAGGAGGAAGATAAGAGAGAGAGAGAGAAAACGAAAGAAGCGGTGTCCGAAGGAACAAAACCGCCAAGAGAGCGGAAACCGGAGCGAACCGCTCAGAGCAGCGGTCGGGAAAAATTAGGAAAAAAGATGGGCTTCGTAAGAGGTACGAACACAGGAGCACAAGGAACCTCTGACAGATCCGAAGAGGAAAGGCAGAAGTCCGGAGCGAGGAAACCCGGAACAGGAAACATCCAAGAGGGGTTGCAACGCAACGTCTAGCCGGGGGAGGAGGATTAAATACTCCCAGTGGCGCTGCGCTACATCAATGGAGCCGCATGCAAGAACACAGAGAAGGGACTAAAACACCCTACCTCTGCGTCGCCAACTCCAATGCGGAAGTATCCACCAATCTCGGCTACGGCCGTGGCGGCGGATGACAGTATGCCCCTCCCTAGGCCGCACCCATCCAGGCTTCCCCGGGTGAAGGCGGTGGAACTTGGCAAGTAACCGAGGGGCATGTACTTGGGAAGCCGGTTCCCAAGAGTCCTCCGACTCCGGGTATCCCTTCCACGACAGGAGGTATTCCAACCGGCCTCGGTAAAACCTAGAATCCCCGATAGCGGAGACCTCGTACTCTTCCAGGTTAGATGCAGGAGCAGGAGTATGCCGGGAGAGAGTCCTGTGATATGAATCTGGGTAGTAAGGTTTGAGAAGAGAGGAATGGAAAACAGGGTGAATGCGTTTAAGAGAGGGGGTGAGCTGGAGGCGATAGGCCATGGGATTGACTTTCGAGAGAATGGGGAAAGGACCCAGAAAACGAGGAGATAGCTTAGAAGGCCGTGTCCACCTGGGTAGGAAACTTGTAGACAACCACACCTTGTCACCTGGCTTCCAGGCAGGGCATTCTTTGCGATGCTTGTCAGCTCCACTCTTATTCTGTTTTCTGCTGTCTTCCAAACTTTGCAATGCGATGGTCTGAGCCTCTTGAATACTTCTCAAGACTTCCTCTGCGGCTGTGGAGTTGGAAAAACTGGGTACCTCTGGTAATATAAATCATGGGTGAACCCCATAGGTACAGTAAAATGGAGAAAGACCGGTGGCGGAGTGCTTGGAGTTATTATAATTGAACTCTGCGGTAGGGAGTAGAGAGACCCAATGGTCTTGATGTTCAACGATGAAACACCTTAAGTATTGTTCTAGAGTAGCGTTGAGTCGTTCAGTCTGGCCATTGGATTGCGGATGGAAACCTGAAGAAAGGGCTCTTTCAACCCCTAATCTGGCACACAAGGCTGTGCAGAATTTGGAGACGTACTGGCTTTCTCGATCAGAGATTATCTTGTCGGGTAGACCATGTAGTTTGAAAATGTCTCGGGCAAAGGTCTCTGCCATCTTAGTTGCTGTAGGGAGTCCTGCAAGAGGAGAGAAATGAGCCAACTTAGAAAAAGCGTACACTGTCACCATGATACAAGTACATGATTCTGATTCAGGAAGGTCCACTATAAAGTCTGTGGAGATGAGCCCCCATGGGCGAGTCGGCATCTCCACCTGAGTGAGCAGTCCTAGGGGTTTGCCCGACGCATACTTGGCTCTGGCACAAATCGGACAAGTCCTGGTGTACTCAAACACTTCCTTTCTCATATGTGGCCAGAGAAAAGATCTCAAGACGAGTTCTAGGGTATTGTCTCCACCTCTGTAGCCCGCCATGCGCGAGTCATGACACCACTCTAGGATCCTTCTGCGTAGCGGCCCTTTGGGAATATACAATTTTTTCTTATAGAAAACCCAGCCGTCTATTACTTGGTAGGGAGAGTTGGGATTAAAGGAGAGTTGTGGTAGGTCTTGCACGACTGCGGTCTTTACTTCTTGAAGAAAGGAACCCACAATAGCCAGAATCCGATTTCTGTGGAACAAGGGCTCAGCTTTGATTGATGCTTTTTCTTTGTGAGAGTCCTTGCGAGACAATGCGTCCGCCAGCCGATTGAGTGACCCAGGGATATATGTGATCCTGAAAGGTAGGCCCACCTTGCCTGTCTGGAGTTCAAACATTCCATCTCCTGTAAGGCTTTCAGGTTTTTGTGATCCGTACGGATTAGGAATTGATGTCGGGCACCCATAAGGAGGTGCCGCCATTCCTCACAGGCCAATTTCATGGCAAGCAGCTCCTTCTCCAGAACTGAATAGTTAAGTTGACTGGGAGAAAGGGTCTTGGACAGATAGGCTACTGGGTGTTCCACTCCCTGAATGGCCTGAAGCAACACGGGCCCAATGACGATGGTTGATGCGTCTGTTTCCAAAATAAATGGTAGCGTCTGATCAGGATGCTGCAGAATCGAGGCCGAGCAGAAAAGGCTCTTCAGGTGACAGAAGCTCTTCTCCGCCTCAGCGGACCATAGAAACGGAAAGGCTTCTTTCTTGAGCAGTCGAGTAATGGGGAACACTACCTCAGAGAAATTCGGAATGAACCTCCTGTAGTAATTCGAAAGCCCCAGGAACCTCTGCACCTCCCGGACGGAAGTAGGAGCCGGCCAGTTGAGAATGGCGCGGTCCTTGTCTTGGTCCATGGCAATCCCTTCTTCCAAAAGAACATATCCCAGGTATTGCACAGAAGTTACAGCGAATTTATATTTTTCGGCCTTGACCAGTAAATTGTTCTTTTGAAGGCGGTCCAACACCTGCATAACCTGTTCAATGTGTTTTTTCATGTTCGGGGAAAAGACCAAAATATCGTCAAGATAAATAATGACTGACATAGAAAGCATGTCGGAAGACATTCTGTCCATAAATCTCTGGAATGCAGCTGGTGAATTTACCAGTCCAAACGGCATTACCCTGTACTCATATAAGCCAAAAGGGGTGCAAAATGCTGTTTTCCACTCGTCTCCCTTGGCAATCCGGAATAGATGGTATGCATTCTGGAGATCGAGTTTGGTAAACACCCTTGCTCCTTGTACAGCCTCGATTATGTCTGTTATCAGGGGCATCAGATACCGATCCCGAATAGTAACCCTTTTTAAACCCCTGTAATCTATGCAGGTTCAAGCTCGGTGGTGCCTCTCTTCTTGATGGAAAATAGGGGAGCTCCTGCGGGTGACTTTGAAGGTTGAATGAGACCATTCTCTAGATTAGCATCTAAATACTTCCGAAGAACCTGCTTCTCTGTCTGCGTGAGGGAGAACATCCTTCCGAATGGAACCAGGGCATTGGATTCCAGGTCGATGGTACAGTCCTCTGGCCGATGAGGTGGCAATTTGGCATGAAGGCATTTCTGAAACACCTCAGAAAAACCCGAACAAAAGCTAGGTAGTGCATGAACTCCAATGTGGTTGTTTGTAAAAATGTTGACTGGCTGCAGATGTCCCCGATCTTCCAGCGGAAAGCAGTTGGTTGCTCAATACGGGGAACTGAAACTCAGTTGATTCTCGGTCCAGTTTATCCGTGGATTATGTCTGCGAAGCCAGGTGATACCTAAAATGATGGGAAAATGGGCGGCCCTGATGATGTCGAAATTTAGGACCTCCCTGTGTTGATTTATCGTCAAGGAGAGTTCTTCTGTGGTATGGGGAATGGGACCAGAAGACAATGGCGACCTATCCACTCCTTCAACCTTCTGGCCCTCTTTCCGAGCTATTCGGCGGAGACCCACCTTGTCTGCCCACAGGGTATCAACAAAGTTACCCGCCGCTCCACAATCCAGTAGAGCAAGGGTCTTCACCTGTCTGCCCTCAAGGTCGAGATGTAATGGAATCACCATGAGTCTGGAATCATCTTTGGACTCGGGAGAGGAAACAGAAAGAGAGACATAGGGACGATGAGAAAGGCTTGGAGACCCCCGGTCGCTTGTCCCTACTGGTGCCGAGGGTGTCCGTTTCCCGAACTGTTGCCTGGCAGTTCTGTGCAGTCCTTAAGAAGGTGTTGGTCTGAACCGCAGTATGCACATAGTCCCTTCTCTCGTCTTCGACGTCTTTCAGCAGCAGACAGAGGTGCTCTGGTGGCGCCGATCTGCATTGGTTCATCGGAAGTAGCAGCAGCGGAGCGACCAGGGGAAGAGTGTGAAAAGGGGCGCTCCGTTGTCCTCTCTTGGAGACGATACTCTATGTGAAGAGCAGCAGCGAGTAGATCTGAAAAAGTGGATGAATGAGGGGATCTGGCCAGTTCATCTTTGATCTCCTCCTTCAATCCCCTCCTGAAAATGGCATATTGTGCTGTTTCGGGCCATCCTGCTCCGGCTGCCAATGTCTTGAAAGAGGAGATATATGACAATACGTCCAGAGAGCCTTGTTTAACATCCAGCAAATCTTCACAGGCGGTAAAGGACAACTCTGGCCGTTCAAACGTTTGCTTAAGTAGATTTTGGAACCCAGCAAAATCCTGAAGAATGGCGTTACCACTGGTCACCAATGGAGTAGCCCAGATGAGTGCGTTCCCAGTCATGTTAGAGATTAGGAATCCCACCCTGGCTTGGTCAGTAGCGAAGGTATAAGGCCTGAAAGGGAAATAAACCATGCATGCTTTCAAAAACTCCTGCACCTTCTTGGGAGAGCCATCGAATTGCCCGGAGAAAAGCGCCATTGGTGGTAATTCCGGGGGGGCTGGCTACCTAGCGGACACCATCTGTTTGAATAAGGCATTTTCAGTCACTGATACTCACTGGGTGATATTCGCTGGGAGAGGTGCCTGTTAGGTTCCCATAAGAAAGCATAGTAAGACCCAGGTCAGTGATTGAAGAATATATACGTATGTGTATAGATATATATATGTATTATATCTTTGATTTGATCTATAGTGCTGACCCATTAACGGATTTACTGAATGTATTGTTTGCTTATATGAAATATGTAAAGGAAATATAATGTATGTTTTATGTTCACGTTATATTTTATTCCTGAATTTTATTATTGATTCTATTGAAAATATATGTGTAAAGTTTTTGTTTATAAAACTATATCACATTAAAAATAAATAATAAATAAAATAAGGCATTTTCTGTCTTCACTCCTTGTAATTCCTGGGACATTGCTTGGAAAGCCTTCCACAACTCTTGAACCTGCTCCTCAGCAGACATCTTTAAACCTTTGGGTGTTGCAATCTGTGATGAAGTTTGCACTTTGGTCCCTTCCTACCCTACTAACACACTCTCCTCATCTGAGCTGCTGGAGTTGTCGGTCTATTGTAGGCACCGCCGTGCAAGGTAGTCTCTCCCCTTCTTCTGATGAACATGCTTGTCATGGAGGGAAGCCACAGTGGCCGCTGGAAAAACAGCTGTCCCGTGACTCCCCTTCCGGAATCAAGCCGGAATAAGGGAAAAACTCAAAACGGGAAAAAACCCATGGTGGAGTGTTGACTCTTTCCAATCCGGATGACAGGACGGACCGCTGGCTGGAGGGCTATGTTGGAGATGTAATCAACAGGCAGGTGCCAAGTAGAATGTTCAAAAGAGCGGATGCGAAGGAGCCGCAGTCTTTGTAGGAAGTCGAAAACAACCTTGCAAGTGGAGACGAAGCAATTCATAGGCGGGTGCTGAATCCAAGGCGACCAGGAGGAGGCAGAAGGTAAGCTGGGTCACAGACCTGGAGGATTACAGAGGGAAAGGAAGAGGAGGAAGATAAGAGAGAGAGAACGGAAGAAGTGGTGTCCGAAGTAACAAAACCGCCAAGTGAGCGGAAACCGAAGCGAACCGCTCAGAGCAGCGGTCGGGAAAAATTAGGAAAAAAGATGGGCTTTGTAAGAGGTACGAACACAGGAGCACAAGGAACCTCTGACATATCCGAAGAGGAAAGGCAGAAGTCAGGAGCAAGGAAACCCGGAACAGGAAACATCCAAGAGGGGTTGCAACGCAACCTCTAGCTGGGGGAAGGAGGATTAAATACTCCCAGCGGCGCTGCGCTACGTCAATGGAGCCGCATGCAAGAACACAGAGAAGGGACTAAAACACCCTACCTCTGCGTCGCCAACTCCATTGCGGAAGTATCCGCCAATCTTGGCTACGGCCGTGGTGGTGGATGACATTTCTAGACACAGGGGATACTAGGTAACCCGTCCAGCACTCTATAGAAAGATAGTGTGTGCTGGGTCTAGGAATTTAAAAAGATGAGTAAAGTCAATTTAACCTTACATTGTCTGGAAAACAGTAGTTCATCACGCATGAAAAGATGATGCCTACGGAGTTATCAAAAACTCCATTATCAAAGAACGCAAGAGTAAAACACACATCAAAATACATGAGAGTGGGAAAAAAGGCTCACACTCTTTCCAGGTAAAAAATCAAGTCCTCAAAATCCAGCAAAGTTGCTGGGGGTCGCTAAGGTGAAGGGAATTAGCACATTTATGAGAATTCTCCCTAACACTCTCAGGCGGTAAATACCTTTGAGCTGTGCAGGCAGGCCTTCAGAATAGGAGAGGCCAAAAATCTTAGATATTATCAGCTATGACATTGGGTGTTTCACCGCAAAAAAAACAGCGGCCTCTCGAAAGTTCACCCCGTTTGATAAATACATTACCACCCATGCAGGGGACAAACATATCATAACTTAACTATAAAATATTTATCAATCTCCCAGCAAATCCAATAGCCATATATGAAAAACTGGGAACAAACGTTAGGATATGGGAGCACACGCTGGCACTTCCTCTGGAGTAATATACCAAAACTAATTTGGGCTATCCAGTTACAGGAAATGTGGCACAGAATTCTGGCATAATGGCACTATACTCCGGTTAGATTGCAGAAGAGGTATCCCAATGCTTCCAATAGCTAACTGGAGGGGATGTAAGGAGAGGGGGGTGGTTGGGCCCACATCTGGTGGACTTGCCGGTGATTAAACCATATTGGGCCATCATAACCTCCTATATTAAAAAGATGTTCAAGGCAAACTTTACTGTGGGTATCGAGAACTGTTTACTGGGGCTCTGGGTTCCCGAGAAGGCGCTGCACCCTAAACCACAGTTTAAACTCTATATGATTTTAATACTGTCTGCATTACTGGTGTTACCTAAGAACTGGAAGAAGAAAGAGGCTCCCTTGCAGCTCCAAATAACAATTCCTCATCTCAATGCTGCACCCTTTTATGACTGGCGTTTGATTTACAGAACACCTGTCCTGCTATGTTTCACAGTGTCTGTAATGGGAAAACTAGACAAAACGTTAAAGACCCCTGGGTTGCCCAGTGTGGGAATCTTGTTAATTGGCCAAGACCACGGGATGATACCTCTGGGTTAATCACAATAGCCATGCTCCAAACTGCCCACTTCTTCCCTTGATATTTCCTCCTCGGCCTGTCTTCCTTCTCCTGGTTCTTCCTAATCATGTTGCTGCTTTCTGGTGCAACATCACCATCTCAAATCTCTTCCCACTTCATTCCTCACCATCTGATCCATGTGGTCTTCAGGAGTTTCCCTACCCTAGTTGTTACTTCTGCTAGTGTCTTTTATGTCTTGGTCCCAAGTGGTCTAGTGCCCCATCCTGCTATTTCTTCCTCCTTTGCCAATATCTCTCATCGCCTTTTCCACGCATACTGATTCCCTCGATGGTCTCATTCTGTCTGCTCGTTCCAGCAACTTTCTTCCTCTCTACAGTAGCTCTTGTTACAAGTCTTCCCTACCATCTCCCTCTCTTTGCTCCTTCCTTCAACCTTGTACTATCCTTATCCGTCACCTTTCCAACCGCCCCTCTATCAAGTGGGATCTTACTCTCTTCAGTCTTTTCCACACTGATTCCTTCTCCAAGGTGGTAACTTCTCAATCCTTTATGATAATCTTTCTCTATCTCTTTCAAAGGTTGCTGCTGGTCCACTTTCCCTTACCAGATGGTATCCTTTGTTTCACACAACAAGCTGATCTACTTCTCACTCTCTCCTGAAGCTCTTCCTCTTTCAATACTTCCAGTTCACTAGCTCTACTACTTCCCAGATGGTGCCCCTTGCTTCGCTGTCAAAGCTAGAACCCTTCTCACTCTGTTCACACACCAGCTCTTCTGATCCTGCTATACACTTCAATACTATCTTCTGTTCCCCTTATTCTCTTATAAGCTAGTGCCCCTTGTGTCATGACCTACAGAACGCGCGCCTTTTGGACTTCCTGGTCCTTGTCTCAGCAGGGCTTACACTCCCTGGTACTCCCAACAGGCCGTCCAGCATGAAACACCTTCCTCGCGCCACACATTGGATGTAGCGTGTTCTATTTATAGACCACGCCCCCTGCGGCTCCGCGCGTCTCACAGTGGCGTAACACAAGATGTGGGGGCCCCCCTGCGAGCCATGCTGAGGGGGCCCCCCAACTCAGCAACGAATCAAGGGTCGCGCCACACTCTGGGCCAGCCTAGATTATCACACTTGTGCAATATGCACAAACGTGCTGCTGAACGGATATGCCACACACTGCACTAGGAGAAAGATATACATATGTGTTTTAATATAACATACAGCACACTGTCTGAGAAAAATTTGCTAAAAAGCCAGAGTGTTTGCAATTGTTTTGTAGGGTAACACCAATCCAATAGATGTAAGTCACCAACAGAGCACAGGAACATAAAAGCTTTGCTGTTAAAAATGCCATGCCACAATGAAAACATGTCCAACTGGCTGCATAACGTAGACCAGTGTCGACATGTAATAACAATATAGTAAAGATTGCCAGGCCACATTTAGACATATCTAGACTGGTTGCACCAAAATGGCAGTCAAAGCAATACCACTCATCAAGAATTGAACACACATTCAAGCCTGTGTCTCTGTGGCCTCTAACAACATGGCCAAACTCTTTAAAATCTGAAAAGAACTGGTCAATCCTGTTGAGGTCTTTACATCTCCTGTTCCATCCCAGACCCTCTGTATGGCTCTGTCATCTCACTTCTATGCTAAAACTCAGGACATCCTGTCCTCCATCTCCTCTTCCTCTCCCTCTCTCGGCCCCCCTTTGGCCATCTCTACCTCTCTTCCTCCTTTCTCCTCTTTCTCTCTGACAACACCTGACGAGGTTTCCAGACAAGTCCGATCTATGAAAGTGTCATCCAAACAGGTGCTCTCCTGCTCCACCAGAACCATCAAGAACCATATTGACACCCTCGCTCCAGCCTTGACCGATTTCTGTAATCACTCTTTCCCCTCTCCTGTTAAGCACTCCCTTATGCACCCACTCCTCAAGAAGCTTTCTGCCGATCCTGCCTGCCCGGCAAACTATCGCCCAATCTCCATCACCCCTTTCCTGGGCAAACTGTTGAAAAAGCTGGCCATCTCCCAGCTTACTCTCCACACAGAATCTGTTGGTTGTCTCCATGACCACCAGTCTGGCTTCAGTGCCAGAGACACGGAAACTGCTGTCCTGAACACCTGTGAAGTTCTGCTCTCTAATTTGATTACAGCATTCCTTTTGTCATCATCCTCCTTGATCTTTCCTGTGCTTTCGACATGGTCAACCATGCCATCATGATCAATCCTGATCAATCGACTCCATGAGAACCTGGGCATCACGGATCAGGCCCTTGAGTTGCTGACCGCCTTCCTCTTGGACTGCCCCTCCCAGGTCCAACTTGGTCCCTTTCTCCCCGCTCCATCCTCTCACTCTGGTTTTTCAACCTCTATGTGGCCCCTTTGACCCACCTGATCTCTACATTCTCCTCTAACTTTCAGTGTTATGCGGATGACACTCTGCTTTCCTTCAGGCTCCCCTCAGACTCCTCTCATCTCTCGCTCATTCCCGACTGTCTATCTGCGATTCAGGATTGATGTGGATCCAACTATCTCTGCCTTAATGTCAGTAAGATGGAGATCCTTCTCATTTAGAAGCCTGCCCCTGCTTCCCCTCTCTCACTCTGGCCGCCCGCCTTGGGCCCTCTTCCTTCGCCTTCCTGTGAGGCAAACAACACTGGTGTCATCTTTGACTCCACTCTTTCTCTCTTCACATCTCAGACATTGCCAAGAAATCTCACTACCAGCTGCTCCTCCTCAAAGGGACTCTTCCCTTTCTCACTTTCCCCCAGAAGCTCACTGTCTGCAGAGCCCTGGTTCTTTCTAGGCTGGACTACTGCAACAGCCTCTTTCTCAATCTGCCTTCCTCTACTAGCCAGCCCCTGCAACTAATCCAGAAAAGGAGTGCTAGACTTATCCTTGGCATCAAGCACAGGGATCGTATCTCTCCAGCCCTGAAATCTCTCCACTGGCTCCCAGTTGCTGCAAGTATCAAGTTCAAGACCCTTTGCATTGGGGCCCACACTACATCCAACGCTCTCTTCCAAAATATCTTCCTTCTCAAACCCTTCGCTCAGCTACCTACAGCTCTCTAAGGGTTAGACACTTCTCCAGGAAGAGAGTGGGGGGGGTAGATCTCTCTCCTCTACAGGTGCGTCCCTCTGTAATAGCCTCCCTTCCCCTCTCGAGCTTTAGCAGACCACCTGAAGTTCTGGAAGCAGCTCAAAACTTTCCTCTTATCCTCTGCTTTCTCTCTCTCCCTCTCCTGCTGGCCAACCTGACCTACCTGTCTGCTGTACCGACTGGTTGCTTGGCTAGCCTCAGAGTCTCACTGAGTCGAGACTCTTTCTTGATCAGTCACCCTTGCACTGCCTCTGGTCCTACCATGCACTTAGGGGCTGTAACTGTAACCCTACAGTCCCTTGTTCTCCTTGCACTACCCAGAGCTGTGCTGCCCTGACAGCACTTACTCAGAGCATTGCTGCCCTGTTTTTCCCCTCCCCTCTCCCTTGCACTTCCCCCGTCCCTTTCCCCTTGCGCTTCTCGTTATCGCACTTGCACAATCTGAATGACACAAGGCCTAGTAAGATCGTTTGTCTTGTCCTCCCCCTATCTTCCATGCCTTGTCTTGTCACGCCTAGAAACACTTGTGTGCAGGTGCGTTATAAATGACTTATATTATATCATTTGATCACAGATGCCCAGAAAAATATACAATGCTGCAGTAAGAAATGGCTGACTGGCAGCACCCAAATGGCAGTCTAGCCAGGTAATTCACTTAGCAGGACTGCTTTATCATAAATGCCCCATTAAAAAAAGTCATACCAAACTGAGGAATGACTAGACTGGCTGCACCAAAATGCCTCTCTATCCACTAATACCACATATCATGCCTGCTTAGCCTGGACATGGACAGCCATTATAATTTGTCGTATAATCCTGCCCCTCCCACACATCCCCTCTCCCTCCCACCCCAACCTCCAAAATCAGCTCCTTGGCCCAGAATTACCTCCACGTCCCTCTTCCTTGCCCCAGAGTTTACGGTTGAGGCTCCTTGCCTCATAGGTAAGTACTGGGATGAGGAAGAGTGGAACTAGGAGTAATGAAGATTACAGGTAGCTAAATCAAGCATTACTTCCATGTACCTCTACCTCATCCCAGTACTTGTGTATGAGGCAGAGTGCCTTATACACAAGTACTGTCTCATACACACTGGGACGAGGAAGAATAGGGCTAGGAGTAATGAAAATTACCAATAAGTAATCCAGGCTTTAAACACAAGTATTGGTGCAACACCATTGAGTTGACTGGGATTCAGCCCCCCCCCAACCTCCTCCATGAAATGTTGGGCTATGTTGACCAGACCTGGCTGTCCTTCAGAGCAGTTGCCAGACAGAAAAGGACACAGATGTTAAACGGCACCTGGGTTTCTCTGTTAACAAGAATCCACCAATTACTAACATAAAGCAATTCACTGTTAGCACCTGCATTCAAATCCCAAATTTTTTAGGCAATTGAAATCGTGATGTGGGTTTCATACTTGCATGCCAGGGGAGTGATTGGAAGGGTAGAGAGGGAACAGGAGACCACTCATTCTCACAGCAGTCCACAAGTGGATGCTTTAAACCTTAAAGGTGAGAGTTAACTTCTTGTAACATTGAAGCTGCACTAGAATAGTCTCATAAAAATGCATAAAGAAATTAGATGACCCAAACAAATAAGTTTGCCCCTCCCCCACCGCCCATGAAGTTGGCACCCCTCCCAACATTTGAAGGGTTAGCCCCCGAAATGTAGGTTTTGTTGCGCCCCTGAACGCAAGCACACACACCATTCACCATATACGCACACACACACCCAGCCATCCATACATTTAAGTGTGCTCCCTTTCATCATACAGGCACACACACCCAAGCACCCACCCATACATTTAAGTGTGCACCCTTTCACCATACACTCACACAGGCAGCCACCTATACATTTTAAGTGTGAACCCTTTCAACATACACTCACACACGCACACATCATGGTGTTGAGGGGAGCCCTAACACTTAAAAAAGAAATTGGGCCTCATCACAACTATGCCGGACTGTAAACAACGGTGCTGGTAAGCTCACCGACACTGTTGTTTCCGTGCCGGCAGATTACGGCTCTGCGGGCGGTTGCCGTCCTGCCCGACAGGTCAGACCTGCCGGGCAGAACGGCACCCACCCGCATAGTTTTCACGGAAGCACCGGCACCGTTATTAACGGTGCCGGTGCTTCTATGGTCCACATTCCTATAGTCCGTTAGGACTTTATGGAAATGGGGACTTAACATTTGCCGGCGCCTGACTTCCCAGACCGCCGGGGTTGTAATCCCCCGGTGTTACCAGGAAGTCGGGCGCCTGTAAATCATTACGGGTCTGGTGGCAACCTGCTGGTAGCAATGGCACGGTTGCCGCCAAACCCGTAATGAGGCCCATGGTTTCTTTTTGAAGTCACTCTGACTTCATAAAGAAATTATTTCTGTTACAGAAATAATTTCTTTATAAATGCAGAGGGAATTCAAAAAGAAAACAAAAATCTTTTTTTTTCTACAAGTGGGGTCCCCTCCAGGACATGTGCTGGCGGGGCCCCCCGCACCGCGGGGGCTTTGGGGGCCCCTGTTACGCCAGTGGCGTCGCAATGCTATTGCGAAGTAACGACCAGACGTGTGCTCCGTAGCTCTGTTTTGCCTGATTCTGTCCCTTCTAAACTCCATTCCTAGTCCCTCTCATTTCCTTCTTACTTCCTGGACTCATGTGCTGTGTAGTGCACCCTCTTACTTTCCCGGATTCCTGGATCGTTTCATCCCGGAACTTTGAACGCACGCTGGAGTCGGAAGAGACTTGTGCAGCCTTATTCAAGACCCGATCCGTCCGCAAGAAGGCATCGACCAAGAAATCCAGCAAAGATCGGACTCAGGTGAGAAGGGGGTAACAATATACCTCTTGCCAGGGCTTTCTCCCTGTACCACCTTGCCATTGGGCTCTCATCGTTTTGGGGATACTCCTTGGTCCATGTCTCCTCACTTGGGGCCTTCCAGGATGTGCTCTCCTCCAAGCTCTTTCCATGATCGATTTCCTTGTCTTACCAAACCTCCCTGCTTGGAGTTTCTGGCAAACTAACCTTGCTGATGGCAGTCATGCTAGGGAACTAACTACAAGCTGCCAAGTCTTGTGACTTGGGCTTTCCCAGGGTCTACCAGGTTGTTCCCCGGACTGACAAACACTGCCTGTGTTTGCTGAATTTTAAAGAGTTGTTGCTCTTCCCCTTGGGGGTGCTGTAAGGTGATAGCCTGTGCCTGGGTGTTGTGTATCATACTCTTTTCCCATTCGCTCATGTGACTAGGCCAGGTTGTCTCTCAGGATGTTGGCCCAAAGTAATATAAGGATCTGCTGCCATTTTGAATTCTAAACTGGCATGTACTATGGGTGTGCTTTCATCTCCCTCCTTGGGATCTCTCCTGAGGCTGCCTATTCCTCTGTGTATGGTCATCAAGTCTTTTTCTCGTAGATAAACTTTCTGGTAATCACGTGGAAGTGATTGTTGCATTTCTTTTATTAGCCGGATGTTCGGGGTGCAGAATATGCAACATTGGAGCTCTTTATCACTTGCCAGAGTGCTTGTTGCTGTTTAATATTGCACAGCAGAGGCAAAACAGATGCATTGCATTTATCTGGGTCACGCTCGCCTTCATATTTGTTTTATCTGCATTAGTGCAGGAGAAAACAAAGTATCAAAACCATTGTTTGCTTTAATACTTTGTTTCCTTGCTTCATGCGGACCGGGAAATCTCAGACGCCAGACCCTGTGTGGGTACAGGGAGATTTCAGCTCTCTTAAGACTGAGCCTCACTCTGGAAGGTGTTTCCTGGGCCCTGGCCCTCCCCAATGGGGATTCCTAGTGAGAAACCGCAACAAATACCCACCCCCAGAAGGACTGACTCATAACAGTCCCCCCTGAGACACACTAAGACCTACAAGGTATGGGGAATCTTTGAGGCTAGGGAGTTGCGCTCTCTCAGCAAAATCCTCCCTAAGGGTTTCCTAGTGAGAAACCGCAACAAATACCCACCCCCAGAAGGACTGACTCATAACAGTCCCCCCTGAGACACACTAAGACCTACAAGGTATGGGGAATCTTTGAGGCTAGGGAGTTGCGCTCTCTCAGCAAAATCCTCCCTAAGGGTTTGGGAAAGCAGGACCTCACTGGGAGTGACTCCCCTCAAGGGGACAAAGACTCACATTCCCATGGTGTACTCCCCACACCAAAAGCATTATCTGCATACATGTGAGCTGATGTTGCGTTCAGCTGTGGGACTCCAACAGCTGAACATAAACATTACACCCCTTTTTGGTCACAGAGCAAGAATAAAGGTGCAATCGCCCTTGAATGGAGGAGAAAGAACACTAGGCCGAGGCAAACCTCTGACGTGAGCATGTAATTGAGGGGCAGAGCCACCGGCTGGAGCACGGAGAGAAGCAGGAAAGGGAGAGACACTGCCGACCCACAGAGAGCCGCGGTGCACAGCAGAGCCTGGGGGTGGGGGGGGCAACCCGGCAGAGAGCCACGCAGAATTGGCGAGGACAAGGTGAAGTAACACAGGCCTTAACTGGAGGCGTGACAACCCAGCGGATGTGGTGGGCACAACACTGGAAACAGTTGCTAAAACCAGGACACGAGGGAGGAACTAATACTTCACTCTCAACGGGAAAGCCAGGGAAGCAAACGCTGAAACGAGCGGAACACATAACCCTCTTGTATAATGACTGGAAGACGAGAAAGCTGTGGAGAATACCACCACTACTGAGCAGGCCCGGAGAGAAAGAAACCGAGGATAAGAAGGGTTACGGAGCACAAGAAACCTGAATGTTGTAAACCTACAAACATATTTATTTATTGTTTATTTGTACAGCGCTTATACACACGTGAAGTGCTTCAAAGCGCTAAGGGAGCAAGGGAATACAGTAGTCATTCTTAGGCCTTGAAGTTTCCGAATGATCAACAAAAGGTAACTAGCACACTAGGCCTGATGGCATTTCTCCTAGTGCAAGTGCATGAAGTGTTGCAGGCGCAAACAAACTAGGGAGGGGAGACAAAGAGGGCACAAGACTAAACTTACCAGTCCTAGTAAATTCGGATCATGCAAGTGTACAGACAGATGTATGAGGGAGGGGTGGGACGGGGTAAGTGCACCCAGTCCAGCAGGGCCCTGGGTTAAGTGTAGAGGTTACACCTCTCATGGAGCATATGCTGAAAGTGCAGTTGTCTGAACATAGTGCAGGCGCCTGGAGGCAAGTGCAGAGACTACCGGGGGAGCCTGGGACCTATGCAGGTCTGAAGGTGAACCAGGCGACCAGACAGTAAAAACTGAACAGAGTTAGGAAGGGAAGGAGGAGTGAGGCAGGAGAGAAAAAGAGAGAAGTTTAGCATGGGAGGGGGAGAGAGAATGAGGAAGCGAAGAGGAAGGTCTTGAGGAGTTTGTGGAAACTAAGGCGCTCCAGCTCAAGGCTGAGAGAGTCAGGGAGACTGTTCCAGAGGGAGGCACCTGCAGAGGATACATCTACCCCCAAATCTTTGCTTAGAAAAATGGCTTACCCGCAATCAGTTGGAGGAAGATGAGCAGAGGGCTCTAGAAGACTAGTATTTAGGAAGAGAGCGTTGTAGATAGAGCGGGCCCCAGACCCAGAAAGTCTTGTGGACAATGCAGAGGGTCTTGAACTAAATCCTAGCAGCCACAGGGAGCCAGTGAAGGGATTTCAGTGCCGGAGAGATGCGGTCCCTGGGCTTGAGGCCAAGAATAAGTCTTGCGGTTCGGTTCTGGGTGAGTTGTAGCTGACGGAGAGTAGAAGTAGGAAGATTGAGAATGATGCTGTTGCAGTAGTCTAGCCTAGTGAGAACCAGGGCTCTGGAGACATTGAGCCTTTGGGCAAAAGTCAGAAAAGGTAGAATACCTCTGAGGCGGTACAGCTGGTAGTGGGAATTTTTGGAGATGTCTGAGATGTGAGAAGAGAAGGAGAGAGTGGAGTCAAAATGACCCCCAGATTTTTTGCCTCACTATTAGGTGGAGGCGCAGGCCCAAGGAAGGCCGGCCAGTGAGAAATTGTAAAAGCGGGATTAGTGGTCCCAATATGAACCGTCTCTGTCTTACTGCATTGAGGAAGAGATCATTAGCAGCACCCCAAGAATGAATTGCAGAAAGACAGTCCGGAATGAGCACTCCTCCTTGCAAGGAGGAGGAAGAGGCTGAGGGTAGCCTGAAAGAGAGCTGTGTGTCTCATCCGCATAACACTGAAAATTAGAGGTGATGGTAGAGATCCTGTGGACCAGAGAGGCCCTGTAGACATTGGAGAACCATGGGGATAGGTTACATCCCTGGGGGACACCACAAGTATAGAGAGTGATAGGGCCCAAGTTCCACCTGGGAAGGACGGTGATGAGAAAGGAGGCAAGCCACGCCAGGGCCTGATCTGTGATGCCCAGGTTATCACAGTGACAGGAGATCAGGATGTTGTGGTTTACCATGTCAAAGGCAGAAGAGAAGTTGAGAAGAATGAGGACAGAAGGAGAGTTAGTCAAGATTTGAGAGCAGGTCTTCACGGCTGTACAGAAGAGCAGTTTCCATGCCTCTGGATGCTCTAAAGCCAAACTGATGGTCATGGAGACAACCAACAGATTCAGTGTGGAGGGTAAGTTGTGAGATAGCTAATTTCCCCAGAGGTTTGCCCAGGAAAGGTGTGATGGAGATCGGGCGATAGTTTGCGGGGATAGAAGGGTCAGCAGAGGGTGCACAAGAGAGTGCTTGAGAGAAGTGGGGAAAACTCAAGTGGCGAAGGAGACGTTGCAGAGGTCGGCCAAGGCTGGAGCAAGAGAATTGATGTTGTCCTTGATGGGTTTAGGAGGGAAAGGGTTAACCTGTTTGAAGGAGGCTGTCATGGACCAGACTTGTCTAGGACCTCCTTAGGTGTAACAGGGGAGAGGGAGGAGAGAAGAGGGGAGTTGCCGAAGGGGGGGCCCAAGAGATGTGGGTGCAGACGAAGGTGCAGGAGAAAGAGAGGACAGGATGTCCTGTGTTTTAGCAGTGAATTGTGCAGCCAGGGCCAAGCAAAGGGCCTGGGTGGGTGCAATAGAGGAACAGGCTGCAGTAGGATTGGCCAGTTCCTTGCAGAGTTTGAAGAGTTCAGCCGTGTTCTTTGATGCGGCTGATATGCAGGCTTGACTATAGACCCATTTCTTGGAGCGAATGCAGTGTCTATATTGCCTTTGAAGAAGGCGGCAGGCCAGTTTGGCAGATGGTGCACCTGAAGATCTCCATTTCCGTTCCGCTGCTTGCACTTTCGTTTAATTAAGGGCAGCCAGCTCGGAGTCATACCAAAGGTTGCACTTTTTGGATGGCTTCAGACAGATCCTCATGACAGGGGTGAGAATGTCCAGTGTGCTGGAAATGGAATGGTGAAAGTGAGAGAGGGCTGTGTCAGGGTGGGTGTCAGCCACAGGAGTAGAAGGAGAGTAGGTGGAGGCAAAGGAAGCCACTGTCACTCTTTTCATGGGTTGGATGACCTTGAAGGCAAGAGGCAGTGAAGGGTGTGCCAGTGCTGGAGAAGAGAGCTTCATGTGGGAAGGGAGAAGAGAATGGTCAGTCTAGGAGAGTGAGGTAGTGAGAGGGATGGAGGGATGGATGTCTGTGGAGATAAGAGCATCTAAGCTGTGGCCAGTGGTGTGCATCGGACCAGAAGGAAGAATGGAGAGAGAAAGAGAGTCGCAAAGGTTGCATAAAGGACCTGAAGAGTCAGGAGAATCAAGGTGGATGTTAAGATTCCCAGCAGGAGGAGTTGGGAGGAGGAGGGAAGGAGAGACGAGGCCAGGTCAGCCCATTCAGCAAAGAAAAGTGTGGACTGACCCACTGGCCGATAGAAGGTGGCCAGAGTAAGGGAGGAGACGGGAGAGAGAGAGCCTGAAGACCAGACATTTAAAGGAAGAGAAGGCCTGAGTGGGAATGATGGAGGTAGGGATCCACTCAGGAAAGATCAGGGCTTCTCCCCCTCCAGGTCTGTTAGGCCTGGGTACGGAGAGGATCTTGTAAACTTCAGGGAGAAGTGTCAAAACTCGTGACAGAGCTGTCCTTGAACCATGTCCCAGTGAGGGCTAGGACATCGAGATCCAAGTGTTCAAGGAGGGGGCAGATATCAGAGGAGTGCTTGACAACAGAGCAAGAGTTAAGCGTGGCAATTTAGATCAGTTTTCAAAACACTGATGAGGGGGGTACAGAGGATAGTAGTCCTCCCAGTAAGCAACGAGAGTGCCAGAGGGATAGAGGTATGAAGGGGCAGAGGAGCCAAGGCAGACATGGATGTTCGTGAGGAGAGTGTAGGCAAGGGAGCTTGTGTAGGAGGGGCCACAGAGGGCAAGGGGGCCCCAGAAGCAGTGGCAGTGCATGGCAAGGGCACCAGAGACGTGGCAACTGATGAGGTTGTCAGAGCAGTGCTTGTAGGCAAGAGAGTCTGTGCAGTTGCAAGCAACAAGGGGACAGTAGTGAGAGAGGCGGTGAGGTTAGTGGGAGGCAAGGTAGCCAAGGTGGGCATAGCTGGCAAGGGAGCCCATTCGGCCGTAGAAACAGGTGGCAACGGAGTCAGTGAGGAGGAAAGTTGATAAGGCGAGGAAGAGGCCTATCAAAAAGTAAGAGGTTGGGTTGAGGCCCTTGTACCAGGATGGTAGCATTTCGATAGACATTTATGACGACCCTGGGTGTGGAGGAGAAAGAGACAAGAAGGACATCCTAGTGGGTGCCACCATTAATGTGAGGAAGAGTAAGGAGAGAGCGGAGCGACCAGATGAAGAGTAAATAGATCAGGAGAAGGAACGACAAAGAGGATGTCGGTGACGGTCTCTCTGGCATAAGCACTGACGTAGGTGTCAGCGGTAGGCAGGCCTGGGTTGGAGCCCAGTATGTACTTCTTAAGTTTCCTTCTGTCAGACTTAGTGAGAGGAGAAGGATAGGAAATAGAGAAGCAGTTAGAGAAGATAGAGATAGAAAGCACCATAGTGCTAGTCAAAGAGTGGGATACACTAAGCCCAGGCAGTAGGGAGGAAGTAGGCAAGGAGGGAGCAGGTGCACAAGGAGACACAACAGGACTGGACATATCATAGAACACCTCAAGAACTGAAAGAGCCATATGGCAAGATGGGTTACATGTATCCCAAAGGGATAAGTGAGAGTCTGAGATACAGCAACCCACGCGAGATCAAGAAATCTGATTGATGTAAACCTCCAGATGGCTCACAGAAACCCCCTCAAGTGCTGAGGGAACCACATAGAACGAGGGGTTATCCATACCCCAGACAGAGATAACCGAGACATTGACAGAAGAACTCGAGGGTTATGGAAAGCCAAGAAAACCTGAATAATATAATCTGCTAAACAGCTCGCAGAAACTCACAAGAAACAAGAGAGACACATGGAAAGAGTTACCAATACTCCAGGGAGATAAGTGAGACATTGACAGAAGAGCTCGAGGGTTATGGAAAGCCAAGAAAACCTGAATAATATAATCTGCTAAACAGCTCGCAGAAACTCACAAGAAACAAGAGAGACACATGGAAAGAGTTACCAATACTCCAGGGAGATAAGTGAGACATTGACAGAAGAGCTCGAGGGTTATGGAAAGCCAAGAAAACCTGAATAATATAATCTGCTAAACAGCTCGCAGAAACTCACAAGAAGCAAGAGAGACACATGGAAAGAGTTACCAATACTCCAGGGAGATAAGTGAGACATTGACAGAAGAACTCGAGGGTTATGGAAAGCCAAGAAAACCTGAATAATATAATCTGCTAAACAGCTCGCAGAAACTCACAAGAAGCAAGAGAGACACATGGAAAGAGTTACCAATACTCCAGGGAGATAAGTGAGACATTGACAGAAGAGCTCGAGGGTATGGAAAGCCAAGAAAACCTGAATAATATAATCTGCTAAACAGCTCGCAGAAACTCACAAGAAGCAAGAGAGACACATGGAAAGAGTTACCAATACTCCAGGGAGATAAGTGAGACATTGACAGAAGAGCTTGAGGGTTATGGAAAGCCAAGAAAACCTGAATAATATAATCTGCTAAACAGCTCGCAGAAACTCACAAGAAGCAAGAGAGACACATGGAAAGAGTTACCAATACTCCAGGGAGATAAGTGAGACATTGGAACAGACAGATCCAAGGGAACCAAAAGGGGCCCAACAACACGAGCAAAGAACAGGTTTGTGGGGAGCACAGAGGCACCCAAGAAGTGAACTAAATGGGGAGAAACCAACCCACATGGTGGAGGGGGATCAGGGAAATATCCCTCCATCTAAAGCCAATTGGACATTTGGTCATTTCTGGAACTTGACACTTTATTTTTTAAACTTGAGCACCTTTTTGAAATTTGACAGACTATCAAGAACTGTTAAACCAGGGAGAATTGCTTTCGACTGATAAACATTGGATACGTAACCAGGAGGGATTTCTGCAAGCCCTGAGAGAGATCGGGGTGAAAAACTCTGAGGACAGGGCACTTTGCCGAGCTTTTCTTTTATATTTATTTCTAAATGTTAGGGTCAGTTTACAGGGCAGGTTTGAACAGAGGACTTTTTTTTATTTTGACTATTGACGAGCACCTTACTATAGTTTTCTAGAAAGGGAACTCCCCTTTTAGCAATAAAAGCAGAAGTGATGTTTGTGCTGAGAGGATTTCAAAGCTTAGGAGCTGAGAGGTGTCGTTTTGACCATAAAGGTTTGAATCACTGCCAAAATTTAATTCTAACAAATTTAACTTTGACTATTGGACATAGAGAAGTGCAGTAGTATGTATGTAACCCCCCCAATACTAAACTAATACATGTATTTGCTTTATCTATCCTATATTATCTGACCACACCCCCCAACCTGCAGCTACAAAAGCATGGGGTCACCGCATACTCAGAAGTACTGTTTGGCTGTTTGCTGAGTGTGGGGGGCGAGGGACAGGAAAGTAGGTCCTTGTGGCGAACTGCCAGTATTTTAGTGTTCCCATGCTAGTAGTAACTTGAGCCATGATAAGAAAGCAAAAGAGGCACGTCCCTGCTGTATTTGAAAAATATTTGCAAAGCTCCTGATTTATGAGTGACTAGTGATTAACAAATAATCCCAGGATCGCTCCATCTAGTAACCTGGTAGTAAACTGGAAGTATCTAATTGTTTGATCAATCGAAAATAAGAGTTTTGTGGAGCAAGATTATCTAATAATGGAAGAGTTCCATGTGTTAAAATCGCGTAAAAAATGGCTGTGGACACAAAATATTGCAGCAAAAAGGCTGTGGTTTTGCCGCCGCAATCCATGGAAAGGATGCTGGGGACACCCCTGCATCAACTGGACCCATTATACCATTTAAGGGGAGCGGGGAACACCCCTGCAACTCCCGCTCCCCTTAAATGGTGTAATGGGATACACCTTTAACAGGTCAAACCACAGCATTTTTGCTGCAATTTTTTGTACAGGCGACATTTTTGCCGCGATTTTATCACTGCATACCAATGGAAGTGACTGTGCAGAGGGGTGTGGCGGAGCTGGAAGCTACCCCCAACAATCTCCAAGAAGAAACAGTAAATGTGAAATCAAGTGACTGCGGTGGGTGAGTAGAGCCTGCGCTCAGAAAACAATAACTAAGCCCGGTGATATTACTGTTAAGAAAAATAAAAAATAAAAAGAAACGTCTATGGGAATAATGACTGTAATGCAATCAAACTAAATGCCATTGAGGAAGAGAATGCTTTGAAAGAAATTGTAATTAACCTAAGTGAACCACTGTCATGTATAGGATCTAAGCTGATTGAGAATGTAATGTGCCAGGTTTCCATACACATGAATGCATCAATGATTGAACATGAGGTGCTGAATACTGTTAACAAAAGTAATATAGAGCTCCCATGTCCCGTTTTAGGGTACAGTGGGGCGGCTGAGACCGCAGAACAATCACACGTCAAACACAGCGTTTAAGTTGAAATTAACATCTGTGAAGTGTATGAATCTGTGAATGAGCATGTGCACAAGAATTTAAATGACAAAGATAAAACTACTGATGAGAAGGCTAGGAGGAGTAACGTAAGATATTTAAGGGCTGAAAAGGGGATACGAAAGAGTCAACATGGGATCCAAAGAGAGTAGCACACCTTCGACACTGGTACCAGAAAGCAAACTAGGCGCACTTGAGGATAGATTTTGCTGCGATACATCGTCTACTCCCACTTCTAATAGTATTGGTACCAGCGGTAACATTAGTATTGGAGCAAATGGTGATAGCGACACAGTAAGAGAGTGTGAAAGGCTACCATATGAACATCAAGCCCACAGGAATACATTGAGACCTGAAACTGATGGTATGAGAAAGGAAATGAGATGTATGTTGACTAGGCAGGAATGTAATAGCAAAACCCCTGAGTAAGAAGTAGAAGAGAAGCGAGGATCTAGAACTAACTTGCTGTTGTGATATGAGTACAAGTATATCATCGCTAGCCATGTTTCAGGTGTTTGAAAACCAATGAACACCACTGGTGACAAGATGTGAGAGCCTGGAACGAAAACTTGATGTACAGTCTGTTCTATTACACAAAAGTATTAACAGAGGAAGAAAATCATACAGAGAGTGTAGTATGAACACTGAATCCAAGATAGAGCCCACATAAAAACACCTTGGAAGTGGGGGTTCAAGCTATACCACAAAGTGAATGTGTAAGTGAAATGAACGATACGTACAGTGGGCCTCATTACAACCCGTGCGGTAACCATGGCGCTAGTAGTGCCATGGTTGCCCCCAGTATTTTACCGATTCCGCCATGGTGAATGGCGGAATTACCTCCCCATTCCAAGGTTGGCGGGGCGGTAATTCCCCATTGGCCCTTCCCCATTCCCATTTTTGCCCCCATAGGGCTCAATGGAAATGGGGAAGGCGGTAGTTACGGTACCGCAAATTGCGGTACCGTAATTACCTCCAAGGTCCCTTTGCAGGTCCAATCCTTAACGGCTGGTAAAACCAGCTGTTAAGGTAGGGACCCGCAAAGGGACCTCGTAATTAGGCGGTAAGGGGTTAACTGCGCTGCCTTCTTTTACGGCACAGTTAACCCCTTACCGCCTGGGTCGTAATGAGGCCCAATGTGTCTGAAACGACTAATAATAGGAACAAACGCTAACACAAAATTAATAAGATGAAAGAGCAAACAAATAACACGAAAACCAAACAACAGAATAAGAAAATATCACATGCGATAATGTATGGCCCTAGATGCAAAGACAAGATCTTAAATGGGCGCGTTTCATTATTAGAGAATACAGTGGTATCTGTTGAAGGGGGTAGGGGGGTGAGAGTGATATCTCGAAGAAAAACCATAAACCCCCAAAAATGCATGCAAGGGCTCTAGGCCCTCTTTAATGCCTGATAGTATTAGTCTGCATGCTGTCGAAATACATCAACATGAGAAGCCCCCTGACACTGGCCGATCTAAAGTAAAAAACCCAGTAAGTGGTATTTAAGCAATATGCCCTGAGTGGCGGGGGCATTACTGAGTCAGGTAATGCCCCGGGGCCCATTGTTATAGGCCTGAGCGAAGCCATTGGGAGAGGACGCGCTGGGAACAGAGGTGCTCCCAGCACGTCCGCTCCCGAAAAAAAAGTGAAGAAGGTAAGTGGGGTTGGGAGGGCTATAGGGATGGAGGGGGGAAACAAACAAAAAAAAAGAAAAAAAACGTACCTGGGTCCCCGGCAAGGACGAGGCTGCCATCGTCCCCCACCGGGGACAAACAAACCAGGCTGATGGTAAGTGGGTTTGGGAGGGCAGAGAGGAGGGAGGTAGGACAAACAAAAAAAAAACATATCTGAATCCCTGGCGGGGGACGAAGGCGGCCTCCAGCCGTGTAGAGGCTCGGAGCGAGGATGGCCCCGCTTCGAGCCTCTTTGGCTGAGGGGCTGCCACGCCCCCACCGGGGACAAAGGCGGGGAATCCGAGGGATTCACAGCCGGGTAATGCAGCTGCAAGGGCCAATCAGAATGGTTCTTTCATTCTGATTCAGAATGGTTCTTTCATTCTGATTGTCCCTCGCCGGGTACTAATCAAAATTATATGGTGGAGATGGGTGATACTGCTGAGAGATTAAATCACAATCATACTGCTCTTGCTACTAAACATATTAAAAAGCTGTTAAAAGAAAAATTCAAGTGATTGAGGGAGTGCGTGACTGCGTACTAGAAACAGTAAAATGCATATTAGTAGATGGCAATGAACATGAAGCTAACAGAGATGGAAATATGAGAGATACTGAGTTCCCACGTACAGTGGGCAGCAAGGTACTGCAAAAGAATGTGTCTCCCACTCATAGTATACGGTGCAAATCAAAACAAGGGGGAAGGATGTTAATGATGCAATTGCGAGAAGAATTGATAAGAAGAGGGAAATGAATAGCAAGAATTAAATGGTTAATGCCCTACAGAGGAAGCCGTTGGTTGGAATTGATCAGCACCCGCCACTCAATCGTGGGGTGATATTAAAAATACTAAATGCAATTGTCCCGCTGCAAGTCTTAAATAATGATGATATAGTTAGAGTAGATCAGCCGGAAGACATAAACAATGTGAATTCTAACATATGGTGCAGATCTAAATCCACAATAGAATACATCCTTCAACACGAAAAGGAACTCTTTACACTGGACCACATTTGCTCAGAGGTACAGATGAAGCGAGTCAAATACAGGAATATTGTTGAGAGAGATAATGGGAGAAGAGACGAAGTGAGGCCGAGACTCGAACAGAAGGGTTGTGTTGCCAGTGATGAACAAGGCCAGCAAAGGGTTTTAAATACACAAAGCAAAGAAAGTGTGATGAAAACAAATCAAGAGGTAGCGTATGACAACAAGGGCTGCTGGCAAAGGTTGGCAAAGGCCTTCGAGGCTCACTTCTCCAAAACACATTGATGACTTCTCCAAAACACATCCATGACAGTGATGTGTCATGTTCATGGAACACCAGGGGGAGTGCCCACCTATCAGCTGATGATGGTCTCCTGGCACACATGAATTTGTTCTGCATTGTGGCACTGCAGGAAACTTGGATGACTGGGAACTGTGACATAGATGGTCACAGCACGTAACAGATTAAGGCTGTGAATTTGTAGACCCAAGCGTGGCCTACTGGTCACCATACACAACCTATGTACACTTACTGAGGTTCAATGGTCGACGGATATGGTCCAAGTGGTCATGATAAAAAGTGATATGCCTCAAAGTAGTAATATACTGCTTGTGAATATCTATGATCCCCCCCCAAAGCCATTGCCACTAAAGAAAATATAGCCTCAGTTAAACAAATCTTAGAAGAGTCAAGAAGTGGAGTTCCCATAATGATTATGGGTGAGTTCAATGGAAGAATAGGACTAAACATAAAGTGGCTGAAACTACTGAATCGGGGCCATATCACCAATCTGAATCTAACCAACAAGGGAAGGGCTGGGCTACTTTGTTTCAGGCGCACAATGAAACCATGTTAAATGGGTTATGTGTGGGTGATATACACCAAGCCTATACCCGTATGAGTGCAAATAGTTGCTCCTCTCTGGACTACGTATTTGTTAATAAGGAGGCCTTAGCAATGCTACTAGACATGGCCATAGTCACACGCGAAGAAAGTGATCATCTGCCGTTGTGTGTACTAATAGCAAAAAAGAAATGTAGAACCAAGATCAAACTTACTGTAGACCTATACCTATATAATGGCACAAATAGAATTAGGTAGAATCAAGTTAACCTGGAGAAGGCGAGGACAATTGCTGAATCTTTCCTCCCCTCGTTTGTGGAAAGATGGGACGAGGGAAATGAAACCCATTTAGCATCAATATTACTTGACTTCGTCAAGTTGACATATCTAATCAAAAATGTAACAACAACAAAAAGAAGCTACAAGTGTGCTAGTTGTGGAACCGAGAAACCAGTAGTAAGAACCCTTACGATCATCAAATTCGAATAGCTAGAAAAAAGTTCAGGATATTACTGAAATCATCAAAAAGGGAAGGATATCCATGATGGATGACGCTGCACCCATTAGTATCAAAAAGCTGAAAAGAAACTATCCCACAGGGCCAAAAGCAAAAATGAAACATGGATGTGTTTAGCTAATCCAGCGAGAACAAACAATACCAGAGGCATATGGTCTATTGCGAAAGGGTCCAAAAAGAAAAATCTGCCGCTCAATGGTGTATGTGAAGAAAAGTGGAAAACCCATATAGGCCTTACTCTTGGTGTAAATGACCCGGTGGATGAAAGATACAAACATCACGGTGAAAGATGGCAATGTAAATCCACAGTGAGCGACATAATCAAGATGATTGGGGGATTCCTGACCTCACGGGCCGTGGGGCCAGATGGCACCTGGAATCGTCTAATTAAACTCTCCCCGGGGACTTGGGCATATGCCCTATACACACTCTTTACATACATTGGAACATTCAGTCGGGTGCCTGTAACCTGGAATGAAAGAAAGAACGATACTACCTATTCACAAAAAAGGTAGCTGGCAAGAGACAGCTAACTATCGAATGCTAGCCATGCTTGATATCCCAGGGAAGATCTTTGCTGAAGTCCTGTTAAAAGGACGGAACCAGTGGATGTGGGACAATCGGATCCTTCCATCTAATCGGACTGGATTTCGAGCAAAACTAAAACACACTTCACAATTTTGTGATCTTGGTTTCCTCCACAGAATATGCATGGGATAGACATCGACTCCCAGTCTTTGGGGCCTTCATAGACTTCAGTGCAGCCTTCCACACAGCCACGAGGAATAGGCTGTGGAACAAACTTGTATCATGGAACATTTCTAATGGACTGCTATCTATGTACCCACACCACTGTCAGAGTTTGATTGGATGGAGAGGGGAGCATGACCAATGAATTTCCAACAATGAGAGGCGTCAAGCAGGGATGCATTTTGGCATCTACTCTGTTCAATCTATATCTGACAGTGATTATGAACAGTACAGATACGTGACTAGTTAAGATAGGTACCCGGAAGATACATTGGCTTGGCTATGCAGATGAGCTGCTGTTGTTGGAGTACACGCCAAAGGGTTTACAGTCCAAACTGGAGTTGCCGGGTAAATATGCAAGTGAGGATGTCCTGCGCATTAATATTAGCTAGACCAAAATACTGACATTTATGGGTAAACTTAAAACCTAGATGGACCCCACAATAGGAGGAAACCAAGACAAAGCGCATCAAACTGACCCGCGCGTTGAGTCATTTCATTGGGAATCAAGGTGGGTGCTCCGTCAAGACCATTCTGTTGTTATAGAAGGCTATGATCATACCTTGCAAGCTACATGGAGTTGAAGTATGGGGTCCAAAACATCGAGTGGCGCCGAACAAGCTCGAGGCAAAAATTCTGCGCATTTTATTTAGAATACCCAAAACGCCCTCGATAGAAATCCTCCCACTAGAATCCGACACGATGCGGGTGTCCGATATAGTGGAGTATAAACTAACCATGAGCTATGAGAACACTGGAAAATGGCACAATAAGTCGTTGACGTATTCCAAGCATACAAAAATATAAGCAAGCACGAAAGTTTGGGGTACTTAACATAAGAAATGGTTCAAATGATTTGAACATGAACAAATTATAGTGAAAAATGACACCCAATTACCTTGATGTCTTCCCCTAGCAGTGGCACAGTAAGACATTGGGCCTCATTATAATGTTTGGCGGACACGGTATGAACGGTGCCGACGAGTTCTGCTCGCGGTGGCTGTGCGGCACCCGCGAGCATAACTCGTAATTGCACCGGCACCGTTATCAACCCCTATGGGGCAGAAAGAGGATCAGGAGCCCGGCAAAAGCGCCACCCACGAATGGGCAATTACCGGGTGATTCAACTCGTAATGGGCTGTTTATAGCACAATCGCGGGTGCCGGGGCCGGTAGCGAGTTTGCCGGTAGCTGTGCCTGTAGAACAGGCACGGCTACTGCCAAACTCGTAATGAGGCCCATTACCTTCTCTTTAAGTTTAATGTATCGGAAGGTCTAGAGATTACAGGCTCTAAACTGGGCATAACAGGAGCAGGTCAGGTGTAGACTATGCAGTGTCTTTGTAACTGAATCTACACAACACATCATGGCCCTCATTACGACCCTGGCGGAGATCGTGGTGCAATATGCACCATGGAGCACGGCGGAAAGCTGCCGATACTGCCATGGGGGTTGGCGGATTTACCGCCCCATTCCGACCTTGGCGGGGCGGTAAATCCCCATTCCCCATTTTACCCTTCCCCATTCCCATTTTTGCCCCATAGGGTATAATGGGAGTGGGGAAGGCGTTAATTACGCCACCATAAAATACGGTGGCGTAATTAACAACAAGGTCCCGTAGCGCCATGGATTTCTCCGCCCGGAAAAACTAGGCGGAAAACGGCTCCATGGCGCTACGGGAACTCGTAGTAGGGCGGACGGGTCCGCCGCGAATACCGCTGGCGTAAACCCACTCCGCCAGGGTCGTAGTGAGGGCCCATGTGTCACATCAATGGTTCAAACTACTTAAGGATGAAACCCACGAAATCTTATAACAACATGCTAGATCGTGATGTCACGATGGCGACGTGGAATAGTCTGTTGGAGGGCAATGACACGAATCTTATGCACCATGTGATCACATGGTATGTACTGTGTATGGAGGTGTTAACAAGCCTATCAGAAGGCACTTTCTTTTAAATGAGTGTATATAGTAACATCCTACAGAGTAGGACGTGATCAATTTTATCTTTATAATATGTGGGTTTGTGTTTTTAAATGCCATATGCAAAGGCACTGTGTGGCTGTATGTATATTATTAAATAAATAAATAAATAAATAAATAAGCGTTTAAAGTTGAGTACAACTTTGACAGCATGTCCTCTGGTCCTCCTGGCTTGCCTCGGAGGTCTCACTCCCCATGTAGCTTGTTTCCTATGGGAGTAACCTCACTAGCTAGCACGGGTTCCTAATTTGGGAGGCTACAGTCTACCTAGGTCCCTGGACTGAACCTACCCATGTAAAACCGAGTGTAGAGTCCTGCGACCAGGCATTGCTGATGAAGGAGGGAATGTGATGGACGTGTCCATGTAAGGGCATGCGTCTTCCTACGTCTGAGCGCCAAAGCCACATAGATTGATACACGCAGCTGTAATTCATTCAGCATGAAGCCCACATCTGTGAGGATGGATTTCAAATTAAACTTTGGATTTTAAATTGCCTTTTATTTTCTGAAATTTCGAAAACAACGCGAACTATCCAGTGCTCTGTTTTGAATTTATTTTTAATAAAAATGAATAAGGGCATGGCTTGCTTTGACAAACTGGAATCTTTAATTTAAGAATTATTGTTTGCCAAATGTTTAAGTAGGTTGATACTGCTTAAATCACAATTATTTAACTGGGAAGTCCCATTTGAAAAAAGCATTAACATAAATTGTTTGCTGCTTAAAGAACCCAGAAATACGTGTTGTTTTAAAGTTAATGCACACACTAAACCACTGACAAGACATGTCACTTTCAGGTCACTTTCAGGTCACTTTCAGGTCAGTGTTGATTGGAAATGCCAGCTGCTGGAGAGCACTGGTCATGTACTGTGTTAGAACAGGTTTTCCATTGTGCTCCTTTTTGCAGCCTCCTTTCTTTGGACCCCAGCATATTTGCTCTCTCATTTGGTCTTTCCGACTTTGTGGAAAGCGGAGTGCTTTTTCCCCTCCACTTCCCACGGATCCGAATTTCTTTGGGCGACACTAACCACCCCTCGGGACACTTCTACCCGCTGTATCTGTTTGTGTAGCACTACCGCTTCACAAAGGCCATTAATGCCAGGGGGGCCCTGTCCCCTTTTTCTTTTTACCCTGGGTGGATTTTCCACCCGGGCAGTATTATCCTTAAGTTTACATTTTATTGGTGCACTACTGGGCACTTTATATTTATACCAAAATGTCTACCTGGTCGTTGGAGCCAGACTTTGCAAGCCCATGCCTATGTTGGCCGCCTTCCTCCTGTTTGGCAGTGGGAATGGCCATATGTGTACCTGCTGTTTCGCAGACGCTGTCCAAAGGGAAGAGGAGTGTGTGCTTGGACTGGGTAGGTGTCCCAGACAGGCTAAACCGCCCAGTAAGTGATGTCATGGATGAGTGTGAGCTGGTAATCCACGCTTGGATAACCCCTCAGAATTTGAGTGCTTCATTCTTCTTGATAAGTGGGCCTGGGTCCCCCCCTGCCCCAGCAATGTGACTTTCTGTAGTGGTGTTGGGGACATTTTTTAATCGACCACTGGACACTGCATCCGAAATACCGAGAGGAGCTAGAAGGATCCTGCGTAGGCCGCTGTAACCCAACCACTATTTGTGAAGCCAATGCTCGTAAGGGAACGCTCTTACTCTCCATTTCAGGTGATTTCCTTTCTTCAATCAGTGGGAGCAACTAGTTCAAGATCCGGCTCCTCTGTAGACGCTCTCCTAAAGCTTGTGGGACCCGCAGATCTGCTCCGGTCTGGAAGATGTGCACCTGCGGAGTGAGGGCTCCTCCTATGTTTGGACATCGAGGATCCCTTCAGTGCTGCTTGCTGACTGGGTGCATCGTCATGGGACAGCTTGACTTCTGGTCTTGTTGCGGCTCTTTGCTACCAGCTGAGATGCACTGCCTGTAAACCCTTGCTTGGGTCATTTCGAGATAGCTCATTACCTTTTGCTTCTGTAGTCTCATGAGACTCCAAGCAAGTCTTTTATTGAACTACCAGTTCAAGCACCAGCCGGAAACCGGGATTCCACAAACTGAGACCGGAACTGCAGCTAGACCCATTCCCAGCAGCTGAACTAGTCCCTGCATCAGTGACCCTGGGCCCTTCTTCACTACAACCTTCAATGTGGGAGGCTCCCCCACACCATGTTTGCTCGCTCCCTTGGATTGTGGCAAAATATAGACCAGTGTTACGCAGCTGTTGGTCGTGCAGAGTATGGGCTATCCCTCTGTTCCCAAGTATCAGACTGACAATCACGGAAATACCGCCAGAGTGATGCTTGGGGCCAAAGAAGGTAGTCCGTAGAGCCAGGACTCAGGAACAACCGGAAGAACCCCTGGAGCGCTGCAAAAGAAGGGATAAGGTTATGTAACTGTACAGTATGTAGTATTCTTAGTGAAAACAACCAGGGCACTAAATACCTGTGAGGACTGGAGCGTTATCTCAGAGAATCGAAAGTAGGCGTTAGCCAGTTGTTCAGAACGGGGCAGCGGGTCCGAGCAGGCGTGGCAGCAGAGATGGGCAGGTAACCACCTAAGACAGGACCGGAGTCCTGACGTAATACCTGAAACGTGGAGAGTACCAAAGCAGTCCGAGGGGCTAAACACAAGGCAGTCCGTAGGGCAGAGCGTAGGTCGGCATCAGTGGATCCAAATTCCAAGGTAGCAAAGGGGCAAGACACAAGCAATCCGTTGGTCAAAAATAGTTCGTCAACCAATAGTCCAAAGTTCCAAAGCAGACAAGAGTTAGGCACTGAGCAATCCGTATAACAAAGCCGAGGTCAGATGAAGTGAGGAGTCTTGAAACGAAGAGTAAGCAACACGTGATCCAGATAGAACAGCTGTGAAGCAACGCTTTCCGTGACCGGACTCCTTTTATCCATGGAGAGGAAACACGTGACCACTATCACGTGACACGTATACCCAAGCATTGAGAATTGCTAGGCAACGAGTCACGTGTTCCGAGCCGCGCTAGGTCGCGCAGTCCTCCGTGCGTTTCTGTGATGAAGCCTCCAGTTCGCTTGCCACAAACATGAAGGGCGATAGACTCCAGCCCTGCCGAGCATGCCACGCCTTGCCCCATAGCGTGACACCTGATGAGGTGATAAGGTACCCCTGTCGGGACGTGTGTGTTTGGGTGTTGGTTGAGAAGAGGCTGTGGACGTGGAGGGGCGTGCCTTAGTAGGAGGAGTCGTAGCTCGTGCGGGGAGCGGTGTGACAACTAGAAAGTTTTGCCTGCAGCCACCCTATGTGTGCCTGGTCGTTTGTGGTGGAAACTGGGCGTAGGGATATTGCGTGGGGCTCTGATTCCGCAGATAGATGGTTGCCCCTTTTTCTTAACCGAAACATGGAAGTACCAACTTACTTGTTTTTTCACAATAAAAGTACTCTGGCTATTGACACTGCGCCACGGGAATCTACGGGAGGATCTTGAGATTACTCCTATGGGACCTTTAAATAACTGTCTGCTTGTTTATGTTTGTGAACATTCGTTCATCCGAAGCTTTGTCTTCGAGCCTGCCTTTGCTCTGTGCCCCACTCTGACCCCTTGGGCGTGTTCCTTCTCCCCTGAGGTGCGCTGTTCCTGTGTGGATGTTAATGTTAAAGGATATTTGTACTGCGCTCTATGACTCCGGGTCTTGCAGAAAACATCGACTTATCTTAAAGATACATCACACTTCTTAAGACTACTCAAAGAAGTACATATAGATGATCCAACAATGATTCTGTTCACACTGGATGTAAACAGTCTATGCACATAAATTCCCCATAATGAGGGAATATAAAACCCTTCATTGGTTTCTACTTAAACATGAGGATACCCTAACACATAAGGTATTTGCCATCGAATTGATCAACCTTATTCTATTCAATAATTATTTCCATTTTGAGGGAAAATACTACCTACAAACAGCTGGAACTTCGATGGGTTCAGCCGTCGCACCACCATATGCAAGCATCTTTATGTTCCATTTTGAACAAACTCATGTACTTGAAAAAGATCCATGGAAAACCAACATTAGATTCTGGAAACGTTTTATCGATGATATTTTTGGAATCTGAAAAGGCACGATTGAAGAACTACAACACTTCTTTGAATATCTCAATACTTGCCATGGAAGAATTAAATTTACCTTGGAAATAGGCAAACCTAACATCCACTTCTTGGATGTTAACATTGAGAAAACAGGCACTCAACTTAGTACCATTATCTATAGGAAGCCCACAGATACAAACAATACGTTGCATTTCAGAAGCTTCCACCCATCTCATTTGAAAGACAACCTTCCCTTCAGTCAATTACTACAACTGAAGAGAATCACATCTGACATAACACAATTACAAGACGAATATGAAGATATGAAAAAGAGATTTACATCAAGAGGCTTCCCGGATGATATCATTAACAAGGCCATCAGACGCACAAAACCTCTGACAAGAGATAGTCTCCTAGATAAAAAAAAGCAAGAAAAGAGAATACAAGACTAATTCACACCTTGAAATTCGCAAGCCAAAGTTTTGAAATGAAAAGGATTATAAACAAGAACTGGGACCTCATCAAATCTGATCCCAATTTGCACAGACTATTCCCAGAACCTCCAATGCTAGCTTAAAACAGAGGTAAAAACTTTAAAGACAGCCTGATTAGAGCTGAAAAAACCAAAACACACATGCAGGGAACCTTGAAGAAACAGAAATAACCCATGCATGCCTCAATTGTCAACATTGTGCAAACCTTATCAAAGGAGATTACATCACGCACCCAAACAGTGGTAAAACAATACCATTACGAGACCTGTGACAGCAACAACAGAGTATATGCGCTACGATGCCCATGTGACAAATACTATGTGGGAAAAACAACTTACAGAGCTAAAGAATGGTGGACAGAGCACACATCCAATATAAGAACCTATAACTCCAAATTACTGGTGTCTAGATACTTTAAAGAAAATGGACACAATATATTGCAACTACGGTGGTTCATATTGGAAATCATTCACCCCTTACCAAGAGGAGGAGATCTAGCCAAAAGATTATCGCAAAGGGAACTGTATTGGTTCCATAGACTGGATGCAATAAGACGCCATGGGCTGAATGAGGAATACTATCTAGGCCCATTTCTTTAAATTACTCCAAGAAAGTACTGACTCTACAGTAAAACAGATTACTAAATAACAGAGAAGCACCTCCCCCATTCTTTGAACTAACATACATTGAGGTATGGAACTATCCAATTATGGTTTAAAAACCATCTGGTTAACTCCAGAACGTAGCAGACTTAACACCTCAGCACCCTAACCTCGATGATTTTTAAATTTTCTTAAAATCTGGGTACTAATTAAAGAGGTCTGCCAACGATACACTGAAATATAGAATTCTCTGATGACACAAAGAATGTGAACTCCACTGATGGAGACAGACGATATTGAGATCAATAATATTTTTTGCAAAGTGTGAGATATCATAAGCTCTTTTCTATTCTTCTGTGGTGTATTTGAATCAGAATCTATCTCTGAAACCAATTGGACTAATGTAACAGGAAAATGGAAATGTGAGTTGGCAAAATGTGTGACATCTTGTTTATTTGCATTAAGATTTATCTTCAAAAAACCTGTTTTACAAACGAGGTTAATTGAACATGTAATTGCCATGATATAGTCATACACCTGACTCCACAAATATATGGGAATGAGCAAATGTTGATATTTTAAGATGCATAAGCATAAACACATATATACCAACTCGAGACAAAATATTCTGGGTTCTATTGTCCACAAGGAATAGATAAACACACAATAAACACTGTCAATAACCAACACCAATTCAGCCAAATAGGGCTTGAACGTCAGACTTATTAGCCACAAATCAATACAGGGAATCTCACGTACCTTCATGATATCATGCACGTATTTACATGATGATGTCACTAGAAAGCACCATTCTTTTCTTGGAACAACCCTCCCACTATTAGGAACCAACCAAGATTTTTTACACAGAGGGACAGGCTGTAACATATGAATAATGTCACCAGGATTAACAACGTCATTTCAAATCGGAATATGTTTTTGGGAAAAAAACGCTAAACCTTTTTTACGATCGTGACGTCATGCACGTTTCGGCGTGATGATGTCATTAGAAATCGCTGCGTTTAAGCGGCCATCTTAATCTGCCTTCACACATCCGTTTCTACAGGCAGACTTATCCCGCTGACAGGACAACCAAAAGCAAGTACAATAGGCTTATTTAACTTGAGATTTTTATGGCCATCTTGTAGGCCTTTCATCCTAGAGACCTTACCACTTCAAATTTTTCAACATTAAGATTTAGATTATTTTCAAATAATTACATTCTCATATATTCTTTCACAGATCTTTGTGTACAGTCTTCAGACTACCTGATCTAAACATATGAATCTAACAACTGACCCTGGTTCTACTACTTAGCTAACGATTTCAACATCCTTGGGAAGATTCTTTTCTGAATACTCCTAATGGTATAGAATGTTCTAAGCAGTGCAGAACATGTATGCAACTCCAATGATATCAGTATGCCCTAATAGTATTCTTTCACTTACAAACTGTGTAGACATATCAACAAGGATCATTATGAACATATTGCGGTATGATCTGGACCATCTAATTTATAAAGAATTATAAAATTTCAGGGGCAAGACAGCTTCCTAGCACACATTAGTAAGATTTAGTACCACATAATTTTTACCTTTATCTTAGCACAAACCTCTTAATAAAGGACCCTGTAGTAACCCTGTCCATTTGTACATGGAAAGACTCCACAAATAGTTCAAGAAAGCATCAAGCTATATACACTGGGATTGACTAAAGTATGCCAACCCACTGAGAAAATAAACAACCACCTGTCATCAGGACAAATTTGCTCACTGGAAAACATAGGAGGATAGGTCAGTTAACAAATAAATGTATTTGAAACACTCACACACAAGGGTCAACAAGGAGTATCTAGGAATGTTGTATCTGGTAAAAATATGCAAAAATGACTAAATATATTCTCCCAGATTGTTGATTTGGAGTTGTCTGAGATTCAGATGTCCCTCTGGGACTAGACTTAGTTAATGAGGATTTTGGTACAGACCACAAGGTCTACGATAGGGGTCACTTATAACTATGATTAGAATTGATCATAGGAATATATTCTCCTAACACTTCTCTGTGATATTAATTGACACAAATGTACAGCATTCTGAAGCCAGAATGAATCGTAATAATATTTAGACACAATTCTAATTGAAATGTATGTTTAACTTTTTCTATAGACTCATTTTGAAAAGATTTACTGCCCCTGAAGAAGAGAACATTCTTGAAACGCGTTGGCCCACTCTACTTTGTTTTAATAAATTGTATATGAAATCATACCAATACTGTGTACATTTTGTAAAATAATTTCTAAGAAAAAACTGGACTGTTTGGCTTGTGTATACGGCCATCAAAAGTGTGCAGGGGACGGGAGATCCCTACCTGGGAACTACTCTCTGTTTGAGAACATATTTATTGCCCAGTTTAGCAGTTTCCAACGGTCAAATAATATCCATCTCGATTCTAGAGAAGGGAACTTCTATTATTGGTAGTGGGTTTAGAGTGGCAAGGGTTTTAGAGTGGCAAGTAGGGGAATATGTGAGCTGGTTTTTTGGCATATCTCATATGTCTGAATGAAGTTCTTTATGTCAGCGTGGATACCCGGCCAATAGAATTTCCAACTGACGTGAGCTTGGGTTTTAGATGGTCCCAAGTGTCCCTCTGTCATATGAAAACGTGCAATCTTTAGCACGATCTTACAGTGGGTTTTGGGTATTACTAATTGAGTCTTACTTAGGCCTTACCTGAGGTTTCAGGAAGAAAAAGGGACTTCCATTTTCTTGTCCTACTCCCTCAGGAATCACTTGCAAGAAAGCCTCTGCAAGTACTGGATCATTTCTCTGGCCGAAGGCTAGATCGGTTAGGATGGTAGGTTTTTATTCCCTTTTTGCTGCAGGGACACGTGTCTCATCTCCAAAGCCTGAGCTACCTCTCTTGGTTTCCTCTGGTTCACGGTCTTCTCTAAAACAGAGAAATAAAGCCTTCTCAAGAATTTCCTGTGTAATTCTGTCCCCACAGTATATTTAAAGCAGTATTGTGCCATGGTTCTGTAAGAGAACCTTTATGTCTCCTCAAAAGTCTAGATCTATAACGCCTGCTAGGACATGTAGGCCAAACTTCCAGGTCATGCCAGATTTTGGGGTTAATCTTATATAGCAACCCACAGGGTGTATTACGACTAAGTGCATGGGAATCATTCTTCGTTTCCCGGGAGGGATAGTGGCTTCTCAGCTGCTACAAATTTCAAAGCCTATGGATTCTTTTGTGGCAGTAGAGTGGTCTGAGGCTCTGTGACCATGTTTCTGGAATTCTACGGTCCCCCAATTTGTCTCAATTGAGTCTTATCCCACTTCTGACACCATATGTAGGGGATGCATGGTATAACAAGTATGACACTGACACAAAAGAAACAATTTGTAAAACCTTTATTAACTTTGTGGGATTTGCGAAAACTCCTACTTTGCCCTATAACTATGATGGGAGTCATCTCGACCATCAAATTATAAAGAAAACAGTCTTAGTCATGTCTGTTAAATCAGAATAGCCTATGCTAAGAAAACCTAATGCCTGCCCCATCTCTTGTACAAACAATGTGTAAAGGAGGTATGTATATAAAAGGAAAATCAGTGTTCAACAAAGAATAACTGTGGCTGGATCAGCTCTCCTCCCCACGTTTAGACAGCATGGAATAAGGCAGTCTCTATAAGCAGGCTGACACACTCTGGCATGGGCTTTAACACTGAAACAGTTCAGAACATCGATCGAGGCACGTCTGGCCTTCCACATTAAAGGCTCTTGTTCCAGTCTTCCCAAATAACGAAACAAAAAGTTCATATCGGTCTCCCTCTGTCGGCCTCAGACCTTGCACAGTTAAACATTGGTCCCCCTCTGCCCGGTTTAGACCTTTCACAGTTCAATGTTGGTCCCTCTTTGCTGTGCTCAGACCTTTCACAGTTCAAAAACACTTGCTGGGGCTCCCTTCCCCAAGCTTTTTACACTTCGAGTCTCCCTCAGTTTGGCTCAGACCGCTTTTCGGATGTCGAAGACTTTCAAATGTGCAAGGCTTCTTTTGCAGACTACTGCAGGACCACTTTGACTCAGAATTCAATGTTCAGCTTTTCTTCTCCCCTTCACTCAGGGTTAACTTCGTTCACTTTCGCTTTTACAGTTCATTCACTTTTTATTGCCTCAAACAATGCACCTTTCACAGAAACTTTCGAGTGGGCTACTGCTTTTCGCCGGACTACTCCGTTACTCACACTCGCTGATTCCACAGCTGTCTTTATCTTAAAGTTCTTCACAGGTCTGCCTTTCCTCACGTCTTATCCACACGTGTACAGCCTTCACTTGCGATATATTGATGCAAACTTCAATCTTTCTTAACACACACCAGTCTCTCGGGTCACTTGCCAACTCACCGGCTGTGTGCGGTTCTTTCTTGCTTTTTCGATTTCCAATTCACAAGTCAAGGTTAGTACCAGAGGCTTGGCCTCGCCTCCCCAACTCTGCCATTCACCCAGGAGGGTGGCTGGCATCCGTGAAACACAATGCAGTGTTCGATATTGGGATCTGGCCTTCTCCACGTGTCTTTCGCTGCCTTGTGGGGGCAACAACCTCCTGCAGAGAACTCTTGGTGTTTTTGACCCTCTGCTCTTGTCCCTTAGTCTGTCGCTCTGCTCCATAAGGTTTGCCTTGTCCCTGGAAGTTATGTTCCTACTCGTTTTCCACCTTACTCAGAGTGTGTGTCTAGGTTCCGCCTTTTATCTATGTGAGGAGAGCTAAGCAAGGACCACCACCTGACACCCCATGAAGTGGTGACAGGGAGGAGGATGAATGCCCCGGCTGTGCCCACACAGGAAAAGAACAGCGTTGGATGCACACAAAAGTGCAGACTTGTTGGGAGCTGAGTTTAGTGTATATCATAAGAATATGTCAACCTGTGCAAAGTTAATTTCTTCACAGACAAACATCAAAGCGCACAACAGGGTCCCAACTGATCAAGAAGACGCAGCAACAGAAGAACCTCTTATGCTACAACCCGGCGACAGAGTCTACGCCAGACAGCACCTGCGACGGTAGAATCAACCAAAGTTTGCACCAACAGTGGCCAAGTTAAAACATTGTTGCGCCTGGGTTTACTTAACAGATCTGCGTAAAGACACAAGCAGAGCGCCACAGCTTTGAAGAACAACAGACATTGGGACACAAAGAACGAATCAGCAACTAAAGTTGAGTATTACTAAGAATGTTTTAGAAAAAAATGCAATATGAGAATGACGCCTTTTCAGCACAGCAGAGCAAGTGCAGCCGTCAATATCAAAGAGGCCAAAGTAAATAACAACATGTGTTTATAGGGATATGTTGCCTATTTTTCTCTCTCCTTCTTTCCTTTTCATTAATGGAACTATTAAAATTAGGTATCAGAGGTATCACGCATTTTGATACAAAGGTAGAGAATATACTTACACATAGAAATAACCTTGTGGCCAGACATAAATGACAAGTGAGTGAAGAAGTCAATAACGTGTTAGATGAACATCATTCAGAGGATACCAATGTGTGGTATGACCTCATGAAGGCTATTAGTAGGTGTTAAGAAGGATTTCTGAACTCTGTCCAGGAGGGGCAGAGGTTCAGAAGGCCAACCTAGTTTCTTGGAACGGGGTAACCTCTGGGCAAGCCAGACCAATCAGGGTAGCTATGGCAGGCGGCAAGACTAAAGGACCTCAATGAGCACACAGAGCAAGGACACTTAAAAAATACTCCAGACATGTGTTATCCTAAAAATATAGACACATTTATTACAATGCCTTTGTAACACAGACTATAACAAAGAATCCCAGTAACACTATGTAAACTAATACATCACACTCAATACAATATATATACAAGACCAGGAGGGTCAAAAGGGATGACTGCACGAAATATGTTGACCACCTAGAGGGGACGAAAACAGGCTGTGCAGTGCAGTTAATCTTTACACCCAATTCAATGTCAGTTATTCACCTAACTAAGAGGCAGTCCAAGCCCTAAGAAGAGTGGAGCCTTGTGCTCAATAGTACATGTGTGCCAAGGCACGCGGTTGTTCCAATGGACAAAGCAGGGTCTCTTTAGGGGTTTCTAGCAGCTCAGGAAGGTGGATAAGGCAATGAAGAATAAGTTCCCACTATTCAAGAACTACTTCCACTTGAAGGCAGAGGCAGTTCAAGAGTTCGGGATGGAGTCGCTATTTCGCAATAGCAGTGGACAGGAGATGGGCCCCCAGGGGCTACTTGTGTGTAAAGTTGGGCCCTGGCGCTGGGGGCCACCGGTTGGGGTAATGATTACTCAACGGTCCCTGAGGCAAGGAGACCCAAACTTCGGCAGTTTAGTCCAATTCAGTTGCAGGTTCGACGGCAGCAAAATGGACATCTTTGCACCTTTTAGTTCCTGAGATCCAGCGAGGATTCCCAAATGGGACAGTGGCGATTTCTTTGCTCTGGAGGGATGAATCGCCCCAGTTTCACTGCAGCAGGCTTCCGGGGCAAGAAGGTCACAAATGCAGCAGACTTGCAAAGGACGTTGCCGCAGCAGGGCAACAGGGTAACGGTCCGGGCGCACTCGTCTCACTTCAGACCTGGGAATGCCAAGTGTACGAAATTTGTGTGAGGGTGAGGTGGGCACAGAGCTATCAATATACCAAGTTTCGAGGGCCTCCTTGAAATGACGGTAGAGACAGAGCAAAGGTCCTGCGTTAGCTGGTCAGCCCACTGGTTGGCACAGGGATACTTCTGAGAAAGCTTACTTACAGGTTTTGGTAAAGGTGCCGAGAATAGTTGGTCCCACTGTTCCAATGGGTCAAAGCATCTTCGCAGACCTTCTAGGACCACCAGATGCAGAGGGAACAGTGGGCTCAGGGTGCCAAACCTTCCAGCGGGTCACCAGCGGTTCCTCGACTCAGCTTCGTAGTCGCAGGATACTTGGATCCTATCCTTTGTTCAGTGAGAACTCAGGAGATTGACATGTTAGTGGTGTTTCCCGCCTCTTCTTATCCAAAGTTGCCTTCCCGCCAAAACGGAGAGGACCCAATGGGCGATCTGATCACAAACACTCACTCCATACGTGGACCAATCACAGACCACGGTGGTCTCAGGCATTCAGGACACTTCAGACTCTCTGGCACCCAGGATGTGTATTGGGACCAGACATCCCAGCCCACATCCTGGAGGCACACACACAAGGCATGCAGAAGCCTGCGAAAGCATTGGGATTTGCAGGAAAATGCATGACCAAATAAGGACTGGCCCAGGTCGACTCGTCCTGGGGAAGGTGAAGGGGCAAGATGGCCAAAGGACAGGACAAAGAACTTTGTGGCATAGCCATTTTGGAGCCAGGCCACCTATTTGTGCCAAGCGTGGTTAACACGGTTAACATGGCAGGAAAGGGTTAAAAATAATGTGAAACGATAGCTGCCACCAGTCCTGTCCATGACACATCTGCACAGTTCATAAAAAGTCCAGCGAGAGTATCTAGGGCCTTTGGAAAAGACTATAGACCCAAGTGTGCTGTATAGTAAGATACATTGCACACTTGTTACATGTTGCACAAACGTTGCACCATGAGGAAAAGGACTAAGGGAAACAAAGTCTCCCAGTATTGACTGTTTTAAGGGCATGTCAGTTTCCCCAGAAAAAGTGAGGGAAAGCCCAGAGGAGTACAGCTGAAGGCTGTGCTTCTCTGGCAAAGTCAGTCAGTGGTGTCTAAACAGAAGCAAAAAGTTTGGGAGTTAACAATTTGTAGAATGCAAGAGCAGTTTCAGGGACACAAAGTCCAAATAAAGATGGAAAAAAGATCCAAAGATGAGTTTGAAGGGATGGGAAGATATGAAGAAGCACAATGTACAGCAAAACCACAGACTGTTATAGAAGGTGAAACATTTTGGAACAAGAAATGGGTAAAGGGGCAGGCAGTGTCCAATGCCGAGGGACTACTGGGATTTACAGAAGAAGAAATATTGTAAACAGATGAAAGCTTTAGACATGTATGGGCATTGCATGTTAATTATTATATTTTATTATGTTTATAGCTCAAACAAGCGTTATCATAATACAATACAACAATACATATAAATTCATTTGGAATGGAGATAATTGGAAGGACGAACAGCCGAGGCAAGAGCCTCTCGACACAGGGAGGGAGCTTCCGAAGAGGAAGGCTTGGGAATGGTCATTACAGGAGAAAGGCAAGGAAAAGGAGGGGCCTGCTGGGCCCGAGACCCCTGCCGAAAGACCCGCCAACGGAATCGAAGCCCCAGACCAGGAGACAAATAGCCACAGTCAGCAGACACAGTAAAAGCGCCCGGGGAGGGAATAAAAGATAACGATCAGGAACAGTGGAGGGTGGGTGGGGTGATTGGATCACCACATGGGTCAAAGACGACCTGCTAGAGGGGACAGTGGGGGGAGAAAAGATCATAACACCCGAGGAAGAGGTTCGGGGGGGCTATAGGACGGTTGAGCTGACCCGGTGCAGAGGGGAGGAGGGAGGAGGGAAAGGGGGGGAACCAGGTCAAACAAAACACAGGTAACCGATGGCAAAGGTTAGGCTTTTACAAATGATATCCCTCAATGTTAAAGGGCTCAATTCTCCAATAAAGAGGAAAAAGCTGGAGTTGTTTTTAGCAAGGGAGAAGCCAGACCTAATAGCTCTACAGGAGACACACATACAAGAGAGGGAAGCATATCGAACAAGAATAAAGGGATACAGCCGCAGTCAACAAACAAATAATCCTGGAAAGAAACTCTCATAGCCCTAAACAACAATCTGGACCTGGAAATTTTGGGTACACATAAAGATGCTGCAGGCAGGTTTCTAGCAGTCATTCTACAGGGAGGGTGGGAAACGATAACACTTGCAACAATCTACGTGCCCAACACCGGACAAGTTCATTTTATACAAACATTGCTACATAAAGTAGAGGGGTTCGCCGAGGGGAACATAATTCTCACAGGGGATTTCAATCTAGCTTGGGATCCAACGAGGGACAGAAGTGTGAGAGTAGCGAAACACCCACAATAGACCATCGAGGGAGCTGCAAGAGAAAATGGAAACCTTGTCACTAGTGGATTTGTGGAGGGCAAAGAAAGGGGACACCATGAGATACACTTTTTATTCCCACGTCCATAGAACAGCATCAAGAATAGATCATGTATGGGTGTCATGCCCCCTCTTGGGTAGAGTGACGGAAGTGGAGGTGGGAGCTTTCACTTTTTCAGACTACGCCCCGATCACACTTACAATCACACAACCAAAACAAGTAGAGGGCTGTAGAGATGGAGGTACTCGGCACACATATTCAAGGATGAAATCCTGAGGACCGAGCTGAGGGAAGCGATAGAGCAATACTTTCAAGACAATGAATCCCAGGAGGTAGACCCGGGTATAATCTGGGATGCCTTTAAAGCCACTATCAGAGGGAAAATAATTGTGATAAAGGCAAAAAGGGACAGAGAGGCCAGGAAGGTGGAAGAGGATCTTGAAGATAATCATGCAGGAAATGGTGATAAAACTATCCGGGGTAACTGTCATGCACCTGCCTTCCTGGCGCCTGAGGAACTCCTGGAGGCTTCGCCACCATTAGGATGCCCCATTATGTTGTTCACGCTGTCCACTTGCATGACTAGTCTTTTGTCCCTCCTCTCTCTTTCTCTCCAGTACTTAGCCCTGCCTCTTACTTTCACTTTTGCATTGCAACCCGCTAGTTACCTTGCTTTGGGTCTTAGACGCTAGTTTTCCACCTTCAGCCTTTGGCTGCTTCCCCGTTTGCTATTTTCTCTTTGGCTTACCTGTTTCTGTCCCTTGCTAACTTTTCTTTCCTGTGACGGATCTCGTTCCATTCTGGCCCAGGAGGCACTGTTGCTTTCTGTGTTTGTCCTACCCGCTCGTTTCTTCCTCTATCTGCCATCTCCCCCAGCAAACGCTTGCTTCTTTCTTACCTTATCCTGTCCTTGTCTTTCCTGTCTTTATCTGCAGGAGTCCTCTGCTCTCGGTTATTACCAGCGCTTTCGCCGCATATCTTCCACCTTCATTCAAGGATCTCATTACTTTCATTCTGGGACTATCCTCTTCCCTTGGATCAGCTTTACACTTACCTGGAACAGTGGCTTTTGTCCATGCAATCTATTCTACCGCACGCTTACCTGGATCATGGACTTTTCACCACGCTGCATTCCTGTACCCCTAGAAGCATCTGGTCCTTCGATCGTCCTTCCTACAGATACTTACAATCACCTACTCCATCGCTTTTCATCTCAACGGAGTTCGGCACTCAACCATCTTTTCAGGAGGTTTTTTCTGCAATTGGCTTTTTCCTCTTGTACAGGCATTCTCGGGTGGGGTCCAGTGTCTGCCATATCTAATACGGTGACATTGTGACTTCCATCCGGGGAAGGCCGTATCCTTTCACAAAGAAGAAGTCGGACCGGAGAAAGAAGGGCAAGAAGCTTCAATTCTCTTCAGAAGAATCAGGTGAGGAGGAAGGGAATTTAACAGTGTTTGGTGATTCAGAAGCAGACATAACTGACAGTCTTGACAGAAACTAGAAAATAATATAGGGTGGTCAGGGGCCAGCTGGAAACACTTCAATCAACTTAAGCTGAAAGGGCCCTCATACACCTCAAACAAAAGAATGATATTAAGGCAAATAGAACAGATAGACTTCTGGCCAGATTGCTAAGAAAGGAGGAAAAAGAACGAACTATCCTAAAAATTAAGACTGCAGAGGGAGAAGAAAGATCAGACCTCCAATCAATTAAGAAGGAATTTGAGAAATATTATGGGGGAGTGTAGAGGAGGTCCCAAATAGAGCCTGCACTCCAATCGTCCATTTTGAAGTACCAGGAACGTTCACACCAAAATATGTGACGTATGATGAGCAAATAAACCAGCAGAGAGCTGCAGTAGGGCTCTGCCCAGTGCCTATCAGAGGAACAGCACCTATTGAAGCACCAATACCGAGAAAACCATGGACAGTAAGGTATCCATTAAGAAAACCCTACCAACAAATGAAAAGAAATGAAGATTGCTTAAGTACAGTCCCGGAAGAAACCAAAAAGGTCTTAATGGAAGACGAATGTTGATGTCACAAAGGCCCGGACTGACTTGTAGATAGAAGAACTGATGACCCGAAAATGATGCAAAGAGATGAAATTCCATGAATAAGGATATCATGTACCTAAAGTAAAAGGATGATGTCGAAATGCAAAGAAGTTTAAAGCTGTAAGAAAGTTGAAGACATTCGACCAGTACCTGTAAATATGCCTGGAACTGCAAGAAAGCTAAGAAAACATTGCGACTTGCTATGGTTAGTAGAAGAATAGTGTGGCAAGCGCCATTATACATAAGCTACCTCAAATCAAAGCACAGTATTATAAGTGTATTTCTACTTTGCACAAGAAGCGGAATCAACCCAGGTTACTAAAGGCCAAATGAGAAAGATTCATATTTAGCAAAACGAGAAGAGACTGATGAAACAAAACTCAGCAGAGGCAACTTGTGTCAGGTTCAGGTGTTCCCTTCACCCCTTCCGAGTCACTCCAATCCCCTTCCTCCTCACCTGTGAGTTCTGAATGTAAGGTTCCTCCGAACCGCTTCTTCCACAGCTCTTCTTTCTTCTTTCCTTTTTTTTGTGGAAGGGATCTGCCCCAAAGGGAAGCCACCTCGACCCCAAAATAGAAGGTCCGGGGGGGCCCCTCCTCCGGTTCAGACCAGAGGGGAAAAAGCCGTTGGCATAAAAAAAACCCTTTCTAATGGTCTCTGGTGGTCTTCACACTTGATATAGCAGAAGGTAAGTTCAGAATTACAGGGATGAGATGCCGGCAGGAATATGGCATACAGTAAGGAGTGGAGTGGAGGAGCCTAGAGAGGAACCCGGGGGCAAGCCCCAAAGACAGACCGCGAAGCACTGTATCTAAGACAGAGAGGGAAAGCAGGAGGAAAGGGAAGGGAAAAGGGAAAAAGATCCCTGCGAAACCTGGTGGGAGCCCACGAGTCCCAGGAGAGAGAGGGCAAAAACATAGACAGGAGGAAGGGCGCCAGCAGCAGGGAAGAGAAAGCCAGAGCCGAGAAAAGGCGCAGGGCAGCACGCCGAGGGAGAAAACTTACGAGCGCTCCAACCCGAAAGCCTGACGCGAGTAGGTTACAACGCGCAGACTTCCGGGTTGGAGCGGCTAAAAACGGTCCTCCCCGGTGGCCGGCCGAAAAGACTAGACCACCGCTGAGCGTTGCATGGAGACGTGGCGGAACGGCTAATGGCCGCTCCAACGCCATCGGCTCCATGCACGCCAGTCAAGGCGGTGTGTGACAGTATGCTCCCCTCCACGGCCCACACCCCCCGGTTTACCCGGATGGAGTCGATGAAACCGCCGAGTCAACCTGGGTGCATGTACATAAGGCTCAGGTTCCCAAGAGTCCTCAGAATGGGGATACCCCTTCCAGGCCACCAAATACTCAAGCCGCCCTCTTCGATACCTGGAATCCAGAATACTCGAAACTTCATACTCCTCGGGGAGAGACTGTTGGGCTACAGGTATGGTTAGTTTCCGTTTGTAAGGAGTATCAGGATCAACCGGTCGGAGTAGGGAGGAGTGAAATACAGGATGAATCCGATGCATACTTCTGGGGAGTTGTAATCTAAAGGCCACCGGATTTATCTGTTTGACAATCTTAAAGGGGCCCAGAAATCGGGGAGTAAGTTTGGTCGGGTGAACCCATCGAGGTAGATATTTGGTGGACAGCAATACTCGGTCACCCACCTTCCAATCGGGACAAGGTAGGCGAGATCGGTCAGATTGCTCCTTATACCTACTGCTTGATTGACGTAAACTTGTGTGCGGAGGTCATCTCAGCTAAATGAGATTCAAGCGTAGGTATATTGGAGAAGGATTTGAAACAGGGAAGCAATCCCCGTGGGTGTATTCCATAGGTGCAGAAAAAAGGACTGAGACCTGTAGCTGAGTGCTTGGAATTGTTATATGCAAATTCTGCAGTAGGTAGGAGGGCCACCCAATTGTCTTGTATGCTATTAACATAACACCTAAGATATTGTTCAAGTGAGGCATTAAGCAGCTCCGTCTGACCATTAGTCTGCGGATGAAACCCAGAGGAAAGGGCACATTCCATCCCCAAACGCTGACACAGCGCCGCCCAAAATCGGGAGGTATATTGACTTCCCCGATCGCTGATAATCTTCTCAGGTAACCCATGTAGTTTGAAGATGTCCCTTACAAAAACTTCCGCCATAGCTGAAGCAGATGGCACTCCTGGTAGTGGGGAGAAGTGAGCCAGTTTGGTAAAAGAATCTATAGTAACCATCAGACAGGTACAGCCCTGAGACGGAGGTAGATCTACAATAAAGTCTGTAGAAATATGGGACCACGGTTGAATAGGGGTCTCCGGTTGTTCGAGGAGGCCATAAGGTTTGTGAGTTGGATTCTTATTCTTGGCACAGGTCAAACAAGTTCTACAATGTCTCTTGACATCTTGGGTAAGAGTGGGCCAAAAAAAAGAACGGGAGATAAGATCTAACGTACCCCTTATACCTCTATGACCTGCTGTCGCATGATCGTGGCCCCAACATAGGATCTTAGATTGTAGGGTCTTACTGGGGATGAACAACCTCTGACCAACCAGATATAAACCATCAGATCATCGGACCTGGTGTTGTTGGTTCCGAGGTATCTGAGTCTCCGATTCGGGCGTAGTGACCATTCTGACCTCTTGGAGAAAGGCAGAAACCAAGCCCACAATACGGTTCCTAGGAAACATATACTCAGGTGTGGGTTCAGGCAGTACTTCGGGGACATCGCGCCTAGATAATGCATCTGCCAAACTGTTTAAGGTTCCAGGAATGTAGGTAATGATGAAGTCGTATTGACTAAAAAAATGAGCCCAGCGTGCTTGTCGAGAATTTACGCATTCCATATTCCTGAGGATCTGTAGGTTTTTATGATCCGTGCGTAGGGTAAATGGATGCAAACTTCCTTGTAGTAAGTGTCTCCATTCCTCGCAGGCAGCCTTCAATGCCAGTAATTCCTTCTCAATCACAGAATAATTCTTTTGACTGGTAGTGAGGGTCTTTGAGAGGTAAGCCACTGGATGTTCCTTCCCATCTCTGACTTGAAGAAAAACAGCTCCTAAGGCTCTAGCCGATGCGTCTGCTTCTACAATGAAAGGCTTGGTTTGGTCTGGCTGGCTCAGGACTGGAGCAGAACAGAACCTCTCTTTAAGCGTTAGAAAGGCTTGGTCAGCTTGTTCTGTCCAGAGAAAGGGTTGTGACTCCTTCTTGAGAAGGGCGGTGATGAGTAAAACTATTTGGGAGAACTGTCCTATGAACTTCCTATAAAAGTTTGCCAACCCCAGGAAGCACTGAACCTCCTTAAGGGAAGTAGGAGCTGGCCAGTCCAGGGTGGCCGAAACCTTCCTTGGATCCATAGTGATGCCTTCGGAAGAAAGGATATACCCCAAATATGGTACGGATGAAGCATTAAAGAGACATTTCTCTGGTTTGACCTTCAAGTGTTGAGTTTGAAGACGGTTAAGTACTGTCCTCAAGTGCTGGGTGTGTTCTTGTTGAGAGGATGAGAACACCAGGATGTCATCAAGGTAGACTATGGTATTCAAAAAGAGTAAATCCGAGAAGAGACGGTCCATGAAGCGCTGGAAAATGGCCGGTGCATTCACTAGTCCAAAGGGCATAACTGTCATGATGCCCGCTCCCGGGGAGCCGGTTCAAGCCTGGCGTCCCCGAAAGCGGACATCCAGTCCCCAAGGAAAGACCCACCAACCCCATATAGGGGCCCTTTGGACAGTGTCCTGGCGCCTATGGCGCCAGGCTCATAAAAGACATCAGTCCTGGCGCCATAGGCACCAGGCTCATTATGGGAATGCTTGGGTGCACTTACCTGATGCAGACCATGCTGCAGGATCCCGGCCTCCTTGAGGCCTGAAAGGAACTACTTTACCTGTGGGACTAATTTACCATCCGGGCGTGGTCGGGGAAGAATACATACCTGATTGGAGGAAGGACACATACCTGGAACATCTTCCAAGGCTATTTAAACCCCACCCGAACAGCCACACGTGCTTCGCGTTGTTCTGCATCTAGCAGCTGGACGCTCACCGTGTCTGCTCCTGCATCCTGACTTCTGCCACGCCTGCCAACATCCTGGATCACCTGCAAAGGAAGAGAAGAAGAGAACAGAAGAAGGAAAAGTCCTTACCTGCTAAATCCGCATCCCGGAGACATCTCGCCGACAATCCTGAAAAGGAAGACTTTAATTTAAAAGCTCATTGTGTCGATCGCTGCAGCGCCGCATTCCAATCACCTTTACAGGGCGCCTCCATGTTCAGCAGCGATCATCCGGATTCGCAGTCACGCCCCAGCGCCTAGGGAGAAAAACACCAGAACAAAAGGTGAGAGAGAGAAGGGAATAAGGAAAGCTAAATCTCCATGTTAAGACTTACCTGTTGATTCATTCCCTCTTGATTTCGGGTCCGCGCCGCATCCTGGCATTTCCGGACCCCGGCCCCTGAGGGGAAAAAAGAGACATCAGTGTTAATGAGCGAATGAAAAGACATTACCAAAAAGCGCTCATTAAAGACTTACCTGATTTCTACAAGGATTTCACCTCTCATCTCGGGTCGGTGCCTGTTCCCCGGCATTCCATACCCCGGCCCCTATGGGGAAAAAGACACTAGCATTAGTACATTAATGCATGGACACAAGGGGAACCTCTTATCAAAAAACTTACCTGGAAGCCAAGCAAGTTTGGTTCTCACCAATCCGAAAATCCAGTGAAGTAACTGGATACCAACACGCCCCTGCATCAGAAGCAGGATGGAGAGCTCATCCTTCCAGACCCTAAGGTGAGAGGCTACGAGAAATCACAGAAGGGTTTCAAGGAGGGTGAAAGGGGAAAGTGGGAGGCCGATTGCATTACCCCGCAGACACTTAATCCCCTATTTTCGCCTACAGAAGGATACTTCTGCGAGCCAGACAAGCCAGATTTGGGGGGCCCGGTCCAGTCCGTCTTCCGAACCCTGCGCATCACCTTAGAAGAGGTCAAAGCAGCGCGAACCAGGCCAGCGCCTCCGTGGGAGTCAGGTGAGCGTAACAGAACGCAAAGCCTTCCTACAAATTCCCACCCAGGCGCTATGGAAAGTTCTGAGACTGATCAGTTGGCCCAATTACTGGGGGAATTACGGGCTGAAGTACATGCCGCTCGTCAAGAGACTAATGCCCTCAGGAGGGAATTAATAATATCAAAGGAAAGAACTGATGACCTGGCCAGACAGCTTTTGCAAGGTCAAGCTGGGCAAACTCCTCTACCCGGTTCCGGAGGGAACCCCGCTCCTGTGGTTTCCTGTAACCCTGTGCAGATTAATCTACCTGGAAACATGCCGCTGGCTCCACCCGAACGCTTTGCTGGGGACCCCAAACGATTCGCCGTATTCATGAATCAGTGTCGTTTGCACTTCCTATGCAGACCTGGGGCCTTCCCTAATGATCAGACCAAGGTAGCCTTTGTATTGTCATATCTCAGCGGCTGCGCTGCCGATTGGTCAGTTCCACTGGTTACTCAAGATGACCCGATTCTCTGTGATTTTCAAAGGTTTCAAGCAAGCATGGAAAGGTTATTTGCTCGACACTCTCAGGGGCAGGCTCTGGATGACGAACTTCTATCCCTGAAACAGGGCAATCAGGACCTCCTATCCTATATTGCAACCTTTAATAGACTAATTGTGGAAACGGGATGGCCAGAGGATAAAAGAGTCACGTTGTTTTATCGAGGCCTTCGCGGAGAACTTAAAGATGTCTTGGCCCAGGTTGTAAATCCGCCCCAAGAATGCACAGAGTATATAGACTCAGTGGTCCAATTGGATCACAGACTTCAAAACAGAAAAGCAGATCGGTCCAGGTTTGAGACCCGGGTGTTGGTCAAGACCCATGCTAATCCCAAGGGAGTTGATGTCTCTGAACCTATGCAAATTGGAGGGGTTAAAGGACCCTTAACTCAAAAGGAACGTGAAAGGAGGCGGCAGTTAAAATTATGTCTTTATTGTGGGAATTCTGGACACTTTCTACGAGATTGCCCGGCAAAACCGCCCCGAAAGGCGGTAGGAGCCGCTGATAAAAACCATGAAGACTCTGTTTCGGGAAACGACTCCGCCCGACAAGTGTAGGGGTCCGCTTGCCGAGCTTGAAAACTAACTCTCAGACCTCGCATTTCATTGTGCCAATGGTTCTCGTAGATCCAGAACAGCCTAAGCGGTTACATGCAATAAAGGCATACATCGATAGTGGGGCTATTGGAAACTATGTGGATCGTGAATTGGTCTCTAGGATTAACCTCCCTCTCCGTCCTAAAACCAACAAAGATGTCATCACCACAGTCGATGGAACTGAAATTGCCTCTGGACCGGTAACACATTCCACTACTGAGGTGACTCTTATTGGTCCCGACGGCCATCGGGAGGGTGTTGTGTTTGATGTAATCAAGGCTCCACAGTTTCAGGTTATTCTTGGAATCCCTTGGTTAGAGACACATAATCCTCGAATTGATTGGCGAGCTAAGAGAATAACCTTCCCGGATTGTACACAAACCTGCTACCCAGAAAACCTGAAGATTAATCTAGCATCTGTAACCACTGCCTCCATGCAACTACCTCCGGAATACCAAGACTTTCAGGACGTCTTCCAAAAGGAACAGGCCAACACGTTACCTCCTCACAGATCGTACGATTGCCAAATCGATCTGGTGCCCGGTGCACAACCCCCCTTGTAGCAGGATTGATGCCCTTACTGAACCGGAGAATCTGCATTTGAGACAATATTTAGATCAATACCTAGCTAATGGTTTTATTCGCCCGTCAAAGTCCCCGGCATCCTCGGCTTTGTTCTTCGTGCCCAAAAAAGAAGGCGACCTTAGAACTTGTATCGATTACCGCGCATTGAACCAGATAACGGTTAAAAACCGTTATCCTCTGCCTCTGATCCCTGAACTCCTTGACCAGGTGAAGGACGCTTGCATATACACCAAGTTAGATCTCCGGGGGGCTTATCATCTGGTACGAGTTAAAGAAGGCAATGAATGGAAAACTGCCTTCCGTACTAAATACGGATTATTCGAGTACTAGGTGATGCCTTTCGGATTGTGTAACGCGCCGGCTGCCTTCCAATACTTCATGAATGATGTCCCTCGGGAACTCATCGATGTTTGTGTTGTCGTATATATCGATGACATTCTGGTGTACTCCTCTTCGGAATCTGATCACAGAAAACACGTCAGAGCAGTACTTGAAAAACTGCGCCAACACAAACTATTTGCTAAATTGGAGAAATGTGTTTTCCATACCACAGAAGTCGAGTTTCTAGGTTTCATCCTGACACCCAAAGAAGTCCGAATGGACTCAAGAAAAGTGGATGCCATCCTCAAATGGCCATCACCTAGCTCTGTAAAAGGGGTTCAAAGCATGCTCGGCTTTGCCAATTTCTATCGCAGGTTTATCCCGGAATTTTCACGCGTGGTACAACCCATTACTGCACTCTTGAGGAAAAATAAACGTTTTGAATGGTCTGAAGAAGCCGAGCAGGCCTTTCAGGATTTAAAAGCTAAGTTTACCTCTGCACCTATATTGAAACACCCGCGTCCAGATCTCCCTTATGTCGTCGAGACTGACGCATCCAGCCTAGCCATGGGAGCTGTCCTGTCCCAAAGAGATCCCGAAACCAACCAACTGCATCCCGTAGCATTTTGGTCCAGAAAATTCTCGGCACCCGAGGTTAATTATGCAATCACGGACAAAGAACTGTTAGCCATTAAGTCCGCTTTTAAAGCCTGGCGGCATTATCTGCTTGGCGCTCGACATACCATCACAGTGATCACCAGAATTTACAGTATTTGAAAACCGCCAAGGCTCAGTCATCACGGCAGCTCCGATGGGCTTTGTTTTTCGCTGAATTTGATTTCGTGATTACCTATCGACCTGGCTGCAAGAATGGCAAAGCAGACGCCTTATCCCGAATTGGAATGGGAGAATCTGATACAAACTCAGAACCAGTACCAATAATTCCCGAACAGAGGATTCTATGCATGACTTCGTTACAGACGCTTGAAGACATTCAAGCCAGAGTGAAACAACTCCTGGACCCTACAACCTTACAGGAATGGATACAAAAGGTATCAGACTTTACCATAGATAATGGTTTACCTTATTTCCAAGGACGCTTATTCCTGCCACATAAGGAATTACATGAACTAGTTATTTTCGGTTATCATGATACATTAATAGAGGGACACCCCGGTATTGCCAAGACAGAGGAAAAGGTGAAAGGACAATTTTGGTGGCCCTCTTGGAGAAAAGATGTTAAATCTTTTGTGATGTCCTGTGGTGTTTGCGCCCAAAATAAAAGTCAAAAGAAAAGAGCAGCCGGTCTCCTTCAACTCTAGACATACCACCAGCACCCTGGCACACCCTATCAATGGATTTTATTACGGACCTGCCTCCTTGTTCGGGGTACAATACTATTCTGGTAATTGTGGATTTGTTTTCCAAAATTGCCCACTTTATTCCTTTGAAAGGTTTACCTTCAGCTTCTGTCCTAGCCAAAGAATTCCTCAAAAATATTGTTCGGCTACATGGATTCCCATCTATACTAATCTCTGACCTGGGAAGCCAATTCATTTCCCACTTCTGGCGCAAATGTTGTCAAATGGCGCAGATCAACGTAAGATTATCGACCAGTCACCACCCTCAGACCGATGGTCAGACCGAGAGGACAAATCAAACCCTTGAACAGTACTTACGGTGTATGTTACAGCAATCTGAAAGCAACTGGAAAGGCATTCTTTGGATAGCCGAATACGCATATAATAATTCGGTACACTCTGGAACTGGCCACAGTCCTTTTTATACTTTGTTTGGGCATCACCCTCGAACCTCAAACCTTGACTCACCTCAGAACCTCGGAATGCCTGCAGTAGAACATCTGCATTCTACAATTACCCAAGCCTTCAAAGAGGCAACTACGCATTTACAACAAGCCAAGAGAAAATACAAGGAGAGTGCTGATCTACATCGGAGTGAAGCACCTCCGTATCAGATTGGGGATCAAGTGTGGTTAGCTACCAGACATTTACCACTCAAAGGGCCTCGAACTTTTAACCCAAAATATGTGGGACCTTATTCTATTACGGCAATAATTAACCCAGTGGCTGTTAAACTTGATTTACCAGCTAGTATGCGAATTCACCCTGTTTTTCATGTGTCACTTCTGAAACCAGTAGTACCCGGAACCCGACTACTCAAACCTCCAGAACCTATTCTAATAGATGGGGAGCCCGAATTCGAAGTGAAGAACATTTTAGACTCAAAAATGTTTAGGTCAAAACTGTTCTACCTAATTGATTGGAAGGGGTACGGACCTCAGGAGAGGTCGTGGGAACCCAGCGACCATGTGCATGCACCTCGATTAGTCAGGAAATTCCACCGACTCTTCCCAGACAAAACAAAACCCCCGGAGGGAACAACCTTGGGAGGGGCCTTGGGGGGGAGTGCTGTCATGATGCCCCCTCCCGAGGAGCCGGTTCATACCCGGCGTCCCCGAAAGCGGACATCCAGTCCCCAAGGAAAGACCCAGCAACCCCATATAGGGGCCCTTTGGACAGTGTCCTGGCGCCTATGGCGCCAGGCTCATAAAAGACATCAGTCCTGGCGCCATAGGCACCAGGCTCATTATGGGAATGCTTGGGTGCACTTACCTGATGCAGACCATGCTGCAGGATCCCGGCCTCCTTGAGGCCTGAAAGGAACTACTTTACCTGTGGGACTAATTTACCATCCAGGCGTGGTCGGGGAAGGATACATACCTGATTGGAGGAAGGATACATACCTGGAACTTCTTCCAAGGCTATTTAAACCCCACCCGAACAGCCACACGTGCTTCGCGTTATTCTGCATCAAGCAGCTGGATGCTCACCATGTCTGCTCCTGCATCCTGACTTCTGCCACGCCTGCCAGCATCCTGGATCACCTGCAAAGGAAGAGAAGAAGAGAACAGAAGAAGGAAAAGTCCTCACCTGCTAAATCCGCATCCCGGAGACATCTCGCCGACAATCCTGAAAAGGAAGACTTTAATTTAAAACCTCATCGCGTCGATCGCTGCAGCGCCGCATTCCACTCACCTTTACAGGGCGCCTCCATGTTCAGCAGCGATCATCCGGATTCGCAGTCACGCCCCAGCGCCTAGGGAGAAAAACACCAGAACAAAAGGTGAGAGAGAGAAGGGAATAAGGAAAGCTAAATCTCCATGTTAAGACTTACCTGTTGATTCATTCCCTCTTTATTTTGGGTCCGCGCCGCATCCTGGCATTTCCAGACCCCGGACCCTAAGGGGAAAAAAGAGACATCAGCGTTAATGAGCGAATGAAAAGACATTACCTGATTTCTACAAGGATTTCACCTCTCATCTCGGGTCGGTGCCTGTTCCCCGGCATTCCGTACCCCGGCCCCTATGGGGAAAAAGACACTAGCATTAGTACATTAGTACATTAATGCATGGACACAAGGGGAACCTCTTATCAAAAAACTTACCTGTAAGCCAAGCAAGTTTGGTTCTCACCAATCCGAAAATCCAGTGAAGTAACTGGATACCAACGCGCCCCTGCATCAGAAGCAGGATGGAGAGCTCATCCTTCCAGACCCTAAGGTGAGACGCTACGAGAAATCACAGAAGGATTTCAAGGAGGGTGAGAGGGGAAAGGGGGAGGCCGATTGCATTCCCCCGCAGACACTTAATCCCCTATTTTCGCCTACAGAAGGATACTTCTGCGAGCCAGACAAGCCAGATTTGGGGGGCCCGGTCCAGTCTGTCTTCCGAACCCTGCGCATCACCTTAGAAGAGGTCACAGCAGCGCGAACCAGGCCAGCGCCTCCGTGGGAGTCAGGTGAGCGTAACAATAACCCTATACTCAAACAGGCCGAAAGGAGTTCTAAACGCCGTCTTCCATTCATCCCCTTCTCTGATACGGAGGAGATGGTAGGCGCTCCGCAAATCCAATTTAGAGAAGACAGAGGCGCCTCGTACGGCCTCAAGGATGTCGGAGATGAGCGGCATAGGGTAGCGATCCCGAATAGTGACCTTATTAAGGCCACGATAGTCAATACACGGTCTCAATTCCAAAGAATCCCGTTCGGGTATAAAAAATAACGAGGCTCCTGCAGGAAACCGTGAAGGTTGAATTAGCCCATTAGTCAGATGAGTGTCCAGATAGGCGCAAAGGGCCTTCTTCTCTGTCAAGGATAACAAAAACATGCGTCCAAAGGGTACCAGAGCTTCTGGTACCAGCTCTATGGCGCAGTCTTCCGGACGGTGTGGAGGCAGATCCAGGACAGGAGTTTCCTTGAACACTTCTTGGTATTCCGACAGTTCTGGAGGAATACGACACACAGCACAAACATTCTTATTTTCAGGAGTAATGATCTGCACGGTTTCAACCTGCGGTTGTGTGAGACAGTTCTGTCTACAAAAATCTGATTCGAAAGCCATAGTGTTGCGGGTCCAGTCTATGGTTGGATTATGTTTCCTAAACCATGGAATTCTGAGAATAATCGGAAAATGAGCAGCTCTGATGAAATCGAATTGTATCAGTTCGGAATGTTGAAGGATGGTCGCTGTTAGAAACTCAGTAGACTGAGCAATAGGTCCGGAGGAGAGTGGGGTACCATCCACTCCTTCCACCTTCTGAGCATCATCGCGTTGCAAGAGGGTGAGACCTTGTTGGTTGGCCCATACAGTGTCCATGAACACCCCAGCGGCCCCACAATCAAGCAGAGCCATGGTGGTAAGTTCTACGTGTCTTGTCTTCAGCTGGATAGCTACTACCATGAGACGGGCATCCATTGTTGGGACTTGGGGCGAAACAGTCACAGTAACATAGGGACTAAGGGTTAGACCTCGGATGCTAGTCCCCTTTAGGTCCGAGGTCGATCGTTTCCCGCCCGCCTAGGTGGTACATCTGGGCAGTTTCTGAGAAGATGGGCATTGGATCCGCAGTACATGCAGAGACCAGATCGTCTCCGTCGTCTTCTTTCCTCTGGTGTCAAAGGAGGCCGAGCTGTTCCAATCTGCATTGGTTCTTCCTTATGGCACAAGGATGGTATGGCAGGTAGAGAGGAGGTTCCAGAGGGATGGGTGACTGGGGTCTTATGCTTCCTCCTTTCAGCCTTTCGTTCTGAAAGTCTATGTTCTATATGCAGAACAATCGACATGAGATCTGATAAGGTTGTGGGTCGAGCGATGCGAGCTAGCTCGTCCTTGAGTTCCTCCCTGAGGCCTCGGCAGAAGAGGGTATACTGGACCTGTTCCGGCCACCCTGCTTCCGTAGACAATTGCTTGAAAGAGGAAATGTAGGAAAGCAGATCACTGGATCCCTGCTGCACTTTGAGTAGCTCTTCAGCCGCTACATGTGTGATGTCGGGCTGTTCAAAAGTCTGTTTCAGCAAAGACAGGAAGGCATCATGGTTCCGAAGAACTGGGTCGTTGGATGTGACGAGAGGTGTAGCCCAAGCCAGGGCATTTCCGGTCATATTAGACACCATAAAACCCACCTTTGTGTGGTCTGTGGAATAGGTCTGTGGGCGAAAGGCAAAATGGACAGAACATGCTTCCAAAAATTCCTTCAAGCGTTTAGGAGCTCCGTCGAACTTGCCCGAGGACAAGGCCATGGGAGGCAAATCCAACTCCCGAGCTTCTCGGTTAGCGACCAATTGCCTCAGGGTGGCATTCTCAGTCTTGACGTTCTATAGTTCCACATTCATAGCCTGAACCGCGGCTACCAACTCTTGAAATTGCTCAGGAGTAGCCATTGGAATCCTTTGGCGTTGCAAACTGTCAGATTCAGGTGTTCCCTTCACCCCTTCCGAGTCACTCCAATCCCCTTCCTCCTCACCTGTAAGTTCTGAATGTAAGGTTCCTCCAAACCGCTTCTTCCACAGCTCTTCTTTCTCCTTTCCTTTTTTTTGTGGAAGGGATCTGCCCCAAAGGGAAGCCACCCTGACCCCAAAATAGAAGGTCCGGGGGGGCCCTCCTCCGGTTCAGACCAGAGGGGAAAAAGCCGTTGGCATAAAAAACCCCTTTGTAATGGTCTCTGGTGGTCTTCACACTTGATATAGCAGAAGGTAAGTTCAGAATTACAGGGATGAGATGCCAGCAGGAATATGGCATACAGTAAGGAGTGGAGTGGAGGAGCCTAGAGAGGAACCCGGGGGCAAGCCCCAAAGACAGACCGCGAAGCACTGTATCTAAGACAGAGAGGGAAAGCAGGAGGAAAGGGAAGGAAAAAGGGAAAAAGATCCCTGCGAAACCTGGTGGGAGCCCACGAGTCCCAGGAGAGAGAGGGCAAAAAGATAGACAGGAGGAAGGGCGCCAGCAGCAGGGAAGAGAAAGCCGGAGCCGAGAAAAGGCGCAGGGCAGCACGCCGAGGGAGAAAACTTACAAGCGCTCCAACCCGAAAGCCTGACGCGAGTAGGTTGCAACGCGCAGACTTCCGGGTTGGAGCGGCTAAAAACGGTCCTCCCCGGCGGCCGGCCGAAAAGACTAGACCGCCGCTGAGCGTTGCATGGAGACGTGGCGGAACGGCTAATGGCCGCTCCAACGCCATCGGCTCCATGCACGCCAGTCACGGCGGTGTGTGACAACTCGTGCCAGGAAAGCCACGGTCATACTAATAAAAGAGGCGAACAGTAGCTACATCTAATTGAAAATTAGAACAGAATATCCTGCCTCTGAAAGGTCGAGATAAGAAGACTAAGGCAGGTGGTGGGCTAAATGAGAATCAAATGCACAAATTGAGAGAAAAGAGACAAATTCACGGTGTAGCCGAGCAAGAAGAAGCAATGGTTCACACCTATGCTTGGCACCTGACCAGGCGGAGATAGCAGAACTTTTCCAGACAGAAGATGCACTCTCGAGGCCAACCACAGTGAACTAATTGACACATGGCTACTAAAGTGATGATTGATTGTAACCATAATCGGAGGAAGGCCGGGTAACTAAGGGGCACCCCGCACCTGGCCAACCATTCTGCATGCTGCTAAGCGAAGTGGAAAAGTATGCATGGGGTTGGTGCCAACCCAGTCACAATGGACCAAATAATCTAGGGTCCTATAGTTAGTAGAACCAATGGGATGTTGTACTTTTAGTGACGTCTACAGTAGTCATTTTTTGAAGGAAGGGCTTAGACATCTACTGACAGTGTTTACCCAATCCCCTCACTCCGTTACCATATACAGATATCGTACCTATAGTAAAGTTACCTTTTTCTAACCAATAGAATTGCATGTTAACTTTTGAGTGTTACATATCAATGATGACGATTTTTGAGTATAAATGTTACAACTTGTATGAAGTTCGTTGGAGTTGAAGCGAGAAGGATGATCGCATCACTGCTGATATCCATAACTCCCTGTTTTCTGTACTTGTCATTAAATGGACTCCCTTTGCCAAACCATTGAGTTGTCCTTAGTGATTGGTGTTGAAGTAATGAATCTGCACCCCATCCATCTCAAGGGTGCAGCTATCTCGTCTTAAAGTACTTCTGAGCAAACCTCAGCTCTATGGGCCAGCCGGGGATCTTAGAGTACACTTGGTAGCAGAGGATGGTTATCAATTAGAATAAGACACCCATTGACCGTCGACATAAAGTAACTCTAGGTCTTCGGCAATATCACGAGTCCTTTGCCATTCGGCCGAGTAGAACGTGAAGCTCCCCGTAGACAGTTTATTTATTTTATTTTTACATTTATAAAGCGCTCATACAACCCGTGGGCATCGAGGCGCTGTTACAGGAATTGTGTTTTTTTTTCTTCTTAGTTGCGTAATTGTTTTTTTTTTGTCTTTGTTATGTATTTATAACGCGCTTAAACACCGAAAGGTTTCTAAGCACGGACCCGGGGATCGAACCTGTGTTGCTTCGTGTCGTCTTGCTTGGAAGACGCGCACGTTGCAGCTGAGCTATCCTCCAGGGACAGTGGTAGTGTAAAAAAAAAAAACCTGCAGGACAAGGTCTGAAGGGACCTGTGTTTCCCCACCTAAACCCTTCCCATTCCTACGGGCAGCTGAGCGTGAGAAAAGCCAAAGAAGGCGGTAACTAAGGCAGTGATCCCGACGGTCCAGAGAGGAAACATGCAAACAGTGAGTGAAAAAGACTGAGTGTTTTGGCAAAAGTGCATGCTTTAGAACAAGTAAAGGAAAAAGGTAACGGAGTGAGGCGGGAAAACAAAATATAGCTAGAAGTAGAGAAGAATGCATATATCTAAGGGGAAGGGAATAATGACTCAAGTGTAACTGAGAAGTAACTAAAGGAAAGATACCGGGGAGGACACCCGGGAAGAGAGAAGTTCCTGGGGAGGACACCCAAGAACTGAGAGGATTCGCCTTATTCCTACGCTAATATAGCGGCTAGAAGAAACATGTATCCAGAGTCCCAGATAAAGGGGAACAAATAGACTACCACAGCGATTAAAGATGCTGCAAAAGGGATACGTTTAAACTCGTCGGGGTAGAGGCATAGATATATGTGACCAGCTGGTGTTCGTCTAGTCTGTTAAACATCTGTCTTACATGTTTGTTGTGACGTCATAAGTTGAACATTTTCTTTAACAAATTGACTTAAATTTTATGCGATTGAATAGCTGAAATAATATAGTATATGAATTGATGTTTTTGGAGTAAAATAGAAGATATAAAATTTTGGGAAAAAATCAGGATTGGAGCTTGCAGTGTTTGGTGCTCACTCAAATTGTTGGAACTGTTTAAGTCACGTGAAGCTTTGACAAGTGTTATATAAGGAGAAAGGGAACAGATTTAAGCATGGAAGACATAACTCCATTGGCACACCTATGCAAACAATTGCCGAAACATGCACCTAAGCTGAAAAACACTGTCCACACTGAGGGCATTGAAGTCAGCCACACAGTCAGACCGACACAAAGAAGTATTTCACGGTCAGACGGCGGTGTCACCACCGCCCTATGTGAACAGGCTTGGGTCATTGCCAGGCAGGCGGCGATGCAGGAATATTACCCCTGCAAGGGATAGGAGAACAGTGAGAGAAGAGAGAGAGAGCTATTCATCTCAATTTCCGCTACTCAAGAAAGGGGGAGCGAGACCACAATATATTCCATGGCCACACACTGATCGAGAAAATTTGAAAAACAAGCTTCCAATGCTGACATCGGGAGCTGAAAAATGGATACACGAGTTCGAAAAAAATGACAGGAGGGAACACGTTAGCTATAGGGGATATCAAGAGTCTCCTAATCGCCATACTTGGTAAGAGAGCAGAGGATGTGTGGACAAGGGCAGGTTACCCCGGTGTGACCACAATTAATACTGCGCATGACGGAGCTCCATTTAACAATTGCAGAGCCGCAGTATGGAAGGCACTACAAGTGCTTTACCCAGACTCTTCTTATATGGGAGCTATAATGACATGTAAAATGAAGGAGTCTGAGGATCCGTTAATTTACATACAGAATTTTCAAGACGCATGGGTACTCAAGACTCATGAATCTTGGGGGAAATCCATACCTGTGTTCTACCATATATTGTGCCAAGGGCTGCCAGAGCTGGTACATAAACAGCTCAAGAAATTGGTAGGAATCGAGGATAAGCCATGGTCAGAAATACAGCTGACCATCGCACACTATTGCAGGCTACTACAAGAAAAGATTCGCAAAAAGGAAGGTCCACGCAAAGGGTGAGGAAGTGAAATTGGTGCATAAGAAATTGTCAAAATATGCTCTTGAGGGAGCCATGATAACTAGCACAGCTGAATCGAGCATGCAGCAGGTCAATAATCCACAACAGAATAATCAGGGCAATACAGGGTTTTACCCGAGGGTAAGAGGATTTAGAGGAAGAGGATGGCAATCAGGGAGGTTTTCAAAATAATCAAGGAGGTTTTCAAAATAAGCAACATGGTACTCAAGATATGTCAAATAGGCAAATGATCCGACCACCGCCAGTATGTTGGTGGTGTGGGATGACAGGGCATTTAGAGCGCACATGCAGAAATCAAGACATGGTGCAGAACGACCAAGGACCAGGAGCAGGCATGGCGAATCCACCTCATTTTTACAGCAGGATGTTGCACAAAATCACAGGGTGCAACAACAAGAGCCAGGAGCGCAACAAGGTTTGCAACCTCAGAATATAGTGAGTTTTCCACAAGGGCCGTCCCAACAGTCACCGCTGCAATTGTCACAGACGATGAGCTCTGTCACGACCCCTGCCCTTGGCCTGGATTACCAGGCCATATGGGCTACATCTAGTACCCCCATCAGGGCCTCAAGGGCCTTGCCATTTGCCCCCAGACTCACTTGGAGTCGGTCCTGGCGCCTTTGGCGCCAGGCTCATGTGTTAAAGCAGTAATCTGGGCCCATAAGGGCATTGTGCAACAACATGGATGCTTCCACATGGCTCAGTTCCTGAACTGAACCATGCGGTCTGGCATTTTGGGTGTGGCAGGCCCAGAGGCACCTGGGATACCTGCAGGCTATATAAGCCATGCCCGGACTCCAGTACACGCTTCGCGTTGCTCTGCCAGTGGCAGCGTGACGTTCACCGCGGTCAGCAGCATCTTCATCTGCACGCCGGACCTGATCTCCTGCAAAAATAAAGAGAAGACATCGTTAGTGTTCACTTACCTCCTGGGAGCAGCTCCTGTACTCCGCTCCAGGATCCAGAACAGTCAACATCTCGGTGGAGCTCGTCACATTGAGAAAACCGCTACCTGGAAAAGAAAACAGAGAAAACAACTTTAGTAAGCGTTTATTCTGCACATTCAGAAACTCTCTCTTACCTGCATAGAGCCGAAGGTTTGGGCCCAACCGGGAGTCTCAGTAAGCGGTTTGCTCCACACTACTTACCGCTCTTCATCTTTTCGGCACGTGCATTTTTGGAACAACATCGCAACCTGCAAGAAAGACAATATAAACAGGTTAGCACAAGAAAAGCATATAGCGCCACTCTTCGCGCTTTATTACCATTTTGTGCACAAAACTGCGCAACATCACGAGGACAACAGCTACACCTAAAAATCAAAGAAAAAGAGAAAGAGACAATTACCAAACAAAGAACACACAGTCAAGACAGACTTACCTGAAGAACGGAGTCGCAGCAGGTCTGGACCCCGGAGAGTCGCTCCAGTGAAGTAACTAGGCAGCGACAAGCCTAACCCCAATGCGCCCCTGCTCTGAGTGGCAGGACGGAGAGCGCGCCTCATCAAAAAGCAAGGTGAGAAAGATGCCAGGGGGGTTCTTGGGTCCGTAAGGGAGGTGGGCCCCGGGCCACAAGAGACAATCAAGCTAAAGTGTAACCCCTGTGATTCAGACCTGGTCTTCAGCCACACGAGGGTCCAAGGAAGTGGTCCAAGGGTGAAGCATTCCGGACTGGGTGGCGCCCCTGTGGATACCAGGTGAGCGTTACAGCTCAGGGCAGACCATGAACCCTGGAATGGGAAATAACACTGCCAATGGGGGAAATCCATCAGCACATGGTGAGCCCAAGCTATATATGGATTAGGACAGCTGACTGGGAACCCTGATATGTTCTATCCTATCAGTGACACCAGACCCTCACTGGGAACCTAGGGTGGATGTCGTTATAGGGGATAAAGAATATTCCTTCTTAGTTGACACGGGTGCAATACTCTCGTGTATACGTGAAGGCAAGTTTTCCTTGTCCGGCAAGGCCATAAATACTTTCACAGGAGCTACAAGTCATGTTCCCTTCACAAACGTACTTCCAGTCGCTATAGGAGAATGTGAAATGAATGTGCCGTTATTATATTCACGACAGACCCCAGTAAACATTTTGGGTCGAGATTTAATGACAAAGTTAAATATGACAATCTGATTCACTGAGGAGGGCATAGTATGTTCAACTCCAGGAATGCACTATTCAAACTTATGCGAAATGATTAGAGCATACGCAGGACACACAGCCATGAGGGCTATACCATTAGATCCAGAAATATTCGTGTATGGAATACGTGTACTAATGGCAGGGCTACCAGGCCTTGCAGACAAAATCATGAGAACCCCAGATGAGTTTCTATTTAGACCAAGAATACCGATGCACGAGGAGAAGGGACAAGTATTTCCCTTGATGATACACACAGCTGCAGTATGAGGGAGAATGGCCTTGATTGATGGTTATGATGACGAAGGCCGAGAATAGTGCGCAGTAATCGCCATTGAAGAAGGATATCGATTGACTGATCTGTTTGAAGAGCAAGCAGATATGGGAGAGACAATGGTGGAAGAGAGTCTCACCTTTCGGGTGAGAATGATCAAAAGAGAAGTGCCTCAGAGAATGATGATGGCACAAAACCGTCCTGAATATTTTGATGACGACATGGCCCAGGCGCCTGTTCAGTGTGGACCACAGGACCCTATGACGTGGGCCTATTGAAAGGGGTTGGAGACGTGAAAATCAAACTGAAACCAGGAGCAATTCTAACAAGAGCCCGACAATATCCCATGTCCAGAGAGGCAGATGAAGGGATTCTTAAGACAATTTCGGCTATGATGGAGCAAGGCATCTTAGTGACGTCAGAGTCGTCATGCAATACTGCGGTTTATCCGATCAAGAAATCAAAGGGAGGGTCATTTTTCTCAATCCTGTTGCACCGTGACTCACAAGATCTGATGTCATTCACGTTCAGACAGAGCGTCTGAAAAGCACGAGGCTTCCCCAGGGGTACTGTGAGTCTCCTTCTATTTTTAACAGAGTCCTACAGATGGACCTGAGCAATATTGCATTGGAAAGTGTTTTCCTGCAATATGTGGATGACATCTTAATCTGCAGCAGTACAGAGAAGCAACAATGCAGGCACAATTCTGTTCAGCTATTGACTATACTAGCTGAGAAAGGATAGAAGGTTGACAAGGAAAAGCTACAATATTGTCAACAAGAAGTGCTGTACATAGGCCAGCTGATCTCACATGAGGGAAAAAGAGTGACCCCAGAAGTGACCCCAGAAAGGACTGAAGCCATAATGAACATGGCTAAGCCACACACGATAAAACAGATGCACAGCTTTTTAGGTCAGGGCATGTGTCTTCGACTATAGCTTTCACACTAAGCCTTTACTTCAGGCCCTAAAGAAGGCCCAAGTGACGAAAGAAAAAAATGTAATTGTCTGAGACCATGGAGGAAGGATTTGCTGACCTCAAAAAAGCTATTTGCACAGCACCAGTTCTAGGGATTCCCAATTATGCAGAGGAATTTTACCTGTTTTCACACACGAATGGCAGCAGTATGACGGCAGTGCTCACACAGAGAACCACATTGGGGTACAAGCCCCTAGCATACTATAGTGGAAATTTGGACCCAGAAATGAGAGGTCATTTCCTGTGCGAACAAAGTTTAGCCGTCGCAGCGTTCACAATAGAGAAGGCTACAACCATTGTGATGGGTTGCTCAATGAAGTTGTACGTCGAGCACTCACTATTTGCTATTCTAGACAAACCAAAGGGCACGTTGACATCCCAGAGAGCTTCTGCCTATGAGGTGATCATATCAAATTCATCAATTAAAGTAGTCCAATGTACAATAGTGAACCCAACTATGTTTATAGCAGAGCCAGTCACTGAAGGAGATACATGACTGTGCGAACTATGAAGAATTATATGATGAAATTCCCAGGGTGAAAGAAAATGCTTTGGCAGAAGGAGAAAGTGCCTTTATTGACGGTTCTTCAAGAATCAATCAAAATGATGGACAAAGATATGCAGGCATCGATGTAATGAAACACACCGCAAATGGAGAATTTTGAGTACTCATTGCACAAATACCATCTCACTTTTCAGCACAGGCTGCAGAATTATTGGCGTTGATACTCGCCATTGAGAATCACGCAGACCAGGAAGTAACGGTGTACAGTGACTCTGCCTATGTGACATCAACAGTGCACGCAGGCTTAGCACGCTGGAAAAGGAGGGGCTACCGCCGAGTGGACAGCATGCCAGTACAGCACACAGCCTTATTGGACAGGCTGATTAAGGCACTACAGCTGTCATGATGCCTACCTCTAAGGAGCCAGGCCGGGCCCAGCAACCCCAGAGGCAGACATCATTTTCCCCAGGGAAGTCTCAGCGGGCCCAAGTCGGGGCCCTTTGGACTCAGTCCTGGCGCCTTAGGCGCCAGGCTCATAGCGGACCCCAGTCCTGGCGCCTTAGACGCCAGGCTCATAGAAGAGGATATGTGTTTAAGTGCTTGGGTGCACACTTACCTGATGCAGACCTTGCTGCTTCATCCAGGCCCTCTTGAGGCCTGAATGGGACTACTTAACCTGTAGGACTACTTCACCACCCGGGTGTGGTCGGGGAAGGATACATACCTGATTGGTGGAAGGATACATACCAGGAACTTCTTCCAAGGCTATTTAAACCCCACCCGAACAGCCACACATGCTTCGCGTTGTTCTGCACCTAGCAGCTGGACGCTCACCGTGTCAGCTCCTGCATCCTGACTTCAGCCACGCCTGCCAGCACCCTGGAACACCTGCAAGGGGAGAAAGGAAGAGAATAGGAGAAGAAAAGCCCTTACCTGCTAAATCTACATCCCGGAGTCATTTCTCCAACGGCCCTGAAAAGGAAGACATCATTTTAAAGGCATTTCGTTTCGATCGCTGCAGCGCTGCATTTTACTCACCTTTGCAAGGCGCTTCCATCTTCAGCAGCGATCTTCCGGATTCAGCTACGCCCCGGCGCCTAGAGGAAAAAAGACAAGAACAAAGGTGAGAGGGAGAAAAGGAATAAGGAAAGCTCAGTTTCCTTTTAAGTCTTACCTGTTGGATTATTCCCACTGCATTTCGGGTCCTGCCGCTTCCTGGCATCTCCGGACCCCGGCCCCTATGGGGAAAAAAGACAAAGACATTGAATGAGCGAATGCAAAGACATTACCTGAGCGCTCATCCAGAACTGTTTCACTTCGGGTCGGCGCCATATCTCCGGCACTCCGAACCCCGGCCCCTAAGGGGAAAAAGACATAAGCATTAGCGCTTGCTGCAATTAGACAACGAACATTATTATCAAGCTTGAACTTTTGAACAGAACTTTTACAGCGCCTTACCTGAACAGTCAAGCTTACCTGAACTCCCATCAATCCTCAATCCAGTGAAGTAACTGGGTTTCAACGCGCCCCTGCATCAGAAGCAGGATGGAGAGCTCATCCTTCCAAACCCTAAGGTGAGGCTTCTCGGGGAATCGTGGAGGAGGTATCGTGGAGGGTTGGAAGGGAGTGGGAGGCTTGAGCATTGTTCCACAGTTGGTAATACTCCCTTTTCACGCACAGGAGGGTATCCAATGAGCCAGGGAAGCCAGAATAGAGGGGCCCTTCCTGTCCATCTTCAGAGTTCTGCGCCTTCGACGCCGCGCCTCCGTGGGAACCAGGTGAGTGTTACAACAGCTCCCAGTGGGCATAGCGGTCGTGAAATGTGCCACCCACATGAAATGGACAGATTTTATCTAATGCGGAAATGAAGCAGCAGACACAGAATGAGAGAATGATGGTTGCACGAATTAAACCTGAAAGCTATAACAATCTAGGGCAAACACAGTTGATGGAACTCCAAGGGGAGGCATCACAGGAAGAGAAAAATCTATGGAAACAGCGAGGGTGTTCTTTAAACCCCTCGGACAGTTTGTGGTGACAAGACAGCACTGGTAAACTGGTGATGCCTATGACCCTGTTAAAATGAGCACTGGAGCTGCTACATCATCCAGCACACATGACAAAAGAGAATCTTGCGGAAATGCTTGCAGAAGACTGGTTCATACCAAATTTAACCGAGCACGTTGCATTTTTTATAGTGAACTGTATAATCTGCCAACAATTCACAGCTGGGCACACATTAAAAGTAATGATAGGAGTCATCCGCAGGCCAAATGGACCTTTTCAGCACTTGCACATAGATTATGTCGACATGATTCAAGTATGTAATGGGTACAGATACTTAATTGTTGTGGTGTGTGCATTCTCTAGAAGGACAGAGACAGATGGATAGAGGCGGGTCCATGTACACACCCAGACTCTACCTGTGTGGCTTAGTGAGAGAAGTGTTCCCCAGGTGGAGGGTGTGTGAAGTCATGAGATCAGATAATGGAGCTCACTTTGTAAATGAGACATTCGAACAGATTAGTTTTTGTCGGCGTATCAACCACAAGGTAAAAGATTCTGTGAGAAGCTCAACGGCTTCTTAAAGGAAAGGATAGCCAAGTTGAAGCTTACTCTAAGAAAGGGATGGTTGCACTGCCTTCCTTTGGCATTGTATGCACTCCGGAACCAACCCGGTTCTGAGCATCATCTTATGCCACACGAGATAGCCATAGGAAGAAGAATGCATACTCCCCTGACACCCCGAGATAGAGCTAGATGTGATGCCCAGTCCACAGGAGAAATCTTATGGTCTGAAATGCAAAATGACCTGAATTGCATAACATCTTGCCTTACTGTAATTTCAGACCAGCTGGAGCGACGACGAAAAGGGTGCAGGGCAGCACAGAACAGAGAGGGAGATGCTACTACAGGCACAGCTCAAGGACTTTGTGCACCATCTGTTTTCCCGTCCTTGTAAAGAATCATACGAGGAAAAGGTGGGACAAGCCAAGATTTAACAGTCCCTTTCCAGTGGAGGACAGCACTCCTTCCACAGTGAAACTACAAGGCAGGAGAGCTTGGATTTTTCTGGGTGATATCAAACCCTACATTGGAGAAGGCCCCCTGCCTGCAACCCAACGCGATTAGACTACGAGTGATGGGGAAGAATCACAGCACGTGCAGACGAGATCCATGACGAAGAAAAAGGATGCATGACCAGCCAGACAAACAACCTTTTGCAAATTGTGGCTTACATTTGGACACTTCCTCTGAGCAAAAAAGGGCATAAGGACATAAACGAAGGACACTCTGTGCATCCTAGTTGCAGGGTGAAGAAGAGAATTGCACGTATAAGCCACAACATAGACTGTTGAACTTGAACTTTGGATCAAGATACATTAAAACTGTGATGAGGAAATAGCATGCCAAATTTTGATTGGGGACACATAAATTGGAAGAAAATACAATATCCAGACTCATTCCACACCGACGCCATATTCGGAATCACTTACGGTGTCCCACAATAGTGACATCACTGAAGATGTGGTAACATATTTTAATATAGTGCTAAAATCATACCCGTCATTGGTGGGGGGACTCACCAGTGTCACTGACTTTCTTCAAGATCCCGAAAATGAAAAGACAATAAGAAGATTGCTTATTGTAATTGCCGAACAATTTCTCCTAATTCCTGAATGCAGCGAGGAGAAGCCAAATGTCCCAAGCAGAGAAGGAAGTACATGAGCTTGTCAATACATTGTTCTTTCGAATAATTGAAGACTGTCCAAATCTTGACGGAAGAATGACAGACACACTCACGTTTCTCCGAGATCCAGCGAATACAGAACGTCTGAGCACACTCCTAAATAACATTGTGATCTTAGTTGCACTCCACGCAAACGGACAGTGCAGACATTGGGCCTCATTATGAGTCCAGCTGTAACCGTGCCGGAAATTCTGGCAGGTTACCGCCAGACTCGTATTACCATTCCGCCTCTGTGATTGCTGGAATCACGGGGGCATTACAACCCCGGTGACCCGGTAATACCGGAGGCGGAATTCTGTTAATCCTGTTAGGCAGAATCATATGCAGTGCCCTTAGGGACAACTATACACAATTAAGACTACAAGTGGTAATACAATTTCAACTTTGGTACAAGCCTGTACTACACAGTAAAGTGGTAGCAATGGCTGAGCAGCCAGACTTATCTCAAGAGCAAATGAGCAGTAATAGAGATTACACAAAGGACTACAATTACTGTTACTCAAGCAAACACTGACTCAAGGTTTCTGGTTAAAAAATATAAGTACATTTATTTTTAAACCATATGTTCACAAAATACTTCACTTCTATTAAAATAACACCACACTCCAAATATACTACACACAACCAATTCCCCTTGTGCAGATCAATTCAAGGTAAGTACATTTGGATTTGACAGACTGTTGTTGTGAAACAAAGACGTTACCGTGGGTTAATACACAATCACTTTTTGACAGTAATGACAGTTCGCTCTTACGAAAGAAAAGCGTACCCGCGGGAAGAAATGTAACCGAAGTCAAACACACTTAGCACATAGAATTAACACGAGAGAATAGGAGATAGAAATCATAGGCAATACTTTTGTCAAGGCAAATAGAATCAGAGGACACTTTCTAAAAAGCAGATAAAAGTCAATAGGCCTGCTCCAGTGTCAAATGGAACTGCAATCCTGTTGTCGAGGATCACAAGGTTAGAACAGTTCACAATTCGAGATTGCCAGGTGTACTTGGATATTGTCAAAAGGGAAGCTAAAGTTATAAGAGGGAAGGAAGAAAGGACAAGACTTTGGCGAGGAAAATGGGTTCACCCCAATTCCTCAAAGTCAGACACAGTACCTTATTCGTTTGAAGAAAGCTTGTGCTACAGCAGTTGTTCCTGGTAGTTTCTGCAGGCTCACGGTTCCTAGAGCTTCAGTTGTGGGGACAAGAAGGAGGACGTCTGGAGCGATCTGCACTACCCAGGGATGAAGCCAGTAGCAGCGAAGCAACAGTGACTAAAAAGGTGCGCTCCTTTAAAGCAGGAGAGGCTCTTCAGATGGCTAATTTTTGACCAAGAAGAGGATTCTCTGGCTGTTGAGGGTGAGCTGGTTGATCCCACCAGGCTCAAGGGAAGAAGACTCCGGACTGGATCTTCTCTGTCATTGAAGGGTAGATAGCTCAGGACTGTAGCAGGGCTTCACCGGGACTCGGGCGTTGCAGCAGCCTCTTCTTCTCTGCTTCTCTTTGGTTCTTGCAGTTCCAGTGGCAACTCTGACTTCCATCCCAAGACTCCTGTCTTTTATGCCAAAATCCCCCATTCACACAGCCTGGCTGTCAATCACTAAGCAGGGGGGTTGTCCGGCCTGGACAACCACCTCAGCCAATCGATACAAAGTGCAACCCCTCCCTCACATTCAGCCCACCTAGACGCCCAGATGCCAAAGGAGGGCTTCTGGACAGAAGCCCGCCAAAGGACGGCGAACAAAGAAGCCAAACCTGGTTTGGCATGAAAAGTAAAACACAAGAAGGACTTTAACAAAAAATAAATGGTGACTTAACCCGACAGGAGCAAAAATAAAATGTATTTGGTCAAGCGGGTTTATGTTCGAGGCTAATACAATAGCCGAAAACAGTACCATGTTTATATTGTATAATCGCGGTAGAAAAGTTAGGGTAGATACCACTGCCACCAGCCAAGTCTTAATGTTAAGAGAGCGGAACAAAGCTCCAAGAGGCACAGACAAAAAGGGGTAGGTATTAACCCTTTCCAATACTCCATGTAAGATGGGGTGTACTGGGTCTGTAGTTTAAAGAGACTACATAAGGTTAATGGCAACTTTACATGTTTCTGGGGGACAGCAGTCAGCCCCAGAAAAATTGAGTCAGTGGGAAGTCAACCCTGAAGGTGCTGTGTAACACACAAAAAAGTGGGGCTCATGGAGTGGTGTGGCTCCAGAGCCCAAGATCACACAAAAAGTAGAAATACACATGGCAAAACACACGTAAGAGTGGGAAAAAGGCTCACACTCTTACCAGGTGGAAATAATAAACCCCAGAAATCCAGCAAAGCTGCTGAGGCACTCAATAGGTGAGGGAAATTAGCCCTAAATGAGAATTCTCCCAAACAAATCCCTATTCCCATGGAGTCCTATGGACTCCATGCGAATGGGGAAGTGGAAACACCGGCACCATGCTGTAATGGTGCCAGTGTTTCCATGTCCGCCTGCAGGCGGGTGGTGTTAAACCCTCCAGGTCAGACCTGGCGGGAATGACACCTCTCGCCTGCAGGACTCTTAATCAGCCGGTCCGGAAGGAACGGTGGCGGCGGTTTTACCACTACTGTTCTTCCGGACCGGCAGGGTCGTAATGAGGCCCATTGTTTACATTGAAGTGAAAGTATACAGTCCTGAACATCAGCAAAACGGGACAGATGTCCCTGTCACCAGAAGACAGTAGATTGGCCCACAGCGTTCTCTTTTGTTTAGTCACTGATTTTCCAGGGCTAGTGGGGAGACTGATCAATGTTGACGTCCTCACATTCATCAGAGACCCAGCCAATTTTGCACAAATGGGCATGCTCTTGCATGGAATATTACTACTGCAAGTGGAACTCTCTAACCATCAGCAGAACTATCTGAGGAGATTCTAAAAGCTTTCCGCCGAGGGACAAATCGAGACAGTATTGCCAGAGATTTCCTTTCTTATTTTCCATTAACAAAGGCAACATGTCTTCGAGACTGAAGCAGATAAGGGGCACGGACTGGGAGCTGACATACTTTGAACATGCACAGTAAAGAGACTTGCTGAATTATCACTTAATTTTGACACTTCCCATATTTTAGTTTAGTTTAGTTTAGTTTATTATTTGTATTGCGCTCCAGACCCGAGGGTATTCAGGCGCAAGGCATAAGGATATTCAAAGCTTGGTTACAACATGTAAAATACAATTATGTGCAAGTGCCGCTTGGTTACATGTTGGCACAATGAAGTTACGATATATACAGGCGGGTACATTGATGGCATGCATAGTTTTACACAGTGGTTGGTGCATGCGGTGTAGAGAGAGGTGCCGGGCAAAGTCAGCAAGGTATATGCCTAGATGTCTGCATCTTTGAGCCAACTAGTGATGCTTTGACGGAACTTGTGATAGGATTGATTGATTCTTAGAGGGGAAGGTAGTGAGTTCCATAGGAGTGCTGCCTTGACCTGGAAGCTGCTGCCTCCTATTTTGGCATGTTTGTATCTGGGGATCCAGAGGTAGTTGGTGTTGGCGAGTCTGGTGATTCTTGTGGTAGGCTTCTAAGTGAATCTGTCGGATAGGTAGCGGGGTGCTGCATTGTTCAAGCATTTGTGCGTGAGGGAGGCAGTTTTTAGTTTTATTTTGTCGTGAGTGGAGAGCCAGTTGTTGGCTCTTCTGGTGTTAGAGATATGTTCTCTCTTGGGGATTCCTAGGGCTGCTCTTAGCGCATTATTTTGTAGGAGTTGGAATTTTTTGATGGTTTGTTTATTGGCTCCTATGTATAGCGCGTTGCAGTAGTCCAGCCTGGATAAGATGAGGGCTCTGGCTAGGGTGATGCAACTGTCCTGAGACAGGAAGGCCTTGCCTGCTCTGATCAACTTGCATGTGTATGCCGTGGCCGAGGCCAAGGCATTTACCTGCTTGCCTAGGGAGAGAGTGGAGTCCAGATAGAAACCCAGTGTTTTGACCTCCTTGGCGACAGTAATAATATTATTGTCTATGTTGAATGCTGAGTATTCGGGGCTGAGTTTTTTGAGGGTCAAGGGAGTGCCCAGGATGATGATCTCTGTTTTGACATCATTCAGGCATAGACCGTGGGTGGCCATCCATGCCTGGATGATGAGATATATCCTGTTCACCAATGCCAAATCCTTGTCGTAATCATCGGTAAGCGGTAGGAGAATCTGAGTGTCATCTGCATAGTTAGTGTAGGTGACACCCAGAAGGTCCAGATTGTCGAACAGGGGCCTGGTAAAGATATTGTAGAGGGTGGGTGAGACGCAAGATCCCTGGGGCACTCCGCAAGTTATGGGGATGGGGTTGGCTGCTGCCATAGGAGAGAAGACTCTCATAGTCCTGTAGACCCTGTGGTCGACCAGGTCGAAGGCAGCTGATAAATCTAGGAGCAGAAGGAGGGCTGATTTTCCTTCATCCCGGAGTTCATCTATCTGTGACTTGAGGTCTATGAGAGCTGTTTCTGTCCCATGTTGGGGCCGGAAGCCTGATTGCCTAGTTCCTAGTAGAGAGTTGGTTTCCAAGTATTTTTGTATCTGGGAGTATGCCATTTTATCTAGGATCTTTAGGAGAAACAGCACTGTAGTAATCGGGCGGTAATTAGTGGGTATTAGTGGGTCTAGGGACTGCTTTTTCAGTAGAGGAAGCACCCATGATTCTTTGAGGTTGGATGGGATAGTATTTGTGGAGAAGGATGAGTTGATAAGTTCCGTGATAAAGGGGGCCAGATCACTGGCAGCATCCTTTAGGAGTTGAGCGGGGCATAGGTCTCCTTGACAGTTGGTGGGTTTGAGAGATAGTATGGTATTTTCTGTTTCTTTTATGGTGACTTTGGAAAACTTGAATCTGGGGTGATTGGTAGAGTTACTTAGTTGTCCTAGGTTGACGCTAATGGGTTTGTTGCCGGTGAGTGTGGCTTTTTTCTTGGCAATTTTTATTTGAAGGGTAGTGACTTTGTTGGCTAGAGCTTGTTGTATGTTGGAGCACCAGAGTTGGTCTTTGATGCAGTTGTCTGGCACCGGGATGGGCGCTTCTAGCTCTTTGAGGATGACAAAGAGTTCTTTCGTGCTAGAATTAGCTTGGGCAATTCTAGCGTTGTAGGTTTCGCGTTTAGCTAGGATGATTTCTTTTTTGTATAGGGCTGTGATGGAGCAGAGGTTGGCTTTGTTTTCGTCAGAAGGTTGTGCTCGCCAGGATGTCTCACAGTGCCTTTTTTGTTTGCGCAATGATTTTAGGTAAGGGGTGTACCATGAATTGAGATGGGCTTTGGGTTTGCTTTGTCTAAGTTTGAGTGGTGCAATAGAGTCTAGAGATGTGGTCATGATGTGGTTAAATTCCTTAACCATAGTTTCGGGGTCCAGGTTTTCCGGGATGGCGTTGAGTGTAGGGAGGGTGAGGGGTAGCAGTTTGTCACAGGTGATGTTTTTCTTGTTCCGGGTGGGAATGGACGGAGCTAGGGGTGTGGGAGCCAAGGTAGGTTTGGCGGCAGTTAGGGTAAAGGTTATGAGGTGGTGATCTGTCCAGATCTGGGGGGATATGGAGGCTATTGTGGCATTGCAGCTGTAGTCTGCTACCCAGTCCAAGGTTCTGCCTTTGTTGTGTGAGGGGGTGAGCACTTTTTGGGTAAATCCTTGTTCCTCTAGGATACTAGCCACATTAGATGCATGTGTGTCTTTGGGTTCGTTATAACCTAAGTTCAAGTCGCCTAGTAGTAGGACTTGAGATGAGTTTTTTAGATTATTCGAGATGATATTTGATATGTCATCTTCAAAGGTCCCAATGGGGCCTGGAGGTCTATAGACCAAGTATATTGTGAGAGTCTGGGTGTTATTTATGTTTAGTTTGGCTGTCAAGAGCTCACATGAGTTGATGACTGGGGATGGCACTAGTCTGCAAGGTAGATTGTTTCTTATTATGAGTGCAGTGCCTCCACCTCGAGTGTCGTTTCTGTCTGATCGCAGTATGGTGTATCCGTTTGGTATGGCCAGTGAGAGGGCGGGTCCTGCTGCGGCGTGTAGCCAAGATTCGGTGACTGCTAGGAAGTCTAACTGTTCAGAGTGGATGATGTCTGCTATATCTGAAGCGTGTGCAACTAGCGATCTAGAGTTTATTAGGCCACCCATGAGGTTAGGTTTGTTTATCTTTGGAAAGGTGGGACTAGTTGTAGTTTGGGTCTTGGAGGGGGGGTTGTTGGTGGTGGTTGGATTGGGCCAGTGTTCTGTTGTTCGTTTGTTATAGGATGTCAGGGTTCTAGCTAGTGGTTCATAGAGTTTTGCAAGTCTTGAGCGGAGTCTGCTGTTCCTCTCGAGGGTATTGCAAGGTAGAGTGTTTTGTGTCTGGTGTTGCAGGTTTAACGTGGTTGAGAGGTAGTGACATGGTGTTGTAGTGAGTGGTATGGTATTGGTACGTTGCTAGTACTAGGAGCAGGATGTGTATGATACTTGTTGTGTGGGAGGTGGGGAGCAGGATGCACAGGGGTGTGTGCATTGTTGGTATGGGTGCTGTAGGCGGGAGAGCCTGTATCCAATTCTGTGTTGGTGTACTGACTAGATCTGGTCTGAATTGTGTGTCTGAGTGCAGAGTTCAGAATGCAAATACGGGAGTAGTCTAGATGCAGTGTTTGTAAAGGGCGCAGCATTGGCTAAGATACAAGTCGAAATTGGCAGACAGGATAGAGTGGCATGTGCAGGCAATAAAATGACCAGCAAGGATTCACCTAAATTCGAAATTGGCAAACAGACTAAAGTGGCATGTGCAGGCAATAAATGACTAGCAAGGGTTCACCTAAATTCGAAATTGGCCGGCAGGCTATAGTGGCATGTGCAGGCAATAAAATGACCAGCAAGGATTCACCTAAATTCGAAATTGGCAGACAGGCTAAAGTGGCATGTGCAGGCAATAAAATGACTAGCAAGGGTTCACCTAAATTCGAGGTGCAGCAACTAGCATCAAGTATCATTGGCTGGAGTAAGGTGCAGTAGCAGTATTAGTGGCATCAAATGAGTGAGGCACAATAACTGGCAGTAAGAACATTAGCTGACCGGGCTACCACGAAATATTTGCAGCTAAGTGGCTATGTGGAAGACAAACAGCTTAAAGATAATGGCTGCAACGAGTTAACGATAACCGCCGAAGGGAGTATGTAGACATTATTGCTAGGCAGGCATACTGGCTGGCAGCATGATCGTACTCACAGAAGGATGAGTGTCCAAAAGTAGAGTCTTGTGATGGTCCCCATGCGCCGTCCAGCGGCGAACAGGGGCAAACAGGGCCTTAGGTGGCCTTTGGTGAGGCCTGCTCTTCCGCCTGCCGGCGGATACGGGCAAATTCAAAACACTGGTTGCTTAGCAACCACGAGGACGCTGAGCCTCGTTGTGGCGCCGCATCGCGCCCGACATTTTGTTTTCCTGATCCTAATGTTGGCGCTGATGCGGGCGTGTAACCCGGGCTGCCCAGGGTGAAAATGGGTTGCTTTAGCAAAATAACTGTATCCTGAGATAATAGACAATTCATTATTCACAAGAGGGGGGACAATTGTGTAACACCTGAAACTCACAACAAAGAATCCGAAAGACAATATTGTTTAAAGGAGTATCGTAAGAATTAACATTTTGGAGAATGATCAAGATGGGAATCCAGAGCAACAACCTTGTCCTCCTGCAGGAGGAACAACGTCCCTATTTGTCTGGATGTAAATGCTGCCGCCTAAAATACAGGGGCATAATGTATTTGTGTATTATATTCATCATTGTTTTACTGTCATTAACAATCAGAACTGCATTTTTCATTGGTGCACAAAGCGTTCCAATTCCAGTGCATCCACCTAATGATGCACACATGAAGCCTACAAAGGCACCCAGACCTTACATAGTCATTCCCATCCCTAGAAGATCTGATGGTGGAATGAATGAACTTGAAATGGATGTGATTAGCAATGCCACACACACACTTGTGGTAACAAACAAAAAGGAAAGCCGGAGACAGGGTCGGCAAAGCATGAATGTGACAAGATTACAGACACGTACACGCATGCAAACACGTAATGCACACGCAACAGGCCTAGTGTCAATGACTACAGAACCACAATCCAAAACATCAGAGAAGAAAAGACTGCATACTATGAGAAACTCCACAACAGACATTGTGGAAAGACAAGAGGAGTTGGAGAAGAAACCAACAGAAATGACAGTAATAAACACCCCTGAGACGACACTGATGGAGACGAAGACAAACTCAAAGAAAATCTCACCAGCACAGCTGATAGCAGAATCTATCTGGCCGTCATTAGCCAGAACCAGGAAAAGGCAAGAGAAAATAGAAAGAATTGCCAGACTTTCCTCAACTCAAATGGCACAGATGAGGAGGCCTGCACCATGGACTGGGATATCTGAGAATCCTCCAGCAAGAAAGAGCCATACAGATGCATTCAGGGATGTATTAATAGCAAACTAAATGAAAACGTTAAGAATCAAGAGGAGTATGCACGGAGATGACAACGAACTAAACGATTACCTGGACAGCACAGCACATTTGGTACCAGCACATGAAAGAAGTTGGAAGACAAAATTCAGAAGGGGAATGCTTTGTTTGTGCACTCCTACCATACAGCATGGGGAAGTCCAAGATCTTCGTAGCTGTAGAAATTGATGTCCAAACAGCACACTGTCTTTCACACGTAGCCACGTGCAAAACTAGAGGCCTGTTCATGGGCAGTGATGCTTCCCTAATATGGGCAACTGAAACTGTCAAATGGGAAATTATATCGTGCCTCCTATCGCAATAAATATATGTATATTGGCCTAGGCCAAGCTGCTTATAAGTTGCTTGCGAAGAAATCTGTGTTGCAAGGTCCTGACGTTAAAATCAACGTAAGCCACCATTTTAGGTCAATCCTCTGTATGTAGCTAATATGTAACTTGCCTGCAGGCCACTTGTTGAGGTCGTGAACTGAGACCTTGTCCTTCGTTGACCTGTGTATAAAGGATTACTCGTGCAATGAAACTAATCCACAAGCATATGTTAAGACCAATGTATTCAAATACTGAACATAGAACACTTGTTTAAACTACATTGTATTAATGTTTGAGAAGACCTGCATGGGAAATCCCAGAATACACAGTTGCCGTATAGGCTTGTTGATATATGTATTAAAAGCAAACTAGTTACATGTAGATGTGCGATACTCGGGATGAACCCTAGATCGGTGATGTATTAGCGGAATATTTACCCAAAGTAGGGCTGGACATCGTGCTCACGAAGAGTATAAAAGACCAATGCATTCTAATGTACAGCGTCCCTCACTGAACCACGCTGGAGCTCGTTGTGTTGCACTGAGGGCCGATAGCTATCTGATTTTGCTCTGTTCTTCATAACTGGATTCAGTATAAAATAAAGTACTTTGTATGTTCCTTTGTAACCCGTGTTCGGTGTATTTCCTTTTGGGGTACTCAGCCTCGATATTTTGATTTTTGTTTTCATCATCTCGATGAAGATGATTATGTTCAAGACATTAAGACAAGAAACAGAGCTCATACTAGGAACCATGTAATCCGGTATGAGAAGCCTGGAGTTAAAGGAGCAGAAATCAGATGGGAAGTGAACCCGAAGCTAAATGTCCAAGGAAAAACTCCAGAAGAAGCTCAAAGTTGGAAGAACAAAGCCCAATGCAGATTTGGGGAACGGTGCTTTCACCAGACGGATGGGAGAAAGGAGTAGTAATATGTAGAGCCTGGACGGTCACCGGTCGTTACCAAGGCACCATCGACATCGTACAGAATGGATGCAAGCCATTATGGCCAAAGCTTGCAAAACTGCTGACATGGGTCAAAGACAGAGGAGGACCCTTGCAGATATTGCCACTGGAGAGACCAAAGTTCTGCTTCAGGAATAATGGCACTAGAAAAATGTGAGAGAACCAGAACTGTGGACGAGTTTTTGATGCTCCAGGAATGGTGCACGGAACTGCAGTAATTATGGATCATTATTGGGCATGTGGATCCAAAGCATACATCAGACTACTGAAAAACTGGGGAGGTATATGCACAATAGTGAATGTCCACGTTCCAGCATTGGTGATCCCGAAAGGTGACCTGAACATTGACAGTTTCCCAAAAGCAGATGGTCACCTGAGGAAAAGGAGATCTGTGGAACTGCTAACTCGGATGAAGAGAGAGAATTACTTCTCTGCCAAATCAATCAGAAGAAGCCTTTCATGCAATCCCATATGAACATAGGCTGTTCAGCCTCACCTCATCAGTGTTCACAACTATTTTCATGCCAAGATTCCAAGTTGGAGCAAATACTAAATGGTGGCAGATAACCAGATGGGAGTTACTGCAGACCATCAACACGACAATAATAGGATTCAATGCGATTAAGGAAAAGTTAAGAGCCATCCGACTGATGACTCTCCAGAACAGATATGTGCTTGACATGATCACAGTTATGGATGGAGGAGTTTGTGCAAAAATCAGAGAATCATGTTGCACATTTATACCTTCTCACGATGAGGAAAATGGAACTTTAACAGAAGCCATAGGTATGCTGACAAAACTTCAGAACCAGATGATTGATGAAACTGATGAAGTGGATGATGACAGCTGGCTTGGATCACTATTCTCATGGGTCCCACAATGGATGGCAGATGCATTCAAGTTCCTGGGAGCCCTGCTAGTGATGATATTACTAGGCTTTTGTGTTACCAAGATAATAATCTCTCAATGCCAGAAGACTGTGAAAAAAGCCATAGGGATGAAGATCATGATTGATGTCAAGCCAGGATGGAAGCCTAAAGACCTGACTGATGAAGAAATAAGAGACTTTGTGAAGGCCAGCATTCACGCACCAGAGGGAACAAAGTTTCTCTACCCCAGGAAACATCAAAACTATGTGAGAAGATGGGTTTACTGCAGCCCATATGGACAATGTAAATTAATGACATACAATAAGACGAACATGCAAGGACTGCAGGAAGCCTGAAAGGAGTAATAAAGATATGGGCCCTCATTACGACCCCGGCGCTAAACCATGGGGCTATTAGCACCATGGTCCAACCCGGGGTCCGCCATGGTGAATGGCGGAATTACCGCCCCATTCCAAGGTTGGCGGGCGGTAATTCCCCATTCACCATGGGCCCTTCCCCATTCCCATTTTTGCCCCATAGGGCTCAATGGGAATGGGGAAGGCGCTAAGTACGGTGCCGCAAATTGCGGCACCGTACTTAGCACCAAGGGCCCTTTGCGGCACCCTACTTTAACGCCTGCTAAAAGCAGGCGTTAAGGTCGGGTCCCGCAAAGGGAACTCGTAATGAGGCGTTAAGGGTTTAACGGCGCCGACACCTTTTACGGCGCCGTTAAACCCTTAACGCCAGGGTCGTAATGAGGCCCATGGACTCCAAAGAGACACTTCTTCAAACCATCATGTATAAATCCAGAAGATGAAGAAGGAACAAACCCAGGCGATGGAGTGAAGATGAATACAGAAGAACCGAGTAAGATTAATCCAAAGACAGAAGTGAAAGTGGTCGATGAATCGCCCAGAGGGGGGAGTGTAGAGGAGCTCCCAAATAAAGCCTGCACTCCAATCATCCATAGATAGATATGATAGAGAGCCGCAGTAGGGCTCTGCCCAGTGCCTATCAGAAGAACAGAACCTATTGAAGTACCAATACCAAGAAAACCATGGACAGTAAGGTATCCATTAAGAAAACCCTAACAACAAATGAAAAGAAATGAAGATTGCCTAAGTACAGTCCTGGAAGAAACCAAAAAGGTCCTAATGGAAGACGAATGGTGACGTCACAAGGACCCGGACTGACTTGCAGATAGAAGAACTGACCACCCGAGAATGATGCAAAGAGACGAAATGCCATGAATAAGGATATCATGAACCTAAAGTGAAAGGACAATGTCGAAATGAAAAGAAGTTTAAAGCTGTAAGCAAGATGAAGCCATTTAGCCAGTTTACACCTGTAAATATGCTTGGAACCGCAAGAAAGCTAAGAAAACAGTGCTGCTTGCTATGCTTAATAGAAGAATAGTGCGGCAAGCACCATTGTACATAATCTACCTCAAAATGAAGCACAGTATTATAAGTGTTTTTCTACTTTGCACAAGAAGCAGAATCAACCCAGGTTACTAAAGGCCAAATGAGAAAGATTCATATTTAGCAAAACGAGAAGAGACGGCTGAAACGAAACTCAGCAGAGGCAACTCGTGCCAAGAAAGCCAAGGTCATACTAATAAAAGAGGCGAACAGTAGCTACATCTAATTGAAACTCAGAACAGAATATCCTGCCTCTGAAAGGTCGAGATAAGAAGACGAAGGCAGGTGGCGGGCTAAATGAGAATCAAATACACAAATCGAGAGAAAAGAGGCAAATTCACAGTGTAGGAATCAAGTGACCAGGCGAGCAAGAAGAAGCGAGGGTTCACACCTAAGCTTGGCACCTGACCAGACGGAGATATCAGAACTTTTCCAGACAGAAGTTGCAGTCTCGAGGCCAGCCACAGTGAACTAATTGACACATGGCTACTAAAGTGATGATTGATTGTAACCATAATCGGAGGAAGGCCGGGTAACTAAGGGGCACCACGCACCTGGCCGACCATTCTGCGTGCTGCTAAGCGAAGTGGAAAAGTATGCATGGGCTTGGTGCCAACCCAATCACAATGGACCAAATAATCTAGGGTCCTATAGTTAGTAGAACCAATGGAACGTTGTACTTTTAGTGACGTCTACAGTAGTCCTTTTTGAAGGAAGGACTTAGACGCCCACCTGACAGTGTTTACCTAATCCCCTCACTTTGTTACCAAATACAAATATAGTACCTATAGTAAAGTTACCTTTTCCTAACCAACAGAATTGCATGTTAACTTTTGAGTGTTACACGTCAATGATGACGATTTTTGAGTATAAATGTTACAACTTGTATGAAGTTTGTTGGAGTTGAAGCGAGAAGGACGATCGCATCACTTGTCATTAAACAGACTCCCTTTGTCAAACCATTGAGTTGTCCTTATTGATTGGTGTTGGAGTAATGAATCTGCACCCCCATCCATCTCAAGGGTGCAGCTATCACGTCTTAAAGTACTTTTGAGCAAACCTCAGCTCTATGGGCCGGCCGGGGTCTCGAGTACAGGAGTATACCAAATGGATGGCCCAGATGAGAAAGCTCAAGCAGAATATTTAGACAAATGCAAGTTGCTAGAGGTACCGCCCTAGAGAGTGAGAGGCTAGAGAAGGTTCTATCCCGAGAAGAGGTGCTTGGGCAATCACTGCACTCCCAACTAACAAAGCCCCAGGCCCCTACGGATTTACATCAGACTTCTACAAATCATACAGAGACATCCTGGCCCCACGTCAGGTAGCTCTGTTTAAAAATGTTGGGATCAGGGGAGGGATAACACGGTCAGTGGAAGAGGCAAAAGTAGTGCTACTGCCCAAGGCAGGGAAGGACCTCACAGCATGCAGCTCATACAGACCAATTGCTTTAATTAACCGGGACGCAAAAATATATGCCAAGGTTTTAGCAAATAGATTAGATCATCTCCTCCCAGGGCTAGTGGACGCCGACCAATCAGAATTCATACGGGGAAGACAAACACATGACAATACTAGGCGAAGCAACCATCTCATAGAAAAAATGAATAAAGCACGTACGCGGCCCTAGTGGTAGCATTGGACACTGAGAAGGCATTCAACGGGGTGGAGTGGCGGTTCCTTTTCTGTACAATGCGCAAAATGGGATTCGGGTAGGTGTTCATGTCCAGAATAGAAGCCAACTATAAAAACCTGTTTCTACGCCTACTAATTAATGGGGAACTCGTGGACCCGGTAGCAGTGTCCAGGGGCACGAAACAAGGATGCCCACTTGCGTCATTATTATATGCCCTCTTTTTAGAACCGCTCCTGAGCACAATTAGATCCACCAGGGATATAGAGGGGGTCCCATTTGGGGGGAAGATCCACAAAGTGGCTGCATTTGCAGATGACATGCTGCTCACACTAACAAATCCACGGGAGTCCCTGGAAGCAGTAGACAAGGCCATGGCAGAGTTTGAGCAGGTAGCAGGGCTGAAGATTAATAAGAATAAATCCGAGGTGCTGAGTCTCCAAACACCACCAGAAAAGGAAAGGGAGTGGAAAGTCTTTGATTGGTACCTGGGCATTTATTTAACAAAATCCATCGAACATCTCCTTGGGGCTAACTAACTCCCCCCTCCCCGCCACTGGACAAAATCCAGAAAATGTTCCACAGCTGGGGCCCCCTAACCGTACCCTGGATGGGTAAAATTAACGCCTTAAAGATGGTAATCTTGCTGAAACTATTATATGCGTTTATCGCAATCCCCGTCAAGGTAGCGACCGCCTTCTTTAGAAAACTATGCAGGCACACACACGCTTACATTTGGGACCATAAGAAACCAAGAATATGTCACATGCCGTGGAGGCTGGTGTGTGTGGAGCCGGTGGCTCTTTGGCAGCCATTAGTCTCCCCGTCACGCTTTCATGCATCCTGTAGTGACGGTCTAGTCTTCCACGGCAAGCCGCCATCGGAAGCCTTTTCCGTCACACCAACCCGGAAGCCTACGCATTGCAACCTACTCGCGTTAGGCTTACGGGTTGGTACGCTTCAAGTCGCTTCAAGTTTTCTCTCTATGCACTTTGTTCTGCACCCCCCCCCCCCCGGCTTCTACTTCCTCTGTGTTCCTTTTTTTCTGATTCCTGTCTTCTCCAAGGTTTTCTTGCTTCATTTTTTTTTCTCCACAGTGTTCCGAGCGCAGCGCTCGTCAGTTTTCCCTTGTTATCCCCTCATTCCCCTGCTCTCCTTTTCTGCACCTTCTTTCCCTTTTGCCGTGTCCATGCCTTGTATTCAGCGCCTTTTTGGTCTACCCTCTGGCTTTCCGGCTTTCTCTGGCTTTCCTGGCGCATCCACCGCCAGCTTCATTAAGCATCTACAGCTGTATCGAAGCACCGCAAGCCTCAGCCTGGATAGGGTTTTTTTTGTGCCTAACAGCTTTTTCCCCTCGAATAGTTTGTTCCAGAAGAGGTGCCCCCGGACCACTCACCCAACGGTCACGGTGGCTTTCTTCCGGGGCAGACCCTATCTACATACTAAAAAAAAAGGCACTGTGGAAGAAAAGGCTTGGCGGACTGTTGAATCAAGAAACCACAGGTGAGGAGGAGGGGGGTGGAGTGACCAAAAATCAGGACCCGCAGTGGCAGACCCTGCCAGGTTGCAACACCAAACGGAATCTATGGCTACTCCCGAGCAGTTTCAGGAGCTGGTAACAGCAGTCCAAGGAATGAACGTGGAGTTACAGAATGATAAGGCAGAAAATGCTGCCTTGAGGCAGATGGTTGCGAACCGCGAACCCCGAGAGTCTGACCTACCTCCTATGGCATTATCCTCAGGCAAGTTTGATGGGATCCCAAAACGTCTGAAGGAGTTCTTGGAAGCCTGTTCCATTTACTTTGCCTTCTGTCCCCAAACCTACTCCAATGATCATTCCAAGGTAGGGTTTATGATTTCCAACATGACTGAAAATGCACTGGCTTGGGCGCCCCCACTGGTAACTAACAACAATCCCGTTCTCCGAGACCATGGGGCTTTTCTGACATTGCTCAGACAGATGTTCGAACAGCCTGAAATTACTCATGTAGCTGCAGAAGAGCTCCTCGATGTTCAGCAAGGGACCAGCGATTTACTTTCTTATATCTCCACCTTCAAACGCCTTGCCACGGAGGCAGGGTGGCCAGAACATGCCCAGTATACTATTTTCCATCGTGGATTGAAGGAAGAGATAAAGGATGAGCTGGCGCGCATAGCTTGCCCAACAACTCTATCGGATCTGATGTCTATCATGCTACAGATTGAGTACCGCCTGAGCGAACGACGAGCTGAAAGAAGGAAACATAGAACCCCGGTCACTCATACCCCAAGAACCTCTTCCTTGCCTCCTATACCATCCTCGGGCAACAAGGAGCAACCTATGCAGATTGGGTCCGCTCGGGCACCCCTGACTCCCGAAGAAAGAAAGCGACGCAGAGACATAGGACTCTGTATGTACTGCGGATCCAGTACTCATCTTCTCTGTTGCTGTCCTGATGTACCACCCAGGCGGGCGGGAAACGATCGACCTCGGACCTAATGGGGATGAGTAACCGAGGTTTAACCCCCAGTCCCTATGTGACATTGACAGTGGCACATCAAGCCAAAACGATGGAATCACGCCTTATGGTGGTCACGATTCAGTTGGAGACACAGCATGCCGTACTTACCACCATGGCCCTTATAGACTGTGCAGCTGCAGGGGTGTTTATGGATACCATTTGGGCCCACAAGCAAGGACTCCCACTCCTGCAGCGTGAAGACGCCCAAAAGGTGGAAGGAGTCGACGGCTCCTCTCTTTCTTCCGGGCCTATTACCTACACTACTGAGCCTCTGGCCTATTACCTACACTACTGAGTCTCTAACGGTGAGAGTTCTTCAGCATTTTGAACAGCTAAAGTTTGATCTCATCCAGGCTGCCCATTTTCCAGTAATCCTTGGCATTCCCTGGTTGAGGAAGCATAACCCAATCATGGATTGGACCCGAAACACCATGGCTTCCGAATCGGCATATTGCAGGCAGAGTTGTCTACCACCTCAGTGAGGGGAGACTGTATGAATCCTCGCACCAAAGCAGAAGGACATGTGTGATGTATGCTGTATTCCCTCCGAACTATCAGACTTTCAAGAGGTTTTCAGTGAGAACCCTATCTTGGACCTGCCTCCACACCGGCCGGAAGATTGTGCCATATAATTGGTGCCATATGCATTGGTATCATTCAGGCGCATGTTTTCCTTGTCCCTTATAGAGACAAAGGCCTTAAGAACCTATCTGGACTCACATCTGGCAAACGGTCTCATACAGCCATCAAGATCCCCAGCTGGGGCGTCATTATTCTTCATACCCAAAAGAGATTCTTCTGAATTAAGACCCTGTATAGACTATAGGGGCTTGAATAAGGTCACCATTTGAGATCGCTACCCGATACCCCTCATTTCAGACATCCTGGAAGCAGTCCAGGGTGCTTCTGTATTCTCAAAACTAGATCTGCGAAGTGCCTACCATCTCCTCCGCATCCGCGAAGGGGATGAATGGAAGACGGCGTTCAGAACTCCCTTTGGTCTATGTGTATACAAGGTCATGCCCTTTGGATTAGTCAACGCACCAGCCATATTCCAGCGTTTTATGTACCGCTTGTTTTTGGGTGTACTGTTCATGAATACCATCGTTTATCTCGACGACATCCTGGTGTTTTCACCCTATCAATTGGAGCACACCCAACATCTCAGGACCGTACTCCATTGACTACAATCGCAACATCTTCTGGTAAAACCGGAGAAATGCCACTTCAATACCACTTCTGTCCATTATTTTGGTTACATACTTTCACAGGAGGGCATAACCATGGACCCGAAGAAGGTGTCTGCCATCTTAGAGTGGCCGACTCCCACCTCGTTAAAGGAGGTTCAGAGATTCCTGGGTCTGGCTAACTTCTATAGAAAGTTTATTGGGCACTTCTCCCAGATAGTGTTGCCCATAACAGCTCTGCTCAAGAAAGAGGCTAAGTCCTTTAACTGGACCGAACAGGCCAACCATGCTTTCCTCTGTGTGAAGGAGAAGTCTGCACCGCTCCGGTCTTATGCCAGCCAGATCAAACCCCGCCCTTTATATTCGAAGCAGATGCCTCAGCTGGATCATTGGCGGCGGTCCTTCTTCAAGAAAAGAACGGAAAAGAACATCTAGTGGCTTACCTCTCCAAAACCTTCACAGCAAGCCAAAGGAACTACTCAGTGATAGAGAAGGAATTGTTAGCTCTGAAAGCTGCCTGCGAAGAATGGAGACACTTGTTACAAGGGAGCACCCACCAGTTCGTATTACGCACCGACCATAAGAACCTAAAGATTCTTAGAAGTATGGAATGTGTTAATTCGAGGAAGGCCCGCTGGGCTCACTTCTTTAGCCAGTATGACTTTTCCATTACCTACATCCCTGGTACCCAAAACAGCCTGGCAGACGCTTTATCTAGGCGTGACACTCCAGAAGCACGTCCAGTCCCTTTAGCGGAATACCTGTTTCCTAGGAACAGAATAGTGGGCCTGGTATCTTCTTTCCTAAAAGAGGTCAGGACTGTCACCACGCCCGATCTTGAAACAAAGGTGCCTCGGAACAGACAATATCAGGTCCGCTGGACTGATGGATGGTTGTTGATTGGTCAGAGGCTGTACGTTCCCACTAGGTCGTTACAGCTGAAGATCTTAGGATGGGGTCATGACTGGCCATAGAGGGGAAAGGGGCACTTTAGAGCAAATATCCCGCTCTTTCCTTTGGCCTTCCCTCTTTCACAATGTCAAGAAATATTGTAGAATGTGCCAGGTGTGTGCCAAGAACAAGAACCCCTCTAACAAACCATATGGCTTACTAGAACAACCCGAGGTGCCTTTCCGACCTTGGTCTCAAATATCGACAGATTTTATCGTCGATTTACCCTTGTCTCAAGGTTCCACCTGCCTGATGGTCACGGTGGACTCATTCTCCAAACTTGACCATTTTTCCCCACTGCCAGGTATGCCTTCCGCTTCAGAAATGGCAGAGGTTTTCCTTAAGGATATCTTTCGGTTGCATGGATTACCAGACAAGATAATTTCCGACCGTGGTAGTCAATACACGTCCAGCTTCTGGGCAGCGCTATGTCAACGGTTAGGTATAGAGCAGGCCTTGTCCTCTGGGTTTCATCCCCAGACCAATGGCCAGACAGAGCGACTCAATGCCACCCTTGAACAATACCTCAGGTGTTATATAAATCATCTGCAGGACAACTGGGTGGCCCTTCTGCCTACCGCGGAATACGCATATAACAACACGGTACATTCCGCTAAGGGCCTCAGTCCGTTCTTTTGCACTTACGGGATACATCTACGCGGAAATACTTCTGGTGTTCAGAACCCCCACCAACTTGCCCACCATTGAGTCCACTCTGGCGGAGATAGCCACTGCTCATAAGACTGCTCAACAGAGTTTACACATGGCTAGTAAGCGGTACAAGGTGCAGTCCGACTGATCTCGTTTACCCTGCCTGGATTGGAAGGCGGGTAATTGGGTCTGGCTATCCACTAAGTACTTACCTCGATGGGTCCACCCGACCAAGTTAACCCCCCGTTTCCTTGGCCCCTTCAAGATTACTAAGAAGATAAACCCAGTGGCCTTTAGATTGCTGCTCCCAAAGAGTATGAGTAGGATTCACCCTGTGTTCCATTCTTCCCTTCTTTGCCCAGTAGACCCAGATACACCAACTGTAAGGAGGGGCAGGTTACCTAGTCGTCCCGGATCCATCCATTAGTAGTATGAAGTGGCTAGTATTCGGGATTCCAGATACAGAAGGGGGCGGCTGGAATATTTAGTGGCTTGGAAGAATTATCCCCGCTCCGAAGTCTCCTGGGAACCGGAGTCGCATGTCCATGCACCTGATATGACCAGGCGGTTCCATTGGGTACATCCGGGTAAACCGGTTGGCATGGGCAGTGGAGGGGGGTATACTGTCACATGCCGTGGAGGCTGGCGTGTGTGGATCCGGTGGCACTTTGGCGGCCATTAGTCTCCCCGTCACGCTTTCATGCATCCTGTAGTGACGGTCTAGGCTTCCGCGGCAAGCCGCCGTTGGAAGCCTTTTCCGTCACACCAACCCGGAAGCCTACGCATTGCAACCTACACGCGTAAGGCTTTCGGTTTGGTACGCTTCAAGTTTTCTCTCTGTGCACTTTGTTCTGCACCCCCTCCTGGCTTCTACTTTTTTATTCCTTTCTCCTCCAAGGTTTTCTTCCTTCCCTTGTTCTTTCTCCACAGTGTTCCGAGTGCAGTGCTCAGCAGTTTTCCCTTGTTCTCCCCTCTTTCTGTGTCCACGCCTTGTATTCAGTGCCTTTTTGGTCTACCCTGTGGCTTTCCAGCTTTCTCTGGCATTCCTGGCCCATCCACCATCAGCTTCATCAAGCATCTACAGCTCTGTGGAAGCACCGCAAGCCTCAGCCTGGATAGGTTTTTTTTATGCCTAACAGCTTTTTCCCCTGGAATAGTTTGTTCTGGAAGAGGGGCCCCCTGGACCACTCACCCAACGGTCAGGTGGCTTCCTTCCAGGGCAGACCCTATCTAAAGGTGCTGTGGAAGAAAAGGTTTGGCGGACTGTTGAATCAAGAAACCACAGGTGAGGAGGAGGGGGAGTGGAGTGACCAAGAATCAGGACCCACAGTGGCAGACCCTGACAGAATATTAAGCAAGCTGATGCAGCAAGGGCGGAATGGGGGAACCAGACCTACTAACATACTATCGAGCGGCGCAGATCAGGGTATTCAGAGACTGGGAGAAAGACGACAGGGGAAGAAAATGGAGGGAAATGGACAGAGCAGTGGTGGGCACAGATTTGTAAATGGTATTATGGCTTTCACTGGAAGATAGACCCCGTAATATGTACTGTAGTGAAATCGAGTCTTTGTTAGGGCATACATGGGATGAAGCAATAAAGGTATCTAAAATCACCACTTTCCCATCGCCTTTTACCCCAATCTGCCAAAAATCTGCAATTCATGCCAGGGTAGGCCTCACCAGGATTCAGCAAATGGCAAGAAGGGAGATGTCGGTTGTTAAGGGATCTGTATGAAGGGGAGGAGGTGAAACCCTTCCTTCAGTGCAAGAGTGACTTTGGATTGGGAGAAGGGGAACAATTCCAGGGTATACAGTTAAGGCTCTGGGCCCAGCAACCTAACATAAAGAAAGCAGCAACAAGACAGATGACCCCATTTGAGAGATATGTTTCAACCAGCGCAGGGGATAGACACCAGGGGAGATCTACAGACTTCTCAAGGGGAAGGCTCAGGGCAATGGAAATTCATGGGCAACTGAGAAAGGGAAGTTAATCAGGAGATAGGCACGGGCCAGTGGCAAGAGCTGTGGGCACACATACCCAAACTGACAAACTCACTGCAAATTCAAGAATTGTGGGCAAAGCTGATGTACCAATGGCACTTCACCCCTTGTAAACTGGCAAAAATATGTCGAGAGGCATCTGAGGCTTGCTGGAGGGGATGTGGAGGAGAAGGGTGCTAGGGGCATATATGGTGACAATGCCCATTAATCGAAGCTTTTCGGGTGTTGATCCAAGGGGCCATAAGAGACATTCTGGGACTGGAAAGGACGACAAATATTGGACTATTTATATTGGGCTTGGACAGGAATCTGGATAAACTGGCCACGAAGGCCCAACGGAAAATACATGTGATCCTAGTGATGGCAGGGGCCCTGCTGGCGGCCCACAAATAAAAGGCTAAATGGCCGCCCACAGAACATGAATGGATAGGGAAAATATGAACCCTGGCAGCCATGGAGAAAGTGACATACTCAATAAGGGATGAGCACCAGAAGTTCCTACTGGACTGGGACTTGGTTTCGCAATTCTTAAGGGAAGAAGCCAGCGGAGCGTGGTGCCCAAGGAATATGAAGCTTCTGGGTCTGGCATAGCGGCGGTATCTGAAAAATGGAGGTGGAAAGAAACGCACAAGGAGCAGGGAAAAGAGGGCAAGGTCACCAACTCGGAGAAAAAGAGGATAGAGCAAAGAATACACACACCAGGGCCGGCCGGCAATGCCGTGGAGACAAGAATGGTAATGGCGGCAGGCGAGACCGAGAAGAAGATAAAACATGAAGGGACTCTGACCCGGGAGGGGAGAAGGGGTGAGGTAGGGGGAATTTGGAGGGAGCCAGTTTACTGTTTTGACTATACCTTGTTTAAAAATGCAAATACAAACTTCATAAACTTAATTGAAAAAAAAGACGATACATATAAATTAATTTTAAATACATCATTAATAATTCATCACTTGCAGTAAAATGGTAGAGGGAAATTAATAGAAAGAAAGGAAGAAGAAAATAAAATGAGAAAGAAAGAAGAAACGAAAGAAGGAAGCAAGGAATAATGGGAGGGTACAGTGAGAGCAGAACAATCAATCCATGTACAAGCCACAGTCTATCAATTTCAGTTCTTATCCTCAAGTGTCTGAGTGAGTGCATGTCATCTAATATCTCACATTCAGACCCAAAAAATACTCTTGCAATTTAGCTCACTTTCCCACCTTTCCCAACTTATATATTGCAATCCAGATGTTATACAGTGCAATGTGTACTGATGTGTTTCCTGTATTGAGGCAGTACCGCCAAAAGGCCTCACTCTTCATGCTATTCTAATCATATATATAGAGTCCCAACAGTTCCATGTAGAGTGGCCCATATGCACGGCACCTCGTCAATACATGTTGAGCAGTCTCTAGTGCTCCAGGGAGCCCACATGAGCGGCAGAATCTTCTCTCCTTAGCAACACACAACTCAGGACCAACGGATGCCATTACCGGTAGTTTACCCATTCGCAAAAGCAGCACAAACCTGCGTAATTCAGGAGAAGGGTATAACTTTATATACTCTTGAGGAGATTTATATATATAGTCTATTTGGCCAATATGTAAGCAATAGCTCCTATAGGTAACAAGATGGGTGTAATGTACACACCAGTCCTGGTTTTCAAGCTTGCTGATAGACTTCTTAATTAGTTTGTGTAGACTATCCTCCCAGACCGGTATCCACCCCAAATTTTCCATATTCTCAAGTGCCAGAGAGGCCGATGAGTCATAGTGTGCATTTGGGGCTTGTTGACCTAACAAGTGCAGAATAGGGCATCTAGGTGTTTTGTGGGATTCAAGAAACATTCCTAGCCTTCTTCTTAATGCCATGGTAGACAGTGAAGTGAGACCTAGCTCCAGACGGATTCACTAAGGCCAAGCATTTTCTGCCAGAATTTGTCTTCTAACACGTCTTACCAAGAAAGATCTTTCATGGCAAGTGATTTCAAACCATATAGAATGGAATTGCAAAAGCATTGCTACTAGAGAGTGAGAATGCCTTCGTAGCCATAGCCAGAGGCTGCTGTAAGGAAGGCATGGTATCAACAGTAAGACAGACACAAGTGAACACAGTTCAAGGGTGTTAATGAACTTTCACAAGGGTGAGATAAACGCCTATCTAAACGTAAATCTACAGATGGGAGCAAGCTACGACCATCAAATAACAATAATGCAGTCCTAGTGGAGTCTTGTCAAATTAAAAAGGGCCTATACTAAAAAACCTATTGCCAATCCTTAAAACTAATTTACAAAATAAGGTGGTGTGACGTTCATGAAAAAGAAAGAAGTGTTCACAAAATGATAACTCAGGATGTTCGGGCCGTTGGCATCCCGGCCCCATGTTTTCAGCACGGGACAAGGCAGTTCACTCGAGCAAAGCACACACTCTGGCTTCTGCGGCACGAGGATACAGTTCCATTTTCCTGGTATATAAAAACAACACGAAAACGTTATTTTCCTTTTCCAGCACTCAATTTGGGTGTTCACCCTGGATCCCCCTCAGCCGGACTCAGATCCTTTTCAAAACAAAAAGTTCAAGATTGGATCCCCCCTCTTCCGGGATCAGATCCCTTTCAAACTATGTTCAGATCAGTCTTTCTCGGGTGACTCACGGTTCACCCCCGATCCTCATCAGCCTGGCTCAGATCCCTTTCTTTCACTCAAGTAGTCTCCCTCAGCCGGGCTCAGACCAATTGTGTTGTACTTTAAACTATTGAAGACTTTCGAAAGTGCACAGGGTTTAGCTTGACCCGTTGCATGACCACTTCGATCTCAATATTCCTTATTCTCACACTCGGCATCAGTTGGATACCTAACAGAGACTTTCGAATGAGCACCCACATGGCGCCGGACCACTATGTGTATGGTATCTTTTCTCCCAAAGTTCACTTATAAAGTTCAACCACTCCTTTTGGTTTCCAATTATATCTGTGTCGCTCTTTGCAAATGCCTCGCACACTGTTATCTTTGTACAATGTTGCCGCTTGCAACCTTGGTTCAAAACACAAGCTGGTTTGGTATCAGTCTCTCCGACTCACCGGCTGTGCTGTCTTTTCTGACGCTGCTTTGTTGTAGGAGTTAAGGACAGTACCACAACACTAATCGCTCCTCACCGCCTTGGTTATTGACACGGGAGAGCCCTAGGTACCTCTGACACACTGTGCAGGTTTGATCAGCCTTAATTCCTGGTCTTCGGTTTCCTACTTTCCAAGTCTCACAAAAGTAACGGTCTTTAGAGGTCACAGGTACTTCCCTCCTTGCGACTCTCTCTGGTATTGCTGTCATTCTCCTTGTATTAAACTGCCATCTTGGAACTGCTGTTTCCTCGTGTGGTTTGCCTCGCACAGAGAGTACTTTCGTGCTCTGCCTTTTATCGATGTGGGGAAGTGTGATGGAAGTCAGGAGTGTGTAATGATCAGTAATTGCCAGACCTTGCCTGTCCATGGTGTTGGGACATGTCAGATATACGGCTCTGGTGTTAGTCCGTTGTCTCTCACAGTGAACTGTCCGTGAGAAAGTGTTTGCATCGGAAAAGGGGGTGGGGGTTGAATTCCTAGGTATCCTACTTGGTAGGATGGGGAAAGGTTTGTTATTGGGAAGGGGATAACGCATCTCACACTACGGGGTCACACTTCCACTCCTTGAGGACCCCTCTTCCTGGTGGTCCTCCCGCACTGGTGCACCCCCACAAACTGGATCCAAAAGCAATGGCCGTGTCCTGGCCACCTAGATGACAGATTCCCGGGGACTAACGGGTGAGACACCTTCAGGTTCCTCACACTGCTCTCACACACCTATACATCATGCATATTTTAGACATTGCATTCCGTTTCTTAATGTTAATTAATTCTCTGTAATCTGTCCTAGTAGTAAATTCCACACCCAAATATGTATACCAGGTGACGTGCTCAATGATATTTGCATCAGTGACCAAGTTGGGGAAAGATAAGATACCGGTCTATATGAGAAGTGCATGACCTTAGTCTTCGTAATTCATGATGAGATCATGCTCCTTTCAAAATCTGTGCTGATCTTCAAGAGATCTCTTGAGGCCTGCAAAGGTGTGGTCAAATAAGACTAGCTCATCTGCATATGCGAGGCATGAGAACTTTGCCCCCAAGATCTTTGTGGGGCAGTTATTTATGGACTGAAGCACCTCTGATATTTCAGCGATATATATGTTGAAAAGCAGGGGTGCAAGTGCACAACCCTGCTTTACCCCTCTATTAGTTTTAACCGGTGCAGAGACTAGTCCCCTACTATCTATCCTGATTTGGACTGAAATGTCCTCATACAGACTCATTGTGGCTAACAATAGATCTCGCGGGCAGCCAAGGGAGTTTATTTTGGTCCATAGTTTGTTTCTATTCACCATATCGAAGGCCACCCGAAAGTCTATCATTCCCACGTAGAGGCCAGGATTCTCCTTGACCCTTGCCGTTTTAGTGAGGGTATCAAACAACCAAAGACAATTGGTAGTTCCCGGTCCTGCTCTAAAGCCCATTTGGAATTTACTGTGTAATCCGATAGAATCAACCCATTGGGTTAGCCTATCCAGTAATAATGATGCATAGATTTTTTCAGTGATATCTAGCATTGCTAGTAGTCTAAAGTTGTCAGTACCAGTTATGGAGCCCTTCTTATATGTAGGCACGAGAATGGAACACCTCCAAGACTTGGGAATACATCCCTCCGAGGATACTTTGTCGAATAGTCGGAATATTAACTCTTCCCAAAATAATAAATAATTTTTTAAGATTACATTGGGAAAGCTGTTAGGGCCAGGCACTCTAGAATCTTTAGGAGTTTTGATTTTAGATGCTATCTCTTCCCGGTCGAAACGTAAGTAGAACGTATAACCTCTCATAGGTTGGGCTTCCATATGGGCATTAGGGTCATAGAATGTGTTACTAATGTATTTCAGCCAGGCCCGCTCCCGATTACACAGATCTCATGTTTTATAACTCTGGAATTGAAAGCACTCAACATTTTCCAGAGTTTACGAGAATCTTTAATAGTGGCAATAGCTACTAAATACTGCCATTGTGCATTTTTACCTGAGAATACCCATTCTTTTACCCATCTATGATGTTTATTTTTTGCATAACGTGCTACAGTCCACTTTTCCATATATGAATGGTCGCTTTTTTTTAATCTCAATCAGATCTCGCCTAAGTTGTTTTTTTGCTTCCCGGATAGATTCATCATATCGATAGATGGTGGATTAAGTAGAGCACTTTGTGCCTTTTGTACCCCCAAGGAAGAGGTACAGTCCTTTATCAGAGCCTCAGTGCCATCCGCAGATAAATTGCCTAGAGTGGACAACAAGCTATTGGCTTGTGTATAAAGTACTTTCCGGCATTCTTGATGCTTCTGTCGATCCAGCAGATTCTACTGCCGGCCAAATCCACATCTAGTACCCCAACCGGTACATTATGCTCAATTTCTATACTACAAGTCATATGTAGTGTAAAGGATTGCATGATCACTGTGACGTGTATTCACAATTTCTAGCTTCCTGATGAATGGTAGGGCCTGGGAGTTGCAAAAAAAATAATCAAGGGTCGAGGTTTTAGTTCTCGATCTCCAAGTTCTTGTTACGCTCACCTGGTATCCACGGGGGCACCACACGATACTGGATGGAGGTCTAAGTGCTATCCTGGACCCCTCTCTGCTTGGTTATGTGCCTGACGTCGGGTAGCGCCTATAACAGGAGAAAGGAGGGTTATGATACTGGTTCTGTGATGGGTGGACTCCCACCTCCCTCTGGTCCAAATCCCCTTATTGCTCTCCTTAGGTTTTTGTGCGTTGAACTCTCCGTCCTGCGTCTCTGTGCAGGGGCGCGTGGTTGGTGTGGGCATTCCGTGGACCTAGTTGCTTCACTGGTCCGTGTGCACTTATGTCGGGTCCAGACCGGCTGTGACTCTGACTCTGCTTGCTGTCTTCCAGGTGAGTTATAATGTCTTTTCCGTCTTTATTCTGTCTCTTTCTTTCCCTCCGTTTTCTCTGTCTTCTCGGCGTCTTGCTCCACTACGCTGTCCCCTAACAATGTCTCTTTTTGTTTTCACAGGGATGGTTGTGATTTCGGAGTTGCCGTGCCAATGGCGAAGACCACGGTGAGTTATTGATGCGCGGAGCGCTGCGCTTTTTATTGGTGTTAATTGCTAACCTGTGTTCTCTTCTCTTCTATGTACAGGTTGCGGTGATATTCCGGAGTGATGAGCGATCGAAGCGCTGCTTGCCCAGGTAAGTGCTTTGTTAATGCTGAACTTGTTCCTTCTCCCATGCAGGTTGCGGTGAAACCCAGAGATGGGCGACGTAAGAGAAGCGCAGGGTGCTGCCAGGACTCGTTGCTTGCCCAGGTAAGAATTGTTATTAATCCTGTCCTTGTTTCTTTACCTTTGCAGGTTGCGGCGAACTCCGGAGATGGGCGAGGTAAGCGACGCGCAGGATGGATTCAAGGCCGGTTACTTCACAGGTAAGTGTTCTTGCTTGCTAATGCTGTTCTTGTTCTTCCAGGTTATTAATGGAATCTGGATCTAGGGCTTGAGGATCGGGCCCCTGGAAAAGCAGATGAGCAGGAGTTGGACACGATGAGCGTTACGCTGCAGGAGTGCAGAATAACTCAAAGCTTGTTCTGCTGGTTGGGTGTGGTTTAAATAGCCCAGGTTTAAGTAGTTACAGGCCAAGCAGTTCCAGGCCCAGCCACATCCAAAACACTAGACCGCATGGCTTTGTTCTAAAGAACTGAGCTGTGTAATAGGCCTCCATGTTGGATTAAGGTCCAAAACTGTTATTGCTTTATTCCTGATAATGAGCCTGGCGCCAAAGGTGCCAGGACTGACTCCATGTATCTTTCTGATGGAGTTTTAAGGCCCTTGGGGCCAGTGTGAAGGGCTTTAGCCCCACTGCTGCCAGGGGGCTGTTATACCTGAGGGGGTCAGGGGCATGGATCATGACAGCACCCCCCCTAAGGCCCCTCTCAAGGTATTTCCTCTGTCTGGCCTTGGTTTGGTCAGATGGTTCTGATGAAATCATCTTACCAGGCGTGGCACATGGACGTGTTCGCTAGGCTCCCATGTCCTGTCCTGAGAGGCGTATCCCTTCCAGTCCACTAAGTAATATAACTTGGACCTGCTGTGTTTAGAATCTAGGATGTCCTTGACTTCAAATTCAGGTTCTCCGTTAACCAGTACTGGTTTTGGTGGTGTTTTGACCCAAGGTCCAGGCTGAGCAGGTATTAAGAGTGACGTGGAATACGGGATGGATCTGCATATTTGGTGGTAAAGCTAGTTTTACTGCCAAAGGATTTATAATAGCCTTGATGGTATAGGGCCCTAGATATCTGGGATGAAACGTTTGAGTTCCTCTTAGGGGCACGTGCCGAGACGCCAACCAGACTTCATCTCCGACTTGGTAGTCTGGGGCTTTTCTTCTGTGTTGATCAGAGAATCTTTTCTGTCTTTGTTTGGCTTGGATCAAGTGTTCTGCTGCCTTTTTGAAGGCTTGAGTGATGGTCGTATGTAAAGTCTTCACCGCAGGCATTTCGGAAGTACGTGGGGGGCTTCCATATACGGTATAGAAAGGACTCTGTCTGGTACTGGTGTGTAGCGAGTTGTTGTGGCATATTTGGCTATCCACAGCACATCCTTCCAGCATTCTTCCACGTGATGCAACATGCACCGCAGGTATTGCTGTAGTGTCTGATTCGTCCGCTCTGTTTGGCCATCAGTTTGGGAATGGTGACTAGTGGACAGACGAATATCGATTTGGGTAATTGTACAATTCTTCCTCCAGAAGTTAGACAAAAGCTGACTCCCTCGGTCAGAAATCAGGACAGAGGGGAAACCATGTAATCATACAATTTGCTCTAAAAACACCTTTGCCAGTCTGGATGCATCTGGTAGACCCTTAAGTGGAATGAAATGGGCCATTTTAGAGAATAGGTCAACAACCACTAGGATAGTGTTGAACCCTTGACAGGGAGGCAGATCTGTGATGAAATCGAGGGAGAGTGTGTGCCAAGGTGCAGGTGGAATTTCTAGGGGTTGAAGAAGGCCTGCAGGTCTTTGTTTCCGGGATATATTCTGTGCACAAATGCCACATGACAGAATAAACTGCGTAATGTCCTTTCACCAGGTCGGCCACTAATAATTTCTTTTCACCTTGGCTAGGGTTTTGGCAATTCCTGGATGTCCTTCTATCAGGGGGTCGTGATAACCAGAAATGACTTGTTCTTGTAGTGCCTTATTCGGTAGATATAAACACCCTCTGAAATACGGGAGTTGGTTGTTTGTTGTATAATGTTCACCTTGGGTGGTCCAGTCTTGTAGAGCATCAGTGTTCATTAGGAGCCAAATTTCCTTTTGGAGTATGTCCAGAGATAACGTTGTTGTAAGTCCTAGTAGTTTGTCACCTGGAATAATGGCCACCGGGTCTGGGGTTGAATATGCATTCTCATCAATACCCATACGGGATAGGGCATTGGCTTTTCCATTCTGGATTCCAGGTTGGTATGTGATTATGTAATCATATTCTGCGAAGAATAAAGCCCATCGGAGTTGACGGGATGATTGAGCCTTTGCTGTCTTGAGGTATTGTAGGTTGCGATGGTCGGTGATTAATGTGATGGTATGTCTGGTGCCTAGGAGGTAATGCTGCCAAGCCTTAAAGGCTGCCTTGATCGCTAGGAGTTCCTTGTCTGTTATTGCATAGTTAAGTTCAGGTGTAGTACATTTTCGTGACCAAAAGGTCACAGGATGTAACTGGCCTGTTTCAGGTTCCCTTTGGGAAAGAACAGCCTCCATTGCCATGCTGGAGGCATCTGTTTCCACTACATATGGGAGATCTGGGTGGGGGTGTCGTAGCACCAGAGCTGAGGTAAATCTTTTCTTGAGTTCCTGGAAGGCTTTCTCCGCCTCTTCTGTCCATTGAACAGTCTGTTGTTTTTTTGTAATAAAGAAGTGATCAGGTACACAATCTGGGAGAAACCCGGGATGAATCAGCGATAAAAGTTTGCAAAGCCGAGCACACTTTGGAAACCTTTGACTGAAGACAGTGATGGCCAGCTAAGGAGGGTGTCTACTTTGTGCATATCCATCCGGACGCCTCTGGCAGTGAGGACAAAACCAAGGAACTCGACTTTGGTGACATGGAAGGAGCATTTTTCAATGTTGGCGTATAGCTGGTGCTGTCAGAGTTTTGCAAGGACGGAGAGAATGTGCCTGACATGGTGCTGTTTAGAAGAGGAGTACACCAAGATGTCGTCGATGTAAACTAGGGCACATACGTCAATCAATTCCCATAGTACATTGTTCATGACGTACTGGAATGCGGCGGGAGAATTGCAAAGCCCAAAGGGCATCACCTGATATTCATACAGCCCATACTTAGTATGAAAGGCAGTCTTCCATTCGTCTCCTTTCTTTACACGCACGTGATGGTATGCCCCCCTGAGGTCCAATTTGGTGTAAATTTGGGCATCCTTGACTTGGTCCAGCAGTTCTGGGATAAGGGGTAGGGAATAACGGTTTTTAACTGTTACCTGGTTTAGTGCGCGGTAGTCGATGCATGTTCTCAAGTCCCCCTCCTTCTTGGGTACAAAGAATAGGGGCGAGGCTGCCGGGGGTTTGGACGGGCGGATAAAACCGTTTGCCAGGTATTGGTCCAGATATGATTTCAAGTGGAGATTTTCAGGTTCTTTGAGTGCATAAATTCGACTACACAGGATTTGTGTACCAGGTACGAGGTCGATCTGGCAGTCATATGGCCTGTGAGGGGGTAAGGTATTAGCCTGTTCTTTTTGGAAAAGATCTTGGAAATCGTGGTATTTGCTTGGTAGTGTACTTGTTACACCTAGTACCAACCCCTCTTTATCTTGGACAGGTGTCTCTGGGTCAGACAATGGCATTTCCACTTGGTAGCACGCATGAGCACACTCATTGGAGAAGGCTAATTTCTTGGCTCACCAGTCGATGTTAGGATTGTGAGCCACCAACCACGGCATCCCTAGAATCACCTGGAACTGCGGGGCCTTGATAAGGTCGAAGGCAATGGCTTCCAGATGTCCGTCTTGGCACAGAAGGGTCATTTCTGCTGTGCGTTGAGTTACAGGACCAGAAGCTATCTCTGTGCCGTCGACAGTGGTGACCTTCTCAGTTGTCATTTTCTGACAGAGGGGAAGCCCTATCTTTGTTGCATGGTCTATGTAGTTACCAATGGCTCTGATGTCTATGTATGCTTCCACAGCATGCATTCGAGACGGTTGTTGGTGACTGATCAAAATCACAGGCAGGACAAGGTGTGAGGTCTGTGGCTCTTTTCCTTCGCTCGACAAACGGACCTCTACGCTTGCCGGGTCTGGAGGTTTTCCGACTCTTGTTCTTCTTTCTCTGTGGCTCCAACTGTTCTCCTAGGGGGTTTTATGGGACATTCTCTGAGGAAGTGACCTGATTTCCCACAGTACAGGCATAATTGCTGTTGTCTCCTTTTGTCTCTTTCGGCCTTGGTTAATGGGCTCCATACCCCCCAATTTGCATGGGTTCCAAAGTGTTTTCTGATGAACGCTGACTGTTCTCCTTTGAGCGTACATACACAGTCCGATTCTCTGTTCTGGCTCGATCTGTCCTTCGATCTTGCAGCCTGTGGTCTAGCTGCACCACTAGGTTGATGAACTCTGCACAGTCTTTTGGCAGGTTTACCACCTGAGCTAGGACATCTTTCAATTCCCCCCTAATCCTCGATGGAATGACGTAGTTCGTTTGTCCTCAGGCCACCCAGTTTCAATGACAAGTCTGTTAAAAGTGCCGATATATGTTAAAAAATCTTGGCTGCCTTGGCGGAGGGACAGAAGTTTGTTATCCAGAGCTTGGCTCTGGGTATGTCGGGTGAACATCTTCTCCATCTCCTGTTGAAAACCCCTGAAGTCCCGCAGGAGTGGGTCATTTTGGCTTACTAACGGTATGGACCAATCCGAGACACTGCCACTCAGATATGACAGAATGAAGGCAACCCACGACTGATCGTTAGGAAAGGCTCCGGGTCTACAAAGAAAATAGAGGCGGCACTGGTTCATGAATACTGCACATTTTCTTGGGCCCTCCGTAAAACGTTCCGGTGGGGCCAAATGAACTGCCCCAGGGAGGACCAACTGCACTGGAGTGACGGATGTGGCTGGAACCGACAGAATACTTCCTGGCATCGGAGCCTGACCAGCCTGTGTTTGGAGCAATTGTCTGGCTAATTCATCAGTGCGGTCCTTGGTGACAATCAACTCCCTCCTAAGGGCGTTGGTTTCTTGCCGGGCGGAGTGCACATCGCCCCGTAATCCTCCCAGTAACTGGGCTAGTTGGTCAGTCTCTGATGTTTCCATGACGCCAAGGTGGATGTTGTGATTTAGGCTTCGGGTACTGTTATACTCACCTGGTATCCACGGGGGCACCACACGATACTAGATGGAGGTCTAAGCACTATCCCGGACCCCTCTCTGCTTGGTTATGTGCCTAACGTCGGGTAGAGCCTATAACAGGGGAATGGAGGGTTATGATCTGATATGATATGATATGGTATTTGTAACGCGCCTATACACAAGTGTTTCAAGGCGCGACGAGGCAGGGAGGGAGGGAAACAAGGGGAAGACAGACAAACAATCCTACTAGGCCAGGTGTCATTCAGATCGCGCAAGTGCAGAGGTAAGGGGAAAAGGAGAAAGTGCTGGGGGGGAGGTGGGGGGAAAGTGCAGTACAAGGTAAGTAGCGTAAAAAAAAATAATAAATAATAAATAAAAGGGCCAGCTGGTGGCAAGTGCGAGGTAAGTGCAGAGCAAGTGCTGGGAGGGGGGCTGTAGGGATACAGTGACAGTCCCACAGTGCAGGGGGAGCCAGGGAGGCAGTGCAAGTGGAGAGTGGCTGGGCCCTGACCAAGGTCGCTGAGAGTGGCCCAGATGCAGGTTTTAGTGCAGAAATTCAGTGGGGAGTTAAGCAGGTTTAGCAGGGGAGAGGGAGAGAGAAGGCAGAAGCGAAGAGGAAGGTTTTGAGGTGCTTCCGGAACCGGAGATGGTTCTCCTCAAGTTTCAGGGAGGCAGGAAGGCTGTTCCAGAGGGAGGCCCCTGCTGCGGAGAGAGATCTACCCCCAGCTCGTTGCTTCGTTGGGTTAAGATACTGATTCTGTGATGGGTGGACTCCCACCTCCCTCTGGTCCAAATCCCCTCCCTTGGGGTTATTGCTGACCTTAGGTTTATGTGCATTGAACTCTCCATCCTGCGTCTCTGTGCAGGGGTGCGTGGTTGGTGCGGGCATTCCGTGGACCTAGTTGCTTCACTTGTCTGTGTGCCCTTATGTCAGCTGTGACTCTGACTCTGCTTGCTGTCTTCCAGGTGAGTTGTAATGTCTTTTCTGTCTTTATTCTGTCTCTTTCTTTCCCTCCGTTTTCTCTGTCTTCTCGGCGTCTTGCTCCACTACGCTGTTCCCTAACAATTTCTCTTTTTGTTTCCACAGGGATGGTTGCGACCTCAGAGTTGCCGTGCCGATGGTGAAGACCACGGTGAGTTATTGATGCACGGAGCGCTGCGCTGTTTATTGGTGTTAATTGCTAACATGTGTTCTCTTCTCTTCTTTGTACAGGTTGCGGTAATGTTCCAGAGTGATGAGCGATCGAAGCGCTGCTTGCCCAGGTAAGTGCTTTGTTAATGCTGACCTTGGTCCTTCTCCCTTGCAGGTTGCGGTGAAACCCGGAGATGGGCGAGCTAAGAGAAGCGCATGGTGCTGCCAGGACTTGCTGCTTGCCCAGGTAAGAATTGTTATTAATGCTGTCCTTGTTTCTTTACCTTTGCAGGTTGCAGCGAACTCCAGAGATGGGTGGGGTAAGTGACACGCAGGATGGATTCAAGGCCGGTTACTTCACAGGTAAGTGTTCTTGCTTGCTAATGCTGTTCTTTTTCTTCCTGGTTATTAATGGAATCCGGATCTAGGGCTTCAGGATCGGGTCGCTGGAGAAGCAGATGAGCAGGAGCTGGACACAGTGAGCGTTACGCTGAAGGAGTGCAGAATAACTCAAAGCGTGTTCTGCTGTTTGGGTGTGGTTTAAATAGCCCAGGTTTAAGTAGTTCCAGGCCAAGCAAGTCCTGGGCCCAAAACACTAGACCGCATGGCTTGGTTCTAAAGAACTGAGCTGTGTAATAGGCCTCCATGTTGGATTAAGGTCCAAAAACTGGTATTGCTTTATTCCTGATAATTAGCCTGGTGCCAAAGGCGCCAGGACTGACTCTGTGTATGTTTCTGATTGAGTATTAAGGCCCTTGAGGCCAGTGTGAAGGGCTTTAGCCCCACTGCTGCCAGGGGGCTGTTATACGTGAGGGGGTGAGGGGCATGGATCATGACAGTTCTCCCCCCTGTTATATCCCCAGTAACGCTTCCATACAACAGGAAGAAATCTCTTTCGAAATGAAGGTTGACCCAAAAGGGGCCTTTAGAGGACATTTTACCTGTGTTATTTATCTCTGATTTACAATGTAAGAAATCAGTCTCCTGAACTTCATTTGGGCACTTCCAGGTCGTATTAAAGTCCTCTCCAACATGAATCAAATCCTCCTCTGCTGCATTCTTGATATTAGAAATCAGTTATGTTATGGTCCCAACAATGTCCTCAGTCTTGCTTGGGCCTAGCGGTTCATATACATTTATGATATTAATACCACCAGCTAATTTCTCATGACATATACTGACAGCGAGAATGTTGGGGTTATCTATACAGGTCTTTACTTTCACCGCATTTAAATGGTTTTTGACACCTATTATGAGGCCTCCATATGGACGGCCTCTTGGCTCTTCATTAGCAAGAATTTGGAACATTTGGAATCTGTCAATTAACAATTCAGATAGTAACCATACTTCCTGTAAAAGAAATGTGCCATTCTGCTGCAGAAGATCTAAGGACCCTCCAGCCTCAAGCAAATCTGAGAATCCTCGTGTGTTCCAGGAGGAAATGGCTAAGCCTCGATTTTGGCTTAATTCTGTGGGTGTCTGCTTTGAAACAAGCCAGTTCAAAATACCTAAAATATTAGATTGTAAGGTGCAGTCATTAGCGATCTTATAACCAATTGCGTTCATTTTTTCCGCAATTGTGTTCAGGCTGGAGGGTTTCTGCGTTGTTACCTCCACAACTGCATCGAGATTGTACCCAAGCTCATGATATTGTTCCTTGTCTGATCTTATCATTTTCACAGTTTCCATTGTGCCAATGTTTAGGATTTTCAATGGGTTCGATGAAATCATAATCCTTAGTGTCCAGGATTCTGAGTGGGAGGATATTTCGAGTCAAAGACAAAAAGTCTGCCCTGTTAATATGTGGCTAGGCTCTGGATTGCCCTAGAGTACATTCCTTGATAGTAATTGTACAGGGGAGTTCAGACCAAGCTTCCTCCATCGTTTTGTCTGAGACAGAATTCACTCCCTGATGTGAATTGCTCAGTATAGAATGAGATGGGATAGGCAGGCTTAAATGTTGCGAGTGTGGTGTGGGGTGTGATATGGGGATGTTTGGAGGCAGTAATGGGGGATTGGGGCTGATGATATTACCAGGTTTCTCCATCTCTTCAGTTATAGGGGCCCCTTCATTTACTACCCAATTGGTTAAGACCCCTTTCCTCCTTTTTACATCTCCCTTTAGTCTTTTTCCATTTATTGGGTTGCGCTTTACCAACAGGGAGCACGTTAATGCCCTCAACAATAGATGGATCTTTTTGTCTTGACTTGCTAACTATTTATACAGTTTTTCCTCTTTTTTTGTCTATGTTGTTTTCTGGTCCGATAGTCGAAGTCTCGCTAGGGAGTTTGACCACCTCTTCTGACTCAGAAATCATAGGGTCAGCATCATTGATATCTACTACTTCTGCCAAGGGAGAGTCGTTCTGTGTGTTCAAATTAGTAGAAGTGTTTGGCACATCTGCAGCATAAGAGCATCTAATTCCTCATCATCATAGACCTTTGAAGACCTGGTAATTGTCAGGGCTGTCACCTCTTCCGGAATCCTTCCACACATTTTCAGTACAACTTTAATTGCAAACTGTAAAACAGAAAGTTGAGCATGAGTCTCAGTCTGCTGTCAATCATGTTTAAGATTAGTGCTGTCTTCATTCTGCTCATCCTCCAATGGGCGCAGGTTCGGAGATGCCGACAGTCTGTGCTCATTGTCAAGGCAAGGTGGAGGGGATCTAGCCGATGTGTTAATTGTGGGAACCAAAGCACCATGCTCTTCCAGAGCGTTTTGTGCTAGAGGCAATTTATCCAACTGAGAATTATCTGCCAAAGAGCCACATAAAGAATAGCATAATGCAAGCATGGAATGGTTATTATCCATGAAGAAAAGGAAAAATCTGAGTGAGTAGCATTAACTTCCCTACTTGGGGGATTGGGCTCAGAAAGATCAATTCCCAGAGGTTTATTTATTACCGGGATAGCAGAAAGCAGGATGCGGGTCACCGGCTCGGACAGAAAATAAGAATCTATGGTGCCAGCCCCTTTTTCTTTAACATACTGGCCACTGAGAGTGCTGGTGGTACTGGTTTTGGAATAGGTTCTTCTATTTCGTGTAGCTTGTTCCCGGCCTCTGCCCCGACTTGTGTTTTGGGATGGTGGGCATTCTTTATTGGTATTTGCAAATTCAATCTCAGACTGGACTTTCCAGGCATGATAAAGAGTAAGAATATGTATCTTAAAACCGCTTAAAATACAATTGGTTTAAAACAGAAAAAACAGTCAAAGTTACCCTGATTAAGTCTGATTATATGAAGTTGAGAAAGGCTATATAAACAGTTTGATACAAAATGTGTTCTTTTTACAGTTAAGTTGTTGTAGCAGAAAAGGTACTTTATGGCTGGCCAAAAGGCAACACCTGTAAAATCTTAGCAGAAGTTCACAGGTCCACAGAGATTTTGGACATCAGAAGAGTAGAAGCGGAGCAATGTAGTGGGGTTGGTACACTTCCGTCAGGCTGCAGCGGGCTATGGCGTCAACACCTCTCTGGAGGAGGACACACTCCTGTGCACTCCCGAAAAGCAATATGAAGGGTACTTAAAGTTCACCACACTCCGGTCGCATTTTCCATTGGTGTCTCTGATTCGTGCCTGTATCATGCAGTGCCTGGGTCCTTAAGCATGCCGGCACAGGCTGCAAAGACTGCACTCGACTCTACAACAACTCCACTATGCTCCACTTCATGCAGGGGTTTAGTTCCAGTGTCTCTGCCTCCGCCTCCAAACAAGCAGTGAAAACAAAGGAAACAGTGGAAAGATTGTGCTCGACTCTACAACGAATCTGCTACGCTACTCTTCATGCAGGAGATTAGTTCAAGAGTCTTCGCCTCTGCCTCCAAAAACAAGCAGTGAAAACAAAGGAAACACTCCAAAGACTGCGCTTGACTGTACAACCGTAATAAGATGACAAGTCTGCATCAACATGATGTGAGAAACCTGAAAGTGTATCCCTAGCTAGTTCCTGGGGATCTGTCATCCAGTTGGCCAGGATCCAGTTCCTGCGGATGTACCAGTGAGGGAGGATCAGGGGATCCGGGAGTTTGAGTGGGACACTGACGGGTGAGACACAGTATCCTGCTTCTTTCAACACCTTTTCCCCATCCTACCACGTAGGATATTCCAAAACACTGCCCCCCCTCTTTTTCTGACACAAACATTTTCGCACAACATGAAAGACACCGGTCTAACACCAGAGCCGTTTCGCTGACATATCTCAATACAAGGGACAGGCAAAGTCAGGCAATTGACCAGAATCACACACATCTGATGATACTTTCCCTTTCCTAAAGGGATAAAAGGTGGAGCACCAGAGTACAGGAAGAGCAAGGCAGACCGCACAAGGTGAGAGATAACTCAGCACGCCAGTTCAAGAGGAGGTGAAAGACGGTGCAGACAGAGAGGTTAACAAGGAGAGAAGCAACCTTGCCCTTTCCGACCAAGGCCCGTGAAACCTCTGCAGATGGAAACATAAGTCTGCGAACAATAGCCAGCTTGTGTTGCAGCAGATGTCAACAGTACACAAGACCCTCCTCTGCTGATTACCAAGCCGAGGAGAGACGCTTGTCTCTGTGGTACCAACCTTGACTCCAAAGAGAAAGAAAGCCAGGCGGTTCATCACAGCCGGTGAGCCAAGAGGAGTGTTGATAAGAAACTGAACTGTGTTGAACAAAAAGTAGCCATCGGCTAATTTGAACTTTGAAAAGCTTAAAGATACTATTGATGAAAGAGGGAGAAAACCAGCAACAGAGGAGTCTGGCATGACATGGGTGCTCATGCAGGTAACTCTGGGTGATTACCCACTGGTAGAGACTACCACAAGGCCTTGGGAAAAGGCTGCAAGAGGTCAAAGTGGTCATACATGGGTTTTGTAAAATCCTGTGTACCATTGAAAGTCTTTGACCGAAGATGATTATGAAGCAAAGGTATGTCAATCCTGCTTGGTGAAACTAATGCATGAACAGTGTGTTGCAAAGGTTGGCAAGAGTGAACCCGGCAGAGGGATGCTAACGAGAAAGGGTGATGTCTAAAGTCCCACAAACAGTGTGTTGACAGGAGTGAACCCGACCGAGGGATGTCCACAGTGAATTGTTTGAAAAGATATTAAGATTTGTGAGTGGAAGAAATATTGGAAGATCAGGGGAAGTGAATTGTCCCCCTTGGCATGTCAGCGGGAGATCCAGGGGTGAAAAGTCATCATCCAAAGTCTATTTGGAAAGGAACTCTTTGCCTGTTTGTTTGTTATTGAATACATCAGGCCCTCGAACGCAAGAGACTATTGAAAAAAGGCTTCAACATCGAAGAACCTGATTGCTCGTATGGAACTGTCGGCTTCTGCTGGGAAAGCTTGAGCGTGTGCTGTGCTCAGGAGATTCACTTCCCAGGCCTGCCAAAGGATTAGGTCAATGAGAAAGGATGCTAGGTTATAATTTCCATGTCACACTGTCAAATCTCACATAGTGATTGGTTATAATGTACAGAGTCATTCATTCCACACATACTCCTCTTGGAGTAACCAATTACAAGGCAAGCTTAAATGATACAGGTGATTTGAAAGAGTATTACCCAATCAGCACCCTGGGAAAGGGTGTGCTCAGGAGACTCACTTTGTCCCATGCTCAAAACATAGGGAAGGGAGAGCCCTGGCAATCACATCCTGACTTATTATTTGTGAACACTTCTTTCTTTATTGAAAACCCTATCCTACACTCTTTCTGTAATTAGTTGGAAGGATTTGGCAATAGCTTTTTTTAGTATAGGCCTTTTATTTTGACAAGGCACCACAAGAACTGCCGTATTTTTCATTGGATGGTCGAAGCTTGCTCCCATCTCAGATTTAGGTTTAGGTTAGGCGTTTTTCCACTCTGCATTTACAGCTTAATAAACACCCTTGAACTGTGATCACTTGTATCTGTCTTTACTGTTGCCACCATGATTTCCTTACAATGATCAACATATAAAAGTACAGACACTCACTCGATCTTCAGTTTGTTTCAGAGGTAAAGGAAGAGTGGCTGTTGGCATAACAGCAACTGTAACCAAACATAGCACTAAGCGAGGGCACACCCACAATCATGGACTTTCTATGGCAGTGCAGAAACAAGGCCTACTTCTACCTACCACCCGCGGAGAGTGGCCTCTGTTCATTGGTGAATTTACATGCCCCAGTGATGATGATTCCAGAGAAAAATATAAGATTTCCCAAAGGCCGAAACCAGTCCCCTACACAGCCCCAACCGCTGAAGGACCGCTGAAGGACAAATGAACTCACAAAGAAGTAGAAGAAGGAAGCGTTCTAACTACTTCTCAAAGGAAGCAGATGAGGCCTTGGGACGATACCTAGACAGTATAGGTTATTATCAAAGAGTGAGGTATTGTTTGCCTCACTGCTAGCTCTATGGCTACAGACTGCCACCGATTTGAAATGGATACAGATTATCCACTCGAACTTGATGGAACTCTCCAGTGCCACAGAAAATTGTCTCAATGCAATCCGTGAGGAACTATATGCTGTCAGGTTCATGGTACTGCATAATAGAATGGTGCTCAACCTACCAACAGCAATGGAGGGTGATGCCTGCAAGAAGAAAGGCAGCACCTGCTGTAGCTACATGCCTCCCAACAATGCTGACAATGGAACACTGAGCCTCTCCATAAAACAAATGACCAAGTTGAAAATAGACATGGAGACAGCAGGAGGAATCATTAAGGATAAGTTTTATTTCCTTTCCTTGTTGTCTTAATGATACTCTGATGTACTTATGAAATAATGACAACCTATTGTGTGTTCCGGGAAAAATAAACAAACTCTATTTGCAATGTGACAGGTAGTGCCACTCTTCGTTGGAAAGATGAAAGCTGTCAAACAGGCGAGCAACCACAGGTAGGAGAAACAAAAAGGTACCCAATAAATAGGCACTGCTGCCCAGAGGATGCCCTTTGGTCACCCCCCTGACCCAGAAAATTACTTGGAGTGCTACATAAATACTAATTCAGATTGGCCAACCAGCTACTTGAGATGCAACCCATGGGACTATGCCATATATGGAGGAGATTTAAGAGATATGTATAAAATATGGATACCCAAGAGTGTTGCGCAGTGATTGGTTAAGGCAAGGGGGCGAGCATCTTCCCAGGCCTGCCAAAGGATTAGGTCAATGAGAAAGGATGCTAGGTTATAATTTCCATGTCACACTGTCAAATCTCACATAGTGATTGGTTATAATGTACAGAGTCATTCACTCCACACATACTCCTCTTGGAGTAACCAATTACAAGGCAAGCTTAAATGATACAGGTGATTTGAAAGAGTATTACCCAATCAGCACCCTGGGAAAGGATGCTAATGCTAATGAACTAACAGTTTCATATTTGAATTTAGTGACAAGGTTAGAATAAACCAAAGGAGTTAGGAAATGTATGGAAGGACCTATAGTGCAAATGATGATGTCAAATCAGAAGCCTGGAAAATGTGAATAAGTCCTAACATTTGTTGTTTTTTCTGTCATTTGCTATAAAACCGTCCATCTTATGTTTTGCAGTCGAATGTCTTTTCAGATGATTCCCTGCCTAGGCTGTTATAATAAAGTTTAGTTTTTCTCATATCTCGTGCATCCATTTTTGTCTCTTTTGGATTGATTTTTACTACTTGGAGTGGGACATGGTGAACAGGTTGCTACTGTCATCCAGGACTCATGGTACCGACGGTATCACAGCTGAAATCTACAAAGAGTTTGGTCCTTGTATTGCGGGGCACATACTGGGTACTGAGTATGTAGCAGGCGGCAATGCGAACAGGGTCGCGCCTTCAGTCCCTTCGCAAGACATTGGTTACATTGATTCAGAAGTCTGCAATGTGCATCATACAGGCCCATTTCTCTGCTTAATTTAGACACAAAGGTTTTTGCGTAGACCTTGCATAAAAAACTGCTTCCCTGTCATATCGCAACTTTGGAGGGTTGGCAGATCAGTAGAATCAGCAGAAGCAGAATTTGCAATGTTGTTTCCTTCCAACTTGGCCGCTTCCATTATATCTCTCCACCACTCAGGCGGAACTTCACTTTGTAACCCTCGCATTAGCTTTCCCTTTCGGGTAAGACGCTCAGTTTCCTTGTCTCCCCTTTTTGCCTTTCCAGCCCTCTTCTGCATTTCCATTCCTCGTTCTGTCTGGGCCTCATCCCTCCGCTCCTCGCTGCTTGCTTCACCTTCCTCCGGACTCTGCTTCATTTCTCTGATCCTCTGCATCACGCCTCCCTTTTTTCGTGGAAAGCCTCCCTGGCAGTGGTACTCCTTCACATGACTTCTCTGGCTGTTCCTCATCATTACGGACAGCTGCATTAAACTTCATCGGACTTCATCACGTGACCCAAGGGATGTTATTAGCCTCAAGGCTTTTTCCCCTTTCTATTTCTATTTCTCTTTCTATTTCATTTATATTGCGCCGGTAACTCGCGAGTCTCGGGGCGCAGAAACATGAACACACATAAAACCATCATAAGACACGGGACAAAACAAAGAATGCAGCTAGATGTAAAATGAGGGTCAATTAACTAAAAATATGAGTCTTCACGTGCTTCCTAAAGCTTAAGTAATTCACTTATTTTCTTATATTAATCGGTAGGTTGTTCCAAAGACCTGCAGTAACTGTCAGGAAGGATTTGCCTAGGCCTAGCTTACGATTATGCTTCTCTACCACCACTTTGTTTTAGTCGGCCGATCTAAGAGAACGAGTGGGTACGTAATTGTGAATTTTTGCTTTCTAGTACACAGGAGCTTTGCCGTAAATGCAGCGATGTGCGATGGTAAGGGCTTTGAATTGAATTATATTCTCTATTCTAAGCCAATGCAATTCTCTCCTGAAATTGCTAATATGATCGCGTTTGGATATGCGCTTAATAATCCAGACTGCGTTGTTTTGTATAATCTGCAAGGCTTTAATGCATTTATTGTTTGTTCCTACCAACAGGGCATTTCTGTAATCCAGCCGAGATAGGATGGTTGCCCTAGCCACTGTGGCGCAATTATCCTCTGATAGGGCTTGATGATTTTAAGGAGTCTAAAATAGTATCCACAAGTTGTTTTTGTATATTGCGCCTGTGCTTCGGCTCCTAATGATGCTTCTATCAAGGACCCTGATCGGTGTGTTATCTATCCGAAAAGATTTGTGTTCTGGGGAAAGGGAGTTTCTGACCTGCTGGGAACCGAAGACCATCAACTCAGTTTTCTTTCCGTTTAAACACATCCAATTCAGATCCATCCACTGCTCAATGCTGGAGTAGATGTTAAATAGATTTTCATTATCCTTCTTATGATCTCCACAAAGTTCAATCATTAACTGAGTATCGTCTGCGTAGTTTGTAAAGTAGACATTTAACTGCTTCAATACAAGGCAGAGAAATCTAAGATACAAGTTAAACAACAGGGGAGACATGTTGGCTCCCTGGGGAACCCCACAGAGGATTTCTCTTTCTGACGAAAATGTGTCACCCCAGTGAACCCAAGATGTCCTATTCTTTAGAAATGACATGATCCACCCCTTAGCTGCCTTAGAACAGTTGGCTGTTTTACTCAGTGTCACTTCAAGAAGGTCATGGTCTAGGAAATCGAAGGCCGCACTGAGATCCAATAAGACCAGGAGGCCTGCTTTCCCTCTTTTTCCATAATACTGAGTATCTTTTTCTGAAGGTTTAACATCGCTGTCTCAGTAAGATGGGCCGGCCTAAAGCCCGACCTGTTGGGGATGAAGAGATTCAGATGCGCCTGTAATTGTTGAGTGGCTATCCTATCCATCATTTTCAAAAGAAAATTACAGTTAGTAATTGGCCTGAGATTACTAGGGTTTCGGGGATCCAGACCTGGTCTCTTAACCAGTGGAGTAACAGTAACTCTTTTTATGTCTGAAGGGACTATTTGGTCCCTAAAAGAAGCATTAATAATTTTGGATAGTATAGGTGAGAAGAGATCAGGGTTGTCCAAGATCATATTTGCTAGAAGAATATTTTCAGCGCAAGAAGTTGGCTTCATGGTACCAAGTGTTTTTTTCATCTAATTGGGATTTAGTAATTATCTCTCTAGCAGCTTCAATTTTCGTGAAAAATGCTTGTTGTGTATTCTCACAATATTGTTGGGATGGGATTAAGGGGGGTGAATGGCCTTAGGCTTTACAATAGACTTCAGGATGCTGAATAGTCTTCTTTTGGGCTGTCCCCCTGGGATTGCTCGCACTTGGTTCACATCATGACTCGAGCGCAGTGGCCTCCAATGGGGACAGGCCCTACCTCCATTCTGGTCAGAAATCCTCCAAAGGGAAAGAGAAAAAAAAGAAGAAAAAGAAGACTGCAGGAGACTCTTCAGATTCAGAAGGTGAGAAGGTTAAATCTGAGAGATCCGAGATTCCCTACATGTCATCTATTATTTATCATGACCAGTCTGGCTTTATTCCTGGACGCTCAACTGAACTGAACCGGTTGCATCCTTTCACTATTCTCTCCCAAATAGATATCCGAAGCCCAAGCGGTGGTCACCTTCTTAGATGGCAAAAAGACTTTGGACTCAGTAGGGTGGACATACTTGTTTTCGGTGTTGAGGGCGCCCGGTGTCCCGGAATATTTTTTAAGTGCGGTGAAGCTCCTGAGCAAGTGCTCACATAGGACTTTTTGGCAAGCACTCAGCTGCATTCCTTTAGGGGCATGGGACAAGGCAGGGGTGCCCGTTGACATCCATACTTTTTGCAATTGTTGTAGAGCCATTGGCAGCACGACTTTGGATCTTTCACAGCAAGCGTGGACTCGCTTTGGGAGGCGGTTGCAAACTGGTGTCCCTTTCTGCAGACAACATTGTTCTCTACCTTAAAAACACAGGTGTTAATTTGATTCCGTAGAGGAGGACCCAAATACAGCCCGCACTCCAACCATCCATTTTGAAGTACCTAGAACGTTCACACTTAGATATGTGATGTATGATGAGCAAATATACCAGCAGAGAGCCGCAGTAGGGCTCTGCCCAGTACCTATTAGAAGAACAGCACCTATTGAAGTACCAGTACAGAGGAAACCATGGACAGTAAGGTACACATTGAGAAAGCCATATCAACAAATGAGGCGAACCAAAGATCGCCTAAGTACAGTGCCTGAATAGACCAAAAAGGTCCTAATGGAAGATGAATGGTGATGTCACAAGAACCCAGACTGACTCACATGTAGAAGAAATGATGATCAGAGAATGATGCAAAGAGGCGAAACGCCATGAGCAAGGATATCGTGAACTTACAGTGTGAAGAGGATGTCAAAATGTAAGAATCTTAAGCGATAAGCATGGCGAAGATATTTGACCAGTTTACACCTGTACATATGCTTGGAACCGGAAGAAAGCTAAGAGAATCGTGCGGCTTGCTATGCTTCGTAGAGGGATAGTGCAGCAAGCGCCATATACATATCTACCTCTAATAAAGCACTTTATATGAAGCATACTTCCACTTTGCACAAAAGCAGAATCAACAAAATTACAAAGGCCATTTGAGAAAGTTTTCACATTCAACAGAATCAGGAGCTGAGCGGCAGAAACGAAACTCAGCAGAGGCAACTCATGCCTAGGGAACCAAAGTCGTATCCATCAAAATGAACGAGCAGTAGCTACAATTAACTGAAGCAAGGACCAGAATATACTGCTTGAAGGGGCAAAATGAGAAGGCAAAGGCATGTGGTGGGTGAACATAAAATTAAATAGACAAAGTGTTGAAGAAAAGGCAAATCCACAGTGTCTGAATCACGTGAACAGCAGAACGAAAAGAAGCAAGGCCCCACACCTACGCATGGCTATGAGCCAGGAGAAGATATCTAGGCCGAAGATGCAGCCTCGAGGCCAACCACAGTGAAATAATTGACACATAGCCACTAAAGTGATGATTGATTGGAGGAAGGCCGTGTGAGTTGAGGGGCACCCTGCAACTGGCCGACCATCCTGCGTGCTGCTAAGCGAAGTGGAAAAGTATGCATGGGGTTGGTGCCAACACAATCACAGTGGACCAAGTAATCTAGGGTCCTATAGTTAGTAGAACCAATGGGATGTTGTACTTTTAGTGACGTCTGCAGTAGTAATTTTTGAAGGAAGGGCTTAGATGCCCACATGACAGTGGTTTCCCAATCCCTCACTCTGTTACCATATACAGATATAGTACCTATAGTAAAGTTACATTTCCGAACCAATAGAATTGCATGTCAACTTTTGAGTGTTACACGTCAATGATGATGAGTTTTCAGTATAAATGTTAGGATTTTTATGAAGTTCATTGGAGTTGAAGCAAGAAGGAAGATCGTACTATTGCTGATATTCATGACTCCCCGTTTTTTGTACTTGTCATTAAACGGACTCCCTTTGCCAAACCGTTGAGTTGTCCTTATTGATTGGTGTTGAAGTATATACCCCCCCCCCATCTATCTCACGGGTGCTGCTATCTTGTCTTAAAGTGCTTCTGAGCAAACTCCGACTATATGGGCCGGTCGGGGGTCTCGGAGCACACTTGGTAGCAGAGGATGGTTTGGCTATCGATTATCGGTTAGACAAAGACACCCATTGACCGTCGACATAAAGTAACTTTAGGTCCTCGCCAATATCACAAGTCATTTGCCATTCGGCTGAGTAGACCGTGAAGCTCCCCGTAGACGCTGAGTGGGAGAAAAGCCAGAGAAGGTGGTGACGAAGGCGGTGATCCCGAGGATCCAGAGAGGAAACATGCAAACAGTGATTGAAAAAGAGTAATGCTTTGCCAAAAGTGCATGCCTTAGAACAAGTGAGTGAAAAGGTAACGGAGGGAGGCAGGAAAAAACAAAATATAGTCAGAAGTAGAGAAGAATGTATATATATATATATATGGGGAAGGGAATAATGACTTAAGAATAAATTAGACAGAGGGAAGAAACCGGGGAGGACACCAGAGAAAAGGGAGGTTACCGGGGAGGACACCTGAGAAGAGAGAGTATCCGTCTTATTCCTACGCTTTTTATATAAGCCGCTAGAAGAAACTTGTATCCAGAGTCCCAAATAAAGGGGAACGAATAGGCCACCATAGCGATTAAAGACGCTGTGAAAGGGATACGTTTAAACTCCATGTCAGGGTAATTTTAGAGGCAGAGATACATGTGACCAGCTGGAGTTCGTCTAGTCTGTTAACGTTTGTTTGATGTGTTGATTGTTGTGATGTCATAAGTCAAAATGTTCCTTAGAGGAACTGACATAAGATTTACGTGATTGAATAACTGAGATATTGTAGCACACAAATTGATGTTTATTGAGTAAAATAGAAGATATATAAATTTTGGGAAAAATCAGGATTGGAGCTTGCAGTGATTGGTGCTCGCTCATATTGTTGGAATTGGTTAAGTAACGTAAAGCATTGACCAGTTATATATATATAAGAGAAAGGGAACAATTTAAGCATGGAAGACATAACTCCATTAGCACACATGTTAAATGTTAAATGTGTGCAAACAGTTGCCGAAACATGCACATAAACTGAAAACATACAGTGCAGAATGGGTTAAAGGAATCATCCACAAAATCTTTATGCATTGGTCACAGGGCGGGTCATTATCTAAAGCAGTTTTGCAACATATGACAACATACTTGCACGCCACATACACAGGGAAAAAGTTAGACAAACGCATAGCTATCCTGGAATTGTGGAAAATGTATGAACACGACAAGGAAGAGGAACCGCCATCAGACTGGATACTTAATATATGCACAGAGGGGGGTGAGATGCCTACAGCGCCACCTGCCCCATCTGAACCAAAGACAGAGAATGGTAAGAACAAAGGGTTCTATCCGCTGAGAGAATTGAAAGCAGCCACAGGGTATAGCAACCCGGCATATGAGTCACCTACGCAAAGTTGTGATGAAAATCCAGTTAAAGATAGAGATACCACCTCCAAAGTCCCGAGGGACAAGGAGAGACACAATGACGAGAGAAGAGACCAGACACAGGCAAGTACATCTCTCGACAAGGAGAGAGAAGGAAAAAGATTGAAAGAAAGCAAGGATAGAACTGATGAGATTGCACAAAATGAATGGATAGGAGGGCAGATCTTATTGAAACTTGATGGCAAGGGCATTGATGACGCAAAACGAAAGGAGAAGTTAGACGAAGTACAGAGGAAAGAGAGGGAAAAAGAAAAAAGATTGGGAGATGAAAGAATAAAGAAAAGAGATAGAGAAGGACCAGAACAGTTATATTGCGAAGGGCAAGAAAGGCAACGCGATCGCAAACAGAAAGCAACCACTGAACAAGACAGACAGGAGCAGCGAAGGTTAGAGGAAGAACAAAGGATAAAGAGAAGAAGGGATGAGGAGATCCGAAGGACAACTGAATGTAGGGACGAAAAGAAAAAGGATGACGATAGGTTCAGAGAGGAAGTGAGGAAGCGCAAAGAGTTTGATGGCAATATAGAATGTAAGCGAAGACAGAGAGCACCCGATCTTGAAAATCTGGGAAGAGAGATTAAAAAACCTGAACCAGTAGTAGACTGTGAAGACATAGAAGAATTCTTTCTGAGTACGATTCAGTACCAGACACATCCAGAACAAATATCGAGGATGACTTCGACACCAGAAGCATCGGAGAAATGAGTGATAGGATATATGATGAAATGGGGCTAGAACAAGTATCCAAGGGGAGGGAGAAAATGAGTGTTTGGAGAGCACTCAGCTTTATGACATTGAGGAAGTCTCCCGAAGCAGTGGGAATAGAGAACTTTCCCTAAATAGATTAGAAATAAGCAGGAGCAAAGAGGATGCAAGAAGTTGCACAAGTTTGGGGCAGACGATGTCTGACACCGAAAGAGAGGAGTGTGGAGAAACAGAGAAGGAGAGAAGACACGAAAAGAGAGTCTCACGAGAGAAAGGGATAATATGGTCAGACTCTAGGGGATCTACACCAAGGGCATCAGAAGTTGCCACACAGTCAGATCGGCACGAAGAAGTATCTCATGGTCAGAGGGGGGTGTCGCCACCACCCTACATGAGCCGACTAAGGTCATTGCCTGGTAGACGGCGATGCGGGAATATTACACCTGCAATAGACAGAAGAACAATGAGAGAGGAGGGAGAGGACTACGCATCCTAATTTACGTTGCTTGAGAAAGGTGGAACGAGACCACAATATATTCCATGGCCACACATGGATCGGGAAAACCTGAAAAACAAGCTTCCAATGTTAACATCGGAAGCCGGGAAATGGATACACGAGCTTGAAAAAATGACGGAAGGGAACACGTTAGTTATCAGGGATATCAAAGGTCTCTTAATCGCCATACATGGAGATAGAGCAGACGATGTGTGGACACGGGCGGGTTACCCTGGGGTGACCACAGTTAATACAGAACATGACAGAGCTCCATTTAACAATTGCAAAGCCACAGTATGGAAAGCACTACAAGTGCTATACCCATATACTTCCGATATGGGAGCTATCATGACTCGGAAAATGAAGGAGTCAGAAGACCCGTTAATTTACATACATAATTTTCAAGACGCCTGTGTACTCGAGACTCAAGAATCTTGGGGGAAATCTATATGCGTGTCCTACCATATATTGTGCCAAGGGCTGCCAGAACCAGTACAGAAACAGCTCAAGAAATTGGTGGGAATCGAGGCCAAACCATGGTCAGAAATTCAGTTGACCATTGCACACTATTGCAGACTGCTGCAAGAAATGAATTGCAAAAAGGAAGCTGCACAAAAGGGTGAAGAGGCAAAATTAGTGCAGAAGAAATTGTTAAAATATGCTCTTGAAGGAGCCATGATAACTACCACAGCTGAGTCGAGCATGCCACAAGTCAATAATTCACAGCGGAATAATCAGGGCAATGCTGGGTTTTACCCCAGGAGAAGAGGATTTCGAGGGAGAGGATGGCAGAGCAATCATTGAGGTTTCCAGAATAATCAAGGGGGCTTTCAAAATATGCAAAATGGCAATCAAGATATGTCTTATGGGCAAGTGATCAGACCACCGCCAGTATGTTGGTTGTGTGGGATGACAGGGCATTTAGCGCGCACATGCAGAAATCAAGGCATGATGCAGAACGGCCAAGGGATAGAGCAGGCACGGCGAATCCACCTGCATTCTTACAGCAGGGAGTTGCACAAAATCACACAGTGCAACAACAGACGCCAGGAGCACAACAAGGCATACTGCCTCAGAATTTGGTGAGTTTTCCACAAGGACAGTCTCAACAGTCACTGATGCAACTGTCACAGACAGTGAGCACAGGGCTGAACACTAGTATGAGGAGTAACACCGGTGATGGGGGAAGTCCATTCGCCCAAGGTGGGAAAAAATTATATATGGACTAGGACAGCTCACTGGGAACCCTGATGTGTTCTATCCTATCAGTGACACCAGACCCTCACCGGGAACCAAGGGTGGATGTCCTTTTAGGGGATAAAGAATATTCCTTCTTAGTGTGCAACACGTTCGTGTATACATGAAGCAAGTTTTCCTTGTCCGGCGATGCTATAAATACTCAGAGTTTCACAGGAACTACAAGTCGTGTTCCCTTTACAAACGTACTCCCAGTCTCTATAGGAGAATGCGAGATGAATGTGCCTCTATTATATTCACAACAAACCCCAGTAAACATTTTGGGTCGAGATCTAATGACAAAATTAAATATGACAATCTCATTCACGGAGAAGTCATAGTATGCTCAACTCCAGGAATGCACTATTTTAACGTATGCGAAATGATTGAGCATATGCAGGACACCCAGCCATGAGGGCCATTCCATTAGAGCCAGAAATATTCCCGTATGGAATGCGCGTGCTAATGGCAGGGCTGCCAGACCTTGCTGAGAAAACCATGAGGACCCCAGATGAATTTTTGTTCAGGCCAAGAATACCTATGCACGAGGAAAGGGGACAAGTATTTCCTATAATAATACATACAGCCGCAATGCGAGGAAAAGTGGTTTTGATTGATGGTCATGATGATGAAGGCCGACAATGATGCACAGTAATCGCCATTGAAGAGGGGCATAGATTGACTGACATCACTGATGACGATCTGTTTGATGAACAAGCAGATGAAGGAGAAACAACTGTGGAGGTGAGCCTCACCTTTTGGGTGAAAATGATCAAAAGAGAAGTGCCTCAGAGGATGATGTTAGCACAGTACTGCCACGAATATTTCGAGAGTGATATGGCCCAAGTGCCTGCTCAGTGTGGACCACAGGACCCTATGACGTAGGCCTATTGAAGGGAGTCGGAGAAGTGAAGATTAAACTGAAGCCAGGAGCAATTTTACCGAAAGTACGACAATATCCCATGTCCAGGGAGGCAGATGAAGGGATTCTTAAAATTTCGGCTACGATGGAGCAAGGCATTTTAGTGACGTCAGAGTAGTCATGCAATACCGTGGTTTACCCTATCAAAACATCAAAAGGGGGGTCTTGAAGGCTAATTCAAGATCTAAGGCCGATAAATTATATTGTTGAGGCCGAGTTCCCTTTAGTCCTGAACCTGGCTATAATTCTATGTAATATACCTGTTGAGGCAAAGTATTTCACGGTGATTGACTTGAAAAATGCATTTTTTTCAGTCCTGCTGCACCGTGACTAAGAAGATCTGACATAATTCACGTTCAGACACATGCGTCTGAAAAGCACAAGGCTACCCCAGGGGTACTGTGAGTCTCCTTCTATCTTTAACAGAGTCCTGCAGATGGACCTAAGCAATATTACATTAGAGAGTGTTGTCTTGCAATATGTGGATCACATATTAATTTGTAGCACAAAAGAGGAGCAATGCAGACACGATTCTGTTCAGCTATTGACTACATTGGCTGAGAAAGGATATAAGGCTGACAAAGAGAAGTTACAGTATTGTCAACGAGAAGTACTCTATATGAGTCAGTTGATCTCCCATGAAGGGAAAAGAGTTACCCCAGAAAGAGCTGAAGCCATACTAAACACAGCAAAGCCACACACGGTAAAGCAGATCTTCTTAGGCCTTTGCAATTATGTCAGGGCATGGGTCTTTGACTACAGCTCCTACACCAAGCCATTGCTTCAGGCCCTAAAGAAGTCACAAGTGACAAAAGAAAAGATTGAATGGTCTGAGATAATGGAGGAAGGATTTGCTGAGCTCAAAAGAGCCATTTGCACGGCACCAGTTTTAGGAATTCCCTATTATGCAGAGGAATTTGACCTGTTCTCACACACGAATGGCAGAGTCATGACGGCAGTACTCACACAGAGAACCACATTGGGGTACAAGCCCCTAGCATACTATAGTGCAAATTTGGACCCAGTGATGAGAGGCCATTTCCCGTGTGAACGAAGTTTAGCTGCCGCAACATTCGCCATCGAGAAGGCTACAACCATTGTAATGGGTTGCGCAATGACATTGTACGTCGAGCACTCGCTATTTGCTATTCTAGAGAACCCAAAGGCACACTGACATCTCAGAGAGCTTCTGCTTATGAAGTGATCATATCGAATCCATCGATTAAAATAGTCTGATGCAAAATAGTGAACCCAGCTATGTTCATAGCCGAGCCAGTCACTGAAGGAGAGCCAATACATGACGGTGCGAATTATGAAGAATTCTATGATGAAATTCCCAGGGTGAAAGAAAATGCATTGGCAGAAGGAGAAATGGGGCCTCATTACGAGTCCGGCGGTAACCAGGCGGTAAAACCGCCTGATTACCGCCGGACTCGTATTACCATTCCGCCTCCGTGACTCCCGGAAATACCAGGGCATTACGACCCTGGTGTCACTGGAATTCCGGAGGCGGAATTCGGTTAATCCCCATTCCCATTGAGTCCTATAGGACTCAATGGGAATGGGGAAGTGGAAACACCGGCACCATCTCGTGATGGTGCTGGTGTTTCCACGTCCGCCTGCAGGCCAGCGGTGTTAAACCCACCAGGTCAGACCTGGCGGGAACATCACCTCGCGCCTGCAGGAATCGGGATCGGGCAGTCCGGAATTAACAGTGGCGGCGGTTTTACCGCCACTGTTAATTCTGGACCGCCCGACCTGTAATGAGGCCCATTGTCTTCATTGATGATTCTTCAAGATTCTATTAAAACGATGGACAAAGATATACAGGCGCTGCTGTAATGAAGCACGCAGCAAATGGATAGTTTCGAGTGCTTCTTAGTGCACGAATACCGTCTCATTATTCAGCACAAGCTGCAGAATTATTGGCATTGATACTCACTATTGAGAATCACGCCGACCAGGAAGTAATGGTGTATGGTGACTCCACCTATGTGACATCAACAGTGCACGCAGGATTAGCGCGCGGGAAAAGGAGGGGCTACCTCCGAGCGGATGGCACACCAGTACAGCATGCAGCCTTGTTGGCAGGCTGATTAAGGCACTACAGCTCCCAGTGGGCATAGCAGTCGTGAAATGCACCGTGCACACGAAGGGGACAGATGGTTGTACGGAGTACACTTGAAAGTTATAATAATCTGAACGAACACAGTTAATGGAACTCCAAGGGGAAACACCACAGGAGGAGAAAAATGTATGGAAGCGGCAAGGGTGTTCTTCAAACCCCTCTGAAAGCTTGTGGTGACAAGACAGCACTGGTAAACGAGTAATGCTTATAGCCCTATTAAAATTAGCGCTGAAGCTGTTACGCTATCCGGCACATATGACAAAAGAGAATCTAGTGGCAACGCTTGCGGAAGACTGGTTCACACCGAAGTTAGCGGAGCATGTTGCTCTTTTTCTGGTAAACTGTATAATTCGCCAACAGTTCACAGCTGGGCACACATTGAAGGTAATTAGAGGAGTCATCCCAAGGCCTAACAGACCTTTTCAACACCTGCATGTCGATCACATCGATATGATACAAGTATGTAATGGGTACATGTATTTAATTGTCGTGGTGTATCCATTCTCTAGGTGGATAGAGGAAGGTCCCTGTACACACCAGACTCTACCTGTGCGGCCAATTTTCTAGTGAGGGAGGTATTTCCCAGGTGGGGGGTATGTGTAGTCATGAGATCAGATAACGAGACCCACTTTGTAAATTAATTGTTCGAGCAGATTAGCTTGTTGCTTGGCATAAAGCACAAGTTCTCGTCAGTGTATCATCCGCAAGGTAACGGAATATGCAAGAAGCTCAGCAGCTTTGAAAGGAAAGGATAGCCAAGTTGAAGCTTACTCTAATAAAGGGATGGTTGCACTGCCTTCCTTTGGTATTGATTGCACTCCGAAATCATCCCGGTTCCAACCATCATCTTACGCCGCACGAAATAGCCACAGGAAAAAGAATGCGCACTCCACTGACAACCCAAGACAGGGCTAGATGTGATGCCCAGTCAACAGGAGAAATCTTAGGGTCTGAAATGCAAAATTACTTGAATTGCATGACATCTTGTCTTACTGTAATTTCAGGCCAGCTGCAGCGACGACGAAAAGGGTGCAGGGCAGCACGGAACACAGAATGAGATATTATTGAAAGCACAGCTCAAGGATTTCGTGTGCCATCCGTTTTCCCTGGAGACACTGTGTTGGTAAAAAAACATACGAGGAAAAGGTGGGACGAGCCAAGGTTTAACGGTCCCTTTACAGTGGAAGACTGCACTCCATCTGCAGTAAAACTACAAGAGCTTGGATCTTTTTGGGCGACATCAAGCCATACATCGGAGAAGGCCCCCTGCCTGCACCCCAGCGCATAGAGACTACAGACGACGGGGAAGAACCACAGCCTGTACAGACGAGACCCATGACGAGGAAGAAGGACGCATGAGCAGCAGCAAATCAAAAACAAAGAGCTTTTGTGCAAAAGTTGTGGTTTTACTTTGGATATTCCTCTGAGCAAAAAGGAGGATAAGGACATAAAAACAGACACTCTGTGCATCCTAGTTGCAGGGTGAAGAAGAAAATTGCATTCATAAACCACAACATAGCCTGCCGAATTTGAACTTTGGGCTGAGGCACACTGAAGCCATGAAAAGGAAAAGAGAATATGCAAAATTTTGATCAAGGACACATAAACTGAAAGAAAAGCCAATATCCTGACTCTTTCCACACAATAACCTTGTTCAGAATCACTTATGGTGTCCCACAGTAGCGACATCACCAAAGATGTGGTGGCATACTTCGATCTAGTGCTAAGATCGTACCCTTCAGTGGTGGGGAGGCTCACCAGTGTCACTGACTTTCTTCAAGAACCTGAAAATGAAAAGACAATAAGGAGATTACTCACTGTGATTGCCGAGCAGTTCCTCCTACTCCCTGAGTACAGCGAGGAAAAGCCAAATGTCCCAAGCGGAGAAGGAAGCGAATGAGCTTATCAACATATTGTTCTTTCGTCTAATCGAAAAGTGTCCAGAACTTGTCAGGAGAACAACAGATGTTTTAACTTTTCTTCGAGATCCAGCAAATACAGAACATCTGAGCATCATAGCATAGTTATACAAGTGGCTCTCCACGCAAACGGAAATTGCAGACACTGTTCACAGTGAAGTGAAAAGCAAACAGTCCCAAATTCCAGCACCAACAGGACAAATGTCCCTGTCACCCGAAGACAGCAGGTTGGCAAGCAATGTGTTCTTCCACCTAATCGAGGATTTTCCAGAGCTTGTGGGGAGACCGATCGATGTTGATGTTCTCACATACATCAGAGACCCAGCAAATTCCGTACAGATGGGCATGCTCCTGCATGGTATTGTGATGCAAATCGAACTTTGTAACCATCAGCAGAACTATTTGAGAAGATTTTAAACTTTCCTCCAAGGGACAGATCGAGAGAACAGTGTCAAAGATTTCATTTGTTTTCTTTTTCTTTTATTTTTGTACTGACAAGGACACAGCATGTCTTTGGGAATGAAGCAGATCAGAGGCGGAGACTGGGAGTTGATACAATTTGAACATGAACAGTAAAGAGACTTGTTGAATTATTGCTTGATTTTTGACACTCCCCATAGCCTAAACAAGAAAAATGTACCCAGAACTAATAGACAAATCCATTGGTCTGACAAGGAGAGACAATTGTTTAAGTTCTACAGCTCACAAATAGAAGAAACAGGATCCAGAGACACTATTATATAGAATTTGGATTCAAAGTTAACACATGTTACAGATGATCGAGATGGGAGTCCAGAACAGTACTCTAGTCCTCCCGCTGGAGGAGAGACGTTCACAGTTCCCTGGTCGTAAATGTTGCTGCCTAACCTACAGGGGCATAATGTATTTATGTATTATATTCATCATCATTTTATTGTCATTAACGATCAGAACTGCATTTGTATTGGTGTACGAAGCGTCCCAATCCCAGTACATCCACCTAATGATGTACGAATGACACCTAGAAAAGCCCCCAGATCCTTTATAGTAATTCCAGTCCCTAGAAGATCTGATAATGTAATGAGCGAACTTGAGATGGATGTGATTAACAATGACACACACACTTGTGGTAACAAGCAAATCGAAAAGCCAGAGACAGGGTCGGCAGAGTATGAATGGAAAAAGGTTACTGACAACCACATGCATGCAAACATTGGATGCACATACACCAGGTCTAGTGTCAATGACTACAGAACCACAATCCAAAGGAGAAGAGCAGAAGAGGTTGCCTACTATGAAAAGTTCCACGATAAGTGAAGTGCAGGGACAAATGGACAAAACTGAACCCCGGAAAAAACAAAAGGAGCTGAAGAATATACCCACAGAGACAATATTGCCGAGCAAATATGTTCCAGTGAAAGGGACAAGTACAGGTTCTACAGTACAGCCACTTACTGAACCAATGCCAGAATGGATGCACATAGTCCTAACCAGAAAGAAAAAGACATATGAGGACAAAGCAAGAACTGCCAGACTTCTGTCTACTCAAATGGCACAGATGAGGTGGCCTACACCATGGACCGGGATACCCGAGAATCCTCCAGTAAGAAAGAGCCATATAGATGCATTTAGGGATGTAGTTATAGAAAACTACATGAAAACTTTAAGAATCAAGAGAAGCATATACGGAGACAATGACGAACTAAACGACTACTTGGACAGCACAGCACATCTGGGAAACAAAATTTGGTACCAACACATGAAGGAAGTTGGAAGACGAAGTTCAGAAGGGGAATGCTTTATCTGTGCACTCCTACCGTACTGCACGGGGAAGTCCGAGATCTTAGTAGCTGTAAAAATTGATGTCCAGACAGCACACTGTCTTTCGCATGTAGCAATGTTCAAAACCAGAGGCCAGTTCATGGGTAGTGATGCCTCACTGAAATGGACAACTGAAAAAACTGATCCTGATGAAGATGATTATGTTCAAGACATAACGACAAGAGACTGATCTCATACTAGGAATCATGTGATCAGGTACGAGAAACCTGGAATCAAAGGAGCAGAAATCAGATGGGAAGTGAACAAGAAGCTAAATATCCAAGGGAGAACCCAAGAATATGCTCCAAGTTGGAAGAACAGAGGACAAATGCAGATTTGGGGACCAGTGCTTTCACCAGATGGATGGGAAAAAGGGCTAGTGATCTGCAGGGCATGGAGGGTCCTCAGAGCCTGCAAGGAAGCAATTGCAACTTTACAAAGGATATGCAAGCCATTATGGCCAAGGCTTGCAAAACTGCTGACATGGGTCGAAGACAGAGGAGGACCCTTGCAGATAGTACCACTGGATAGGTCAAAATTGTGTTTCAGGAGTAATGGCACAAGGAAGATGAAAGAGAATCAGAACTGTGGACGAATCTTTGATGCTCCAGGAATGATGCATGGAACTGCAGTAATTATGGATCATTATTGGGCATGTGGATCCAAAGCATACATCAGACTGCCAAGAAACTGGGGAGGTATATGCACAATAGTGAATGTCCACGTTCCGGCGTTGGTGATCCCGAAGAGTGGTTTAAACATTGACAGTTTCCCAAAAGCAGATGCTCACCTGAGGAAGAAGAGATCTGTGGAACTATTGACCCGAATGAAAAGGGAGAATTACTTTTCTGCCAAATCTGAAGAAACTTTTCATGCAATCCCGCATGAACATAGGCTGTTTAGCCTCACCTCCTCAGTGTTCACAACAATTTTCATGCCAAGATTTCAAGTTGGAGCAAATACTAAATGGTTGCAGATAACCAGATGGGAGTTACTGCAGACCATCAACACAACCATAAAATGATTCAACGCGATTAAGGAGGAGTTAAGAGCAGTCCGACTGATGACTGTCCAGAAAAGGTATGTGCTTGACATGATCACAACCATGGATGGAGGAGTTTGTGCAAAAATCGGAGAATCATGTTGCACATTTATACCTTCTCACAATGAGGACAATGGAACTCTAACAGAAGCCATAGCTATGCTGACAAAACTACAGAACCAGATAATTGATGAAACGGACGAAGTTGATGATGACAGTTGGTTTGGATCACTATTCTCATGGGTTCCACAATGGATGGCAGATGCATTCAAGTTCATGTGAGCCCTGCTAATGATGATATTGCTAGGATTCTGTGTTATAAAGATAATAATCTCCCAATGCCAGAAAACTGCGAAAAAAGCCATAGGGATGAAGATCATGATTGATGTCGAGCCAGGATGGAAGCCCAAAGACTTGACTGGCGAAGAAATAAGAGATTTTTTGAAAGCCAGCATTCATGCACCAGAAGGAACACCAGAAGGAACAAGATTTCTATATCCCAAGAAGCGTAGAAATTCTGTGGGAAGATGGGTTTACTGCAGCCCAAATGGACAGTGTCAACTGATGACATGGAATAAACACGTGAAAACAACAGGAAGTCTAAAAGGAGTCATAAAAATATGGACTCCAAAGAGACCTCTCTTCAGACCATCATGTATAGACCCAGAAGATGAAGAAAGGACGGACCCAGGTGATGAAGTGAAGGTGAATACAGAGGTGCCAAAGAAGGTGGATCCAAAGAAGGAGGTGAAAGTGGTTGATGAATCGCCCAGAGAGGGGGGTGTAAAGGAGGTCCCAAATACAGCCTGCACTCCAACCATCCATTTTGAAGTACCAAGAACGTTCACACCGAGATATGTGACGTATGATGAGCAAATAAACCAGCAGAGAGCCACGGTAGGGCTCTGCCCAGTACCTTAGAAGAACAGCACCTATTGAAGTACCAGTACCGAGGAAACCATGGACAGTAAGGTACCCATTGAGAAAGCCATATCAACAAATGAGACGAACCGAACATCGCCTAAATACAGTCCCTGAAGAGACTAAAAAGGTCCTAATGGAAGACGAATGGTGATGTCACGAGAACCCGGACTGACTAACATGTAGAAGAAATGACGACCAGAGAATTATGCAAAGAGACGAAACGCCATGAGCAAGGATATCGTGAACTTAGAGTGTGAAGACAATGTCAATATGTAAGAAGCTTAAGCTGTAAGCATGGCAAAGATATTTGACCAGTTTACACCTGTACATATGCTTGGAACCGCAAGAAAGCTAAGAGAATCGTGCGGCTTGCTATGCTTAGAAGAGGGATAGTGCAGCAAGCGCCATATACATATCTACCTCTAATAAAGCACTTTAACAGAAGCATACTTCCACTTTGCACAAAAGCAGAATCAACAAAATTACTAAGGCCATTCGAGAAAGGTTTCATATTCAACGGAATCAGGAGCTGAGTGGCAGAAACGAAACTCAGCAGAGGCAACTCGTGCCTAGGGAACCAAGGTCTTATCCATCAAAATGAACGAGCAGTAGCTACAATTAACTGAAGCAAGGACCAGAATATACTGCTTGAAGGGGCAAGATAAGAAGGCAAAGTCAGGTGGTGGGTGAACATAAAATTAAATACACAAAGTGTTGAAGAAAAGGCAAATCCACGGTGTCTGAATCACGTGAACAGCCGAACGAACAGAAGCAAGGGCCCACACCTATGCATGGCTGTGAGCCAAGAGAAGATATCTAGACAGAAGATGCAGTCTCGAGGCCAACCACAGTGAAATAATTGACACATAGCCACTAAAGTGAAGACTGATTGGAGGAAGGCCGGGTGAGTTGAGGGGCACCCTGCAACTGGCCGACCATTCTGCATGCTGCTAAGCAAAGTGGAAAAGTATGCATGGGGTTGGTGCCAACCCAATCACAGTGCACCAAGTAATCTAGGGTCCTATAGTTAGTAGAACTAATGGGACGTCGTACTTTTAGTGACGTCTGCAGTAGTCATTTTTTAAGAAGGGCTTAGATGCCCACCTGACTTTTCCCAATCCCCTCACTCTGTTACCATATACAGATATAGTACCTATAGTAAAGTTATCTTTTCCGAACCAACAAAATTGCATGTCAACTTTTGAGTGTTACACGTCAATGATGACGAGGTTTCGGTATAAATGTTAGGATTTTTATGAAGTTCATTGGAGTTGAAGCGAGAAGGAAGATTGCACCATTGCTGATATTCATGACTCCCTGTTTTTTGTACTCGTCATTAAACAGACTCCCTTTGCCAAACCGTTGAGTTGTCCTTATTGATTGGTGTTGAAGTATATACCCCCCCCCATCTATCTCACGGGTGCTGCTATCTTGTCTTAAAGTGCTTCTGAGCAAACTCCGACTATATGGGCCGGTCGGGGGTCTCGGAGCACACTTGGTAGCAGAGGATGGTTTGGCTATCGATTATCGGTTAGACAAAGACACCCATTGACCGTCGACATAAAGTAACTTTAGGTCCTCGCCAATATCACAAGTCCTTTGCCATTCGGCTGAGTAGACCGTGAAGCTCCCCGTAGACGCTGAGTGGGAGAAAAGCCAGAGAAGGTGGTGACGAAGGCGGTGATCCCGAGGATCCAGAGAGGAAACATGCAAACAGTGATTGAAAAAGACTAATGCTTTGCCAAAAGTGCATGCCTTAGAACAAGTGAGTGAAAAGGTAACGGAGGGAGGCAGGAAAAAACAAAATATAGTCAGAAGTAGATAAGAATGTATATATATATATGGGGAAGGGAATAATGACTTAAGAATAAATTAGACAGAGGGAAGAAACCGGGGAGGACACCAGAGAAGAGGGAGGTTACCGGGGAGGACACCCGAGAAGAGAGAGTATCCGTCTTATTCCTACGCTTTTTATATAAGCCGCTAGAAGAAACTTGTATCCAGAGTCCCAAATAAAGGGGAACGAATAGGCCACCATAGCGATTAAAGACGCTGTGAAAGGGATACGTTTAAACTCCATGTCAGGGTAATTTTAGAGGCAGAGATACATGTGATCAGCTGGAGTTCGTCTAGTCTGTTAACGTTTGTTTGATGTGTTGATTGTTGTGATGTCATAAGTCAAAATGTTCCTTAGAGGAACTGACATAAGATTTACGTGATTGAATAACTGAGATATTGTAGCACACAAATTGATGTTTATTGAGTAAAATAGAAGATATATACATTTTGGGAAAAATCGGGATTGGAGCTTGCAGTGATTGGTGCTCGCTCATATTGTTGGAATTGGTTAAGTCACGTAAAGCATTGACCAGTTATATATATATAAGAGAAAGGGAACAATTTAAGCATGGAAGACATAACTCCATTAGCACACATGTTAAATGTTAAATGTGTGCAAACAGTTGCCGAAACATGCACATAAACTGAAAAACTACAGTGCAGAATGGGTTAAAGGAATCGCCCACAAAATGTTTATGCATTGGTCACAGGGCGGGTCATTATCTAAAGCAGTTTTGCAACATATGACAGCATACTTGCACGCCACATACACAGGGAAAAAGTTAGACAAACGCATAGCTATCCTGGAATTGTGGAAAATGTATGAACAAGACAAGGAAGAGGAACCGCCATCAGACTGGATACTTAGTATATGCACAGAGGGGGGTGAGACGCCTACAGCGCCACCTGCCCCATCTGAACCAAAGACAGAGAATGGTAAGAAAAAAGGGTTATATCCGCTGAGAGAATTGAAAGCAGCCACAGGGTATAGCAACCCAGCATATGAGTCACCTACGCAAAGTAGTGATGAAAATCCAGATAAAGATAGAGATACCACCTCCAAAGTCCCGAGGGACAAGGAGAGACACAATGACGAGAGAAGAGACCAGACACAGGCAAGTACATCTCTTGACAAGGAGAGAGAAGGAAAAAGATTGAAAGAAAGCAAGGATAGAACTGATGAGATTGCACAAAATGAATGGATAGGAAGGCAGATCTTATTGAAACTTGATGGCAAGGGCATTGATGACGCAAAACAAAAGGAGAAGTTAGACAAATTACAGAGGAAAGAGAGGGAAAAAGAAAAAAGATTGGGAGATGAAAGATTAAAGAAAAGAGATAGAGAAGGACCAGAACAGTTATATTGCGAAGGGCAAGAAAGGCAACGCGATCGCAAACAGAAAGCAACCACTGAACAAGACAGACAGGAGCAGCGAAGGTGAGAGGAAGAACAAACGATAAAGAGAAGAAGGGATGAGGAGATCCGAAGGACAACTGAATGTAGGGACGAAAAGAAAAAGGATGACGATAGGTTCAGAGAGGAAGTGAGGAAGCGCAAAGAGTTTGATGGCAATATAGAACGTAAGCGAAGACAGAGAGCACCCGATCTTGAAAATCTGGGAAGAGAGATTAAAAAACCTGAACCAGTAGTAGACTGGGAAGACATAGAAGAATTCTTTCTGAGTACGATTCAGTACCAGACACATCCAGAACAAATATCGAGGATGACTTCGACACCAGAAGCATCGGAGAAATGAGTGATAGGATATATGATGAAATGGGGCTAGAACAAGTACCCCAAGGGGAGGGAGAAAATGAGCGTTTGGAGAGCACTCAGCTTTATGACATTGAGGAAGTCTCCCGAAGCAGTGGGAATAGAGAACTTTCCCTAGATAGATTAGAAATAAGCAGGAGCAAAGAGGATGCAAGAAGTTGCACAAGTTTGGGGCAGACGATGTCTGACACCGAAAGAGAGGAGTGTGGAGAAACAGAGAAGGAGAGAAGACACGAAAAGAGAGTCTCACGAGAGAAAGGGATAATATGGTCAGACTCTAGGGGATCTACACCAAGGGCATCAGAAGTTGCCACACAGTCAGATCGGCACGAAGAAGTATCTCATGGTCAGAGGGGGGTGTCGCCACCACCCTACATGAGCCGACTAAGGTCATTGCCTGGTAGACGGCGATGCGGGAATATTACACCTGCAATAGACAGAAGAACAATGAGAGAGGAGGGAGAGGACTACGCATCCCAATTTACGTTGCTTGAGAAAGGTGGAACGAGACCACAATATATTCCATGGCCACACATGGATCGGGAAAACCTGAAAAACAAGCTTCCAATGTTAACATCGGAAGCCGGGAAATGGATACACGAGCTTGAAAAAATGATGGAAGGGAACACGTTAGTTATCAGGGATATCAAAGGTCTCTTAATCGCCATACATGGAGATAGAGCAGACGATGTGTGGACACGGGCGGGTTACCCTGGGGTGACCACAGTTAATACAGAACATGACAGAACTCCATTTAACAATTGCAGAGCCACAGTATGGAAAGCACTACAAGTGCTATACCCAGATACTTCCGATATGGGAGCTATCATGACTCGGAAAATGAAGGCGTTAGAAGACCCGTTAATTTACATACTGACAGGGTAATTCATAGAATTTCGCAGAAAAGTGTCGCAAGCGGCTGGCGCAGAGTGTCCGCGTGCAATTGTCTGCGCCAGGCACGTGCGCTAAAACCGATTTCCGCGCACAGCGTATTCATGGATTTTAGGCTCCCAAACCAGCCGTGGCGCAGAGTATCGCAGCGACCCTGCAGCAGCGCCAGTAACGCCCCCAAGAACGCCCTCGCGCAAGGAAAAGCCATCAAAATCGCTAAATCATCGTAAAGGGCTGCGCTAACCCTGGACCAGTTTACAGGGCTGCCAAACAAGGAACGCAAAGCGGGTAACGTGCATATCAGGGGTACGCATGAAGTTATACACGCGATTAGCCAGGGTACGTGTATTACAGGGGTGCGCGGGAACTTTTACACGCGATTTCAGCAGGGTACGTGTATTTCAGGGGTGCGCGGGAAGTTCCACACGCGAATAGCCTGGGCGCGTGTATTTCAGGGGTGCGCGGGAAGTTCCACACGCGAATAGCCTGGGCGCGTGTATTTCAGGGGTGCGCGGGAAGTTCCACACGCGAATAGCCTGGGCGCGTGTATTTCAGGGGTGCGTGGGAAGTTCCACACGCGAATAGCCTGGGCGCGTGTATTTCAGGGGTACGCGGGAATTATCACACGCGATTTGGCTGGGTACGTGTATTACAGGGGTACACGGGAAGTTTTACACGCGATTCGGCTGGGTACGTGTATTACAGGGGTGCGCGGGAATTCTCACATGCGATTTGGCCAGGTACGTGTATTACAGGGGTGCGCGGGAATTATCACACGCGATTTGGCTTGGTACGTGTATTACAGGGGTGCGTGGGAAGTTACACACGCGATTAGGCTGGGTGGGTCCTCACAGGTGTTCCCTGTACACCCTCGACGGCCCCTGCAGGCAGCCCACAAAACAGGGGACTACCCTGCACACCTGCTCATGTCCCCCTGCACCCCCACCCCCCAGCAGTGCAGGGGCAGCCTCCACCAGGCCCCCACCCATGTCTCCCACCACCCCCACCCCCCAGCAGTGCAGGGGCACCCTCCACCAGGCCCCCACTCATGTCTCCCACCACCCCCACCCCCCAGCATCCAGGGGCACTCTCCACCAGGCCCCCACTCATGTCTCCCACCACCCCCACCCCCCAGCAGTGGAGGGGCACCCTCCACCAGGCCCCCACTCATGTCTCCCACCACCCCCACCCCCCAGCAGTGCAGGGGCAGCCTCCACCAGGCCCCCACTCATGTCTACCACCACCCCCACCCCCCAGCCACCAGGGGCACCCTCCACCAGGCCCCCACCCATGTCTCCCACCACCCCCACCCCCCAGCCACCATGGGCACCCTCCACCAGGCCCCCACCCATGTCTCCCACCACCCCCACCCCCCAGCCACCATGGGCACCCTCCGCCAGGCCCCCACTCATGTCTCCCACCACCCCCACCCCCCAGCAGTGCAGGGGCAGCCTCCACCAGGCCCCCACTCATGTCTACCACCACCCCCACCCCCCAGCAGTGCAGGGGCACCCTCCACCAGGCCCCCACTCATGTCCCCTATCACCCCCACCCCCCCGCCACCAGGGGCACCCTCCACCAGGCCCCCATCCATGTGTCCCACCACCCCCACCCCCCAGCAGTGCAGGGGCAGCCTCCACCAGGCCTCCACCCATGTCTCCCACCACCCCCATCCCCCAGCCACCAGGGGCACCCTCCACCAGGCCCCCACTCATGTCTCCCACCACCCCCACCCCCCAGCAGTGCAGGGGCAGCCCCCACCAGGCCCCCACTCATGTCTCCCACCACCCCCACCCCCCAGCCACCATGGGCACCCTCCACCAGGCCCCCACCCATGTCTCCCACCACCCCCACCCCCCAGCAGTGCAGGGGCAGCCTCCACCAGGCCCCCACTCATGTCCCCTATCACCCCCACCCCCCCCCGCCACCAGGGGCACCCTCCACCAGGCCCCCATCCATGTGTCCCACCACCCCCACCCCCCAGCAGTGCAAGGGCAGCCTCCACCAGGCCCCCACCCATTTCTCCCACCACCCCCACCCCCCAGCCACCAGGGGCACCCTCCACCAGGCCCCCACTCATGTCTCCCACCACCCCCACCATCCAGGGGCACCCTCCACCAGGCCCCCACTCATGTCTCCCACCACCCCCACCCCCAGCAGTGCAGGGGCAGCCCCCACCAGGCCCCCACTCATGTCTCCCACCACCCCACCCCCCAAGCCACCAGGGGCACCCTCCACCAGGCCCCCACTCATGTCTCCCACCACCCCCACCCCCCAGCAGTGCAGGGGCAGCCCCCACCAGGCCCCCACTCATGTCTCCCACCACCCCCAGCCACCATGGGCACCCTCCACCAGGCCCCCACCCATGTCTCCCACCACCCCCACCCCCACCCCCCAGCAGTGCAGGGGCAGCCTCCACCAGGCCCCCACTCATGTCCCCTATCACCCCCACCCCCCCGCCACCAGGGGCACCCTCCACCAGGCCCCCATCCATGTGTCCCACCACCCCCACCCCCCAGCAGTGCAGGGGCAGCCTCCACCAGGCCCCCACCCATGTCTCCCACCACCCCCACCCCCCACCATCCAGGGGCACCCTCCACCAGGCCCCCACTCATGTCTCCCACCACCCCCATCCCCCAGCCACCAGGGGCACCCTCCACCAGGCTCCCACTCATGTCTCCCACCACCCCCACCCCCCAGCAGTGCAGGGGCAGCCCCCACCAGGCCCCCACTCATGTCTCCCACCACCCCCACCCCCCAGCCACCATGGGCACCCTCCACCAGGCCCCCACCCATGTCTCCCACCACCCCCACCCCCCAGCAGTGCAGGGGCAGCCTCCACCAGGCCCCCACTCATGTCTACCATCACCCCCACCCCCCAGCATCCAGGGTCACCCTCCACCAGGCCCCCACTCATGTCTCCCACCAGGCGTTAAGGTCGGGTCCCGCAAAGGGAACTCGTAATGAGGCGTTAAGGGTTTAACGGCGCCGACACCTTTAACGGCGCCGTTAAACCCTTAACACCAGGGTCGTAATGAGGCCCATGGACTCCAAAGAGACACTTCTTCAAGCCATCATGTATAAATCCAGAAGATGAAGAAGGAACAAACCCAGGCGATGGAGTGAAGATGAATACAGAAGAACCGAGTAAGATTAATCCAAAGACAGAAGTGAAAGTGGTTGATGAATCGCCCAGAGGGGGGAGTGTAGAGGAGCTCCCAAATAAAGCCTGCACTCCAATCATCCCTAGATAGATATGATAGAGAGCCGCAATAGGGCTCTGCCCAGTGCCTATCAGAAGAACAGAACCTATTGAAGTACCAATACCAAGAAAACCATGGACAGTAAGGTATCCATTAAGAAAACCCTACCAACAAATGAAAAGAAATGAAGATTGCCTAAGTACAGTCCTGGAAGAAACCAAAAAGGTCCTAATGGAAGACGAATGGTGACGTCACAAGGACCCGGACTGACTTGCAGATAGAAGAACTGACCACCCGAGAATGATGCAAAGAGACGAAATGCCATAAATAAGGATATCATGAACCTAAAGTGAAAGGACAATGTCGAAATGAAAAGAAGTTTAAAGCTGTAAGCAAGATGAAGCCATTTAACCAGTTTACATCTGTAAATATGCTTGGAACCGCAAGAAAGCTAAGAAAACAGTGCTGCTTGCTATGCTTAATAGAAGAATAGTGCGGCAAGCACCATTATACATAATCTACCTCAAAATGAAGCACAGTATTATAAGTGTTTTTCTACTTTGCACAAGAAGCAGAATCAACCCAGGTTACTAAAGGCCAAATGAGAAAGATTCATATTTAGCAAAACGAGAAGAGACGGCTGAAACGAAACTCAGCAGAGGCAACTCGTGCCAAGAAAGCCAAGGTCATACTAATAAAAGAGGCGAACAGTAGCTACATCTAATTGAAACTCAGAACAGAATATCCTGCCTCTGAAAGGTCGAGATAAGAAGACGAAGGCAGGTGGCGGGCTAAATGAGAATCAAATACACAAATCGAGAGAAAAGAGACAAATTCACAGTGTAGGAATCAAGTGACCAGGCGAGCAAGAAGAAGCGAGGGTTCACACCTAAGCTTGGCACCTGACCAGACGGAGATATCAGAACTTTTCCAGACAGAAGATGCAGTCTCGAGGCCAGCCACAGTGAACTAATTGACACATGGCTACTAAAGTGATGATTGATTGTAACCATAATCGGAGGAAGGCCGGGTAACTAAGGGGCACCACGCACCTGGCCGACCATTCTGCGTGCTGCTAAGCGAAGTGGAAAAGTATGCATGGGCTTGGTGCCAACCCAATCACAATAGACCAAATAATCTAGGGTCCTATAGTTAGTAGAACCAATGGAACGTTGTACTTTTAGTGACGTCTACAGTAGTCATTTTTGAAGGAAGGACTTAGACGCCCACCTGACAGTGTTTACCTAATCCCCTCACTTTGTTACCAAATACAAATATAGTACCTATAGTAAAGTTACCTTTTCCTAACCAACAGAATTGCATGTTAACTTTTGAGTGTTACACGTCAATGATGACGATTTTTGTGTATAAATGTTACAACTTGTATGAAGTTTGTTGGAGTTGAAGCGAGAAGGACGATCGCATCACTTGTCATTAAACGGACTCCCTTTGTCAAACCATTGAGTTGTCCTTATTGATTGGTGTTGGAGTAATGAATCTGCACCCCCATCTATCTCACGGTTGCTGCTATCTTGTCTTAAAGTGCTTCTGAGCAAACTCCGACTCTATGGGCCGGTCGGGGATCTCGGAGCACAATTCCATTGACAGAATATTGGGTTGCATTGCGATAGAAAAGATGGTGGTGGTCCCAAAACTGTTATATGTTTTTCAGAATGTCCCTGTGTGGTCAGGAATGGTGTTTATTTAAGAATTGCGGCAGCTGATGCTCCATTTGATGTGGCACCCAAGCCCTACTGGATTAAGTGGGATACGCTGACCAAACCCTATGTGGATGGGGGGATACAGGCTACTGTTGGGTTGGACCCCCAGGTATGCCAGAGCGACACTGGAAGTCTGCAGACTTGAATGGCCCAACTCCTTCCCTCAGGATACACAGAGGACTCAGTCAACAGCAAGTTCAAACCGTGGTTTATTACAGACAAAAGGATGGTTTTAATGTGATATGTCATCAGCATGGCGTCACAAATTGGGCCCTTCTCCAAAAAACCTATTGGGCCACACAATTGGGTATTGTGTATTCTACTACCTATAGTGGACTATACAGATGTTACTCTACTGGCTCTCGCATGTCAGGTGGCTGCCCTAGTCCATCCCCATGTCACTAACTATAACAGTGTGGTGGACTTACCATTGGTTCTTGCCTGTTGCTACCCACCCCTAGGGTACTAAACTATGTTTGGCTAGAGCTGATGTCTGCAGGCCTGGGATCCGCAAAGGTTCTCAGCTCACTGTGTACCTCTTCTTATTTATTTTTATTTATTTATGTGCTAATATCGCCCCGAAAGCCTGCAGGCATCAGGGCCGTGAAACACAAAACAGAGAGGCCAATGGACAAACAACACAAAATTCTGGAGGTATTGATTCGGGACAGACGCTAAGATGACCGTGGCTTATTTAAACAAATGCGTTTTAAGATGACTCCTAAACGTCTGGTAATTGTTCCAACGTTGCACTTCCTGTACCGGGAAGGAGTTCCCCATGCCTGTTACTCAACTGAAACAAGGCACCTTCAACAAACCCTGATCTTATAGACCTTGATGGAGTGTATCTAGAGAATTGTTTCTTCAGATACATCTGGGACGTGCCGTATAGGCACATGTGGACGATTGTCATGGATTTGAATGTAATCCTTTCCTCTATCCTTAGCTATTGTAATGATTTCCTCCTTTCTGTTATGGGCTCTCTGTTCTTTATCCTTTTGATGGTGCGAACAGCATTATTTTCCATGACTTGGCACTTCTCGATTTCTTTCTTTGGGGCCCCCTAACATCAGGGCATTGCCGTAATCCAATTGCCTTAGAATGATGGCCCTAGCAATCGTGGCCGTATTTTCCTCATTTAAGAAAAGACGGCTTGCTCTCAGTAGGTGCAGGTAATACACGTTATTCTTATGAAGGGGTTTAACCTGAACCTCAGACCCCACTAATGCTGCCACCATCTTCCCTAGCGTTTTGACCTACGTCATTACTGGGATGATAGCATCCTTAATACCAAAGGCTTTATAATCTACACCTAATTTTGCTCTGGCCTGGTGTGTTCCAAAAATCAATAGTTACGTCTTGGGATTGTTCAGATACATCCAGCTCTGGTTCATCCACTTATCTATGATGTCATAGATTTCAGTAATTTTGGCACTGTCCCTAAGATGATCCCCTTCCAGTTCGAAGACCAACTGAGTATCGTCGGCGTAGCTCGTAAAGAACATGCCAACGCTCTCCAAAAGGTCACAGAGGCATCTCATATACAAGTTGAATTACAAGGGAGATAAACCTGCCCATTGGGGGACTCCAAATTTAATGTGGGTGGCCTCAGAAAACGTTTCCCCCAGTGCACCCTTGCTTTCCGGTCAGCTAGAAGGGATGTCAACCACGCTAAAGCAGCCGGAGAGCATCCGGCTATTTTATCCAGAACCGTTTGCAGCAGTTGGTGATCCACCAAATCAAGTGCTGCGCTGAGGTTTAACAACATCAGTATCGCCGCCTTTTCCTTGTCCAAGTTTGCAAGCATGCGAGTCTGCAGATCTAACATTGCAGTTTTGGTGCTGTTAGCCACTTGGAAACCTGTTTGTTGCTCGTGTAGAATCCCATGAGTTTCTATATATTTTTGGAATTGGTTTGTTGCTACCGTATCCAAAAATGTTAGAATAAAATTTGAGTTTGTGTTGGGGCGTAAATTGGCAGGATCTTTAGGGTATAGACCTGCCTTCTTGATTAGAGGCGTGATGGTTACCTCTTTAATGCACTTTGGTACTGTGCCCTCCTGAAAGGATGCATTTACAATTCTAGTAAGAACTGGCATGAATAGTTCTTTATTATCCAAGCTGATATTAGCCGGCAAAATATTTTCCGCACATGATGTGGGTTTCATTTTAGCCAGTACTTCAGACAGCTCTTCCTCCGAAACAGGGAGGAAACTAAAATTGGACGATTCACACTCTCTAAATTTTACTATGGGTTGTGATACTGCAGCTACAGGTTCCTCTCTGGATAGGATTATGTTATCTCTAGCCTTCTGAATTTTTGCAGAGAAGGCCTTTTGCACTATTTCACAGTCCTCTTCCGTTGGAATAAATGGAGAAGTAATGACTTTAAGTTTATCAATGCTCTTGAGGATTTCAAAGATTTTACTACTAGCATTCGGAGCTGCTGCTATTTCTTTATTATAGGAATTCCTCCTTGCTTCTCTGATCTCTTTGCTGTATTCTAAATGTATATGTTTCCATCTCTCTTTATTTTCTAGTGTAGGATTTTGTATCCATTTCCTCTCCATGACGCATTTTTTAAGTTTTAACTTATTCAGTTCTCCATGAAACCATATGTGATTGTTATCAGTTGTCCTAACTAGTTTATGTTTTAGGGGCCGAACTGTTCTACCAATTCACAAATATGTGTGGTGAACTGCAGAAGTATATTTTCGCATGAATCATTGTCCTGGATACTGTGTTGGATTAGTTTCCGACAGGGTATCAATTGATCAGGACTTATATTTTTAAAATTGCGACTACACACCTTCATGTGTGTGTTACAGTTAGCTATAGATGGGTTTTTTAACACAACATCAATGGAGACCGTAAAGTGGTCCGACCAAATACAGGGTTCTGTAATGACATTCTGAGTGTCTAAATTTTGGGTTATAGCCCAGTCCAATTGGTTACCCTTAAATGTGGTAGGATTCTTATTTATCCCTACATAATCTAGATTATTCATGATTTTTTCCAGTTGGATCGCTTTGTCATCCGCCGCCGCCGAGACTGGCGGATACTTCCGCATTGCCGCTTGCAGTATGGGTTTAGAGGTTGGTAGTCCTTCCTCTATTTCCACAGCTCTATCTGCCATTCCAGTTTCCTCAGCGCATAGCCAGCCGGGAGTATTTATTCCTCCTCCTCCCGGCGGACACTGCGTTGCAACCCCCACTGGATTGTTTCCTAACTTCCGGGTTTTCGCTTGCTGCTGACTCCGCTCAGAACGTCAGTGCTTTCTTGTCTCCTACTGTCTTCGTCCTCTGTACGAAGTTTCTTTCACCCCACTACTTTGCTGTCTCTTACCTGTTTTCTCCCGGCCTTTCGCCCGGCTCGCGTCTCCTTCCTCCGAGACCCGGAGCCCGGTCCTCCCTCTGCTTTCTTTCGCTTCCACTCCTTCTCCATGTTCCTACTCCTGTCGGAGTTCCGGTTATTTTTCCCTTTCTTTTTCCTCCTCTTACCTGTTACTCGTGCTTCTTGTGTTCTGCCTGGCAGCACTGGATTCCAACCACACCTACCTGCTTAACGTTTGCTGCGGATCCTCATCGCCATTTGGTCTGTGCCTCTTCCTGCTACAGTCTTCCTTCCCGTCTACAGCACCACTTCGGAAGTTCCTAGTTGAAGTCGGACAGAGTGCATCGTGGTGCCAAATAAGGGTTTTTTCTGCCGCTTGGCTTTTTCCCTTGTTCTTTCAGCTTGTTCCCGGAAAGGGAGCCATGGGCTTGCTGTTCCATCAGCATTCACTGTAGCTTCCCTCCGTGACAGGCATTTACCATCTAAAAAGGAGAAAGACTACCTCGCCAGACGAAACCTGTCCTCCAAAAGCTTCGACTCAAGTAGCTCAGGTGAGGAGAGTGTGGAAACAAGGGGTGAGGTGGGAGTAAAAGGATCACAGAAAGGACAGATTGCAACGCCCAAGCATAACAAGATGTCGGCGGAGGAACAAGTTCAAGAGCTTTGGAAAGCCTTTCAAGCCATGTCCTTAGAGTTACAGGGAGTGAAGACAGAGAATGCCCTTCTCAAACAAATGGTGTCGGCAAGAGAACATCCTCCAGCGGAATTACCTCCCATGCCACTCTCCTCTGGGAAGTTTGACAGCTCTCCCAAAAGGGTGAAAGAGTTTCTGGAGGCTTGTACCACCTTTAGGCCCCGCACTTCCACAACCGACCAGGCTAAGGTTGGATTCCTAATCTCAAATATGACTGGGAATGCGTTGACGTGGGCAAATCCATTGGTAACCAGTGCCAATGCGATACTGCAGGATTTTGTGGGATTCCAGAACCTGCTCAAACAGACCTTCGAAAGACCTGAGCTATCTTTTACTGCTTGTGAGGACTTGTTGGACGTCAGACAAGGTTCTTTGGACGTCTTATCCTACAATTCTTCCTACAAGACCTTGGCGGCTGGGGCGGGTTGGCCGGAACTGGCCCAGTACGCAATCATCCGGAGGGGCTTAATGGAGGAGATCAAAAGCAAACTAGCCAGATCTCCTCGTTCACCAACTTTTTCTGATCTACTTGCTGCTGCTCTTCACATAGAGTTTAGACTCCAGGAAAGAAGATCAGAACGTCGCAAGCAACGCACTTGAGGATCCTTGCCGGAACCCCTTCCACATCCTTCCCCTCTCACTCTCCTATAAAGTCTTCAGACGAACCTATGCAAATTGGAGCTACAAGAGCACCCCTATCAGCAGCGGAAAGACGAAGGTGGAGAGAAAAAGGACTATGTGCATACTGTGGTTCGGGTCAGCATCTCTTGAAGGACTGTTCAGAGGTACCCAGCAAGAGATCGGAAAACGACTACCCTCGGCGCCAGTAGGGACAGGCATCCGAGGGTTATCAAGTTCTATTACACGTCCCTTCCTACGTTTCTCTCTCAGTTTCAGCTCCAGATTCCAAAGAAGATCGAGGCTCATGGTTCTGTCTGTGGCCCTCAAACTGGAGGGTAAGCAAGTTGAGTCTTTAGCTCTGTTGGACTGCAGAGCTGCGGGAAACTTCGTAGATACACTGTGGGCTGACACAGTGGGCCTACGTAGGATCGCCCGCCAAGAAGGCCAGCAGGTCGAAGGTGTGGACGGATCTATTCTGTCCTCCGGTCTTATAACACATTCCACGGAGGACCTGTTCATGACCGTCAATCATCACACGGAAATGCTGAAGTTCTACATCATACGAGCAGCCCATTTCCCCATTATTCTTGGGATTCCCTGGCTCTGGAGACACAATCCTCACATTGATTGGACTAACAACCAGTTGAGCTTCTCTTCCACCTACTGTGCCACCAATTGTCTTCCCTTGAAAGATCGGTGTGATCTACAGTCGGTAACAATTATTCCGGATGCCCACCCTGGTGTGCATGCTCTACCCCGGTACTGCTCACCCTTTGAAGAGGTATTTCAAGAGAATCATCATGCCAGATTACCCCCACACCGAACAGAGCACTGCACCATCGATATAGAGACTAACGCTCTAGTGCCGTTTGGTAGAATGTTCTCCCTCACACAGTCAGAGAAACAAGTGTTAAGAGGTTATCTGGATACCAACTTGAAGAATGGCCTCATTCAGCCCTCCAGATCCCCCGCAGGGGCTTCTTTGTTCTTCATTAAGAAAAGAGGTACCGATGAGTTTAGGCCTTGCATAGATTATAGGGGTCTAAATAAGGTCACTATTCGGGATCGCTACCCGATGCCTCTCATCACGGACATCATTGAGGTAGTCCAGGGGGCTAAGGTGTTCACTAAACTTGACCTAAAGAATGCATACCACCTGCTCCGCATAGCCAAGGGCAATGTGTGGAAGATACCGGGTAATGCCATTTGCCCTGGTGAACGCGCCCGCGGTGTTCCAACGGTTTATGGACCGAATGTTTTCAGTCATGCTCACAGTTTCCGTAATTATCTACCTGGACGACATTCTCATCTTTTCCTCCAACATGGAAGAACATATTCCTCATGTCACTCAAGTTTTGGACCGTCTTCAAAGAAACCAACTATTGGTCAAGGCAGAGAAATGCGTTTTTGCTGTTCCTTCAGTACAATATCTAGGGTACATCCTATCGGAGGAAGGTATTGCCATGGATCGAAACAAGGTTCAAGCTATTCTTGATTGGCCTGCCCCTACTTCCATTCGAGAAGTACAAAGATTCCTTGGACTATCCATTTTCTACAGACGATTCATACCAAACTTTTCTGAGGTGGTGTACCCCATCACCCGTCTTCTCAAGAAGAATGCTCTCCCTTTTCAATGGTCAACCGAAGCTGAAAGTAGCTTTTCTCTTCTCAAAGGACTCTTCTGTTCTGCCCCAATACTATGGCATCCGGACCAGACGTTACCCTTTATCTTGGAGACAGATGCCTCTGCCATTGCCATTGGAACAGTTTTGTTACAGACAGTGAGTGGAGTGGAACATCCTGTAGCTTATCTGTCTAAAACCCTCTCTCTCAGCCAATTTAACTACTCAGTTCTTGAAAAAGAACTATTGGCGATGAAGTTAGCGTGTGAAGAGTGGCGGCACATTCTTATAGGGGCTCGACATCGGTTTACCATTCGGACAGATCACAAGAACCTGAGGGTACTGCAAGATATGGAGTGTTCGAATTCCTGACACGCCCGGTGGGCTTATCTGTTTTCTCAATATGATTTTCAAATCACCTACATTCCCGGAACTTTGAACCGCTTGGCAGACGCATTGTACCGCATGGATTTGAGTCGGGAGAAGACATCGGATCGCACTGAGCCACTGTTTCAGAGAAACCAGATTCTGGTCTTAGTAAGCTCTTTTCTTCAAGAGGTGAAGGCCGCTGTCATTCCGGAGTTTGCCCGATTACCGCTTCACCCCAATTCTCACTATCAAGAGAAAGATGGCTGGGTATTTTACAAGAATCGACTATACATCCCAGCAGGTCTGTTACGAAAGAAGATATTAAACTGGTGCCACAATCCACGCACTGCAGGCCATAGAGGCTCGGAAGGTACCATGGAACTAATCTCAAGAGCGTTCCTCTGGCCCAATCTGAGAAGAGAGATATTGGAATACGTAAGAGCATATCCTATCTGCGCCAGAGCCAAATATCCTACAGGCAAACCCCTTGGACTGCTTACTCAAGCGGAACTCCCCTCTCGACCCTGGGGGCTAATATCCACAGATTTCATAGTGGATCTTCCATTGTCTGACTCATGTACTTGTATAATGGTCACGGTGGATACGTTTTCTACAATTGCACATTTCTCTCCCCTCCCGGTTCTTCCCAGCGGCACGATGATGGCTGAAGTTTTTGCCAGAGACATCTTCAAATTACATGGGATTCCGGATAAGATTATTTCGGATCGAGGGAGCCAGTACGTCTCAAAGTTTTGGAAGACTCTTTGTGTCAGACTAGGTATAGAAAGAGCACTTTCCTCTGGATTTCATCCTCAAACCAATGGCCAGACCGAACGCCTCAATGCCACTTTGGAGCAGTATCTGAGATGTTACGTCAATCGACACCAAGACAATTGGGTTTCCCTGCTTCCTACAGCGGAGTTCACCTACAACAACACCAAGCATTCAGCTATAGGACTTTCCCCTTTCTACTGCACCTATGGTGTTCACCCCAAAGCTTTTCTGCTCAATGTTCCCAGTCTCTCCAACTCCCCAGCAGCGGAAGAAGTTCTACAGAACATTGCAGCAGCACAGGCCTCTGCTTTGCAAAGCCTGGAAGTCAGTAGAAGACACAATAAGGGTCAGGCCGACAAACATCGCAAAGAATGCCCGGAGTTGAAGGCAGGCGAGAAGGTGTGGTTGTCCACCAGGTTCTTGCCCAGATGGACACATCCTTCTAAACTATCTCCTCGCTTCTTGGGTCCTTTCCCTATCCTCTCTAGAATCAATCCTGTCACGTATAGGCTTCAGCTCCCTGCTACCCTCAGTCTCATCCATCCGGTTTTTCATTCTTCCCTTCTTCAATCCTTCATAGCTGACCCACACCGCAGACCGGTTCCCCGTCAGGTTCTCTTCCCTGAGAGGAACAAGGATGAATATGAGGTGTCCTCCATACGGGACTCTAGGTATTATAGAGGCCGTTTGGAGTACTTGCTGTCCCGGAAGGGCTACCCCGAGTCAGAGGACTCTTGGGAATCCGCTTCGCAGGTACATGCCCCTCAGTTACTTTCCAGATTCCATCGCTTACATGCAGGTAAGCCTGGGTTTTCCCGCACTGGAGGGGGGCATACTGTCATCCACCGCCGCTGAGACTGGCGGATACTTCCGCGTTGCCGCTTGCAGTATGGGTTTAGAGGTTGGTAGTCCTTTCTCTATTTTCATGGCTCTAGCTGCCGTTCCAGTTTCCTCAGCGCGGAGCCAGCCGGGAGTATTTATATTTTTATAGAAGCCGTGGTGGATCTGCTTTGAGACCACTCCACGACCTCAGCCCGGGCCAGGCAATACAGGAGCAAAAAGCCTTGAAGCAGAAAAAACCTCCTGGGTAGTTCGGAAGTAATTGGAGCCATGGGACTGAATGAAACTGTATCCGGAGCAGATCCAGCAGGTGCGCGGTGTACCAAATAGGAGCGTTAGAATTAGGAAAATAGTCCCAAAAGGGAAGAAAGGAAAAGCTGGAAGGAAAAGCAGGTAACTGCAATAAGGAGGGAGGGGTCAGTGCCGTGACACCGAAAAATGGGGAAACACAGAAAGAAAGAAACAGCCAACAGAGGAGAGCCACAAGGAGAGAGGGCCAGGTAAGGAGAAAACGTAGCCGGAGGGCAACGAGAGGGACAGAGCTTCGGAACGAAGCAGAAGGGAAAACAGCGTTATGACCGCGAAGCAGGAGGATAGCAAGAGGGTTGCAACGCGTCGCCAACGGGGAGAGAAGGAAGGAAGTACTCTCCGCGGACGGACAAAACAAGAAAGACTAGAGCGCTGCAGCAAGACACAGGAAGGCGTGGTGGAACAATCAAGGGTGGCTAAGCCGCACCCGCGGCAACCACCGCCATCCAGCCCAGAATGGGACAGTATGCCCCCCTCTAATACCCGCACCCCCTGGTTTCCCGGGATGGGTACGATGGAAATGTCTCAAGAGTCTGGGGGCCCTTACAACATGTGCAGGCTCCCATGAATCTTCAGAACTGGGGTAACCCTTCCAGGAGATAAGGTACTGGAGGCGTCCCCTATAATACTGAGAGTCTCGGATCTTGGAGACTTTGTATTCTTCTTGTGAGGCATCTCGGGAGGTGCTCTGTGGGGAGCAGGTTTGCGGTCGGGATCAGGAATATATTCCTTAAGAAGAGAGGAATGAAAAACAGGGTGAATGCGACTGAGATCAGGAGGTTACTTAATCTTAAATGCCACCGGGTTAATTCTCCCCAGGATGGAAAGGGACCCAGGAAACGGGGGGACAGCTTTGAAGGACGGACCCATCTGGGCAAAAACTTGGTCGAGAGCCATACCTTAGTTCCCCTTCCCCATTCCGGAACAGGGCGCCAATGGCAATCTGCTTGTCTCTTGTAAAGCCTGAGACTCTTCTCAAGGGTGATCTTGGCTGTCTGATGAGCTTGGGAAATATCAGTCAAGATGGATTCTACAGCTGGGGAGTTACTGGGGTGAGAGGAAATAGGTAACAAAGCCCTGGGATGAACCCCATAAGTGCAATAGAAAGGGGTAAATCCAGTGGCCGTGTGTCCGGAGTTGTTATAGGCGAACTCTGCCGTGGGAAAAAGCAGTACCCAGTTATTCTGCAATTGGTTACTATAACATCTAAAATATTGCTCAAGGGTGGCGTTAAGTCTCTCCGTCTGACCATTAGTCTGGGGATGGAACCCGGAGGAGAGAGCTCGATCAATACCCAACCGCTTGCAGAGTGCTTTTCAGAACTTAGAGATGTATTGACTGCCTCGGTCAGACGTGATCTTGTCTGGAAGGCCATGTAGGCGGAAGATGTCTCTCGCAAACACCTCGGTCATCTTAACAGCAGTCGGTAAACCCGGGGGAGGAGAAAAGTGAGCAAACTTGGTAAGAGAATCAATAGTCACCATAATGCAAGTACAGGAGTCTGAGGGAGGAAGGTCGACTATAAAATCAGTCGAAATGTGGCCCCAAGGACGTTGAGGTATGTCTGGCTGTGTGAGAAGACCAAAAGGCTTGCCTATGGGATTCTTAGCTATGGCACAAACAGGACAAGCCACGATGTAGGATCTGACGTCTTCCTTTATCTCTGGCCAGTAAAAGGTCCGTCTAATGAGTTCTGCCGTGTTAGACTGACCTCTATGACCTGCAGTCTTGGAGTCGTGACACCAGCATATAATCTTCTTTCTGAGGTGGCCAGGGGTATGTACAAACGATCTTGAAAGAACCAAAGGCCGTCTATTACTTGGTAGGAGGAAGACAGTTTGTGTTCATTAATCAAGGGATCCTCAATCATGGCTTCCTTGACCTCTTGAAGAAAGATGTTAGTTTGTGCCACGATGCGGCCAACAGGAAACATGGGTTCAGGCCCGTCAGATTCAGAAGCAGGATCCGACCCTTTACTTGACAGAGCGTCGGCCAAGACATTCTTAGACCCAGGAAGATATGTTATCAGAAAATTGTATCGGGCAAAGAAGTAGGCCCATCGGGCCTGACGGGAGTTAGAACATTCCATGGCTTGCAGTACCTTGAGGTTCTTATGATCCGTGCGAATCAAAAACGGATGCTTAGAGCCCAACAAAAGATGACGCCATTCCTCACAAGCCAATTTTATAGCCAGTAACTCCTTCTCCAATACTGAATAGTTCAATTGACGAGCTGTGAGCGTGCGGGAGAGATATGCTACAGGGTGTTCGACCCCCTCTGTGGCTTGAAGAAGAGCGGCTCTGATAGTGGCCGAGGAAGCATCTGTCTCTACTATGAACTGTTTGTCTTGATCGGGTTGCTGCAGGATAGGGGCGGAGCAAAATAAGGATTTGAGCTGCTTAAAGCTCTCATCAGCTGCAGAGGACCATACTAACGGACCTGCATTCTTCTTCAATAGGGAGGTTAAAGGTAATACCGTCTCAGAAACTCCAGGGATAAATCTTCTATAGAAATTAGCTAAACCTAGAAACCGTTGAACCTCCTTGATGGAAGAAGGAGTGGGCCAATCGAGAATAGCGGAAACCTTACGTGGGTCCATGGAAATACCACGCTCTGAAAGAATGAACCCAAGGTAAGGTATGGAGGTAACCCCAAATTGACATTTCTCTGGTTTGGCCAGTAAACTGTTCTTTTGGAGTCTGTCCAATACGGCAAGAACGTGAAGCTCATGGTCCTTCTCATCTTTGGAAAATACCAAAATATTGTCCAGGTAGATAATTACCGAAAAGAACAGTAGGTCTGAGAACAAACGGTCCATAAACCGCTGAAATACTGCTGGGGCGTTGACCAAACCAAGTGGCATTACCCTATATTCGTATAGCCCAAAAGGTGTACGAAAAGCAGTCTTCCATTCATCCCCCTTAGCAATGCGTAGTAAATGGTAAGCATTGCGGAGATCTAATTTGGTGAAAATCTTGGCGTCTCGCACAGCCTCTAATATCTTCGTAATATGAGGCATGGGGTAGCGATCTCTTATAGTGACCTTATTGAGACCTCTGTAATCAATACAGGGCCTTAATTCATTGGAATCCCTCTTTTGAGATGAAGAACAAAGGGGCTCCTGCTGGGGATTTGGAAGGTTGTATGAGACCGTTGTGGAGATTGGTATCAAGGTAGGTTCGCAAAACAGCCTTCTCTGTTTGGTAAAGAGGAAACATCCGGCCAAACGGAACTAAAGCGTTGGGTACCAAGTCAATTGCGCAGTCTTCTGGCTGATGAGGTGGCAAAATGGCAGGCTTTACTTCCTTAAAGACGCCTTGGTATTGTACACAGAAGCGCGGTAAGACATGGATGCTTACATATTCTTGGTTGAGAAGCGGAACAAGCTGCAGTTTGGCATAAGCCGGTTGAGGAAGGCAGTGCTGTTTGCAATAGTCAGATTCAAAACTCAGCCAATTTAATGCCCAATCCACCTGAGGATTGTGTCTGCGGAGCCAGGTAATACCCAGTATAACTGGGAAGTGAGCAGCCCTTATGATGTCAAACTTGAGTGTTTCAACATGCTGAAAAATCCAAACCTGGAGTTCTTCAGTGGTCTGTGTAATGAGCCCTGAAGAGAGCGGCGTACCATCCACCCCCTCCACAGGTTGTCCTTCCTTACGAGTAAGTCTTTTAAGACTGAGTTTAGCGGCCCACAAAGTGTCAACAAAGTTACCGGCGGCACCGCAACCCAAGAGTGCTAGGGTCTCCACCTGTTGATCATCGATCTTCACACTAACATTAACTACCATGAGTCGGGAATCTTATTGGACTTCTCGGGTAGAAATGGAGAGAGTTACATAGTGACTGGCCGATACGGTTAAAGCCCGGACTCTTGTCCCCTTTAGGTACGCGGTTGCTCATTTCCCGAGCGTCTTGGTGGTAGTTCAGAACAGTCTTTAAGTTGATGCTTGTCTGAGCCACAGTAAGCACACAAACCTCTCTCTCTTCGGCGTCTTCTTTCTTGCGCAGAGAGTGGTGCCCGGGTAGTTCCGATCTGCATTGGTTCTTCTCGGGGAAAGGATGGTATAGAACTAGAGGTAGTAGGCAGATCACTACTAGAAAGATTTCCTTGATAGCGTCTTCTTTCAAGACGCCTTTCCTGGAGTCTGAACTCAATCTGTAGTACAGTGGATAAGAGATCAGAAAAAGAGGTAGGTAGTGGAGCGCGAGCCAGCTCGTCCTTTAGGTCCTCTTTGAGACCCCTGCCGAATATTTCTTATTGGGCCTGTTCCGGCCAGCCCGCAGTAGCAGCCAAGGTCTTGAAGGTAGTGATGTAGGAAAGAAGATCCGAATTGCCCTGACGCACATCCAATAAGTCTTCGCAGGCGGTATAGGTCAGTTCTGGCCTTTCAAAGGTCTGTTTTAACAAAGCCTGAAAACCGGCATAATCTTGCAACACTAGGTTCTCTCCGGTGACAAAAGGAGTAGCCCAAGCCAATGCATTGCCTGTCATATTGGAAATCAAAAATCAGACCTTTGATTGGTCTGTAGCGAACATTCGGGGTCCAAAAGTGAAGTACACGGTAGCTGCTTCTAAGAATTCCTTCAGCTTTTTGGGAGAACCGTCAAACTTTCCTGAAGGTAGAGCCATCGGAGGTAACTCCTGAGGAGGTGACTCGTGACTGGAAACCAATTGTTTGAGGACTATATTTTCCGCCTTCACTGTCTGCAGTTCTTGTGATAGGCTGTGAACTGCTTTCCAAAATTCTTGGACTTGCTCCTGCAACTGTTCGGGGGTAGCCATAGTAACTGGCGTTGCAAACTGTCACTAGTCCCCTCTCTACCACCTTGTGGGTATGCTTCTAAGGGTCCGACCTCCCCAACCGTGGCACCACTCCCCTGACCTGTAGCTCCAGAATCCGCTTCTTCTATACCTTGACGGTGTGCTCGGTAGCCCTTCTCCTTTTTAGGTGCTGGTGATCTGACCCGGATAGAAGCCGTGGTGGATCTGCTTTGAGACCACTCCACAACCTCAGCCCGGGCCAGGCAATACAGGAGGAAAAAGCCTTGAAGCAGAAAAAACCTCCTGGGTAGTCCGGAAGTAATTGGAGCCACGGGACTGAATGAAACTGTATCCGGAGCAGATCCAGCAGGTCCACGGTGTACCAAATAGAAGCAGAGCGTTAGAATTAGGCAAATAGTCCCAAAAGGGAAGAAAGGAAAAGCTGGAAGGAAAAGCAGATAACTGCAATAAGAAGGGAGGGGTCAGTGCCGTGACACAGAGAAATGGGGAAACACAGAAAGAAAGAAACAGCCAACAGAGGAGAGCCACAAGGAGAGAGAGCCAGGTAAGGAGAAAACATAGCCGGAGGGCAACAAGAGGGACAGAGCTTTGGAACGAAGCAGAAGGGAAAACAGTGTTATGACCGCAAAGCAGGAGGATAGCAAGACGGTTGCAATGCGCCGCCAGCGGGGAGAGAAGGAAGGAAGCACTCCCCGCTGACGGACAAAACAAGAAAGACTAGAGCGCTGCAGCAAGACGGAGGAAGGCGTGGTGGAACAATCAATGGCGGCTAAGCCGCACCCGCGACAACCACCGCCATCCAGCTCGGAATGGGACACAAGCTGCGTGCTGCCTAAAAAGTTGTCACCATGTCAGATACCCCAATAATTCACCTATGTAAAGCATTCCCCAGACATAGTGCCAAAATTACTAAATATCATGCTGAGTGGGTGAAAGGGACTGCTGGAAATATGTACCTGTCATGGCCATAAGAGAGCACTCACTGTAAACATGTGCACATACTTACATGCCACAAACAAGGTCAGGAAGCTCAAGAGCAGGCTAAGGGTATTAGCACTCTGGAAGGCCTGTGAGGAAGAAACAGAGGGGCCTAAGAAGGAATGGATGATTAATATGTGTCAGGGTGGAGGGGCAGCACCCCGTAGCACCACTGCCGTAGTACCACCGCCTCCTCCCTCTGAGAAAAGTGCTCACACACAGCCAACAGCTCCACCAGCCTAGGCAGACAGCCACACACAATTCACAGTACCACTTCCACATGCGGAGAGCACACCAGGCTCCACCATCCCAGGAATATACACAGTGCAGGCAGCAGCTGTAGGGTGTAGTAATCCCAGGTATGAATACCCTGATGAGGAAAGTAATGACAATAGGAAATGGGTGAAAGTGCTGAAATCACAAATAGTGCAAATGGATATTGAAACATGGTACAGCTCAGAGACACAGTTAAGGGAGGAGAAAGAACATAGAGGACTACATAGCTTAGAAAAGCAGCTAAAAGCAGCCAAGGAAGAGCTCCAGAGAGTGAGAGGCATCCAGATAGATGGGCACAGGGCAAGAAGCGTATCCCTAGGTAATGGGGATAGTGGAGAGACTATGATGAAACCATAGAAATGGGTAGGAGGAAAATATTGTTAAAACTCAAAGGGAAAGGCACTGAAAATAGGTATGTGAAGAGAGTAGAGTGTGAAGAAATAAAGGAAGCAGCCAGGGAGGAAGTCGGGAGGGAAAAACAGGCAGAGATAGAGCAAAATGCACAGAGGGAGAAAGAGAGGGAACAGAGAGAAGCAGCAGAGAAGATGCAGAGAGAGGAACAGGAAAGACAAAGAAGGAAGAGGGAGGTAGGGGAAAGGGATGAGTATGTAAAGAGGATAAATAAGAAGAACGGTGAGCGGAGCTGAGAGCCGAGGCGAGAGCCAGTCTGCTGCAGTCCTGTAGCCTATCCACATCATTTTGGCAGGAAGTTCGTTATTTGATCCAAGAACACCGCGGAGCGGTGAGCGGAGCTGAGAGGCGAGGTCAGAGCCAGTCTGCTGCAGTCCGCTGCAGACGCGAAGTAAGAGCGCGATGGAGCCAGAAGTACAACCTCCATTAGCGCTAACAGAAAACGCCAGGAGTTCCAGCTTGAAGCCTGAACTGACAGATGAACATGGCGTGGCCCGGCTGAAGTCAAAGCCGAAATTGAAAGCACCATTTAATAAAGAGGGTGCCGACCCTATGTTGGTGGCCGAAGATCTCCGGGAATTTGTGGACACCCGAACTGAAAAACCGAGAGCCCCCAGAGAGAAAACGATAGTAAAGACCCAACCAAGATCGACATTAACTGGCTTACCGGCATTATGGGCTTCGGCGTCGGCGAGTGTTCCTGGAATGTCGCTGCCCAACTCCGACTCCGTATCGCCTTCGGTGAATGGATGGCGAATACACCGAGTGGCGGAGGTGGAGGAGGCGGGGACTGGCCGGCGCAAGTTTTTTACGGACGCGACCGTTCCAAAGGAGCCGTTCATCCCGGACGTCTGCGTTCCCATCTCGCCTTGCAGCGCCGCAGTGGGGGCTCCGCATACCGTCCTGGAGACGAGTGGTAGCAATGCTAGGGCTGTCGGAGGACGGCCGGCGTCGGGACCTTCGCGGGGCCTCGGTTGTGGGGTAAGCGGGGGGAGCCGAACGCCGAGGAAGTTGGCCGGAAAGATCAGAGGGTTGAGGATAGTCCCCTCAACGCAACGCCTCAGCCAGATCCTTTGTTTGTGGACACTGAGCCACCGAGGGGCAGGATCTGAAGAAATTAAAGAAAACGCACTTCTGTAACGCTCACCTGATTCCCGTAGAGGCGCCGGTCTTGACTGGGCGTATACCGTATCTGCAAAGGTGATGTGTAACACACGGCTGGCTCTTTGGGCTGGACCTCTGTGCACTGTATGTCTGACTTGAAGGGTAAGATGTCTGCAGATAGAAAATATGGGATTAAGGAACTGGGTTATTGAATGTCTCTCTCTTCTTCCCTTTCTCTTCTCCTGTAGATCCCCAAAGGTTAACGCTCTCACCTTAGGTAAGTGAACGCCGTGCTCTCCATCTGCCTCGGGGCAGGGTGCTGTAACCAGTTTCTTCACTGGATAAGGGGAGCAGGCCTCTTGACTTCAGAGGACTGCTGTCCGTCGTTTACTGCACGAACGGTAAGTTTCGAGTAATTCTAATGTCTTTAAAGTCTTTAGTAATGATGTTTCTTGTTTTGCAGGGTTCCGGCGATGGCGGATGACGGGCTGAAGTGAGTTGAAGATGGAGCCCGTGTGATGAATAGAAGCGCCTGGAAGCACGTAAGTAAGCGCTTGTTGCCTGCTTCACGATGCGCTCTAACTGTCTTTTTATTTTGCAGGTACAAGTTCGGAGCGGCTGCAGGGTGCCGGAATACCCACTGGGTTAGATGTGGAAAGGAGTAATGGCACGTGAGTATTAAAGTTCCCCAATGTCTTTAAACGCACCTTGTTTTGTCTTTCAGATGCGGGATGCAGCGCCGAAGGCCTCCGGAGCGTGCGAAGAGTTGGTAAGCTTTTGTCTTTCAGATGCCGGAATGCAGTGTGAAGACCTCCGGAGCGCACGAAGAGTAGGTAAGCCTTTGTCTTTCAGATGCCGGAATGCAGCGCGAGGCGTTGATGACAGCCGATGGACCAGGTAAGTGAAGAGCTGTCACTGAAGACCGTAATGCTAACCTGTTCTTTCTTGTCTTTATAGGTGTTGCTGAAGACTGGATTCAGAATGGTAAGCCTTTTTCCTTAGGCCCAGGATCAGATGCAGAAGACACGATGAGCGTTCTGCTGCAGAGGATGCAGAATAACGCAAAGCAAGATTCATCCATCGGGTGTGGTTTAAATAGCCTCCTGTAGTGCTTAGGTGTCTCCTTCCACAGCCACGCCTAGGTAAGAAAAGAGTTCCTGCTTTCCAGAAGCGTTCCAGTGTTCTGAATCTAGGGAGTGGCTCCTGCCCCACCCAACAGGAAAAGTAGTTCCAAACAGAAGAGGATCAGAGGCTCAACTGGCAGGCAAGTAAGCAGCATGGTCTGCTGCAGGTAAGTCCACCCAAGCATTATGAGCCCGGCGCTTCCAGCGCTGGGACTGGGCATATTTATGAGCCTGGCGCCACTGGCGCCAGGACTGGGTCCAAAAGGTCCCAATTGGGACTGGTTGGCACTCGGAACCTGGGTTATGGATCTGCTTCCAAGGGAGTTGGGAAAACCCTGACCTTTTGGAAGCAGAGATCATGACAGTACCCCCCCCTCAAGGCCCCTCCCAAACCGGGCTTCTCCGGGGGTTTTGGCTTGTCAGGAAATGTTCGGTGAAATCTTTTGATTAGGCGAGGAGCGTGGACATATTCAGCAGGTTCCCAGGATCTCTCTTGGGGGCCGTAGCCTTTCCAGTCAATTAGGTAAAATAGTTTAGATTTGGAGATCTTGGAGTCCAGAATGCTTTTGACTTCAAACTCGAGTTCTCCATCAACTAGGATAGGTTTTGGAGATTTAGTTAGTCGGGTTTGAGGTTGCACGGGTTTTAATAGAGAGACGTGGAAGACCGGATGTATCGTCATGTGCGGGGGCAAGTCCAACTTGACCGCTACTGGGTTTACTATGGTAGTGATGGAATAGGGACCAAGGTATCTTGGGTTGAATGTGCGTGGCACTTTTAGAGGTATATATTTGGTGGATAACCAGACTTGATCCCCTACTTGATATTGAGGGGCTTCCTTCCGATGTTGATCTGCTCCTTTCTTGTATTGTTCTTTAGCCCTTTGAAGGTGAGAAACAGCTTCCTTAAAGGCTTGGGTGATTGTAGAATGCAGGTAGTCTACTGCTGGTGTTTCAAGATCTTGGAGGGGATCCAACTCCGAGGTTCGAGGGTGACTGCCGTACAAAAGAAAAAACGGGGTTTTCCCAGTTCCCGAATGGACAGAGTTATTGTAGGCATATTCGGCTATCCAAAGGATGTCTTTCCAAGTTTTTTCAGTTTGTTGCAGCATGCAGCGTAAATACTGTTCCAGAGTTTGATTGGTCCTCTCGGTTTGTCCGTCGGTCTGAGGGTGGTGACTGGTCGATAGTCTCACATCAATTTGAGCCGACCGACAGCAACTTCTCCAAAAATGAGAAATAAATTGACTACCTCGATCCGAAATTAGAACCGAAGGAAAACCGTGCAGTCGGACGATGTTTTTGTGAAATTCTCGGGCCAGAGTTGCTGCTGTTGGCAAGCCTTTGAGCGGAATGAAATGCGCCATCTTGGAGAATAAGTCCACGTTTACTAGAATCGTATTGTATCCGGAGCATGGAGGTAGATCGGTGATGAAGTCCATAGAAAGCGTATGCCAAGGGCGAGGTGGGATGTCAATAGGGCGTAAGAGGCCTGCTGGTCTTTCCTTTTGACTCTTGTTTTGGGCGCATACTCCACAGGACATTATAAAGTCTCTGATATCTTTTTTCCAAGACGGCCACCAGAAGTAGCGCTTGATCTTTTCTGAGGTCTTGGCCATACCGGGATGTCCTTCCATTAAAGAATCGTGATAACAAGAGATTACTTTTTTCTGTAAATCTGTGCTGGGTAGGTATAATCGTTCTTGGAAATACAATAAGTTGTCCTTTACTGCAAAGTCCTTTCCCTGCAGATGCCAATTCTGTATGTCTGCTGGAGTTACAAGTTGCCTGGCCTTATCCTTAACTTCCTCTATGGATTCTGTGGCGATTACACCCAGAATTCTTTGTTCGGGAATGATTGGTACAGGTTTAGGGTTGATCAAGTGTTCTTCCACTCCCATCCGAGAAAGGGCATCAGCTTTACCGTTCTTTGTACCAGGTCGATAGGTAATTATGAAGTCAAACTCGGCAAAGAATAATGCCCAACGGAGTTGTCTAGAGGATTGGGCTTTTGCGGTTTTCAAATATTGCAGGTTTCGGTGATCCGTAATCACAGTAACGGTGTGTCGGGCCCCCAGCAGATAATGCCGCCAAGCCTTAAAGGCAGACTTGATAGCCAGAAGTTCCTTGTCAGTAATCGTGTAATTGATTTCAGGAGGCGAGAATTTGCGGGACCAAAATGCCACGGGATGCAACTGATTGGTTACCGGGTCCTTTTGTGATAGAACTGCCCCCATGGCAAGGCTTGAAGCATCAGTGTCCACGATGTAGGGGAGTTCGGGACGAGGGTGTTTTAAGATTGGTGCAGAGATAAATTTAGTCTTCAAATCCTGGAAAGCTTGTTCCGCCTCGGTAGACCATTCAAAACGTTTGTTTTTCTTTAACAAGGCAGTGATGGGCTGGACTATTCGAGAGAATTCGGGGATAAACCTGCGGTAAAAGTTAGCGAAGCCTAACATGCTTTGCACACCTTTTATGGAGGATGGTGATGGCCATTTGAGAACTGCATCGACCTTCTTTGAATCCATACGCACTCCGCCAGGTGATAATATGAATCCCAAGAATTCAACTTCAGTTACGTTGAAAACACATTTTTCCAACTTAGCGAAAAGTTTGTGTTGACGCAATCTTTCGAGGACCATTTTCACGTGTTTCCGATGTTCAGATTCCGATGAAGAATAAACGAGGATGTCGTCAATGTAAACAACAACACACACATCTATGAGCTCTCTGAGGACATTGTTCATAAAATATTGAAAGGCGGCCGGGGCATTGCAAAGTCCGAAGGGCATGACCTGATATTCAAATAGTCCATACTTGGTGCGGAAGGCCGTCTTCCATTCATCGCCCTCTTTTACTCGTACCAAGTGGTAAGCTCCTCTAAGATCCAGCTTTGTATATATGCATGCTTTTCTGACTTGGTCCAGGAGTTCAGGGATCAAAGGTAACGGATATCTATTCTTAACGGTGATCTGGTTCAGGGAGCGATAATCTATACAAGTTCTAAGGTCTCCTTCCTTTTTTGGAACGAAGAACAAAGCTGAAGAAGCAGGGGACTTGGAAGGACGAATAAACCCATTTGCCAGGTATTGATCCAGGTATTGTCGAAGGTGAAGGTTCTCAGGCTCGGTGAGGGCATAAATTCTACTACAAGGAGGAGTAGATCCAGGTATCAGGTCTATCTGGCAGTCATAAGACCTATGAGGAGGTAGAGAGTTAGCCTGATCCTTCCGGAAAACATCTTGGTATTCTAGGTATTCGGGAGGTAACTGGGGAGTCTCTGAAGAAATTGCTGCCAGTGCAACACCAGGTGGAGGGTGACAAGTAGAGACACATTCTGGAAACTGGACCGTTCTTGCTCGCCAATCGATCAGAGGATTGTGTTTCTCTAACCAAGGTATTCCTAGAATAATCTGAAACTGAGGGGCCTTGATCACATCGAACACGATCTTTTCATGGTGTCCATCTTGACTTACTAGCGTCACCTCTTGAGTGGTATGCGTTACTGGCCCGGAGGCTATCTCCGTACCATCCACCGTAGTAATGACGTCCTTTACAGCCTTGGGACAAAGAGTTAGATTCATCCTCAAAACCATTTCATGATCCACATAATTGCCGATGGCACCGCTGTCGACGTAAGCTTCAATTGCATGTAATTGATCCGGATTATCAGGGCTAATGAGGACCATAGGTATCACGAAATGCGAGGTCACGGAACTGGTTTTCACGCTCGGCAAGAGGACCTCTATTCTTGTCGGGCGAGGTCGTTTCCCTGCTCAGAGTTTGTAACTTTGGTAACTGCAGCTCCTACTGACTTCTTGGCAGGTTTCACCGGACAGTCTCGAAGAAAGTGCCCTGAGTTTCCGCAATAGAGGCATAATTGCAACTGTTTTCTCCTTTCCCGCTCCTTTTGTGTTAGAGGACCTTTCAGACCCCCTATTTGCATGGGTTCCCCTCTACTCCTTTGGAAGGAGTTGGCGGTTTGGAAAATACTCGAGCATCAAACTTGGAACGATCGGCCTTCCTGTTCTGCAGTCTGTGATCTATTTGAACGACTAAGTCTATATAGTCCGAACAATCTTGTGGGGGATTCACTACTTGGGCTAACACATCTTTGAGCTCTCCACGTAGACCTCTATAAAACAGCGTAATCCTTTTGTCCTCAGGCCATTGAGTTTCCACTATCAGTCTGTTGAATGACGCAATATAAGCCAAAAGGTCTTGATTACCTTGTCGCAACGAAAGAAGCTCATTGTCCAAGGCCTGCCCCTGTGAATGTCTTGCGAACAGTTTTTCCATACTGAGCTGAAAAGCTTGAAAATCATGGAGGACCGGATCATCTTGATTTACTAGAGGGATCGACCAGTCTGCCGCATTGCCACTAAGGTACGAAAGCACGAAAGCTACTTTAGCTTGATCAGTTGGAAAGGCTGCTGGCCGGCATAAGAAATGCAACCGGCACTGATTGATAAATACTGCAAACCTCTTTGGGTCACCAGAAAATCGTTCGGGCGGAGCCAGAGGTACATTCCCAGGTAGGTTGATCTGCACTGGATTCATAGAGGATGTAGAAGGAAGATTTCCCCCAGATGCGGGTAACGGGGTCTGTCCGGCTTGTGACTGTAGCAATTGTCTAGCGAGATCATCTGTTCGCTCCTTGGAAATAATCAGTTCCCTTCTTAGAGCGTTTGTTTCCTGACGGGCTGCATGCACTTCTGCCCTTAGTTCCCCAAGTAACTGGGCTAGCTGGTCGGTATCCGAGGTTTCCATGGCGCCTGGACGGGAGTTTTGTGGTAGGCTTTGCGTTCTGTAACGCTCACCTGATTCCCGTAGAGGCGCCGGTCTTGACTGGGCGTATACCGTATCTGCAAAGGTGATGTGTAACACACGGCTGGCTCTTTGGGCTGGACCTCTGTGCACTGTATGTCTGACTTGAAGTGTAAGATGTCTGCAGATAGAAAATATGGGATTAAGGAACTGGGTTATTGAATGTCTCTCTCTTCTTCCCTTTCTCTTCTCCTGTAGATCCCCAAAGGTTAACACTCTCACCTTAGGTAAGTGAACGCCGTGCTCTCCATCTGCCTCGGGGCAGGGTGCTGTAACCAGTTTCTTCACTGGATAAGGGGAGCAGGCCTCTTGACTTCAGAGGACTGCTGTCCGTCGTTTACTGCACGAACGGTAAGCTTCGAGTAATTCTAATGTCTTTAAAGTCTTTAGTAATGATGTTTCTTGTTTTGCAGGGTTCCGGCGATGGCGGATGACGGGCTGAAGTGAGTTGAAGATGGAGCCCGTGTGATGAATAGAAGCGCCTGGAAGCACGTAAGTAAGCGCTTGTTGCCTGCTTCACGATGCGCTCTAACTGTCTTTTTATTTTGCAGGTACAAGTTCGGAGCGGCTGCAGGGTGCCGGAATACCCACTGGGTTAGATGTGGAAAGGAGTAATGGCACGTGGGTATTAAAGTTCCCCAATGTCTTTAAACGCACCTCGTTTTGTCTTTCAGATGCGGGATGCAGCGCCGAAGGCCTCCGGAGCGTGCGAAGAGTTGGTAAGCTTTTGTCTTTCAGATGCCGGAATGCAGTGTGAAGACCTCCGGAGCGCACGAAGAGTAGGTAAGCCTTTGTCTTTCAGATGCCGGAATGCAGCGCGAGGCGTTGATGACAGCCGATGGACCAGGTAAGTGAAGAGCTGTCACTGAAGACCGTAATGCTAACCTGTTCTTTCTTGTCTTTATAGGTGTTGCTGAAGACTGGATTCAGGATGGTAAGCCTTTTTCCTTAGGCCCAGGATCAGATGCAGAAGACACGATGAGCGTTATGCTGCAGAGGATGCAGAATAACGTAAAGAAAGATTCATCCATCGGGTGTGGTTTAAATAGCCTCCTGTAGTGCTTAGGTGTCTCCTTCCACAGCCACGCCTAGGTAAGAAAAGAGTTCCTGCTTTCCAGAAGAGTTCCAGTGTTCTGAATCTAGGGAGTGGCTCCTGCCCCACCCAACAGGAAAAGTAGTTCCAAACAGAAGAGGATCAGAGGCTCAACTGGCAGGCAAGTAAGCAGCATGGTCTGCTGCAGGTAAGTCCACCCAAGCATTATGAGCCTGGCGCTTCCAGCGCTGGGACTGGGCATATTTATGAGCCTGGTGCCACTGGCGCCAGGACTGGGTCCAAAAGGTCCCAATTGGGACTGGTTGGCACTCGGAACCTGGGTTATGGATCTGCTTCCAAGGGAGTTGGGAAAACCCTGACCTTTTGGAAGCAGAGATCATGACACTATCCTTGCCTTTGGGAACCGTAAATAACACGGACCTCGTCCAGAAAGCCTTGAACATTAAGGTGATACATTCCTCATATAAAAGTCAAGTCCCAGATTTGAAAAGCAAGACCAACAGGTTAAAAACTACACTCGCTGATAAAAACCTGGTAAAGGGAGGCGTGGCCAACGGACGCGGCATGAAGACGTGAGCTCTCGGTGCTCCTGAGGCCGTCAGCCGTATCCTGCAATATCCTGCTAGAAAAACGACTGCCCATGTGAAGTAAAAGATGTTTCGGGTTTCGGAACATAACGTTTCTCATGTCCGGTGGTCCAAGTGTGAAATTGGCTGCCAGTTTCAGAGAAATAAGCTGGTAAAAGTTGGAGTGACGACGTTTGGGAAGTTTCCAAAATGGCTGCCGGGCGCTGCTGAGCGCGAACCCAGGGACGCTGCAAATCCTGGTACCCGTGGAAGAGTGGCTGCGCAGAGACGGTCGTTGCTTCAGAGGGAGGGGACTGCCTTCCCTCCCTACGCGGACCAACATATTGCCGGCGAGGGGGGACCGGCTAAGTGTGGGGATCTGCGCCGGAATTCCTGCCCCCCCCAGCCTCCCGAGCGGAGGCAGGCGCTCCGTACATCGTTGAGTGCCCACCAGCCTGCTGCTTACCTGCTGCTCTGCCGGCCTGCGGTGTGCACCAGGAGGAGGAATCCACGAGACCCGGTAAGGAGAGGCGGGAGTGGGCCCTGAAATCTATCTGCCTGCCTGGAACACGCTGTGGGAGAGGAGTTCCTGTGATCCCATCTCGGTGCAAGCGGGCCCCCCACCTGGGGTAGAGCAACACCCCGAGAGACTGCCGTGCGAGTGCTCCGCGACCCAGGAGCTGAACTGAGATCCGTTTGCTTTCCCAGCGCAGGCTCTGAAATACTGGCGCATAAACGCAGACACGGGCCCCCGGCAACAGTTTCTACCAACCCATAGCGATGTGAGAAGTGCACCCTAACAAACCTCCACTGTTCGAGTTCTTGCCCCTGCAGGGATGAAGGCAGTGAGCTCTGGGTGAACAGGGCGAAGAGTGGTGGCCTACCAAATTAGAATAACTGCTGCTTATCACCTATTGATCAAGAGCCCAAGAAAACACAAGGCCTGCTTCGCAATATGGGGAAGGACAAGCCTAGAAAAACCTCCACCCGAAGCAGGATAGAACATTATGCAACCACTCCGCTGTCTAGATCACCAGAGAGGTCAGCATCGACCCAACCTGACATCATGGAGGAGGACTTCTCCCTCGGGGATGTGATGGGCGCCATTGCCAGCTCCAGGACATCAATGGAAAAGAAAATGGACGCCATTGGAGCTGGGGTATCCCTGCTGAGACATGACTTGCAGAAGCTGACCGCACGCACTGGAGAGGCGGAAGCATGCATATCGGTGACCGAGGACAATCTACAAGATGTCAACCGCCAGATGACTGGCATGCTACAACGAATGAAATCCCTAGAGGGAAAAGTGGACGAAAGTGAAGGTCGATCAAGGCGCAATAACGTCCGCATCCTAGGCCTTCCCGAAAAAGCGGAAGGAGAATGCATGGAACTGTTCCTTGAAAGATGGCTATTGGACATATATGATACTGAATCCTTCTCCAAATTCTTTTCTATCGAAAGAGCCCACCGCATCCCAATGGGCAGGGTCACCCCTGGTGCGCCACCACGTGCGGTCATAGCAAGACTTCTGAACTATGGAGACAGGGATGCCATACTACAAATGGCAAGAACGAAAGGTCCATCACCTATAACGGCTCGAAAATCTCCTTCTTCCCTGACTTCACTAGAGAAGTCCAAAAAGCGTGCCAATCCTTTGACCCATTTAAAAAACACCTCTAATCGCTTGGAATCAAATATGGTCTGATTTTCCCTGCTCAACTCAAGATATACTACAAGGGCACAACAGTACACTTTACGGATCCCAGAGAAGCATGGAATTGGCAGAAAGGCACATTGAAGGGGATTGGAACGGAAAGAAGAAGGTTGGAAACGACCGTAATAGACCACATCCAGAAAGACCACCGGACAACAATCCACCACAGCGGCAGGAAGATGCGCCACAACAGGAAAACGCATGATGGAAACGGCAACAGAAAAGGCAAGTGAAACCACGAAAGAGAAATGAAACCAGCTAAAAACGAGATTCACATGGCAGAAAGTAAGTAATGGCTGCCGACTGGAACCGTCCCGCCCCCCCTTTTATCAAGAAACGAACGTACAACGATAGGCAGAGCTCTAGACTGCCTAGATATACTGTCTAAGTAAAGTTTGAACTGTTAAGGGGCGACAGATGCTTCGGTTGGGGATGAAGTATGGGGAGGGGGGAGTTTGGCAAAAGTTTACAAGTTGGAAATACTCAATGAAGCACTACGTATTACATGAAACAGTGATTAATTGACTAGCAATTACTGTTCCCTGCTGCGAATCACACGCGTCCAACGCCCCCACTATAGGAGGCTCCATTGCCAGCTGGAACAATACACATGAATCCAAATCTACAAGACAATAAGAACAAAGCTTTAAAACTACTCACCTGGAACGTAAATGGCCTGGGAAACAGCCTGAAAAGGAGGCTGGTGAGACAGTTCCTGAACAGGCACAGTCCGGATATAGTCTTCCTAACAGAGACCCATCTGGCGGGTAAATACAACGCACTATTTAAGCGCTCGAATTATCGCACAACCATACAAGCTGGTTTCACGATGGGAGCCAGAGGAGTATTGATATTAATCCACAAAAGACTACCGCTTACCCTCACCAAAACAATACAGACACTGGGGGCAGATTCACATATGCCACCGGCACGCTCTGGAACAAAACGATATCCCTTATGGCGATCTATGCTCCACCGGCTCTCCAATCCAGACTTATGGACGATGTAACGCCCTTGCTAACCAGCGACACCTCGGATATTTTGGTCCTAGGAGGAGATTTCAATGACGTCATGAACAATGTACAAGACCGTACGCATCTACGTAACAGAGACCCTAACCGTCGAACCAACCTGGCTACATTTGCAGAAGCGTTTGGTATTAAGGATGCGTGGCACGACCTGCACCCGGAAGAAAAGGGGTACTCCTTCCACTCTGGAGTACACGCATCGCTATCACGCTTGGATTATTTCTTCATGCCCGCGACATTAACACACACAGTAACGCAAGCCGAATACCTTCCACGGGGCATCTCAGATCACTCCCCTCTACCCATATCACTCATGACGTGCAAACCAGCTCCTCCACCGGTGTGGAGATTGAATAACTACTACCTAGGTTCCCCTGAGCTGATTGAACGCATACAAAAGGTCACTACAGAGTACTTTGAGACCAATGAACGATCAGTAGAAAGTCCCTCTATACTCTGGGAGGCATACAAACCAGTGCTACGAGGAGATATCATCTCCTGGACGACGGCCCAAAAGAAAATACATTCGGAAACACTGAGAGAGGCAGAAACAAACGTAAAACAAGCAGAAGAAACACATATTATCAACGACTGTCCAGATACTAACAGAGCACTGATGCTAGCCCAAAAGAAACTGCAAAACATCACATTGGACAATGCCAAGCAGGCACATAGTGCTATGCGAGCCAGAATATATGATACTGGGGCAAAGCGGGGAAGGTCCTAGCCTGGCTTGAACGGAGAGACGAAGGGCACAGCCATGTGAGGGCAATTGTATCCCAAAACTTGGAACCCTGCCTCACGGACCAGGACATAGCTGAGGAATTCGCAAAGTTTTACGAGACACTATATAAGGCACCTACAACTCCCCCTGGTACCTCTATATTAGATGGTATCACCCTCCCGACTCTCAATGAGACCCAGATTGCTGGTCTAGAAGGAGACATCACGGAAAAAGAAATTGCAATGGCCATGATGCAGCTCCAGTCTGGGAAGACCCCTGGACAGAACGGCTTTCCTATAGAAACCTGGAAGAAGATAGGCGGTAACAACCTAGCTCCCCACCAACTCAACATGTTCCAACAGGCCCGAACAACAGGACGCCTCCCGGCGGACCTGAGGAAAGCTACAATAATTGTTATACCCAAAGTGAATAAGCCCCCGGATCAATGCAGTTCATATAGGCACATCTCCCTCATTAACGGTGAAACCAAGATTCTGGCCAAACTCCTAGCAATACGCCTACAGCAAGTCATAACATCCCTAGTCCACCCGGACCAATGTGGCTTTATGCCAGGCAGATCCACGAGAATTAACATAAGAAGAATACGCTTGGCCATTGAGCGGGCCCAGGCCCTCAACATCCCCCTGGGTGTACTTGCAATAGATTTTGAAAAGGCGTTTGACTCCATCCGGTGGGAGGCTCTATGGGCTATCATGCGAAAAATGGGGTTTCAGGAACAGTTTCTTTCTTGGGTCCAACTCCTATATGAGGCACCAATGGCTGAAGTCTGAGTGAACGGCTGGACTTCACGCTCCTTTGCATTGGGAAAAGGGACCCGACAAGGCTGCCCACTATCAGCTCTACTCTTTGCGCTGGCCATGGAACCACTGGCCCAGTTGCTGAGAGAGGCACCCACATGGAGTGGCATCCCGGGGGGTTCAGAATGGGAAGACAGAGTCTCATTATATGCAGACAACCTATTGCTATATTTGAGGGATCCCAAGACGACGTGCCCGGTGGTGACACAGTTGCTCCAGAAATATGGTGCTTTTAGCGGCCTGAAAGTAAACTGCTCCAAATCCACGTTATTTGCACTAAATGCTCTAGGTAGTGGGGTTCCCGAGCCCTGCCCATGCAGAATAGCCCCTGATCACTTCCAATATCTAGGAATTAAGATCACGAGGATGGTTACATACTGAACAATTTACAACCCATTACGGAGCGATTCACAGGGGATGTGCAGCACTGGATAACCCTGCCCTTGACCCTGTTAGGCCGAGCCGCACTGTTCAAAATGCTGACACTCCCCCGCTACCTGTATGTGCTCCAAAACGCCCCCCTACACATACCTGTGAAAGAATTCCAGAACCTAGACAATATACTCAGAAAGCTCTTATGGGGGGGTGGACGCCTGAGAATTGCCCTACGAACACTACAAAGGTCAATATGGGAGGGTGGAAATGGCCTACCAAGGCTACAGACATACTACTGGGCCAGTCAGATGTCAGTAGTAAACGATGGAATGCACGCAGACCCAACACTGCCACATGTACGGGCATCGCCCCCCCTGGAACTGTACAAGGCAATGCCCTGAGCGACCCCCCTAAACATAGCGGCACAGGCGCCCCGTATTTGGGCAGAATCACATACCTTCATGGGATGGGGAGACAGAGTCACGCCAATCCAACCATTATGGAATAATGGAAACCTCTACGAGGTAACCGAATTACCGAGATGGCCAGTATGGACGGGGTGTGGTATAGAGAAGGTGGGTGACATTGTAACAAATGGCGCCATCAGATCCTATGAAGAACTGGCTATATCCTTTAACCTCCCAGAGACAGAAAGGTACCATTACACACAGCTCTGACACGCACTTCAGCAGCATCTCCCTACACTAGCTGACAATCCAGATACCACGCCAATAGAACGCAATATAATAACAGACTGCATTCAGGCTAAAGTCACCACAGTAATGTACAACGTCATCACCTCCTTCGCTACAACGGAGCTGGTGCGGCTCAAGACAAAATGGGAAGCCGAAGTTGGGGAGATATTACCGGAAGACTGGGTTCAGATATTAATGTTCCCCCGGGAGGTGGCCATATCGACCAGACTGCAATTGGTACAGCTAAAAATATTACATAGAATCTATTACCCGTGGGTAGCCGTATACCACTGGGGTAAGATAGCGGAACCCAACTGCCTACGCTGCCAAAGAGAAGAAGGAACTTTCTTTCACACGCTGTGGGAATGCCCAAACATCCGTGATTATTGGCGGCAATGCTGTGACATCCTTACTAGAGTGCTACACAAGACGATCCCCAGTGACCCGAAATTGCTACTCCTTGGAGCGGACAGTGAAATAGAATTGTCAAGGTACGAAAAGCTCTGCTTCATGACAACAACTGCAATTGCTAAAAGGAATACAGCACAACTATGGGGTGCTGCAGAGACGCCGCAAATTAGCCAGTGGATCACTAATGTACAGATTTGCATTGCCATAGAAAGGAGAGTGTATAAAGCCAGAGGATGTCCCGAAAAGGCGGACAAGATATGGCACCGATGGGAAGGCGAGGTGTGAACTCTGCAACCAGACTTGATATGACACTCCTGAACGTAGAATGTGCAGGGCAGTAGGGGATCCTTCACACTAGCACAACAACTTTAATGCGACTTTGTATGATTTGCTTATTTGAGTATTCCATTGTACGATACTATTGTTTTAGTTTGTTTTGTGTCTTGGCCCGGTGAGGACCAAAGTTTGTATGTTACAAAACCAATAAAATATAATATAAAAAAAAAAAGAAAAAAAAAAACCTGGTAAAGGACAACATGGTGTCCGTCGAGATTAGCTCTAGTGACTCAGAAAAAGAGCTTGATGATGTCTTCACAGTGGGTCCAATAGTAGGGGAAGTGAACATAGAGAGCGACCAGGAGGACTCAAACAAGGAAACAGAGGGTGAGCTATTAAAGCCGGTACCAAATCAACAAAGAAAGAAAAAAGTCAAAACGAAGAAGGGACAAAATCCCCAGAAGGCAAATTCAATTCAACCACCCAAAAGGTGCATAAAAGAGCCGAAGCAAAGGATCAGAGAGGAAGTAAAGGTGATAAAACGAAAAAGATCCACGGCCATCCAGTTACCTTCGCCTTTACTATCCTGTCCCTTAAAAGCTTTTTTTACCCAACAATACAAACGGAAATTAACAGTGGACTCCGAGGTGTCAGATGCAGAGATGCTCGAAGTTACACAAGAAATTCTGCCAGGGTTGAAATTAAGGAAAACGGACGAAACCCCAACCCTAAAAGCCATGCTAGCAGAGAAAGAGTCCGATGATCCAGGAATTGCAAAAACAATTGATGCGAGTGAAAATGTAACCCAGACTAAGGATAGGGGCGACGACCAGCCCCCGAGCCGACAAACAGAACACTCCTGTAACCTGATCCTTTCAGCACCAGATGATGACAGTGCGGCGCCCAACAGCAGGGTGCAAAAAATTCCAGAAACCAAAAACGATGGTGGGACAGAGGCTTGTAGAGACCAGCTTACTCCAAGTCAGCCGTTGGAGGGAATTCAAAAGTCGTCCGAAGCAAGAGACGACAGAGAACAGCGACTCGCGTGGACGAAGCCTCATTTGATCACGGGAATGCAAACTATGCCTCTACCATCCGTAAGAAAAGGGGGATTCCAACGCACACCCCGAAGAGTTTCGGTAGGCCGACCACAAATGGAACAGGACCTAATCTCCTCAATGGATTGCCCAGCCTCATTAATCTCGGATACCCCTAAAAGAGCTGAGAAAATTCAATCCTCCCCAAAAAATCGCCGGCTAAGTGACATAGCAACTGCCATCCATAAAGACTCCTCTAACAAGAAGCCAGACATGACAGCAATCATGTCAGCAATGTCTATTGTTTTAGCGCCCTTCTGTAAATTGTATGAAGCAATAAAAGAAGAGATCCAGGACAATTCAGCAATCCTCTCAAATATGATCGCAAAAATGTCCCATGTAGAAAGTTATATAACGGCTGTAGAAGTTCAGAAAAGCATTCAGCAAAAAAACTGGGAAAGCAAAATCGAGGCCCTTGAAAGAAAAATCGAATGTATGGAGCAACAAACTAGAAACACTTTACTACTACATGCCGCGAAAGTGGTTAAGCCCCTTGAAGTGCAATCACAAAAGCAGACTAGTGTGACCAAAGCCCAGGAGGGCACTGTGGAGAAGAGTCAGGCAAATCCGCCTCAAAATAATAAAAAAGATTCAGCAGCGACTGCACCTCGCAAACTATCATTGGACACCAAAATAACAACAGGGCAACCGGTGTTAACTCTAAAGAAATCAAAGGGGGAGATGGATGAGATCCAAATTCTTGACGACCACATTCCCCCAAAGAGTATCGGCCAAAGATCTCCAAGAACGGTGGAAGATTTCCTGACAGATTCGCCACTTATGATTTTATCACAACACTTGGAACCAAACCAACCGGACAGCAGTGAATATGACTCAATGACCGCTACCACCGCCAAAACAATCACGGAAGTAAAAAACAACACAGGAGAAACAAGGCTCTCAAGCGAGGATAGTGACAAATGGGAAACAGTGAAACGAAGGGTGAATCCCTCAAAAAAAGGGGATGTCAGCGGAACAAACAGGGGACCTCAGAAAGAAAACAAACCATCATTCCCGAGAGCGAGCCCAAGAGGCAGAAGTAGCCCGGGTGTCCAGTCCCCCTCAAGTGGAAAGAGGAAAATTAAATGAATAGAAATGGCCGGACCCGCCTCTTCAAGCTCGAGCAAAAGGACCTAAAAAAAGAACATATAATTCTAAACCGGCCGACCATCCTTCAGATTATGAAAAGATCTAAAGCGCTTAGGTGTGTAAAGACGGAGGATCTCGAGTTGGTTGAACCATACCACAAGGACAAAATAGCCAAAGCGTATATACACGTAAAAGCAGCGGGTATTACCCACATGGATAAATCAGCTTTTGAGGAATTGGCATCGATGGGATTTTGCCTGACCGAAATAAAAAAGCCACACCGAGAGGAGCAAGACTCAAAAACAACAAAATCTAGAAACCACGAATCACATTACCACTCAAAAACAGAAGAACTGTATTTGCATAACCGATAAAACAGGCCGAGGGATGAAGAAGCGGCTCAAGAAGTGATACAGCACAGCCGAAGAGATGGAATACGCGACCGGGTTGAGGCCAGGAACCACGCAAGCAAATAATTACGTCTAAGACGTGACTCGTCCCCATGAAATTAGATCGAAAAGATGGAGAGGAAAAAATGATGACACGCTACAATCAGGGAGCATTTCCAGCTCAAAAGCTTCCGACTTGAAGACTTCAGCAAAGACAGCGGACGTCAGACATTTGAGAGGCCCGTGGGACTGGTTCACCTCCACCTGGTTGAAGAAAAGTACTAAATAGCAGCGAACAGGGCTGGGCCTCGAGAATGTTGGAACGGCATCGACCACCGAGGAACGGCCCGACAAGGACCATTATATCATAGGATCCTGGAACACCAGAGGTCATAACCATTTAACAATGCTGGGAGACGTGAACCTAGGTGCTTTTGACATACTATGGCCCTCATTACGACCCTGGCGCTAAGCGAAAAACGATGGCGGTAAAGGATTACCGCCATCGTTTTCCGCTAAGTCCGATTAAGACCCGTGACCGTTAACTACGATGCCATTAGCGGCGACCCCCCACACCGTAATTACCGGCATGGCGGAAAGGTACGCGAATGCCGACCCAAGCGGACATGCACCTAACGCCATCACCCAGCCCGTTAAGTACCTTACCGCCATGCCGGTAATTACGCCATCGCGAACCAACCGTAAAGGGCCTTGTGCAGTGAATCCAGCTGCCACAGGTGCACAGAATCAGCACAGGTGGAGGCAATACAGACTCAGGAAGTACAAAAAGAGCACACCCAACCCCTTCCCAGACCCAGTCACACTCCACAATGATACCAATAGGATTAGCAATGTTAGGGCTGGAGGACCTGATAGCAATGCAAGTGCTACAACTACAACTACAACTACAACAACAACAACAACAACAACAACAGGCTGCACAGAGAAGACGCAGGAGGAGAAGGAGGGCAAGGCAGGCCCAGCAAGGCCAACCAGCACAGCCAGTATCACCACGCAGGCAGCCCACAATCCCACGCATCAGAGCCAGTCCATTCAACCTCACCGCAGAGCAGATCCACACCCTGTACCGTTTGGACCGGGACACCATCACCGCCATCGTGGACATGACGCACAACAACATCGTCAGCAAGATAGAAACACCAACTGCCATCCCACCCCTACTGAAGGTAGTGTCTGTACTCCACTTCCTGGCCACAGGCACCCACCAGCACACAGTGGGGCACTTGCATGGTATTTCACAACCATTATTCTCACGTACACTGATCCAAGTGCTCGATGCCCTCCTCAAGCACACAGACGACCACATCTCATTACCACGGTCTGCCCAGGAGATTGCAAACACCAAAGTGGGTTTCCATGCACTAGCCGGCATACCTGGTTTCATTGGTGCCATCGACTGCACCCATGTGGAATTGGTTGTCCCACATGCCATGGAGGTACCGTACCGCAACCGTAAACTATTTCACTCAATCAACGTGCAGATGGCCTGTGACTCCAACAGGATCCTCACACATTGTTGTGCCCGATTCCCCGGATCAACCCATTATTCAATGGTCCTGAGGAACTCCACAATACCACGCTACATGGAGCGACATGCAGGCCCAAGATCCTGGCTACTCGGTGAGTCTCACGTCATGACCTTGGTATGGCGGAAAGGGGGGGGGAATGATGCATACTCCACCTGGCAGAAAGGGGGGGGGGATGATGCATACTCCACCTGGCAGAAAGGGGGGCGGGGGGAATGATGCATAATACTCCACCTGGCAGAAAGGGGGGGGATGATGCATACTCCACCTGGCTGCGACTAGCAGAGACGATCATACCCTAAAGCAGCACTAACGTAATCTCACACCTGTAGACATTATGCCTGACCGAAGCAGCCCCACCATGTCAAAGAAGGTGTGTTCCAACCATGACACAACCATCTGCAAGTGCATTGTACCAATTTGGACCATTGACTCCAACGAAATGCACCTACATGCACGTCACTATACACCATCTACTGAAAGGCCTGTCCCACATAACGGCGCACAAAGGAGGCACATGACGGACAGAAACATCACAACACCACAGCACAGACAGCAAGGCCCACAAAATATCCCTATCAACATCCGGATAGTTCACTGGGGTCATAATGATGCAGACAGCAATGTAGCAATCATGTGAGCGTTGACATCACAGGACACGTGCCAGGTCACCTAAACATACGGCATGGACGGACACAGTGGATGGGCACTCACAAGGCACTCGACCACCCTGCATACATGGTTTGTTGGCATGCAAAACTGTCCATGAGAGCCATGGACATATACTGTTTGCATAGCATGAATCCATCAGCGCAACTGAAAGTGGTCCAAAGTAACAGTTCAATGTGCATGTTGGCACGTCATGTTCAGAATTAGATGTAATGACTGACAAATACATTGTTTCCTACATACAGGTGATGCTGGCTATCCCCTGAAGAGGTGGCTCCTTACACCAGTCCGGGACCCACAGAACCAGCATGAGGCGGACTTCAACCGTGCCCATGCACGTACCCGTGTGGTGATTGAGCAGGCATTTGGCCTACTGAAGGCACGGTTTCGCTGCCTCAGCAGGTCTGGCGGTGCACTCCTGTACTGCCAGGAGAAGGTTGCAAAGATTGTCATGGCATGTGAAATGCTACACAATATGTGTGTCAGATGGAATGTTCCACTGCCCCCTGACGCAGAACTGCAACCACCTGACGATGAGGATGATGAGGGTGGGGATGGGCCAGCACCTCAAGGAGGCAGCGATGCACAGGAGGGCCGTGAAATGCATCAGAATATCATTGACCAATGCTTCTAGCACACACGGCTGGTGTGTGCAACATGGAGACGGCACTTGGGGCACTGTGTGTGTCTGGGACATGCACACTGTGGACTGTACACCAATAAAGCACACATGTGCAATGAGCAATGTCCACACATTTGATTTGTGCAAATCAAAAAAGTGTATTATCAATGTGCATAGGTCTGAAACACCCAATCCCCCTCCCCCTCCCCCCTGAACTCCCCAACACACCCAACCCCCCCTCCCCCTCCCCACTGAACTCTCCAACACACCCAATCCCCCCTCCCCCTCCCCCCTGAACTCCCCAACACACCCAATCCCCCTTCCCCCTCCCCCCTGAACTCCCTGCAAAGGTGTGACGGTGCCCGTGGTGAAGTGGGTAATGTTCCATTGGTGCACTGGACGGCCACTATTGGCAGCCCCCTCTCCCGGCACCTGGGGCCCCCCTGCCTGTGCTCCTCAGGTTCCTGGATGACCTGCGGACGGGGCTGGCTGGGGCAGAACTTCCAGCGGAGGAGGTACTGGCCTGCTCGCTACGCCGTGTGTCCATGATTGTCTGTATGAGTTGACTTATCATATTCCGCACCACGGCTAGTTCTGCACAAATGTCCTTGCTTGCTGATTCGATGGCTGCCTTGATGTTCTCAGCACATCTCTCCATGCCTGCACTGGCGCCTCCACAATCAGCAACATGCTGTGTCAGTAGTGAAGCCAATTGTTGTTGCCTCGTTGATATTTGGTCCAGCGATTGCTGGAAATCAGGGGCAATGGAGGTTGCAATTGCCGGCCCAATTGGACTACTCCCCTCCTCCCCTACTCCCACTGTGCTGGGAGTGGCTGGCCATGTATCTCCAGGGGATAGCCCCTGTGTGTCGTCTCCGTGCAGGCTACATGGGGACAGGTGTGGGGAGTGAAGGTGGGCGTTGGGGGAACCTTCAGTGTCATCTTCCATATTCCCCACATCGCTGTCGGAGCATGCTGCGACGGCAGTAGTCTCCCCAATGGTACTGCTCCCCGCAGACACATTCCCCTCAGTGGGCAGCAGTTGCTGTGTGTCTTCCGTGGGTGCTATCATGGCACTTTCGTCGGGGGTCATTGCTGCCCTGGGCTGTCTTTCAACAGGGATTTTGGCCTGGTGTGGTTTGGGCATGGGTCCAGCAGAGGTGGAGGGTTGTTGTTCTCTTCCCTCTGTCCTGGGCTTCTTGGCTGGGGTGGTGCCACTCTCGTCCCTGCCGGTGTCCGATTGTGAGCCTGTGGTGGAGCAGAGGAGGGAATGTGTTATTGATGGGTCAGCGAATATTGAGCAGGCATGAAGATTGCCATGGTTTTGAAGGATAGATGGTGGACTTTGTAGGCTGTGACATACAGGTTGTCTCCCTTTTGGGTGGGTTGAGCATGCAGAAATGTGTGTGTCTGCTGTGGAGTGTGCATGCTGCATGTGTGCAGGGTGTGGGTCTCCTGCTGATGTGTTATGTTTACCATATGGGGCGACATTGTGATTCCCATGTAAGTGTAATTCAGGGTGTTTTGCATGGCTGAATCGGAGGCACCTACCTGTGTCTCCTGATGTCGGGGCTCCTCTCGCCATTCCACCAATGCCCTCAATGCACTCTATGCCGATCGTCGAGGCACAAATCTCCTCCCATGGCTGCATCTTGATTGGGGAGTCTGCTCCCCCGCCAGTTGCCAGGCCCAGGTTGCGATTGGCTGACAGTTACTCGGAGCCGGAGATCATCCCACCTTTTGCGGCACTGTTTGGAGGTGCGTGGGGTGGTACCTACGGCACTGACCCGTTGTGCCACGAGTTCCCATATTTCCTTTTTGCGGGCTATGGCTGCTCTTGTCATTTCTGGCGAGAAGACGATGTCCGCCTTTTCCTGCAGCGTTTCTGCCAACATCGTTAGTTCCTCCCGACTGAAGCGGTCCTGCCGCTGCCGATCACAGGCTTTTTTCACAACTTTGGGCATGTTTAGGTGGGGAAATGGGTGGGTAATGGGTTTTACAAGGTCTCAGGGTCAGATGTGGTGTGGTTGGGTAGGATGGCAATGGATTGTGTTTTTAAAGATGGCCGCCGTGCTCTTTCCCGTTCCGCCGCAATGACGCTACTTCCGGTTCCGCTTATTTACGGTGACCGCTAATTACGGTCACCGCAATGATGGGTGGCGGTAGTGCACCTTGCGCGGTGTACGATGCCGATAAGGGCCGTTTGGGGGTCATTTACGCCATGGCATAGTTTACATTACCGGCATGGCGTAATGCTCGTGCGCGATGGGTCGTAATGTGCCGCACTTTACGGCATCGGACCAAGGCGTAAACGCTAATTACGCCATGCCGGTAATGTTGGATACTTACCGCCTGGGTTGTAATGAGGGCCTATGTCTTCAAGAGACGTGGCTGTTGGAGAAAACCACGTTGGATGGATTCTGTTTGGAAATCTCAGCAGCAACCAGGGGAACCTTAGGAAGACCCCCGTCGGGACTGTTAACAGCCATCAAAAATGGCCTGGGACTCGAAGAAATGGAAGGAATCATACAAAATGTTGGTGATCCTGACTACATGGTCCCCACCAATCCAGAAGAGCAAAGATGCTCGACGGAACTGTTTGGCAATTATAAATTGCTATTGGAACCCTCAACGAACGACCTCCAAAGCTTTTTGTTCAAAAATGAGTGCAACCATTGATCAGCTCTACCAAGAGTTTGATGAAATTGATATCATGGTATGCGGAGACTTTAATGCCAATTGTAATAAAGAAAACCAGGGATCGTGGACGGATTCTAACCTGGAACGCAGAAGGGCATGGATGAAAGTAACCAGTATAAGAAATCTACAAAATATAGCTTCCCTTTTCCCTAACTAATGAATATCCCAACCTGGGAACGGGGGGCCTCGAAAGCGACCTTAGACTATATTTTCATCTCATCCGCCCTTGCAGCAAACAAATTGAGTTTCAAAGTGTTAAAAACGGATAACAGCGACCACAACTTACTCACATGTACATGGCAAGGATGGAGAACAAGAAAAGCAGTCTACATGGCCACCGTTGAAACAAATGCCCAACAAACTCGGTTATGCCTAACGAAAGCAAACCTCCTGAAAATTAAATCATCTTGGGAGGAAAAAACAACTGCTAATCACCTAAGTAAGGCTAACGAGAGACCAAACTACGTCCTGCTTCTCTTGCCCTACCAGAAACCAACAGGAGGCAGACGGACTGTTCAAACGCACTCCATCCATGCATATAACAAAGAGCTGGTAGAACAAAGGAAACTAGGGCGACAACTAAAAAGAAGGGCAAAGAAATCTAATATGGAACAAGACTGGTCGGCATGGAAATGTGAAGTGAAAAGATATGCTGGTTGGCGGAAGCGAAGAAGAGCATGGCAATACCAACTGGATGCGGAAGAAATGATGAGAAGATTGGTAACCAACAAATCTAGTGACTTTTGGTCACTAATTAAAAACAGCAATCTCGCATCAAATTTAGCTCCAACAAACACAGTCTCAGAAGTGAAATGTATCGCATACTTTTCGAGGGAGTTTGAAGAACCTAAGAAATCTGTAGGGGCTTCTGAAAGAACCACCAACCCAGTTTGGGTGACAATATCGAACCCTGAAGATATTGAAGTAAAAATCAGAAATCTGAAAACATCTAGAGCCCCGGGACCGGGCGGCTTAACTAACATCATTCTCAAGCAATTCCCGAAAGAATGGTCAGAATTGATTGGAATGATCTTTGAGGAATGCGAAAGAACTCATCTAATCCCAGAGACTTGGCAGAAAGCTGTCATTGTCCCGATTTACAAGAAGGGCAGTCGGGAGACCCTGTAAATTACAGGCCAATCGCATTGTTGGACATTATTGGTAAGATTTTTTCCTCTCTCATTCTGGACCACCTGAAAACATGGGAAAAAACAGCCAAGTGCAAATACATCCTACAAACTAGCTTTCAAAAAAATGGCACCACAGCAATTAACATCCTGATAACTAACATCTTTAAAGCAAAAGTAAAAGAAGGCGCACCGAAGATCTATCTGGCTTTTGTAGATTTGTCAAAAGCGTTTTACAAAATAGACAGGAATCTGCTATGGAAAAAACTTGAATCCTGGGAGTGTCCCCAACCTGTGCTTGACCCTCTCAGAGCGCTTCACTCACACACAACCGTAAGAGTGAAGCTAAATCAACAGGGAAATCTATCGGACGAGATCCAGGTGAAAAGGGGAGTGAAACAGGGTTGCCCTCTTGCGCCCGCTCTCTTTATCGCATTCCTGGGAGACTTGCAGTACTCGGAAGAAAAGATCAGGACGTTTCCACCAAAAATAGGAAAATCCATCATCCCTCGTCTCTTATATACGGCGATGTAATCCTGATCGACCAAACCAAAGTGGGGCTTCAGCAAAAGTTAACAAATCTGGCAAAATACATCGAAGAAAATCACCTGAAGATAAACAAAAAAAAGACAAAAATTATGACATTTGAGAAAAACCCAAAAAAATCTGCAAACATGGAGTCGTGGTACTTAGACGACATCAAAATTGAAAAAGTCAAAAACATCAGATACTTGGGATTTGAATTAGACAACTCATCAACAGACCAGGCAATGCAAGCAGTACTCTGGGGAAAAGCGAAAAGATTGACAGCGCAAATGAGAACCCTTGATAGGAAGTTCGGCAAATTTTCGCTAAGCCCGGCTATTAACTTCTACAAAATGAAACTTGTGCCGACGCTGGCTTTTGGAATGGAGGCCTCACTCTGTATTCCCCAGATGATATGGGTCAAAATAGAAGGTTTGGTCTGGAAAGCCCTCCTGAGGCTCCCAAAATCGACCTCAATGGCGGCTATCCGAACGGGAACTAAGACTATTTTTGCTAGCCTTGACTATTGACTTCAGCGCAATGAGACTATTCAGAAAAATTATTTTGGCTGATTCCCTTCCCATCTATTCATTAATCAAAGAAGAATTGGAAAATGGTAACTGCATTGCATTTAAAATGTGGGCAAAAATCAGAAAAGAAAGGTTGTCAGATATACTGTGCACAGAAACAGATTTAAAAGAAAACCCTGATAAAATCAAACGTAAACTCAAAGAAATGGACTGGATTAAAAGAATACAGACAGCAGCAGATAACAAACTTCTATGCCACTTTCCTCCCATGTTTAACAAACCAAAAGTCCCAATGAATTATGTCAGCAAATTTGCATAGAATTTTTTTTTTTATGAAAGCGAGATTAAATGTACTTGTGACTAAAGAAATCCTCGCAATTCGAGGTGTGGTGGAAAATCAGACCTGACGATTATGCAAAATACGGAGAGGGTGGAAACCCTCAGACATTTGGTTCTCAATTGTCCCATCACTGAAAAAAACAGAACGACTTACCTTTTGCCGCTGATCACGAACCCATGGATGATCCATGAAGAAGACTTGTGGAATAGACTGATTTCTGGAGAAACCACAAGGTGGACGGTGGCTATGGCTAACCTAATTGAATTGGCTTTCAAACAGATCAACGAGGCCTCACGCACGGATGCCACTTCGACGAGTGAGTTATGTAGCCCAAACAGACAGGTGTCTTCTGGGCCTCTCTGTTACACTGCGGCCAACCAGTTTGATCTGTGGGAAGCCTTTTTCCGGAGAAACCTGAGATGAAACTCTTGAACTTTCTGAACAGAGAACTGAATGCACCTTTTGATAAAATTACAGGTTTTCCTAAATGCAAGTCAAATAAAAAAAATAAAAAAATAAGAAGAACAGGAGAATGGCAAGAGACAAGGAAGAAATTGAAACAATGAGGAAGGAGATGAGCAAAATGATGAGCAGGGGCATGATGCCAGAGATGTGGGGAGAAGGGAGTGGGACAATTTCTTTTTTAAAAAAATGTATTAAAATGTTATGGTTTACAAAAGAAACTTTTCATTTTATGCATTGTTATCTTATTATCTTATTTCATTAATGTTTAAAAATTATATGCTTTTCCTGCTAGGGTCTCTGCATTTCTCATAATCTTATTCCAAATCTGGATAATGGTATATATCAAGTTCTTGTCATGTCCTAAGAGGATCTGTGCCCAGCTTGACTCTGCTCCCGGCCTTGTGTCAGCGGTCTTGAAATAATTTCTACAGAGAGTTCTCTCTGTTTGTAGCTCAGGACAGTCCATGATGAGATGATGGATAGTTTCGATACTTTCCGTATTCTTACAAAATCTGCAATACTGTTGCGACAACGGTAGTTGTTTTATTATCGTTAGTCTAAATGTTGTGGGTAAAATATTCAAACGCAGTTTTCAGATAGATGTTCCTAAACGTTTTATCCGGAAAGATCCTCAAATATTGGGCATTTTGTTTAATGCTCTGATGTCTAGTTCATATGTTAGATTCTCATTGTACTTTGTCTTTTCATTCATTGTTTTAATCCAGTCATTTCGCATGATTTTCTGCTTTGCTTCTTGTGGGCGGTTTATCAACATTTCAACTGATATATCCTCATTTTTTAGGATCTCCGCCATTTGCGCCCGCCATTCGGTCAATGCTTTAATGCAGATGGCATTTGGCTTTGTCCGTAAGATGTTAATGGCTGGAATCACATCCTCAATCGTCACTTTGCGGAATAGGTTGATTTTCTTCCCGAGTACTATTGAGCCCAGAGATTGTGTTGCAACCTCAAATTGTATGCTTGCCATTGGAAAAGAGGTTGGTAGCATCAAGATTTTCCTCCAGAAGATAGCTTCGATTTTCAGCCATATCATATGTGAAAGGTTGAACATCGTTTCACTTCCGTAAGTTACCACGGCACAACTTTATTTCTATAGAAAGCTATGATTGGCTTCAATGATAATTTCCCATATTTACCATAAAGAAAGCTTCCTTGCTGTGGAAGTGAGTATGTCTTTGTCATCAGATGTGCTGCCCATTCTTTTTTCATCTGATGACTGGTTAATCAGAATGCCCAGGTATTTAAATGTAGCAACTGCAGTTAATTAAGTTTCTTTTATGTATAAAGTTGGCATTTTTGCTTTTTTCGAGCTATTCTTCGTCACAGACATGATTTTTGTTTTTGCAATGTTAACTCTTAGCTCATTTCGTTCCATATAAGCTCCCATCAGTTCAAGACTGCGTTGAAGGCCCTTTGGTGTTTTGTCCAGTAACACAATATCGTCTGCGTACATCATCACTGGTAACACAGTGGAATTGGTTATTGGGGGATTTAAAGTAATTGACTTCATCTCGTCTTCGAAGTTGGCCTTATAGAGATTAAAAAGGGTTGCAGCCAGCGGACATCCCTGTTTTAGACCGTTCCAGGTCTCAATGAAGGCAGTTTTGTATTCCCTTTTTGGACAGTCTAACCCGTATCCTTGTGTTCGAGTATAGCAATTTGATGGGTTCCAGTATGTGACTTGGGGACAGCCATTTTGTTAATTTTGACCACAGTAATTGGCGGTTCACTTCATCAAATGCAAGATGTAAATCGACAAAGGCTGCCCATACTGCAGTTGTTTTTTAGATAGCTTCATATTTAATAAGTTTGAGCAGAATGAGATTTACATTGGTCCCTACTTTTCGGACAAAACCTAATGGTCTTACTGCAAATCGTTTTGTTTTTATTGTCCAAGTACATAACTCAGTCAACAAAAGTGTCCCGAATATTTTCCCCAAAGGATCCAGCAGGGCAATTGGTCTGTAATTGACCGGATCTTCCTTATTGCCCTGCTTGTAGATGGAAATAGGGGTAGCATTCTTCCATGTGTTTGGAATATGGTATGTTGATTGATTAACATAAGGATTTGCATCATGATTTCAGTCCACACTTCTGGTGCTTGTTAAATTATTTCATTTGTTAAGCCATCCGGGCGAGGGGCGCGTAAATTATTCAAGTGCATGATGATCTTTAATATGGCTTCTTTGTTCCATTTCACCTTCCATTTCTTGATGCTTGCCAAGCTACCATCGATCATTGTACCAGGTCTTATACAATAAAGCGGTGAAATGATCTCTCCACTTTCGTTCTGCTACATTCTGTATGAGATGATGTTGAGTACTCTGCGTTGGGTTCAAGAGACTCTATAAAATAAATCTCTTGTGTTTTGATTTTTGAGAGTATTGAGAATTGTTTCGGCGTCCAGTTTGTATAAAGTGCTTCTTGTAATTTGTATCCAGTTTCTATATCATTGGTTTGCAGATCTTATTTGGATTCGATTCTGTTCTGTATTACTCTTTCGCAAACCTCTCAAGAGTTTGCATAGTTATTTTTTTTCCACGATCTGCAAATTAAACTGATGATTATGTATTGTTGGCTGTTTTGCATTGATGTTTACTTTTTGTAGATATGGATCAAGAAGCCATTCATAATTTAGTTTGTCTAACAAATCCATCTGCGATGAAAGGTGTTCAAGATGGTTCGGCTTGATTCGTAGCCTAGTTCTGGGGCTGTTGAGTTCCATTACAGGAAGTAATTGATTTTGTCACAGACGGCTGGATCCAGACCATGAGAGAGTCAGTATTTGATGATCGCTCATTTCTGTGGCGATTACATCAGTACTTTGCATTACATTCAGAATGCCTGGCCAAACATGTACGTAGTCTATTATGGCCTTGGAGGCACCACGCGTCCAAGTAGGGATAATTTGCTTATTTGCATCTTGAGGGTTCCCTACCCTACTCATCTTTCTTAAAGCCATTTCTTTTATCCATGTTCGCGCAATCAATGATAATTCTGTTTGATTCAAAGGATTACCATATGTGTCAAATATGTGCATGTTCAGGTCATGGCAAATAATGAACTCAATGTGTCGATATTTAGTTGTATATGTCAATTTCAGAGAAGATTATGTCCATAAATGTTACCTCATTGATAGCCATCAAGTTCCAATATAGGTTAAAAATTCCCAAACGGGGGACCGCGGTGGTGATCTGCTAAGAGGATTTCTGAATGTCTATCCTCTGCTGCATAGTGTATTGAATCCATGAGTTCAGGTTAGTGGAGATTATTGGAGTCCATGCTGACTCGATGTTTATTAGGGTCAGCATACCTGAGCAAGGTCTACCTTTGGTCTGATGAGCTGCTGGATTCATGTAAGTAATAAAACCATCACATATTGATTGGTTTATCATTGTCATGATCTCTGCTTCCAAAAGGTCAGGGTTTTCCCAACTCCCTTGGAAGCAGATCCATAACCCAGGTTCCGAGTGCCAACCAGTCCCAATTGGGACCTTTTGGACCCAGTCCTGGCGCCAGTGGCACCAGGCTCATAAATATGCCCAGTCCCAGCGCTGGAAGCGCCGGGCTCATAATGCTTGGGTGGACTTACCTGCAGCAGACCATGCTGCTTACTTGCCTGCCAGTTGAGTCTCTGATCCTCTTCTGTTTGGAACTACTTTTCCTGTTGGGTGGGGCAGGAGCCACTCCCTAGATTCAGAACACTGGAACTCTTCTGGAAAGCAGGAACTCTTTTCTTACCTAGGCGTGGCTGTGGAAGGAGACACCTAAGCACTACAGGAGGCTATTTAAACCACACCCGATGGATGACTCTTGCTTTGCGTTATTCTGCATCCTCAGCAGCAGAACGCTCATCGTGTCTTCTGCATCTGATCCTGGGCCTAAGGAAAAAGGCTTACCATTCTGAATCCAGTCTTCAGCAACACCTATAAAGACAAGAAAGAACAGGTTAGCATTACGGTCTTCAGTGACAGCTCTTCACTTACCTGGTCCATCGGCTGTCACCAACGCCTCGCGCTGCATTCCGGCATCTGAAAGACAAAGGCTTACCTACTCTTCGTGCGCTCCGGAGGTCTTCACACTGCATTCCGGCATCTGAAAGACAAAAGCTTACCAACTCTTCGCACGCTCCGGAGGCCTTCGGCGCTGCATCCCGCATCTGAAAGACAAAACAAGGTGCGTTTAAAGACATTGGGGAACTTTAATACTCACGTGCCATTACTCCTTTCCACATCTAACCCAGTGGGTATTCCGGCACCCTGCAGCCGCCCCGAACTTGTACCTGCAAAATAAAAAGACAGTTAGAGCGCATCGTGAAGCAGGCAACAAGCGCTTACTTACGTGCTTCCAGGCGCTTCTATTCATCACACGGGCTCCATCTTCAACTCACTTCAGCCCACCATCCGCCATCGTCGGAACCCTGCAAAACAAGAGACATCATTACTAAAGACTTTAAAGACATTAGAATTACTCGAAACATACCGTTCGTGCAGTAAACGACGGACAGCAGTTCTCTGAAGTCAAGAGGCCTGCTCCTCTTATCCAGTGAAGAAACTGGTTACAGCACCCTGCCTCGAGGCAGATGGAGAGCACGGCGTTCACTTACCTAAGGTGAGAGCGTTAACCTTTGGGGTTCTACAGGAGAAGAGAAAGGGAAGAAGAGAGAGACATTCAATAACCCAGTTCATTAATCCCACATTTTCTATCTGCAGACATCTTACCCTTCGAGCCAGACATACAGTGCACAGAGGTCCAGCCCAAAGAGCCAGCCGTGTGTTACACATCACCTTTGAAGATACGGTATACGCCCAGTCAAGACCGGCGCCTCTACGGGAATCAGGTGAGCGTTACAGAACGCAAAGCCTACCACAAAACTCCCGTCCAGACGCTATGGAAACCTCGGATACCGACCAGCTAGCCCAGTTACTTGGGGAACTAAGGGCAGAAGTGCATGCAGCCCGTCAGGAAACGAACGCTCTAAGAAGGGAACTGATTATTTCCAAGGAGCGAACAGATGATCTCGCTAGACAATTGCTACAGTCACAAGCCGGACAGACCCCGTTACCCGCATCTGGGGGAAATCTTCCTTCTACATCCTCTATGAATCCAGTGCAGATCAACCTACCTGGGAATGTACCTCTGGCTCCGCCCGAACAATTTTCTGGTGACCCAAAGAGGTTTGCAGTATTTATCAACCAGTGCCGGTTGCATTTCTTATGCCGGCCAGCAGCCTTTCCAGTTGATCAAGCTAAAGTAGCTTTCGTGCTTTCGTACCTTAGTGGCAATGCGGCAGACTGGTCGATCCCTCTAGTAAATCAAGATGATCCGGTCCTCCATGATTTTCAAGCTTTTCAGCTCAGTATGGAAAAACTGTTCG